>NW_026988421.1:51577500-52237500 GCF_030222135.1 Aotus nancymaae | reverse complement strand
TAGGTGAAAGGAGACTTCCTGGCTATCAGTGACAATTTGCTCATGTAGAATACATGTGCCAGGGAATTTCTGATCAAACCTAATTGTAGCTTATATTTCTGCATGTTAACTTGTTACGGGTCAAGGGCCTGAAGTTGGAACCACTACCGCCACCATCACCATGGCCTTACCATCATCACTGTCACCTCCACCACCACTACCACTACCATTACCATCATGGTTACTCTACCACCCTCCTGCACATCAGCGTTAAAGTAAAATGCAAGTGTTTGTGATGCTACAAAATGGCTTCTGAGGGTTCTCGCATCATTGCCTATTAACTATTACCAAGACCTACTTACTGAGGTCGACTGGAGGAGCAGCATTTACTCAGAACTAAGGATTTATGAACAGAAATAGAAGACAAAGATAATTTTTGAGAGGAAACTAATGTTCTTGTAGTCAGCTGTTGTTTCCAACTCAAAAATGCCTCTGTGGACATCAGGAACACTTCTGTAGACCCATCAGAGGAAAGAAGAGCATAGGGCACCCTAAAAAAACATCCTTCTAAGTGAACTTTAAGTTGATAATGTAAAAACAGGAAGTTGCTGTCTTTCATGAGCACAGAATAACCGCATAGGGATTCCTTGTGGAGCCAGCATGTTTAATGAGCATATATCACTGCTCAGGGCCACACAAATCCAGGATAAACTGGCAAGAGATTTTGGAGGGGGAAATAAAAGGCACAGACATTTTAGGGACTGTTGGGGGCATTTGAAAATGTCTTGGAGATATCTCTGTATATAAGAAATTGTTGATAATTTTCTCAGCAGTGATAATTTTAGCATTGATTATTTTCTTAGCTTAACACTGCTAACTTATTGAACCTACTCAGAGAATATTGGGTATGCATGCTGAAGTTTTCAGGAATTAAGCAATCATTAATTCAGCTATTTATTTCCAAATAGTTCAGCCAAAATGCATGTGGATAAAGTTAAAGCAAATATAGCAATGTTAATTGTTGAATCTAGGTGGAAGGTACATGGGTATTCTTTATACAGTTTTTCAACTTTTTTATTTGTGTGAACAATTTCAAAATAATAACTTGGAAGAAGGAGGAAAAATTTTGAAAGAGGTGCATTAACTTTTTAAGTCTCTAGTGTCGAGACTAAAAAAGTTAATGCACCTCTGTCTATTATTACAGATAAATAAAATTATGGGTATAGACAAGGAGAAGGAAAAGGCTAATTCCTTAAAGGAGAAGCTGGCAGACAGAAGTGTCTAGATATACTGTGCAAGACTAATGGGAAGCATTTACTTCAGAAGTGCGTTTAAACACTTTAGAATTAAATGACAAAATCATTACTTTCTGTTTTTCATTTCTCTAATTTTGTATTTATAATTTTGAAAATCTAGCTCTTCCACAGTAATAATTTTGTTGGAGGGTGGCTCACACCTGTAATCCCAGCACTTTGGGAGGTAGAGGCAGGTGGATCACCTGAGGTCGGGAGTTCGAGACCAGCCTGACCAACATGGTGAAACCTTGTCTCTACTAAAAATACAAAAAATTAGCCGGATGTAGTGGCAGGCGCCTGTAATGCCAGCTCCTTGGGAGGCTAGGGCAGGAGAATCGCTTGAACCTGGAAGGCAGAGGTTGCAGTGAGCTGAGATTATGCCACTGCACTCCAGCCTGGATGACAAGAGTGAGACTCCATCTCAATCAATCAATCAATCAATCAATATTTTGTTGGCAAGCATGAAAGAGGTTTTAAATATTTAGAATTCCCAAAGCAATGATATATAATTTACTGTCAGATTTAAAACTACTCTGTCATTGCCCAGTTAAAGTTGCCTTGACAAGTAAAAAAAAGAATAAAAATGAAGTCTCTTCGATGAGTAGACCTCACTCATACAAAGTACAATTGCCTCTTTATTATCTGCTGATTAAGCAGTTTGCATATTAACCACAGTTAAAGTGCAGTTGAGACCCACCCAGGGTGATGAGTGCAGGCCTGCCACCCCAGCTTCTAGGGACCTGTGCTGGCTGAAGGCGCACTTGGAGGCCAGAGCTGGGGGAGGGGAGCGGGAGAGGTGGAGCTATCCCCACCCTCTGTTGGGCCTCAGCACTGATTAGTCTGTAACCTACTTAATTCCTTCCTGGATAGTAAAGAATAGACTCTTCTATTACAAGTTTTACCTTCCCTTTACTTCAGAAGTGCATTTATATCTATTAGAATGAAGTGACAGAAAATTATTAGTTTGTCTTTCATTCCTCTGACTCTTTATTTATAGATTTCAAAATGTAGCCTTTCCACAGTAATCATTTCATCAGAAAGCATGAAAGAAGTCTGTTAGCCAAAAATCATCTGAAGATATGTTTTGGAAAATGTGTATGTAAAGGAAATCATGTTTTTGATTTGTCAAAATATTTTTTTATATAAAGCAGTAACTCAATCTGGACCACTTATGAGAATCACTTGGAGAACTGTATGTGTGTGTGTGTGTGTGTGTGTGTGTGTGTATGGGTGTGTGTGTGTGTGTGTGTGAGAGAGAGAGAGAGGGAGAGACTTGTTGTATATCAGGCTGGAGTGCAGTAGCACGATCTCAGCTCACTGCAACCTCCACCTCCTGGGTTCAAGTGATTCTTGTGCCTCAGCCTCCATAGTAGCTGGAATTACAGGCGTGCACTACCACGACCGGCTAATTTTTGTATATTTTAGTAGAAACAGAATTTTGCCATGTTGCCCAGGCTCGTCTCGAGCTCCTGGCCTCAAGTGCTCCGTCCACCTCAGCCTCCCAAAGTGCTGGGATTACAGGTGTGAGCCACCATGCCTGGCAACCTGGAGTTTTTTTGTTTTGTTTTTGGTTTGGTTTTTGTTTCGCTCTTTTGCCCAGGCTGGAGTGCAGTGGTGCGATCTCAGCTCACTGCAACCTCCACTTTCTGGTTTCAAGCAATCCTCCTGCCTCAGCCTCCAGAGTACCTGGGATTACAGGCGCCTGCCACCATGCCCAACTAATTTTTGTATTTTTAATAGAGACAGATTTCACCATGTTGGATAGGCTGGTCTTGAACTCCTGACCTCATGATCTATCCACCTCGGCCTCCCAAAGTGTACAGGTGTGAGCCGCCGCACCTGCCTGGAAAACTTTTAAAAAGGCAGTTGCTCAGTTCCTCATTTCTTTGGCCTGGGTAGAGCCTGGACCTGTAATTCTAAATGCACCCAAGGTTGAAAACCACTGATTCATAGTCAGTGTTCTTAATTTAGGCCAGGGTGGCTCACACCTGTAATCCCAGCACTTTAGGAGGCCGAGGCAGGTGGATCATTTGAGGTCAGGAGTTCGAGATTAGCCTGGCCAACAGGGTGAAACCCTGTCTCTACTAAAAGTACAAAAATTAGCTGGTCAATGGTGGTGTATGCCTGTAATCCCAGCTACTAGGAAGGCTGAGGTGGGAGAATCACTTGAACCTGGGAGACAGAGGTTGCAGTGAACCAAGATTGTGCCACTGTACTCCAGTCTGGGCAAGAGAATGAGACTCTGTCTCAAAAAAAAAAAAGAGTAACTCACCCCTGGTGATACAACTTATATGTGGCAGAGTCACTGGCCATCTGGTTCTAGATTGCCTCATTTTATCCTGAACATTCTACATCTGCATTGCTCAGGGCAAGAAAAAGGCCCATGAGGAGTCCAGGGATTTTATATTCTGTCCTCCAGGATCTTGTACTTGCTAATATTCTTGGTCGGGCCACAGAACCACCATCGCGATTTTTAGCATGAAAGATTATATTTAGACACAGTGTTCTTCTTTATGTTTATTTCTAATCCTAATAAAGCCTTTTATTTATTCAATGTGCTTTAAAAATAACTGACATATTATAACATATTCAGTAACAATTATAAAAAGTATGAAGAACTAAAAATTATGGCATAGAAGGCATCATTACAGGAATGGAAATATTTGACCTTCAGACAGCTAAAAGGTAGAAGGCATGACATCAGTTTACAAATATTTTAGCAGGCTAACCAATTAGTTTCACTTCCTTTAAATGACCTTAGAAGTAGTTGTAAGACCAAAAAATATGTATGTATTGTAGGCAGAAACATTTAATTCAATATGACTTTAAGTCATTCAAAGAGGTCACTTATTGATGTGGGTGGGTTTTGCCTACATACATCTATTTGGCTTTCCACATATACCCATTTCCATGGCAGTGCCTGGATCTGATGGTCAAATCCCTTACCCCACCCATTTCTCAGCTAATGTTCAGAAGGGGCATAAGTCCTTCCTGTTCTCCAACAGTGAGACTCAAATCAGGCCATTCAGATCATTCCTTTTCTGGATTACAATGATTACTTTAGGATGAAAAGTAAAATCTGAGCCCATCTAGTGAGACTCAAATTTGAGACTTTGTCTAACCTTTTGGGAAAGAAAAACTCCACTGGGATTCCTAAGCTGTAAAGATGACATAGCCCAACGCTGCTGGGGGCAGAGTATAAAGACAAGTGATTCCTACTATCATTTGAGCTGGATTCAACCTACCTTGAAGTTAGCACCATTCAGATTTTCTTGCCATATAAACCAGTAATTTAATTTCAGTCTCCCCCTATCCCTGGAAAGGGAGTATCTTAAACCAGTTTAATTTGGTTTTCTGTCATAACGAATGTGCTTGCTATTGGTGGTAATGAAACCTGGTAGGAACAACCACGTATGAATGGTAACGTGAAAAGTCTAGCATCTTCAATTGCCATTCAACCTTGAGATTCTATTATTTTATGCTTTCTCTTAGAAATAAGTAAATCCAATTTTAACAAAGGAAAAAGAAAATGAGAAACTGATTTAAGAGAATGCTATAAACTTGGGTATGTGTTTTATTCTTTTTTCTTTTTTGTTTTGTTTTGTTTTGAGATGTAGTCTCACTCTGTCACCCTGGCTGGAATGCAGTGGCATGATTCCAGCTCACTACAACCTCTGCCTCCAGGGTTCAAGCAATTTTCATGCCTCAGCCTCCCCAATAGCTGGGATTACAGACATGTATCACCACACCCGGCTAATTTTTTGGTATTTTTAGTAGAGACAGAGTTTCACCATGTTAGCCAGGCTGGCCTCAAACTCCTGGCCTCATGTGATCCACCCACCTCTGCCTCCCAAAGTGCTGAGATTATAGGCATGAGCCACCACGCCCAGATAAACATGGATATTTCTAAACAAAAATGTTAGAAAGGAGCCCCTTGCCAATTAATCACTGTAAAATGAACACCTCCCATTTCCTTACAGTTCTGTTGACTTAGAGGCAGTGCATCTATGAAAAGAGAGGAGTCGGACAGCTGCTTGGCCCTACTCTTTCTCTGAGTGGATTTCTTTCTTTTTGAAGACTTCCTTTTCAGATTAGATTTGCCTACATGGTTTGTTCCTGAGGGGACTGGTGGTAGGCCTTCAACAGTAACTGGTTTAGAAGGCTTGACTCGACTATGATGTCAGCAGTTGCGCTGGCTGTTTGAATGCTGACTGTGGAGAAAATTCCGTAAGTGATATTGGAGGCCTTGTTATAGCCATCATGTACATGAGGGCTGCTGTCATACTTTCCAACCCATAACTCTTCTCATTTATCTCACAGCCAAGGATTCCGATTCCTTTGGATTGCACCTGGTCTTTTTTGAGGCTAAGGATGATTTCATGTACATTTAGTTAAGTAATGTGTTATGTACAATTTGATACATTGGCAAGTAGTTGTGAACATTGGAGGGTTCTTCAGGAGAAACTACCTGCTTGTGTTTTGAAGATCTAGGCATTTTCAATTATCTCAGTAATAGAAAGAGAGAATACCTAACCCAAAAGGCTGCCTGTGCTAACAGTTAGATTTTCTTCCTCTACCTCTCCACTCTATTCCACCCACACTCCCACCGCCTTCCCCCACACCCACTGGCAGATTAACCTTGCTATTTCTTTCACGTAAGCTAATTTCTAAGGAGGCGCTCAGAAACGTGCATGGTGGCAGAAGGTAGCCAGCCTCAGATTAAAGATTTGCTAGAGATAGTCCCCCTGGAAGATAAGCACCTTTGACTGGTGACATTTAATATGCTGCTTTCTCTCTTCAAAGTGCTTTGCCAGCATTGCTCAGGTGATCCATTCAACACCTCTCAAAGATTGGTCAGCAAGATTACAGATTATTTTTTTAAGGCAAAGAGGTTGACATTGTGACTTCCTTAAGGTAATACAGTTAATTTTGACATCTCAAGCTGAGTGTTGATACACTCAGCTTCTACTCTGACCTTGATTCACCTTCTTTTGTTCAAGTTCATAACAAAATTGTCTTGAAATCAATCCAATTTGGAAATTCAAAGAACAAAGTTTCTTTATAGTTTATATGCTGTTCTCATATAAAATAACTCTTAAGAGTGATAATAGTTGACTTCAAGAAAAATACTGTAAGGGATAAAAGACCTGCTTTTTCTATTATAGTAGACCTTTAATATTTATTTTATTTTGCTACTTGTGTCAGGTTTCCTTTTACGGAATCCAGTTCTTAAAAGTGTTTCCACGTAGTTGTGCTGCTTGCCTAAACCTGTTATCTATTTGGGTAGCAGTTTGCCATTTCACTCAATATCCATTGCAGGTCACAATAATTATAGCAATTAGTACAGTACCTGCCACAATATTTTATAATGCATCATTTCATGCTTTTGGCTACCTAATGGAATAGGTATTATGACTACCACTTTACAGACAAGGAGCCTAGGGCTGTGAGGAGTGTTTAGCTTGTCCAGCTAAATAGCTTGTCCATAGCTATTAGGTGATAGAACCGAGAACAAGACTGTAAATCTGATGGGTGCTTAAACCCATTCTCCTGCTGGCCACTAGGCAATCGTGCCACTCTAATAAGCAAAGCCTGGCAGATCTGAGTAAAGAATGTTAGACATGGGAAGAATTGATGTGTAGACAAGGATTTTACAAAGCCAAAACAGCCCTATTATGTTTGTTAATCCAGCAGGCAGCTCTGACTTCTCCCTGTGGTGTGAAAATGATATGCTATCCTAAATATCTACATAGAGGAATGCAACATTTTGGAAGTGTAAGAAATAAATTATCTTTAATTATTAAAAATCTATGGGGTAGGCTGGGTGCAGTGGCTCACACCTATAATCCCAGCACTTTGGGAAGCTGAGGCAGGTAGATCACTTAAGCCAGGAGGAGTTCAAGACCTACCTGGCCAACATAGTGAAACCCCATATCTACTAAAAATACAAAAAAAAGTAAAATCAATGGGCGTGGTGGCATACACCTGTAATCCCAGCTACTCTGGAGGCTGAGGCAAGAGAATCACTTGAACCCAGGAGGCGGAGGCTGCAGTGAGCCAAGATAGATCACGCCACTGCACTCCAGCCTAGGTGACAGAGCGACACTGTCTCAAAAAAATAAAATAAAATGAAATAAATATCTAGGGATATGAGATTAGCATCATCTGTTTTTTTGTTTGCATGGTAATTTAGAATTTTCAAGTCTCTTTCACATTACTTGAGTCATTCATTCTCACAGTGAATTCAGAGCAATTAATATTTTCTCCCTGTCACCCTAATGTAGAAATGGAGGTTTAGTGAGTGTCTTGACTTGCCATTCACTGGGCTATGGAGTGACACCGCCTGATTCAAACCCAAGTCGTCGTCGTCTTTGTGTGGGGAACTGACACTCACATGAGTTCACCTGCCTTGGCTCTGTCCAATTTGTGGCCATAGGGTGAAGTTATCCCTGATAGCCCTTCACTTTCCAGGGCTCCCAGTCCGGTTGTATCATCCAGCTGTTACTAAACTAAATTGTATTTACAGTCTTCCAGAATTGTTGTAATGGGTGTTGCATGTGACCTGTTATAGGGAGATTTACTGGGTGCTGTTAACTAGCATGTCAAGGCTACCAGTTAATTTGGAAGACCACCTTCCCCAGAGGTGGTAGAGCTGTTAGATAAGAAAACTTGCAGAGTTAATTCTGGACCTTAATTCACGTCATCTAACACTGGAGGTTGACAGTCAGAAACCTAGAGAATTACTAATATTGGAGTTAGTGGGATATCTCCTCTCTCTCTCTCTCTCTCTCTCTCTCTCTCTCTCTCTCTCTCTCTTTTCTTTAGTGCCTAGACATTTATTTCCAGACCTGGGCATTTGGGTGTGTCCTTGTTTGTAAGGCCAGTATGTACTTGCTCTCCTCTTTCCTCTGATGAATAGGGCTAGTAAGAAACTATTTTTGGAAAGTATTAAGCTCTTGGAGACAGTGATATCATCGTTAGTCAGGCTTTGGACTCTATTGAATAATATGCATTTTTAGTTTAATAGTCCTTGACATCACTTCCAAAATGAAAAGTGATATGCTTATTCATATTATTTTTGACATGGGAATAAAAATTATTAAAAATTCCATGTGAATGTTTCTTTAACATAGTGTTCTATTAAAGCCACCCAGTGCTAGGTGTTGACTTTGTATTGCTAAGTTTTTGAAGTCTCTCTAAACCTCAGTTTCCTCATCTGTCAGATGGCTCCATTATTCCCAGGGCTAATAGGTTCTGACAACTCAAACAAAAAAAATGTATAGGCCTGGGTCAGTTCTTGCCATTAAATTGATGCACAGTAATTTGTGGTATTGCTGTTAGCAAAAGAATGTAAATATTTTGAGTCACTAAATAAGACCCAGTCATTGATAAGATACATTTTTATAACTGAATGGCCTCCATTGGTTTGATAAAACCATCCTGTGTGTATTACTATAAAGCCCCAGTGCTGGGACTGGAATTTTTTTTTTTTTTTTTTTTTTTGAGATGGAGTCTCACTCTGTCGCCCAGGCTGGAGTGTAGTGGTGCGATCTCAGCTCACTGCAACCTCCACCTCCCAGGTTCGAGCAGTTTTCTGCCTCAGCCTCCCGAGTAGCTGGGATTACAGGCGCCTGCCACCATATCCAGTTAATTTTTGTATTTTTAGTAGAGATGGGCTTTCACCATCTTGGCCAGGCTGGTGTTGAACTCCTGACCTTGTGATCCACCTGCCTTGGCCTCCCAAAGTACTGGGATTACAGGCATGAGCCACTGCGCCTTGCCTTGATTCTTTCTTTCTTTCTGTTTTTTTTTTTTTTTTTTTTTTTTTTGTACATTTTAACCATTCCCACTCTGCCCCTACCCTGTGTCCCCTCACTACCCTTCCCCTTCTCTAGTAACATTGTTTCTACTTTCTATCTCCATGAGCTCGATTATTTTAATTTTTGGCTTTCAAATTAGTAAGAACATGAGAAATTTGTCTTTCTGTGCCTAGCTTATTTTAGTTAACATAATTACCTCTAGTCCCATCCATGTTGTTGCAAATGACAGTCTCTCATTCTTTTTTATGACTGAACAGTACTCCATTGTGTATATACACTCCATTGAGTATGTATTTTCTTTTTCCATTCCTCTGTTGATGAACACTTAGGTTGCTTCCAAATCTTGCCTATTGTGAATAGTGCTGCAATAAACATGGGCGTGCAGATGTCTTCTTTGATATACTTCTTTTTTTTGGGTATATACTTAGCAGTGGGCTTGCTAAATAGCTTGGCAGCTCTGTTTTCAGTTTTGCAAGGAACCTCCAGACTGCTCTCTGTGTTGGTTATATTAATTTAATCCCCACCAACAGTGGATGAGGGTTCCCTTTTCTCCACATCCTCTTTAGAATTTGTTATTGCCTACCTTCCAGATAAAAGCTGTTTTAACTAGGGTGAGATGATATCTCATTGTGGTTTTGATTTGCATTTCTTTGATGATCAGTGATGTTGAGGACCTTTTCACATACCTGTTTGCCATTTGCATTTCTTCTTTTCAGAAATGTCTATTCAGGTCTTTTGCCCATTTTTAATTGGATTATGCGATTTTTTTTTTCCTATAGAGTTGTTTGAGCTTCTTATATATTCTGGTTATTAATCCCTTGTCAGATGGATAGTTTGTAAATACATGCTTCCATTCTGTGGGTTGTCTCTTCACTTTAGTGATTGTTTGTTGTGCAGAAGCATTTTAACTTGATGTGATCCCATTTGTCTATTTTTGGTTTGGTTGCCTGTGCTTGTGGGTATTACTCAAGAAATCTTTGCCTGGTTCAGTGTCCTGGAGAGTTTCCCTAATGGTTTTTTTTCAGTAGTTTCATAGTTTGAGGTCTCAGATTTAAGTCTTTAATTCATTTTGATTTGATTTTTGTATATGGTGAGAGATAGGGGCCTAGTTTCATTCTTTTGCATATGGCTGTCTAGTTTTCCCAGCATCATTTGTTGAAGAGACTATTCTTCCTCCACTGTACATTCTTAGTACCTTTGTCAAAAATCAGATCACTGTAGATGTGTGACTTTATCTCTGGGTTCTATTCTGTTCCACTGATCTATGTGTCTGATTTTTCTCCAGCCACCATGCTGTTTTGGTTACTATATATCTGTAGTATAATTTAAAGTCAGATAATATGATTCTTCCAGTTTTGTTCTTTTTGCTTAGGATAGCTTTGGCTATTCTAAATCTTTTGTAGTTCCACATACATTTTAGGTTTTTTTTTTAACTTCTGTGAAGAATATCATTGTTATTTTGATAGAGATTACATTGAATCCATAGACTGCTTTGGGCAGTATGGACATACTGTTAAATATTTAA
Organism: Aotus nancymaae; assembly: GCF_030222135.1. Taxonomy (NCBI): domain Eukaryota; kingdom Metazoa; phylum Chordata; class Mammalia; order Primates; family Aotidae; genus Aotus; species Aotus nancymaae. The sequence goes on along the minus strand of NW_026988421.1, from coordinate 52,226,881 downwards.
CAATATTGATTCTTCTGATCCATGAACATGGAATCTCTGTTAATCATTTTATTTCTTTTTATTTATTTATTTATTTATTTATTTATTTATTTTTTGAGATGAAGTCTTGCTCTGTTGCCCAGGCTGGAGTGCCATGGCACAACCTCAGCTCACTGCAACATCTGCCTCCCAGGTTCAAGTGATTCTCCTGTCTCAGCCTGCCAAGTAGCTGGGACTACAGGTGCATCCCACCACGCCTGTCTAATTTTCTTTTTGCAATTTTAGTAGAGACAGGGTTTCACCATATTGGCCAGGCTGCTCTTGAACTCCTGTCCTCAAGTGATCCACCTGCCTTGGCCTCCCAAAGTGCTGGGATTACAGGTGTGAGCCACTGCACCCGGCCTTGTTAATCATTTTAAATATCTATTTCTTCAGTAACAAAATGGACGCAAAGTTTTTTGTTAGTACTGTGGTGCTATGCACAGTAACGTGTCAGAAAACTTTGAAATTCATACTGTGTATTAACATAAGTGAATAGTTGAAATTTTATATTTTGGTTTTAAGTAAATTCTAATCTGTAGAAATAAGTGTTCGCAGACAGGTAGCATGGAAATGAAATACCAATTCAGTATCTATGTGGAAAACCACAGGTTCTCTTGAATTGCTTTGTTTTATATTTGGATGGATGCTCCGTAGGAAGAGTATTTTGTTTGCTTGTATTTAGGTTATTAAAATTGAGCTACGTCTGCTCATAAACCTAAGCAAACCTCTCTGAAAACACAAAACTCAGAAGAGAAAGTACTAAGGTACCAAAAATATATTTAAGTATTACTATTTGGGACAAATATTGGGACATACAGCTCAAAATAATATAGCTCACTGTTTTGAGCAAGTATGATATTTGTTCATGTTACGACAAAGCTTCAATGAGTGGCAAAGTTGCAAGAGTAGGGAAGTTAAGAAAGGACTCAAAGGAATGTGGAATCCGTGTCCTGGCACATTCTGGCTTTGATAAATATTACATGATTGCAGTGATACCTTTTTGTGAGATATAATTCATTGTTTTAATAATTAATGGTACCAGTGCATGTTTCTAAGAGTACCAAAGGTAAATAATTTACTGTAATTACCAAAGAGGAATGATATTATTTATTTATGAGAACTTTTTTTAAAAAAATAAACCTTTGTGAAAAATAACCTTAGGCCCCCCAATATAGGAACTGTAGCTTGCCCTCCACACCATTCATGCCAAAAAAATTAAAGGAACAGCACCATTTTGTATTAAGTATTTTGCCCTACTCTGAAGGTTTGTTGGTATGGGTCTCCAAATTCAGTATAAGTTGTTGTTAAATGAGGCCAGACTCAAACCAACACCTCATCTTTGGTTAACCCATATAGAATTTAGGAACTTTCCTAAGTGGTTTATTGCTTTTGATGGGTTAGAATCTTCTCTGTGGATTCTTATTAGATGCATAATTGTACACCTATTCACTGGATATGTCCTCATTCATTAAATGCAAATAAAGCTGTTCCTTATTCATTTTTGCATTTTCCTAAAACCTGGGTGAGATAGTGACTTTCATATAATTGCTCTACAAATTTATTTTTCAATTTTATTTCAGGGCCATTAAAAAAAAATCTGTGTAATTCAGAATAAGTTTTTAAATTTAGATTTTATTATTACCAAAGTTATGTAATTGAACAAAAAGCCTTGACCAGGCATAGTGGCTCATGCCTGTAATGCCAGCACTTTGGGAGGCCGAGGCAGGTGGATTGCTTGAGATCAGGAGTTCAATACCAGCCTGGCCAACATGGTGAAACCTCGTCTGTACTAAAAATACAAAAAAATTAGCTGAGTGTTGGTGGTACACACCTGTAGTCCTAGCTACTCAGGAGGTGGAGGCAGGAGAATCTTTTGAACCTGGGAGGTGGAGGTTGCAGTGAACCGAGAGATTGCACACTGCACTCCAGCCTGGGTGACAGAGCGAGACTCCATCTCAAAAAAAAAAAAAAAAAAAAGTAGGTTGTGAAATATTTGGGTGGGGGGCTAGGGAGGGATAGCATTAGGAGAAATACCTAATGTAGATGACAGGTTGATGTGGTACAACAAATCACCATGGCACATGTATACCTATGTAACAAACCTGCACGTTCTGCACATGTATCCCAGAACTGAAAGTATAATAATAATAATAAAGCCATATTCTACAAGGCACACTTGTTAGGAAAAAACATAATCCCCATATATACTTTCAGTCCCCAATTTTGCCTATCCAGAGACAAGTGCTTGAAATAATTTTTGATGACTCTTATTATGTGCTTGCATATCTCTACACACTACAGGTATGTTGCTTCTTGCTGATTTTTCTGCATTTCAGCAATTATTTATTGACTTCCCCAAATGAAAGAGGAAGCTTTAATATTTTTTTCACACTTTTTCTCCCTGACCATGCACACTTAGTATTCTACCATTTCCCCAAACAGTTGTATCATATTTTGGTTATATCTGTATTTGGTAATTATATTGTTATGCCAATGTAAATGTTACTCACGTATGTGGCTTATATTATGATTGCTCTTTCTTTATTTTTTTGTTTGAGAAGGAGTCTTTCTCTTACCCAGGCTAGAGTGCAGTGGCACAACCTTGGCTCACTGCAACCTCTGCCTCCCTGGTTCCAGCGATTCTCCTGCCTCAGCCTTTCAAGTAACTGGGATTACAAGTGCATGCCACCATGTCCAGCTAATTTTTTGTATTTTTAGTAGATAATGGGTTTCACCATGTTGACCAGGCTGGTCTCAAACTCCTGAACTCAAGTGATCTACCTGCTTCAGCCTCCCAAAGTGCTGGGATTACAAGCGTGAGCCACCCCGCCCAGCCTGATTGCTTTTTCTTTCCAGCACAATATTTTATTTTCCCTGGAGTTTTTTCATTTGCTTGATATCCCCTGTACATATCAATAATCCAATCCCAGAACTCTCCCCCAGTTGTACAAATCTCTCAATATGTCCACATTTGTTAGGTGATCTATCTCTTTCGTCTGCCTACCTCATGTCTCTTAGGGCTTTCTTACTTGTCATGTTCCTTGTAGGTCCACTACACAGATGTGCTTCTGAGCCTTCCTTCATCATAACCTGAAAATTCCCTTTGTTTTCTCTTGGGTTGGAGTCCATGTCCTCCTTTTTCTTGGGTTACTCCTCATGTCAGTGGAATACATCTTAACATAGTTTCCTTAGAGGGTGCATGAGAAATACGTTTTTAAAGGTTTTATATATCTGATATTATCTGTCTAGTTCATGCTTGTTTTTATTTTAGCTGGTTATAGAATTCTGACTTGAAGTCATTTTCTTGAAGGAGTTGCTCCATTGCCTTTTACCTTCCAGTTTTGCTGTTAAAAGTCTGATACAGGTCCTCCATCTGTGACCATTTTTTCTCTCCATGTTTATATAGGCTCTTTGTCTCCAAATTCTGAAATGTTATGTTGATGTACCATAATGGGTTCTGTATTCATTCCTAGTGCTGGTCACTCAGTGGGTCATTTTACTCTGGCAACCTGTGTCTTCAGCTCTGAAAAAGTTTCTTTTCCTTTGTTTCACTATTTCTTTCTAGAACTTCTTTTTTTTTAGACTGATGAGGAGGATTTGAACCTCCTGGACTTATCTTTTGCTTTCATGTATTTTCTCCCCTGTTTTCTACAGTTAAAAATTTCTCTAAAATTTCTAGGGTTTTTTTTCCCCAACATATTTGTTACTTTCTAAGAGTTATTTCCACAAAATAATTCTTTTTTATAATAAGTAGTCTGTTGTTTCACAGGTGTAAAAATATCTCATCTCTCTCTAGATATTAGTGAATAATTTTAAGTTTTCTTCTCCCTGAAAAGCCCGTTTCCTCCAGTTTGCTTTCCTTCTGTTTGCTTGTTTTTGTTTTTATAGTAGATGCTTTTCTCAACTGTCTAGTAGCCGTCGGCTGTCTACTCATTAATAAACTCATTGGAAGCTCTCTGTATGGCGTAGAGGTTGTCTGTCATCCATGATTTCCACCGAAGTAATAAGCCAGGATATTTCACTGGGAAATTCCAGTGGGCAAGTCAGACATCCCATTTTCTGCCTAGAACTCTATCCCTAACTGTGTTTGGAAGACCAGTAAAGGAAGAAGGCTGGGAGTCTGAATATTCAGTATACGATCTTCATTTTTAGTATGGGGCCTTCTAGTCTCCTGCCTCTAGCCTTCTGCTAGGGTTGGTGGTGGTGATGACATGGGATCATTATTTGACAACTGAGGGAATTATGAAGGTCAGCTCACTTTTTAAAGAGAATTTTAGCCAATCCTTTTGTTTCTCTGCTGATGTATTTTCTCTTACTTTCTCTGTCCTTTCTGTGTATGTATTTTTAAATATGTGACTGTCATTTTACCGAGGTTTCAGTAGGAAGCAGATTGAGGGGGATCTGTGGGCTAATACCTTTCATCAGATTTGGCATATTCTTAGCTATTATCTTTTCAAATATAGCTTCTACTTTATTCTCTTCTTCTCTTCTATTTCTAAGGGTCTAATTTATACCTATGTTAAAATCTCTCAATGTTCTACATCTTGTACTATTTTCTATTTTTTTAACGTATTCTTCAGTTTTTATATTTTTCCATTTATGGCTCTAACTTATCAACCCTCTTTTATATTGTGTCTAAGTCAAGAACTGACACTGTATTTAATACTGAACCAATGCCCATTTGATTCTTTCTTATGTATATTCTAGTGTTCTATCCCTTTTAATTTATTTTCTCTTTCTGCCTATTTTTCTAAACATACTAATCATAGTTATTATAAAGCACTTAATAGCTTACCTCAGAATCTGAATGGCCTAGGAATCTATTTATAGTGTCTGTCTAGCTTGGTTTGGTTTTATTTTGTTTTTCTGTTTTTATTCACGTACTCTGGCCATGCTTGGCAGTTTTGCACTTTATGCTAGACATGGTATATAAAAAATTGTGGACACACCGATGGTGATTTATTCCTCCAGAGAATGTTAACCCTCCCTCTGCTAGGCAAATAGAATAGTAGATGATAATTTTAATTCAATTAAGATTTTGCGGAAATGAGGCTGGTTTGCAGCCCTGGTAAAAGCTCATACTACCTCTGGTGTCCCTCCAGCTCACCAGCATCCTTATTTAAAATTGTGGTATGATCTTCAAATCTCTTTTCCATTATAAGTTCTAAACTTTTAAGTCATTTTCTCATTACCTGCCAAAAATCTCCAATATGCTCTTCAGAGATATTTCTGGTTAGGTTTTGAGCTTCCTGTTCTGCACAGCCCCAGAATTCAGCAAATGTTCTTAGCAGAAAACTAGTGTGCTTGAGGCCACCCAAATCTCCACCAAAATTCTCCTGGCTTTTCTGTTCAACAGTGACCCCTGTAGGTTAAAAGTACAAATCTGTTTGCACTGGAAACTGACAAAAGCCCATAAGTTAAAAATATTCAACAGAAAGTCAGTTGAACTCCTGAAGATGTTCCCCTTCCCAGAGTTTGGTAGTTCTTTTAGTTCTCGATGCTTTAGCCACCCTCTGCTGCATTCAGATATGATTTCTGTATTTTATCCGGCTTACTTGGCAGAAGCAGTAGACTGCTGCTAGCTACTCCACCCCACTCGGAACCAGACATCATCAAGATTGAATTTTTCATTTTTTATTTTGAGAATTGGGAAAAAACATTGCAGTTGTTGTAGGAGTAATTTGGAGATGTGTTGAAGTGATTAAAATCACAGTTGGAGTTAGTTCTGTGCCATGCCAATTACCCAGGGTGCTTTCTTAAAAGATTGAAATAAAACAAAATATCAATAGACTTTATTTTCTAACATTATACTCAAATTTCAACATATTCCTGTAGAAGAGAATTTAAAAATTATTTATGTTGAATGTAAGTCTATCTGGAATTAGAGGAATACAGATATGTTTTATATGTGTAGAGAAACCAGTCGTGTATGGTTTGTTGATGTAATTTAATTTACCATTTTATTTTACAGCATCTAACATTCACAAGGGAATTTGATTCAGATTCTCTTAGACATTACAGCTGGGCTGCCGACACCTTAGACAATGTCAATCTTGTTTCAAGCCCCATTCATTCTGGGTAAGTAACCTAAATGTCCCTTTTCTTTATCCTACTACATGAACATTGCATTTATTATTTAAAGTTATAAATTCACATCAACAAGCTTCATATATATGAATATATTCATATATGAAATGTATACTCATTAGTATATGTAAAGTATATTTGTAATCATTAAATTTTTTCTAAGCAATTCTGTATGGGTTTTTTATGAGAAAAAAATTAATTTTGTTAGAAAAAAATAATGAAATTATTGGTACAACACACTTTTTTCCTGGCTGTTTTGATCTTCTAGGTCTTTAATTTTCCTTTTCAGAAAATTTCCTTTTTAAATATTTTAAAATTTGAAATATAGTGATTTTTCTTCATTTTACTTTTCTATTCAAATGAAGTTTCTTCTGGGTATCTGATTTTCTCAGAAGAATTTCTCAGATAGAAGAATTTCTCTCAAATATTTAGTGGTTGTGTTTTTTGTTTTTTTGCTTTGTTTTGTTTGACAGGGTCTGGCTCTGTCGCTCAGGCTGAAGTACAGTGGTACAGTCCTGGCTCACTGCAACCTCTACCTCCTGGGCTCAAGCCATCCTCCCACCTCAGCTTCCTGAGTAGCTGGGACCATAGGTGCGCATCACCATGCCCGGATAACTTTTGTGTTTTTTCATAGAGATGAAGTCTTGCCATGTTGCCCAGGCTGTTCTCAAACTCCTGAGCTCAAGCAATCCACCCACCTTTGCCTCCCAGACTGCTGGGATTACAGGCATCAGCCACCACACCGAGCAAATAAAAATTGGTTTTTAAATTAGGAGTAAGCTGTGGCATTGTCATTTTTTTCTCATATGATACAGGTCTTTGATTTGACAAATGGTTTGTTTTGTGTGATTTTCCTTTTAAAAGCATATGTAAATTTAAACTTCCAATCGAGTTGGTACCTTCTGCATTTCTGAAATAAAATTACAATTAAGTTGTATTAAATTAATTAGAAAAAACGAATAAAAAGAATAAAGATTAAAAAAAAAAAAATACCAGTATCTACACCAGAAGTGCTGTGGTTAAAAACCACATCGAGTAGCCTCCTCATGCTGCCTCCCTGGTCAATGGAATTCGAAACAGGACTCTAAAAGGGAACTTGCTTCAATTACTAAATTAATAAATTAGTATGTCTTTAGATACTGGATTCTTCATCTGTAGTTAATTCAGATTTGGGATAGTTGACATCCATATAAATATAATCAAAATAATCTGTTAAAATGATGAATATTTCAAAGTATTTTTGCCTTTGAAATTGGCATTTAGGTCATAAGTTAATTGTGATCAAGGACAAGGGCAGATTATTTTGGAATTAAATAAATTAACAATAATTAACAGTTGTGAAGTGCTTCATATATTACGTATTTGCTGCTGCTTCTAATTAAAATAAATTGTAATAGCTAACGTTTACTTAGTTCTTGTCATGTACCTGGCATTGTGCTAAATCTTTTACATGTATTGTCTCATTTGATATTTACTTGAAATTTAAGATGATACTGTGAGATACATATTACTCATTATCCCCATTTTACAAATAAAAAGTCAAGCTCCGAGTAGTGCTTCAGGTTATTTAAAGAATCATCATAGATTTTGGCTTTGTAATACTATGATTCTGAGAAACAGATCAATATCATTCAAATGGGAATAATTGACATGAAAGTACTTCATAAATTATAAACTTTATGGTGGCTTTTGAGTTATTAACATTGCATTTCTTTAACTCAATTAGAAAAACCTTGAATTATTATAATATTAATTTTTAAACCGCTAAAATATATAATTTATATTAGATGCATATGGGTCTAATATTGGAAAAGCAAAAAAAAAAAAAAAAAATCAGATTCGAGAAGGAAAATATACAACATTTGGGATACATTCAGGGAGCAGACATGTTGAAGAGTTTTTTGAATCATGCTTGATGAATTGCCGCCATAATTCAAAGAACTGAAACCATCACTTTGTATTCTCTACAAATCAAAGACAAGTAGTAGGGCTTAATTTAGTAAACTGAGAAGTTGAAGAAACATGATAATAAAATCAGAAATGAACTTTCCCATACATTAAACACAATGAAGTACTTGAATGTGCAAGTTATCTTCCCCTCACCTTGAACTTTATTGAAGACAATAGAGACAGTAGACATGTGCAGGAAAGCAAAAGTGATGGCAGCTAGTGTGGGCTTATTTGAAAAGGAAAATATAGACCTGGTGTACACTTAAAAATATTCACTGATGCCAGGTCCTTGGGGAAGTTTATGTAGCTACGTAAGGCAGATACTTTTTAGGTTATCCCACAAATGCCAAATGCCCTGGTTTCATTTTCTGATGATTTTTATTTTTCCTTTGCTTGTCATTGACATTTTCTGTTGCTTGCTTCTAATTATATTACATTAATTTTTCCCATTTGCTTTCTAAATTATTTTGCAGCTATTCTTCTCCACTTCCTCAGTATGATTCAAGGTGATAACTGTGTCCTTTATGTGAACCATCCTTTTTGTATTTTTAATTTCTGTGAATTTTTCCCACAGTTAGATTGTGTCAGTGTCTGTAGTGTATAGCGTTTGTCATCCTGCTGTTCCTAAAACTAGAAACATTCATGTAATTAGCTTTAGGATCATTTGTAGAATTCATGCTATAGTTTAAATATTAATAAGATACAAATATTATTACATACCACCTTTTAATTTGTTCTGTAAGTTATGTTGCATGACTTTTTTTTTGCACAGAATATGTAATACATGAGTTTGTAAAACAAATCACTGTATTTTATAATGCTATTGAATAATAGGACCCATGTCCTGTTTAATGCATAGTCCCACTTTTCCTCAGCCTGTTGACTCTGTGAAGTTGAAAACCTCAGAACAATAAATGGCTGCTAATGAGCACCAACCATGCACCGTGTGCTATACAGAACACAGATAAAGAGACTCTTCCAGTTTATCGTTAATAGCAACTACAATGTTTTTTCTATTGGTTCTGATATTCTTTACAGCTGAGATATTTTTATTTTAATTCTGATAAACCGTACACTACCTTCAGTCCACTCAGCTCCAATCAGCTATCTACCTATCTATCCATCCATCAATCCATGAGTATTAGTAACCAAGTCTCACTTACACAGTTTCTAAGCAAAATAGTTTTCTTCATTGATTTATTCAGTAAGCATTTATCATGTCCCTATTTTGTACTAAAATTGTGCTTGACTCTGCAGGTCAAGCAGTGAACAAGACAGACCCAATCAGAATTATTATCTATATTGTTGAGACTCAGCAGTTGCCAGAGCAAACATTCCCTCTCAGTGGAAACACCCCAGTGTGTGTGTATGTGTGTATTGACACAACTGAATCTTCAAGCCCAGAGTTTGTCGTGAATTGTTTTAAATCCATTCTGTTACTACTATTAGTCCCAATGAAAAATTGATTTCGTAGTTAAAGCTGCTAAGTGCAGGGCGGGATTTGATTTTGTCTCATAATATTGCCATATTGCCTTCGTTACTGAATAAAATTGGTTGTTAAATATACGTATGTCTAAGAAAATGTAGGCATTCCCAAGCAATTTCAAGTGAGCCTCCTGTCTTAGCATTGATAACAATTCATCGCAACATTTGTACAAGTGAACAGGTATCTTTTTCTTTGACTAGGGAGGAGTGATTTTTGTTTCCTTTCGTTTTTGAGTCAGTGTTTTCCCATTTTACCTTGATTATCATAGTGGTCCCAGTCTCCCCAGATTGATAGAATGTTATAAAAGACATAAATTAATCCAGAGTAAAATGGTTAAATCCAAAACAAGCAAATGGGTGTGACGATGAGCCCACCTTACTGATGAGCAGAGTTGCTGCTAGGAATCTGATAGGCTGAAAAATGATCGCCAGCCCATTGCCTTTCCCTGTGGGGATCACAGGCCAGTTTGCTTTGTTGAAAATGTCACTTTTTCAAGGTCAAGAGGTATCACTGTTCAAAAAAGGGTCCCCAGCTAGGAAGTCCATGCAAGGTCTTAAAATCTGTTTGCAGGATGTTAGCATTGTTTTTAGAGGAAAAAATAGTAAAGAATTTTGATGGATGGGATTATTTCTTTTCCAAAAATACTAAAAGAATTCAGTTTTCTAATTATCACCATTTTGTACTGTGCTAGTAATCTGTATATTTTCATATGTCAAAATCATAATACAAAGATATATTTGTGTACCCCTGTCTGACCTTAACTCTTCCACATGTTGGACTCATTGATTTATGTTTACTTACAGCTCTGTGATAATGATAACTGTGTTATAACTCTGTGATGATGATAGTGGGACCATGCATACGTGATAGAAGACATGATTCTAATATGCTTTTACCCAGATATAACACAGTTAATTTCTTTACATTTTCATATCTATTAATCCATGCAGACAGTTTTTTCCTTATTAGCTTTAATAAAAAGCCAATGACAGAATTATATAATTTAGAGCCATTTTCTAAAAGTCTGAGTTCCATTTTTTTCTTGTTGTATAAGTTATTCAAATATAGGCTATTTCAAACAGATTTTAAGCCCATGTTTATATGGAGAACATTTAATCCCTTTCCATCAAAATCACCTTAGCAAATCTAGTCATCCTCTGCTTTTATTCTTATATTCTGCTTCATCATAGTAGAAATTAGTGTTGGTATGATTAAATATACATTCATTTTATGAGTTGTAAATGTCAAGACATACTGTGGAGTTTCATCTTACTTGTAGGAGCGCATATGGCAGCATATGGCAAAAACCACTTATAGTTAAAATGACCTTTGAATATAAAGACCACAGTTCATTTTTTTTAAAATGCATGAGAATCCTCTTAATAGACAGTTTTTACTCCAATTTTGAAACCTTTCTCATTCCTTCCATTTGAGCCTGGAAAAGTAGTTGGCTTTTTTGTTTGGGGGTCAAGTTCCACCAAAAATAAGTTGTGTTTCAGTTTTTGAAAGTGCTCAAGTTAAAAGCATGTTTGATGTGACTCCACTGTATTTACTTCCGATTTATCTTTAAAGAGAAGAAATAATAGCTACGTTGTCTGTCGCTTTAAACTTTAACATTTCATTTCAAAACCTGCTGTGAACACGGTTTATTTCCATCCTTGATTTGGCCTCTGATCTTCTCCCCACAGGTTTCTGGTTAGCTTTATGGTGGATGCGAGAGGGGGATCCATGAGAGGAAGCCGTCACCACGGGATGAGAATCATCATTCCTCCACGCAAGTGTACGGCCCCCACTCGAATCACCTGCCGTTTGGTAAAGAGACATAAGCTGGCCAACCCACCCCCCATGGTGGAAGGAGAGGGATTAGCCAGTAGGCTGGTAGAAATGGGTCCTGCAGGGGCACAATTTTTAGGGTAAGTTGTTTTGTCAAGTTTAACCTTGGTCCTTACACGTCTTTGATTTTCTTTACTCTTGTTAACTCAAGGAGTTAACTCTTAAAACTGCTTAGTTGGACCAGATTGTGTATACTTTTTGTAAAGTGTCAAAGGTCACAAAGCTGTGTGATTCCATGAAAGGCTAATAGACTGATACTTTCTTAACTCAGTTTGCTGGTCAAGGCTTTTACTAACCGAGAAGCATGTTTTCTGCTCAGCAAGTGCACGGAACCCCAGTGGTCCCTGTAGAAGTCAAGGCACCATTCTAGGGAAAAAATACAGATGCTGGAATGATTTCACCACATTGAATATATGGCTACTTTGGGGACATGTCTTTTTAAAGAAAATTTTTCAGGAAATAGTTCATTGTGATACGGTATTTTACAAAATGGAAAAATAAATTTAATTCGTTTTCTGAGGTGGCACTTGGGTGCAAATCAGGCAGGCTCTGTCGTGACTGACAGTTTGTTCACAATTTCCCCTTCTCGTTTCTCTTTCTGCTGCATGGATGTTATTCAGTAAACTGCATCTTCCTACCAATCCTCCCCCTGTAAATGAGGGTGAGAGCTTGGTTAGCCGAATCCTGCAGCTGGGGCCTCAAGGAACAAAATTTATTGGGTAGGACCTTTATAGACAAGATACAGAATGTCTACAATTTTTTTTCCATTTTCAATTTTTTTCTGTCACACCCATGGTCTGATTCTTGTCTTAAGTTTATTTTTATTTTTTAAGTTTTTTTTTAATGCTTTCAGTTGATGTGTGTCACTGAAAGAAAAAAATCATAGTGGCTTGACTTAATGTAGCACCGCTACCTATCTTGTGCTTTTCAAGCATGTGGAATTCACTGCAAGCATTCTGCTTTCATAACTTTGTGCTTTTGTAAACTTTTCTTTAATTTGAAATGTTTCTTCTGAATATGATACTTTTAAGACAGCGACAGTCTTTCATTTTAACCCAGTGTTAGGGAAGGTATTTGCAGGCTTTGAATCAACATTTGCTATAAATTTCATGTACGTACACCTGTGTGTGTGTGTGTGTGCGCGCGCGTGTGCATGCATGTGTGTGTGTGCGCGCGTGCATGCGTGCGTGTGTGTGTATGTGTGTGTAATTAGATCTTTTAAAAGAGTACATGAGCACTGTAATTTTATGGGCTTTGAGAAGAAGTCATCAATAAGTAAACTGATTTTGAAAAGTGTTGGGAACACAAGATATTTAAATAAAATTAAATAGGCAGCAGATAGAATATTCTTTTAAAGTTATTAAATTGTTTTGTTTGGTTTTGTTTAAGCTGAAATGCATTGGTATTTGTTGTTTGTTCGCTTGTCTGTTTGACTGTTGTATTTGCCTTGGCAGTCTGCATGAAGAAACCTGTTAATGAAAAGCTATGCTTGGCTTTCACCTTGGTCAAAGGCCCTTGTTCATACCTTCTTTCCAATATCATTGAACATCATACATAAAGCCACATTCCTTAAATATTTACAGAGACAGTATCTGACACATTAACCTGCAAAGATTGTATCTTCTCAAAAATAAATACAATTTAATGTTTAATTATAAGGTATAGTTAAACATTATGGTAAATATCTTAATTTGAAATCATTAATACTTCTAAGAACATTTGATTTGTTTTCTACTTATTGAAGAATAAAGGCATTATAAACATTATTTCTTAATATTTAATTTAAATAAATTTTATAATGATTTTGCCGAAAGCAAAATGATCATATTTATCATCTCCATTTTAAATGAATACTTTTCTAATAAATCGATATTCATGTTTTTATTTATGTTATTTGATCATTGCAACTACTGTTCCTTTTTATGCTCTTACTTATTTAAGCCTGTGTCTTCTGTTATCACATATACCTAAACACATAGGTTAAGAAGTGAGGTTCCATACAACCTCTGTAGGAGAATAATGATACTGTCTACTTAAATGTCATAAAATAAAGCTGCACAATCCAACTACATAAACTGTGTGTGATTGTGGTCTGCTTACTTCCATTCATCTTTTTTAGTATTTATCCTATTTTAAAATTTACCAAAATTTCTTCCCGTGGCTTGATTGGCTATGTTCGATTTGCAGCCATTCTTTTACATTCCTTTGCAAAAGGACACTGTCAAACTTTACTACGTCATTATATGACAATTTCAAACCAGCAAGTATTTTTTTCAGAAAGTGTAAGGATTCTTATGCAGGTTATATTAGAGCCAGGAATTGAAGCTACCACTACCATTTCACAAACTGAAGAACATAGCAACTCTGTTAACTGTACAGGCCATGAAAAAAATGGAATCTTACTGTTGGAGTAGTAGTTATCATATTGATTGTTTTCTTGCGAAAGAGAAAATACAGCAATAATCTTTCAAACTAGGAACTTTATAGAATTTTTTTAAAGAAGTGACTGTGTCCTTTTAAATCATTAGCATTTGTATAATATATCTATAGTGTCTTTTTAAAATGGACCAACTTTCTTGTGGTCTACTTTAATAACTGTCCATTCTGATTCAAAATTCCTATTCATAGGTACTGAAAATTTTCCCCCATTAAATCCAATGCCTAACATATAGTAGTCCTCCAAGAACTGTTTGTGAATGAATGAATGATGGCATGTTAACAGGCTTCTAAAATATTATTTAATTAGCAAATGATTCTGCAGCTTTGAAATCATTCCCAACCTTAGTGGCACCTCTGATTTTCAAATGAATACTGTTTTTGAAATATTTTTAAAGTATGATACTATAAATATATTTAATTTGATACAAAAATAATGTGGATTTTTTTTCCAGCCCTGTCATAGTGGAAATCCCTCACTTTGGGTCCATGAGAGGAAAAGAGAGAGAACTCATTGTTCTTCGAAGTGAAAATGGTGAAACTTGGAAGGAGCATCAATTTGACAGCAAAAATGAAGATTTAACTGAGTTACTTAATGGCATGGATGAAGGTAACAATGATGACTCCTTGGTTCTGTAAATGTCTGCAGGCAGAAATTGAAGGAATGACTGGATTACGTGAAACAGGACTTGAATTTCACACATTTGTATTTTAAGCTAGGACCCAAGTTCTTCAGCTTTTATTCCTGTTTTCTATATCATAAAGCATGACGTTTCATTTAATCTAACACATTTTTTCTCCATAATATAAAAGTACAAGTATTCTGATGATTCCATCTTTAATCACATACATCAATCTTTCCAATACCAAAGAAAATTTTCTAAGTCAAAAATGCGCAAGGAGAGGGTGAAATAATAATGGAAGGTATGCAAGGCATGCTGAGCATTTTGAAGAAAATGTGTTCACATTTTATTTTTGGAATTTCTTCCGGTCTCTTTCAGCTTTTTCAAGTTCCTCCCAGATAATTTCAGTATCCTTCATAAATTTTTAATTTCTCTTGGGCCATAATTAGTTTTTAAAAAATGTTTCATGGTAATTATTGGAGTCTGTTGTGTTTCAATGTCTTGTTCTTTGACCTAGTAAGACTGGTATATATCTGAGCATGTCACTTTTTCATACACAACTTCTTCAGGCTGTCTGACCCTAAGAACCTGAGCAGTTTTTCTTAGTAGACATTAGGAATGGTCTGATTTTGAGAGTAGGTGTTTGATGCAGAGTTTTCCTTTAAAAATGTAAAAAAAACAAAACAAAAAATAGAGAACAGGCTCACCATAAAGTCTGATGCTGAGAGAAAAATATCAGAGCTAATTCTTCCTTTATACTCACTTCCTAATCACTCCAAATCCAGGAATTATTTAAATAACAGCTTTATTAGAGATAGAATTCATATTTCATAAAATCCACTCTTTTTTAATTCATTGACTTTTGGAATGCACTCAGCATAGTCTCTCATGGGTTTCACGGTTTGAACCAAGGAGCTAGATGAACTGTAGGGTACTTGAGGAATGATCTTGGGCAAATTTCTTGATCTCTGTGAGCCTCTGTTTCTTCTGTAAAATGGAGATTACCTTCCTGACTTCCTAGGGTTATTGTTGAGAATAAATACAATAATTATGTGAGGTCCATATGAAATACAGTCCTTGTCATGGAGTAAGCCCTTTATAAGTATGAGTTATTATCATTATATTCTCTAGAAAAAATTGTCATGCCAAAGGTTTGGTATAAGACACATCACTACTGACCATGAATTTAAAGATGCCTTTACAGCAAGGTAGAGGGAAGGTAGTAATTGATGAGTGTCTGGCATTCATGAGGCACTGATAAATGCCTTCATAAGTGAAAATTGCCAAAGAAAGGACAGCACTGCAAATCAAGTGGTTTTTAATTCTACTTTACTTATAAGGAAACTGAAGTTCAGAGACGTCAAGTAACATATCGAAGGTTACCCCACTGAGTAGTAAGGCTGGGGTCAAAATCTAGTTCTACTTCTTTTCTTTTTTATGAGATGAAGTCTCACTCTGTTACAGGCTGGAGTGCAGAGGCAAGATCTCTGCTCATCGTAACCTCCACCTGCCGTGTTCAAGCAATTCTTCTGCCTCAGCCTAAACTAAGGCTCAGAGAGATTCAGTGCTAAACTCAAACCTACACATGTAGGTTTTTTATGTAGGTAAACTCGCGTTGCAGGTGTTTATTGTACAGATTATTCTTTCACCCAGGTACTAAGCCTAGTACCTATTAGTTATTTTTTCTGATCCTCTCCCTCCTCTCACCCTCTACCCTCAAGTAGGCCCCAGTGTCTGTTGTTTCCCTTTGTGTCTACAAGCTCTCATTTAGCTCCCACTTATAAGTGAGAATATACAGTATTTGATTTTCTGTTCCTGCATGAGTTTGCAAAGGATAATGGCCTCCTGCTCCATCCATGTTCCTGCAAAAGACAGGACCTCATTCTTTTTTAGGGCTGTATAGTATCCCAAGATGTAAAGAGACAATGATATAATTCTCTGTCCTGGATTCTATGTGTGATTTTGGAAAAACTAGATAGCATTTCTTTGCCATTTTTTTAAAGACCAGATAAATTTTGGTTCAATTTTAGACAATTCAAAGGAAATGCAAATACTTGTAGGCTTAAAGAATCAAGGACTGGAGGCCACTAGAGCAAAAGTGAGGATGGAATTTTCAAGGCACAGGTTTTCTTCATGTATTAAACTTAATAGTAACAAAGGAACTGCTACACACAGTTTATAACTGAAGCTCAGTTAATCTAATTGTATGCCAAACTCCAGCCCATCTCACCACTCTTCTCATATCCCCAAAGACACTTCATTCTTTTTTTTTATGGTAATTCTATTTTTAGTTTTTTGAGCACCCACCACACTGTTTTCCATAGGCAACTGCAACATTTTACATTACATTTTACAGTACACAAGGGTTCTCCACATCCTTGCCAACACTTGTTATTTTCTGTTTTGTTTATGATGGCCATCCTACTGGATGTGAGGTAATTCAACATAAGTTTTTATTTCACTTGGGTAAATGCCTAGGAGCAGGATTGCTGGACTCTATGGTACATCTATATTTAAATTTATATTAAATCACTGAGCCATTTTTCAAAATGAATGTACCATTTTACATTCTGTCCAGCAATATTGAGAGTTTTAGTTGCTCTGTAGCCTTGTTAGCACTAGATATTATCCTTTTTAAATTTTAGCCATTCTAGTAAGAAAGTGGTAGTATCTTATTGTGGTTTTAATTTTGGTTTTAAGACACTTCATTCTTATCAGAACTTTCCTCTCTCCGAAAACAGACTGACAAAAATAAAACCCAAATCTGTCTTTTTAAAACGCCAACTTATCTTTTTCCTTGAGGGTCCAACTATTCAAAGTTCAAAGAGAAGCATACACACAGTTTAGGAGGTTTTATGTTTTTTGTGTTCTTTTATCCTCTCTACTCTGTTCCCCTCCCTTTTTGCTACCGAATAACTGTTAATTAACAAGATAAAAAAAGTTCCTGAATTAAACCAGTGACCAGATAACTCAAGGTTTCCTTAAAATAGAGAAATAAATTTTCCTACCATTATCTTATATAATGTATCAATTTCATAACAATTAATTAAGCTTTATCTGTCGTCTGTGGCAGGTCACCCTTGATAGTGCCTGTCTTGTTATAAACGTCTACTTTTCAACCCCCTTCTCCATAGATGAATTCTTTGTGCTACTTCATAACCAATCTATATGTTGCTTTTTTTCCCCCAAGTCAGAGACTTGCTCTGTCACCCAGGCTGGAGTGCAACGGCGCAATCTCATCTCAGTTCACTACAGCCTCTACCTCCCAGGTTCAAGCAATTCTTCTGCCTCAGCCTCCCGAGTAGCTGGGATTACAGGCATGTGCCACCACGCTCGGCTAATTTTTGTATTCTTAGTAGAGACGGGGTTTCACCATGTTGACCAGGCTGATCTCAAACTCTCCGCCTGGTGATCTGCCCGCTTGGCCTCCCAAAGTGCTGGTATTACAGGCGTGAACCACCATGCCCAGCTATCTGGTACTTTTACAACTAGTCCTGTTGTAGGCTCTTCTCTGAAAATCTTAAAGCTCAAGCATTTAAAAAACATCTTAGCAAATATTCTGATCACTGATTTTTATTAAACAACACAATTATAAAGATCAGTTTATGTTCTATATTGTGTTAAAATGTGTGAAGCCTTTCCATGTACGCAATCAAATTTAACTGTTAGAATAACTCCTGGAAACGAAAGGTTTAAGGAGGAGGAGAATTCGCCCCATGTAATGTGGTGGTTGGGATCATGATTTATGGAAGTTATACAGACCAGAATTCTCGTCTTGGCTCCACCACTTACTTGTGTGACCGTAACCAAGCACTCAATCTCTCTGAGCCTTTAAATTTGTTTAAAAGGATCTGAGTGTTTGAATTTGTAAAGTGAGGATGTCTAATAGTGAATTACTAGGGAATAGATGAGCTAATATATGTAAAGTTCCTAGCATGATGCCTGATGTGGGAAAACCACTCAGTGTGTAGTCATAGTCACAACTGCCATGTAAGTTGTGCAGGAGAGCAAATGGAGTCTGAAATCCTGCCTTTTCCACTTGTCAAGCTGTCTGCCCTGACACTGGTCTGTAAGTCATAGGGGTACTTTTTTCTAATTTCCTCAAAGCTACTATCTAGTTGCCAAGCTGTGTATCTACAAGGTTGTGTACACCCCAAGGGGGCACCCTTTTCCAAATTGTGAAGAACAAGAGTCACATATATGTTAACTGGTATTTACATTTTCCATTACTAATGAAGGCACCCTCTTAGTTTCTTTGTATGACACAAATATGGTATATATTCAGGAAAAATTGTACCTGCAAAATAAGGGGAATTAAAAGTTATTCCTTATCACCCAGGGACAAAATCATCAATGGTTTTGCTAACGAAGTAGGTGTGTCAGCAAAGGTCTATTGAAGAAAGAGGCTAGAGTGACAGATAGGACAGTTGATCTGGGGGTGAAGAACCTGCCATCAGCATTAAGGTATCATGTAACAGGAACAGCTTTTGGCAGCTGAGAGAAATCTTGTTCTAGTCTTTGTCAATGCTTGTTTTCTCAGCAGAGAAAAAGATGCTGCAAACAGAAAACATTTGTTCCCCCACCAAAGTATTATGCACCAAACTGAATTCACTTTATGAGTTTAATGAAAACTTGACTTTAATTAAACTCACAAAGTTGAATTAAACATGTTTAATATTACACCTCCAAATTCAGACCCCAAAGAGTATTGTGTAGTTTCCAGTTATCTTGGATCTGGAAGCATTTTCTAGTAGAAGAGGTCCTTCCTCCCATAAAGGTCCTTAACTTACAAATCGAAAAGCTTGAGAAATATTCTAGTCCTGCACTGTCTGATACAGTAGCTACGAGCTCCATAGAGCCACACAGCACTTGAAATGGAACTAGTACAAATGGAAATGTGCTGCAAATGTAAAATACGCCAGATATATGAAGTTTAGTACCCTCCTCCAAATACGTATCTCATGATTCATCTTTACATTGGTTACACGTTGAAATGGCAATGTTTTGGATATATTAGTCTAAATAAATGTGCTTATAATCCCAGCTACTCAGTAGGCTGAGGTGGGAGGATTGCTTGAGGCCAGGAGTTCAGAAGTTCAGCCTGGGCAACATACAGAGATCTCGTCTCTAAAAAAGAAATAAAAAACTAATTTCACCTGTTTCTTTTTTAGTGTGACTAGAGGAAATTTAAAATTACATATCCAGTTTGAATTATATTTTTACTGGATACTGCCTCTCTGGACAGTGAGTAGGCTTTGTTCTTCATATCTATTTGGCTTTAACATAAAAAACATTGCTACCTAAGTATTACACAGGAGGCTTTGAGTATTCCAATTATTTTAAAATCCCAGTCACTGTCTTGGAACAGAATGTGGCTGACGTTCCCCCAAACAATTTTACAATGTTAGGAACTTATTTTCTTGCATTGCTTAACTTTCAAATGAGAGCAAATGAGGTTTTTAAGATAATACATTTTAGATTGAACGATTACACTATTATTTCATTGTAAACAGAAATCAGAAAGGGAAATTGATACTTACTATGTAACAGAAAACAAATTTTGTAAATTTACTATCTGACTATATAAACAATATCTTAGAAACAGACTTCCTAGCTAGAAGTTGCTACTTAGCAGGCGGGCGCAGTGGTTCATGCCTGTAACCCCAGCACTTTGGGAGGCTGAGGTGGGTGGATCACCTGAGGTCAGGGGTTCAGGACCAGCCCGGCCAACATGGCGAAACCCCGTCTCTACTAAAAATACAAAAAAAAAATAGCTGGTGTGGTAGTGCATGCCTGTAGTCCCAGCTACTCACGAGGCTGAGGCAGGAGAATCACTCAAATCCCGGAGGCGGAGGTGGCAGTGATCCAAGATCATGCCATTGCACTCCAGCCCGGGCAACAAGAGCGAAACTCCATCTCAAAAAAGGAAAAAAAAAAAAAGTTGCCACTTGGATTCATTTCAATATAATTTGTTTTAAATTTATAAGCCACGAGACAGTAATCTTAAGTGTCGGGTCATTGTAGAAGCAGTTGAGCACAGATAAATGAAATATATAGCTTTATGTTGTACACAGCCCCATCTGCTGGAGAAATTTAGTACCAGTTTTAAAAAATTCCAAAGGAGAGAATAAAAATGGAATTTAACCAAATCAGGATTATAGTTGGGGTGCAAAAAAGGAAAGTTGAAATATAGCAAAATACTGACTTTTACCCTATTGCCATAAACTGGCATTTAAAATCGGTTGAGTGATGTCCATCATGTAAAGGAAAGGAAAGAACCAGAACAGTCCCCCAAACTAGTTTAGAAATAAAAATTCTAGTTTAGAAATGAAGAGTAGACCAAAGAAAATGAGGATTAATTGATAAGGGTAAGTTTTTAATGCATTTGTATATATGGATTGTCCAGAAATTAACACGTCTTTATGAAATATTAGTGGATCAAAATGACATCAGACGTCCTGCCCCCCCCATGTCAGGCACAGTAGAGTTTTTAGCCCTCTGAGGGCAGTGAAGCAGGTCCTAGAGGTTGGATGTCAGCCTCCACTACCTTTGTTGATGTGAACAGAGAGACCAGGGTGCCAGAAACTGCAGGTCTAAGCTTTTGGAGTTTAGTGTGTTCTGTATTTGCTGCTCATGAGAGGTTATTGATTCATGGTATTTAAGACATCATTTATGATCCTGGATTTTGAAGACAGAATTATATCAATTGATTTTTCCCCTAGATGTAACAGTAATGGCTTAAACAATAGGGTGAAAAAAGAGACATATAGAGACTAATTACCTGAAAGCATGCTTTTATTTGCAGAAATGGAAAAGTAAGCGAATGTTCTCACATTTCAAACACTTTTCTAGAAATAGCATAGAGAAGCAGATACAAAGAATACAAGTCTCTTAATCTGCAGTCATGGAAGAAAACCTTAGAAGGATTATTCCAAGGCCAGACATCTCCTACTTCTCTTCCTCCAGGAAGCCCTTCCTAAACCCCAGACTCAGATTAAACTGGTAAATACACCCACAGCACCATAACTACAACTTTGAACTTTGATATCTTCCTTGGTGCACTGCAAAAGCCCAAGAGGGCAGAGACCAACTCTGGCTTGTTGACAGCCGTTATGCCTAGTGCATGTAACAGCTCTTGATACAGAGTTGTCACTTCCTCATAGTCTGCTGAATGAATGGAGAAATGAATGACTTGTGTCAGGCATATGCACCCCTGTTTTTGACACTTTTTCTCAATAATCCAGTGACCCATACTTAAGAGAGAAAGAAACTTTCTGGAGGAAGGGAGGCTATACCAAATGAGGAAAGGAGGGCTGGGGCTTGGGGAAGGCTCTGGGGCAGGTTATAGTTATTCTACACACAGAGTACCAACTATAATCTTAAATGTCAACACTGAAAGTAGAGTTCAAGAAATAGTCACATTTCTCCCTGATTTTTAAAGTAATACCTCATAAGCACATAATGATTAAAAATGAGTCTTCTGAAAATAGCTTTAAAAATACATGATCGTCAGAAATTATATTAATAGACTGCTAAAACTGGAGGGAAAACAAGCAGGTATATCGTTGTTTCCAGACATTCTGCAACATCAGCACTCATTGCACTGTGCAAATCTAAACAACAAAGAGGTCTCTACCCTGAATAAAGACGTGAAATAATGCAAATCCAGATGGATATAAAGCAGATGACAGAATTGAATAAGAATATGAGTTAAACACTCAAGTTGTAAAAGGTACATGGAGCCTTTCGTACTATCTTTGCCATTCCCCATGAATTTATAATTATTTTAAAATAAACGTGTTTTTTTTTAATTGAAAAGGTCTCGGCTGGGCACGGTGGCTCACGCCTGTAATCCTAGGACTTTGGGAGGCCAAGGTGGGTGGATCACTGGACGTCAGGAGTTTGATACTGGCCTGACCAACATGGTGAAACCCTGTGTCTACTAAAAATACAAAAAAAGAAAAAAAAAATAGCTGGGCGTGGTGGCACACACCTGTAATCTCAGCTGCCTGGGAGCCTGAGGCAGGAGAATCACTTGAACCTGGGAGGCAGAAGTTGCAGTGAGCCAATATCACGCATTGTACTCCAGCCTAGGCGACAAGAGCAAAACTACGTCTCAAAAACAAACAAACAAATTGAAAAGGGCTCTATGATGGTTACTTCAAGGAAGAAGGATCAAGTTACATCATTTGAGGATTTTTCCCCATAAGATCTTAGGTTAGCTCATTATGAAAGCTGGATATTTTGATGGAACTGAACTTTAATTCCAAAGGAATAGAGGCCTGTAGTTCTCTAAAATAGTTCAGTGAATATACTACAAATGCTACATTGTTCTACATATTCTCCAGCTAGAGCTGAATATTATAGATTTATTTTTTATTTTCATTTCTCCCAACTTACTTGATATTTAATTTTCAGTAATTGGTGATTTTTTTAATGGAATGAAATGGAAATGATAGCATTCAGATACACTTTGTAGAGATAGTGTAATGATTATTTTTAAAATCTAACTTGGTATTCTCTTAGCTCTGCTACAGATTGGCTCTCTGGCTGCCCTCAAAAGCTGTATTACCTCAAAAAGAATATATAACTTTTCTAAGTTATTATGTGAACAGAATTGTGCTGGGTGGTTTTTGGTCATTTATTTGTCATATCTATCCCAGAGGAAACATCTCATCTTAATCATATAGATGAGGAACATACGGCTCAGAGAAGTTCAGGAAGGGGCCTAAGGCCCAGGTGCACTGATTACAGAGCTAGATTTCAATGCTGGGCACCTGTGTACAGTGACTTTCCACAGGCCCCTTGCTTTTTGAAATCTAACATTCTAAAAATCCTTTATTTGTTCACATCTCAGTATCAAATACCCCATTCTTAGAGGAGCTGAGCAAAGCACACACCTGCTTAGAAATTAACCCTGATACAGACATCATCCTTTGGGAAACCTTGAGGCCATTTGTATTCCTTCCGGGGACTATTTACACTCCAACCTGACCAGGTCACAAGTAGCCTTTGAAATCTGATTTGATATGGGAAAGAGAGCTGTGTCCCCATTTAACCAAGTGATCGAGACATTTAATTGCATGTGCCTGTAAGAGTGAGGCAAAACTAATCAGGATGGTCATTTCAAAGTGTTAAGAGGGCTGGGCATGGTGGCTCACACCTGTAATCCCATCACTTTGGGAGGCCGAGGTGGGTGGATCACCTGAGGTCAGGAGTTTGAGACCAGCCTGGCCAACAGGGTGAAACCCTGTCTCTACTAAAAATGCAAAAAGAAATAAAAATAAGTTGGGTGTGGTGGTAATCCCAGCTACTCGGGAGGCTGAGGCACGAGAATAACTTGAACCTGGGAGGCGGAGGTTGCAATGAGCTGAGAACACGCCATTGCACTCCAGCCTGGGTGACAGAGTGAGACTTTGTCTCAAAAAACAAAAAGCATTAAAAGTAACCCATTTAGTCAGAACATGGTTTCAGTCATGTTGTTTATGCTTCATTATACTGTGGTCTCCGTAACCATTTATATTTGCGAAGCATTTTATGATTCTTATTGTTTGTAGCAAAACCTCAGTCACAGAGAATGCTGTCTCACCTTTTACAAATAAACTGAGTCACAAGGTGTTTAAGAAATTTATCATTTATCAATGAGGCAAGAAGGCAATGGAACATTAGTGGCACTGTAATCAGGGCCTGCTGTTTAGATAGGTCAATGAGAAGTCAGGTCACCTTTTCCACCATGGCATTTGCACATCTATTCATTACTCATCCAACTATCAACCATCACTCATGTGTCAGGCAGTCTGCAAAGACACTGTGTTCAAGAGTGGTTGAAGTCCATCTCTGTGTAAGTTTATCTCTTCCCAACGCCCTTTTCGTAGACCTATGTTCTGAGCTCTAAAACTGACCAGCTAAATCCATCTGGGCAAGTCACTTAACCTTTCTGAACTTCAGACACCTATTTTACCAAAATGCTGCAAATAATAATTGACCTGACACAAAGTAGACCTTCAGTCAGTATAAATTTGAATCTTCCTCCTGGCCAAAGATACCTATTTCAAAACTCACTTCTCTTTTCCCTTTAATCCTCTTTCTGTATGTGAGAATTTCACTAGTCACAGATTTAAAGAGGGAGAGGAGAGAGGAATTTCAGGGTCTTTTCATAGTCTATGATATTATGAATCACGCTGAAAGGTAAGAAGCTCTTATGTTTATGTTTTATCGTTTACCTTATAGCAACTTCTGCCATTTTCTCCCTTAATTTTTTAGCTATGGAGTTATTTGAAGTGTCCTTTTAAAAAAGAAAACCATATAAAAATAATATTTATTTTTGCCAATAAGCTTCTCTTTTCATATTAAACCATTCTTTTTTCTAGGGTCCTGTTATGTTTTTAACAAGTTGGTCTAATTTTTTAAGACAAAGTACAGGATGAGAGTCTACTAAGACATTACTTTTCAAATGTATCATAAAATCACCTGGATAGAGTGAAAAATAGATTTTTACGTTTCACCCCAGGTCTGTCTAGTCAGAAGCCCAGGAATCTGTGCTAATAACATGTAGTACTGTTGTTTCTTACTAACTGGCCAGTTTGGGAAACGTCGCATTAGGAGCTAGGAACTCTGCAGATGTGATTGTGATAGAGGCATTGCATTTGTGCCGCAAAGTATTTTGTTGAGCTTTTTTTCTGCAATGTATAGGATGGGACAAAACAAAAGATTCTTGGTAATATATTGCTGCTTCTGTGACCTAATTAGTAAGGACTATTTTTTAAAATCTAAATACATATAAAATTAGTCCCAGAAAGAATATTGGCATTGTCCATTTTTACATTATCAGGTTTTATTACTATTTGTCTAGAAATCTGACTTCTCTGATATACTTTATTTATTTTTGAGAGACAGACTCTAACTCTGTTGCCCAGGCTAGAGTGCAATGGCATGATCTTGGCTCACTGCAGCCTCCATCTCCCAGGTTCAAGCGATTCTCCTGCCTCAGCCCCCTGAGTAGCTGGAACTACAGATGCACGCCCCCACACCCAGCTAATTTTTGTACTTTTTAGTAGAGATGGAGTTCCATCATGTTAGCTGGCCAGGATGGTCTTGATCTCTTGACTTCGTGATCTGCCTGCTGCGGCCTCCCAAAGTGCTGTGATTACAGGCATGAGCCACTGTATCCAGCCTCTGATATACTTTTAAAATATGTAAGGCAATACTCCCTGAGAGAGTTTTATATTCTCATGAGAGTTAAATTCATTTTGGGTAAATGTTCATTAAGTAAACAGTAATTTGAGTTATAAACACATGGACATAATAGATTTCACTGTGGATTAAAAAGCAAGATTAGAACCACTTTTTCACATGCAATTTTTTCTTTTAATAAAAATAAAACTAGGCCAGGCACAGTGGCTTATGCCTGTACTCCAAATACTTTGAGAGTTTGAGGCAGAGAATTGCTTGAGGCCAGGAGTTCAAGACCAGCCTGGGCAACATGGCAAGGGCCAATATCAACAAAAAAGTTTAAAAATTAGCAGGGCGTGGTGATGTACCTCTAGCCACTCAGGAGGCTGAAGTGGGAGGATCACTTGAGCCCAAGAGTTCAAGGCTGGAGTGAGCTATGATCATACCACTGCATTCCAGCCGTAGTGACAAAGTGAAACCTCATCTCTAATAAAATAATAAATCACTTTTATTTTAAAATAAAAGTGAAATCTCCTAATAAAATAAAAAATCCAAAGTAAAACCTCATCCCTAATAAAATCAATCTACTTTAAAAACCAACAATAACTAGTCTCTACTACTACATATATTTTATAGCAAGACTTAAAGAACTGTACAGTTGTTTGATTTGAAAAGTGTCTGGGTCTCATTGATTCCCGGTTGATTTCTTCAGTGGATGCTCATTTAGCACCTGCTGTGTGCCGCATCACAATATCAAACATCATTTAATTTAATAATAGTTTAACTATGGTTACTTCACTTTTTATGAGAAGAACACTGAATTTTTAAGACACACTAATAATTTTATTAGACTCAAAAGCCTTATGGGAAGGTACTCATGATGCCAAGCAATGTAGCCAAACAGGGTGTGCGCATTAGCTGAGTGTGGCGAGCTCTTGCTTCCTTCCCGCTTGTGGCCTCTCTCCAGCTGTCTGGGTATTCAGTTATCTATTTTCCAGCACTGAGCTAAGGATATTTCATTTTGTATTTCACTTTCCTTTTTTAAAAGCAAGACACGGGAAAAAATGTGTTTACGTTGAATATGTATTAACACATTAAGATGTTATCTAGTGTTTTATTATATTTATATACAATATGTATTAATGCTAATCCTATTAATGGTCATATCAGAAATTTTCAGGTCATAAGAATTGTGTAGTGACATTACTGACCGCTTTTGCCACCTCCTTTTGCCTTCTCACACTTACCTACTATCTGCATCATTTATTTTAACTTACACAATATCCTAGAATTTCATAGTCTAGCCATCAACTGCAGACTTTGAAGAGAATATGCCTTTCTTTACAAAACAGTATTTAAGTAATACTTGTTGTATTTTTTAATATTTTTCTTGGCTTTTAGTCTCAGGAAAAAAAACTTATAAATATTTTAATCACACAAATAAACAGGGAGAAACCTGGTTATAAGAAACAAGAGAGGGATGGGCATGGTGGCTTATACCTGTAATCCCAGCACTTTGGGAGGCTGAGGCAGGCACATCATTGGGGCTCAGAAGTTCAATGCCGGCTTGGCCGACATAGTGAAATCTCATCTCTACTATAAATACAAAAATTAGCTGGGCGTGGTAGCATATGCCTGTAATCCCAACTACTTGGGAGGCTGAGACAGGACATTTGCTTGAACCTGGGAGGTGGAAGTTGTAGTTAGCTGAGATTATGTCACTGCACTCTAGCCTGGGCAACAGAGTGAGACCCTGTCTCAAAAAAAAAAAAAAAATAGAATACTGTTTCTCCATTTCATCATGTAGACACCTGGAAATCTGTGTGTTCAAGAAGGCAGTGTATGTGATTCTATTTAAAGAATAGTACATGGAGACCCTAAATGTCCCCCTTGCCTAAAGCAGTGTCTGAAATGCGCACATTAGTTTTGTCTTGGAGTTGAGGCTTATCTTCAAAATACTGTTGAAATGTACATTGAAGGTCAATAACCATGCAACTTTTAATGGTGTCAGAAGAATTGCTAAAAGCTTTGAAATAGAATGGACACAACACAGAGGGTCCCTAAGCTGCTGGGGAATTCTAAAATATCCAGAAGTTGAATGTGAAGGGTACTGATTAGCTTCTCCTGGGAGCTTCTGTTTAGTTAGAAATCTGAGCATCTCCACTTACAACTTGTCTGCTGCGTCTGATATGTACATGTTCACTTTATTTTTGAGGGGGCTTTAATGCCTTATCAAAGGTGATAGAGTATAGCTTAAGTGTGGTCAGCCTGCCTCCATTACACAAAGTGGCAATTCTTCCCAATTCACTGCTGTCATCATTTTCAGGGATGTTATAGCTGTTTCTTTCTACTTTTAATCCTCACACATGTGTTCACATATTCCCAGAACTCTCTCTCTCACACACACACACACAGCTAAGAAGTGTACAATACTGCCAGTTCCCCAAAAGATGCCCCAATTCCTCTGGTGGGTCCAGAGTGACCTTAAGTAAATCTCATACTCACAGGATGCACAACTTGTTATATGCAGAATTTGGAAATCTGCCCCATTTGAAGGATGCAATTTCATGATCATGTCTTCTTAAACTGCTAGCACCATAAGGAGTCCTGAGCCATTCTGAAGGAGAACATAATGAAAACTTTGCAGATGAAGTGAAAAAATACCTGCTTAGCTGATGATATGTTGTATAGTAATTTAAGCAGATAATCAGAACTTTCTCAGTTGCAGCATGAGTTATGAACTCTAGGAATTCACTCTCTTAAGCCAAATCATGGAGAGGAAAATATATTTGCTCTGTATGGAAAACTTTTATCTCCTTTCAGTTACATTGAATAGGTAAAAACTCCTCCAGAATATTCTCCTAAGCAACCTATTCAATTATTTCCTATTTTTCTATATGTAACTTTCTTTTTAAAAATTATTTGTTTTCCTTTTTTACACTAGGATCTCAGTGTTTAGGTTTACAGAGGAGAAGATACTTTAGGAGGCAAAAAGGAGTAAAATTCCAGTTCCTTTTTTTTTTCTGATACTTGCCTTTTTTAATTAGACAAGAAAGTAGTTCTGTAGTCATTGTTCCATTTGGGAAATCAATGTTTGATGATATAAGTTCTGTTGGTGGCTTATTTTTTAAATGTGGGTTGAACCCTGTTTCTCTCCTAGTTGATAATTTGATCCTCTCATCTCAGAGGATGGATCATTTAGTGGTTGATTTGTAAAATGAAAAGATGTATTGATCCAATTACCTAATCATTCATTTTGCCATTCTACAAATTTCTATTTGAAATAAGCCATAATCTCAGCCTGACGTATTTGTTGAGGCAGAAATATTAATAGTTAAGGGACAGTGAGACATGTGCATATGTATCTGAAGTATGAAGAGAGGCCTATAGGAGTAATGAACAACAAAAACAACCCCCACCCCACAAAGTTTGGGGATTTTCCCTTTATTTTGTTAATAGGTAAAACAAACACAGCTCTATAAATATATACTCTCTTGTTCCCTACCCTCTTCTCATCTCCCCACCCTAGTTCCATTTCCTGTTCCTCTGAAGTAACCATTGCTAACAGCCTAGAATGTTTCTTCTACATATTTCTTAGAAAAATATACAAACATGTGCAGATTATTTTCCCCTACAAAGGATCATGCTGTGCACATTACTGTGCATCTTGCTCAGGTGTACAGCGGTTTCCGCAGGTTATACAGGGCATTAGCTGCCTGCCTGGCTCCCTCCCTTCCTCCCTCCCTCCCTCTGTTCTACCCTCTCAAATCATCCTGTTCAAATAAGAACCGCCCCTCCCACCCCCACCCTCCCTGGTCACATTCTATTCTCTCACCTCGATTTATTTTTTCTTCCTATTTGTTTAGTGATGTACCTGCCCCTCTCTAACCCCTATCAGAATAAAATCTCCATGTGAGAGTGACTTCAGTTTCCTCTCTACTCTATTCTCAGTGACTAGATCGGTGCTCTACGTGGTCCCTCAGTGAAAACTTGGTAAATGAATGAATTGGAATCATTCTGTTTACTAGCTGCAGGAATGCCTAGAATACGGGGAAACTGTTATTTATGTAACCGTTCCCTTATTGACAGAGATGCAAGCTCTTTCAAGCTTTAGTCTTTATAAGCAATGCTGCCAGGCACTGTGGCTCACGCCTGTAATCCCAACACTTTGGAAGGCCGAGGCAGGGGGATCAGGTCTGAGGTGAGGAGATCGAGACCATCCAGGCCAACATGGTGAAACTGTCTCTACTAAAAATACAAAAATTAGCCAGGCATGGTGCCATGTGCCTGTAATCCCAGCTACTCAGGAGGCCAAGGCAGGAGAATCACTAGAACCTGAGAGGCAGAGGTTGCAGTGAGCCAAGATCCTGCCATTACACTCTGCCTGCAAGATAGAGCGAGATCTGTCTCAAAAAAAAAAAAAAGATGTTAGTAAATGGGATTGCTGGGTCCAGGGTAGTTGCATTTTCAATTTGAATAGATGATGCCCAGTTACACTGTTAAAAGATTATTGCCATTCATACCCACCTGCAATGATGAAGGCACCTGTTTCCCGATTTTTCTCTGATAACAAGATGTTATTCGTGTTTAATTTTAGCTAATCCAAGAACTGGGTGTGGAGGGAGATAGTATCTCATTCTAATTGGCATTTCTATATAAATTATCCAGTTTGAACATTTTAATATGTTTTATTGACCATTTTTCAGCTTCTGTGAATTGCCTGTTTATAACATTTTGCTATTGTCTATTGACTTGTCTGTCATCCTCTTAATACGTTTGGTATTGAGCATATTAATCTTTTGTCAGGTGTGGCTATTTTTCCAGTCTACTTTTTGTTTTTCAAGTTTACTGTTTTTGTCATGGAAATCTTTACATTTTTATGTAGTCAAGTATATTACCTTTTATATTAGGCTTTTAGGCTTCTGTGTTTCCAGTTTTGTATAGGAAAGTTTCTCCTAAGGCTAAACCATATTTTCCTGAATTTTTTGGTAAGATTTCAATTTTTAAAAATAGTTGTCTTCTAGGCAAATGGAATTTCTTATTTATATACAATTTAGCTTTGTTTTTCCGAATAGATTTTCTATTATGTAAATAACATCTTTTAAATAAATCATCTTTCTCTCACTTACTTGAAATTTAAATATATGACCTTGATTTAAATGTAACTTAAATACATAATACATATACAAAAGTAAACATATATGGATTTATATATATACAGTATACATATTTAAACTTGAATCTCTTTCTTGATTCTCTATTATTGTCCTGACCTATTTGTCTATTCCTATGTGTAATTCTTATATTCCTGTATGTGTTTAACTGTTTAATTATGGTACATCTGAGTAAAGTTTAATATCATATAAGCTAAATTCTCCTTCACAAACCTACTTTTTCAAAATACTCTTGCCAATCTCAAACACTTATGCCATAAAAATTTTTATTTATTCCAATGAAGCCCACCAGAATTATGCATAAAATTTGGCTTTAAAAAAAACATACAGGCTGGGCGCGGTGTCTCACGCCTGTAATCCCAGCACTTTGGGAGGCTGAGGTGGGTGGATCATGAGATCAAGAGATCGAGACCATCCTGGTCAACATGGTGAAACCCCGTCTCTACTAAAAATACAAAAAAAAAAAAAAATTAGCTGGGCACGGTGGTGCATGCCTGTAATCCCAGCTACTCAGGAGGCTGAGGCAGAATTGCCTGAACCCAGGAGGTGGAGGTTGCGGTGAGCCGAGATCGTGCCATTGCACTCCAGCCTGGGTAACAAGAGCGAAACTCCGTCTCAAAAAAAAAAAAAAAAAAGTACAAACGTCTGGATTCTCTATGGGGACAGACTGGAGTGAGAAGTGAGTTGGTTGGGAGGTGGTCTTAGCAATTAGGCAAGCTAAAACAGGGCCTTAACACCCAGGTGACAGGAGGGTGAGCCACATCCAAAAGAGAATCAACTGGACTTGGACTTTGATGATTAGATGTAAAGTATGAAGGAAGTTGAATGATAGCTATTAGAGTGAAGGAGTGAGTAAATTGTAAACCCTTTCCCAGAGTTAGGGCTATGGAGGAAAGCAGTTTTGGAGGTAGACAGGAGGGAAGAAGATGTATCCATTCGTGGACAGGTTGAGTTCCACTCATGAGAGCCATTGATGGGCACAAAGAAATTGATGATGATGATATTAAACATTTGGATAACTTTAACATCTTTGAAAGAGATTTTTAAATGAAGTTCTGGAGCTTTCAGGCATACTTAAGTTCTTATTCACTTTCTTGTGAGACCTCACTTTTTTTATTTTTCCTGACTCATTTCTACTTTTGGCAGCTTGAGGGTAAATTACTGTAAATTCTCACTTTTGTTCTTGAGAATTGGGAATTTATCCACAGGTGGTAAAATGTCAGTTTTTGAAAATGGTTGTTCCTGATGTGTAAAAATATTTTCTACAAATATTTATATTAATAGTTTTATAATATTTTTGCAAAACCCAGTATTTTATGGTCACTACCATTTTCTCTTTATCATAAAAACTGTATAGGCTACAGAGTACAAATGATTTTGACTATTAAAATGATATATCATTTTGAATTAAGGTATGTTGTAGATATGCTTATTCTCATGGCATTTGCTTTCATTTGTCTTTTCAGAACTTGATAGCCCAGAAGAGTTAGGGAAAAAGCGTATCTGCAGGATCATCACGAAAGATTTCCCCCAGTATTTTGCTGTGGTTTCACGGATTAAACAGGAAAGCAACCAGATTGGTCCTGAAGGTGGAATTCTGAGCAGCACCACAGTGCCCCTTGTTCAAGCATCTTTCCCAGAGGGTGCCCTAACTAAAAGAATTCGAGTGGGCCTCCAGGTAATGGTCACAGAAGTTTGTTTTCTTCAGTATGTGCAGAGAGCATGCGAGTGCATATTTTGCTCTGGAAATAGTTATCCTCACTCATCCTTGATGATACTGCTAATTAGGCCATTTTGGGAATCATTTTCCTATGTCAAAAAGCATCAAGTGTAAAGTTAGCTAACTGGCTTGTTAAATAAGGGACATATTTTAAGGTTTTTCTGTTTAAAAGTCTCAGTTGGTTTCTGACGAAAAATAATTTTTTCAATCATAGGTTATTGGTCTCAGTATGTGGAACAGCATACCAAGCCATGGTTTATGATATGCCACATCATAAAAATCAGTTATAGTGAAGCCTGAAAGCTTTAGTGTTTTGATTTGATTGAAGTAAATCATAAATACTGGGTTTTATCCAAACCAGTTGGAACTTGATTTGGTTTGGAAAGCTGACTGGAAATCTTGGAAAAGAGATTTTTCTTATATTTATTTCGGTTAGACTTTAGTTCTTTTTTTCCTTATTGAATAAGGAAAATGAACTAAAATAACTTAATTGGTGCTATTATTAATATAGTAAGCAATAGTTTAACTGAAGGTTCACGTTCTTTTTGTGAGGCTGGACTCTCCTGCCCAATGGAGTTACTGGGTTTTGTTTGTTGTTTTTGAGTTACTGGGTTTTGAGCCAAGCACTCTTAAATCCTGAGATGACCTTTAATAAATACTCAGCACTAATGAGACCACCTTACATTTCAGGGGTATGAAGCTCCCTTCATCTGTCTCCCATATCAAGTTATTTTACCAAAAAGAAAAGAAACCAAATGGTAGAAGAGAGGCTTGGTAGACTAGAATTGAAATCTTTTGAAATTTTGAATGCCTTTTTGTTATTAACTCTGAAAGCCTCAGTTTTTATGTGGGTATGAGTTGCCTTTATGAGGTTTTACTAAAGGTCCTGCATAGGTTTAAAATATATTGAACCTCAGCATTTATTGTCCTTTAATTTGGACTACCGTGAGACTGGATCCCCTCTCTTTCATGCAAGCCAGTGCTATGTGTGTTTTACTGGGGAAGTACTCAGACTGACCCATTCCTGTCATAGTGTTTGGTTTTGTTTATTCATACTTTCCAAAAATAGTAAGAAATTATAAAAAAGAAAGACATGGGGGCGGTTTTCTGGTTGTCTGTTGTTTTTTTTTTTCCTTCTCACTTAAAAAGTAAACTTCCTGATGGAAAAAAAAAAAAAATGTTACTTTCATTTACGGTCCTTTCTCTGTCTCTAGGCCCAGCCTGTTCCAGATGAAATTGTGAAAAAGATCCTTGGAAACAAAGCAACATTTAGCCCAATTGTCACTGTGGAACCAAGAAGAAGGAAATTCCATAAACCAATCACAATGACCATTCCGGTGCCCCCGCTCTCAGGAGAAGGTGTATCCAATGGATACAAAGGGGACAACACACCCAATCTTCGTCTTCTCTGTAGCATTACAGGTTTGGTTAAGTCACTGCTGTACTTCCTGTTGATTCACAGACATTCTGTACAAAGACATAAAACCTTTGAAATATCCATGCCAACATTATAAGAGAAAATCAAAGAACAAAATATTTTACTTGTCCATCATCTGTGGTTTCCCCAGGATAATTTCTTTTTCCTTTTTTTTTTTTTTTTTTTTTTTTGAGATGGAGTTTCGCTCTTGTTACCCAGGCTGGAGCGCAAAGGCGCGATCTCGACTCACCATAACCTCCGCCTCCTGGGTTCAGGCAATTCTCCTGCCTCAACCTCCCGAGTAGCTGGGACTACAGGCATGCGCCACCATGCCCAGCTAATTTTTGTATTTTAGTAGAGACAGGGTTTCACCATGTTGACCAGGATGGTCTTGATCTCTTGACCTCGTGATTCACCTGTCTCGGCCTCCCAAAGTGCTGGGATTATAGACGTGAGCCACCGCGCCCGGCCGATAATTTCTTTAAGATCCTGGTCTCATGACTCATTTAAAATTTAGTGAGAGCATCTTTCCTGCGATTAAGGTTAGCATTAGTTAGAAGTATCACTGAATCTACTAGAGCATCTGGGTAATTTCTGATTCAGTCTAGGTAATTTCTTGGTGACCTAGGTAGATGTAATGGACCTAGCAGCATACTTTAAACTACAAAGAAATTGGGTGGATTTTGGGAGAAATACATGTCCCGCAGAGCACTAGTAACAGAAAAATGTTGAGTACATGGTTTTTCTCTCCTACTCTACTCACCAGTGTAATCCTAGAGTTTAAACATTCAGGGCTCAGAAGAACACATTTTGTGATAAGCACCTGGAATCCAGAGCTCAATTCATCCTTTGATTATCCTAATCCAGTTTTTAACTGCAAGCCCAAGATTATTAAAGATAGGTTTTGTTTTTGTTTTCTGAGGAGCAATTTTAATGGCTGATGCCCCTTTTTACCCTAGGTAATTAATTGGTGCAGCCATGTACAGAATGAGATGTTTCTTAACTTGAGTAGTTCTTACCTTTTAAAAGAGCAAGAAGCAGGGCACGGTGGCTTATGCCTGTAATTCTAGCACTTTGAGAGGCTGAGGCAGGCAGATCACGAGGTCAAGAGATTGAGACCATCCTGACCAACATAGTGAAACCCTGTCTTTACTAAAAATACAAAAATTAGCTGGGTGTGGTGGTGCACACATGTAGTCCCAGCTACTCGGGAGGGTAAGGCAGGAGAATCGCTTGAACCCAGGAGGCAGAGGTTGCAGTGAGCCGAGATCGCACCACTGCACTCCATCCTGGTGACAGAGCAAGACTCCGTTTCGGGAAAAAAAAAAAAAAGTAAGAGACTTAATTATCCATCTGAAACAACAAATCTTTGTACTTACAAATTGCATTTATAAAATACATTTATAAATTGTGGCTGCCCCAAATTTAAGCCATTCGTTAGTACCCAGACAAAAAACAAGGAATTTTTTTTTAAAAAATAACATCGTACAAGGAAATCACAATGAGCCTGGTAAAAGTATAAAAGGAGAGTAGAGAGGAAAACTACCTTTAGTACACACTATTAAATTGAAGGTGTTGAAGTTTTGCCAGTTTATGGCTATGCAGAAAGAAGAAAATGATATGATTAAAATTTTACAAGGAACATCTCCCATGATAAAGTCAACAAATCTGCTGTTGTTCTCTCAGGGGGCACTTCGCCTGCTCAGTGGGAAGACATCACAGGAACAACTCCTTTGACGTTTATAAAAGATTGTGTGTCTTTTACAACCAATGTTTCAGCCAGGTATGGAAATAAAGGATTCCAAAAAGCAGTAAGGAATTAGTTGTTATTACCTTTGGAAAGTAAAAATTGTTGTGTTCAATACTAAAAAAATTGTTGTGAGAAAAAAAATCCTTAGTATTTGCTTATCAAAATTATCCTCAAATAACAAACACAGGGTTTCTGTGTTTGATAAATGGGAAAAAAATCTTTGCTATTTAAATGAACAAGTTAATAACCTTTTGGGTTAGTTCCTTTATATATTCTGAGTTTTTAAATTGTGAAATTTTTTACAATTTGGCTTTTAAATAGCCACATTTTCACACTTCTGTTTTTTGTTTCGCTCAGATTTTGGCTTGCAGACTGCCATCAAGTTTTAGAAACTGTGGGGTTAGCCACGCAACTATACAGAGAATTGATATGTGTTCCATATATGGCCAAGTTTGTTGTTTTTGCCAAAATGAATGATCCTGTAGAATCTTCCTTAAGATGTTTCTGCATGACAGATGACAAAGTGGACAAAACTTTAGAGCAGCAAGAGAATTTTGAGGAAGTCGCAAGAAGCAAAGATATTGAGGTACCTTATTCACAAAAACAAGTTCATTACATACCCCAGATACGGAATTTTATTTTGTGGCCATA
The DNA here is from genome assembly GCF_030222135.1 of Aotus nancymaae. NCBI lineage: Eukaryota > Metazoa > Chordata > Mammalia > Primates > Aotidae > Aotus > Aotus nancymaae. Next base: position 52,190,561 of record NW_026988421.1, on the reverse strand, counting down.
ATACCACTCACTGTATAATACCAAGTACATTATTGATTTTACTTTTACTTTAAAAATTTGATATAGATTAATACTCAAATTATTATCATTTTTGAGATGGAGTCTCACTATGTTGCCCAGGCTGGAGTGCAGTTGTGCAGTCTCCACTCACTGCAACCTCTGCCTCCCAGGTTCAAGGGATTCTCCCGCCTCAGCCTCCCAAGTAGCTGGGATTACTGGTGCCTGCCACCATGCCTGGCTAATTTTTTGTACTTTTAGTAGAGACGGGGTTTCACCATGTTGGCCAGGCTGATCTTGAACTCCTGACCTCGTGATCAACTGCCTTGGCCTCCCGAAGCCCTGGGATTACATGCATTAGCCACCACGCCTGGCCTATACTCAAATTATTTAAAGTGTTTTTGGGGTTCTCTTAGCTGATTAAAATGTAGTACTAATAAATCTAAGTTAATGTTCTCCATTTACTTGTGGCCACTTGAGTTACCTACTTTTCAGAATGACTGTTTATACACATTGATTTTTCTTTTTCAAACCCAGTGATCATGTAAGTATCTAAGAGTACAAAAAAAAAAAAACTTTCAAATTCTATATGAATAAGTGATTGATGTCAGGCACATTCTTAAATATTTTTAAAGTTGCCAGAATAAAAATAAGTATATAATTCTGTTCTGTATATGTCCATGATGTGGATTCTAATTACAATTGGTGAATTGTAAGCACACAGCATTATTTTTATTGAAAATAGCACCACAGAAGTAACTGCCTAATAGAGACAAATGTGACATAGTAACATGTCAGTCTTTTAATGTTATGTGATATAAAATCTCAAAATATTTCAAACTCAGATTAACATTAAATTGTTTATTTCTTTTACTCTAAAAGGTTCTGGAAGGAAAACCTATTTATGTTGATTGTTATGGAAATCTGGCCCCACTTACCAAAGGAGGACAGCAACTCGTTTTTAACTTTTATGCTTTCAAAGAAAATAGACTGCCATTTTCCATCAAGGTAAGTCATCTTCAACAGAGAATCTGTGAATTATGGGGAAAAAAATACTCTTTGAAAATAAAAATAAATGGTTTTAATGGTTTATTTAGTTTGAAATATCCCATCAAATCTGAATGAACTCCTAAGGTCAAATTTTGTTCTAGTTCTACCAGAGTATACTTTCAGCCACTAATGCTTTATAATTGGTGAAAGGGATCTTTATTTTTTAAAGAGTTTAATAACATTTATGTTTACACAAACATTTGTAAAACCAAATAATCTAGAGTAATAAAATGTATTATTTCTGGTTAATGTTCAGTAATCAAATAATGGATGAAATTCAAATTCAGTATTCAAGTTTCATTTAAATTTCTGGTGGAGCCAAGGGACATTCTAGAGGGATCATCATCTTTCTCCAAGTACAGAAGAAGATAGGACAATTGTTTTATTGTTATTATTTGCTGTTCCTGTTGCAAAAGCTTAAGCTTCCAGAAAAAAAAAAAAAAAAACCCTCTTATACAGAAGGAAGATGCACATAACTCAGACTATACTATGAATTCTCGGGATTAGATCATCAGACACAACAATCCTGCAGTTAGGAATTGGGCATCTAATTCTTGTTGAGTTCAGGTTGACACATAATTGTTATCATCTTTTCCCTTTACCTTTCCTGCCTCTCACAGGGCTTGATAAAACAAACATGTCTAACTCCTATACAGTTAAAAATCCTCAGTAGGTCTCATTCTGTAACTATCAACTACCAAAACTTTTCTAGATTAGAGACACCAGCCAAGAGCCCTGTGGTCGTCTGTCCTTTCTGAAAGAACCAAAGACAACAAAAGGACTGCCTCAAACAGCTGTTTGCAACTTAAATATCACTCTGCCAGCACATAAAAAGGTATCTTTTAATACTGCTTTATTTTAACTGTCTTTCCCTGGTCTTGAAGAAGTGGGCCTTTGGTATGCAATTAAGGAATGCTTTGTAACATGGATAAAGTTCTTGAAACTGAAGTTTCGTTAGTCTCCTCATGTAGATTGCATAAGTCTTGTTACTGTGGTGTCAAATTCTTAAGAGTTTGTATGATGGAGTCCTCTCTGTTTACCGCTTTTGCTTCTGCTGATAGTGCACAGATTTTTATGCTTTCAAATGATGTCATATGTTAATTTGCCATGGATGTACAGTTCTTGATATTTTTTGTTGGCTTTTTTTTTTAATTTGCTTTGCTTTCTAAATCAGCTCGCATTTGTGCTCCCTACTCAGTCCTTTTCATATCCTGATATTCTTTTCCCTGCTGTCCATTATAATATTCCTTGTCTCTGCAATGCATCTTGGAACCAAAAGGAGACAGAGTCAGATCAAGATGATGAGGTAATATGAACACTTCTGCTTTTATTCTATCAGAAGTAGAATAGAAATTGAATCTGTATGACAGAAGTTGCAGAGGGCTGAAGTGTGGGAAACATAAATTATATTTGTGCAGATCTTAAGAGAAAAGGGTATATATATATTTTAAATGGTTGACTCTTTTTCCACACGTAATTAAGAGTACTTCATTATATTCAACAAAATTATAATTCAGCTAATGATTTAAAAACTGAAGTTCTTTAAACATTTTAAAATGTGATAGATTGGCATGTACAAATAAACATTAAAATTTTTTTTAGACAAGTCAAATTCAATCGTGAGAAAGGGGGAAATAGTAGGACCAGGAAGTTCTATCTATGACTGACTGTGAACAGTCAACTGAGATAACTCACTACCTTCAGACCAGCCAAATAGACATTTTGTAAAAGTTTCAGCTGTGCACGGTGTCTCACGCCTGTAATCCTAGCACTTTGGGAGGCTGAGGCAGGTGGATCACGAGGTCAGGAGTTCAAGACCAGCCTAACCAAGATGGTGAAACCCTGTCTCTACTAAAAATACAAAAATTAACCGGGCACAGTGGCAGGTGCCTGTAATCTCCACTACTCGGAGGCTGAGGCAGGAAAATGGCTTGAACCCAGGCAGCAGGGTTTGCAGTGAGCCAAGATTGCACCACTGTACTCCAACCTGGGTGACAGAGTGAGACACTGTCTCAAAAAAAAAAAGAGTTTCATGTGCCTATTTCACTGTTAACTATATCCTACTATCCAGCGTGTTATAAATTTAAATCAGGATCATGTTTAATATGTGAAATTTTATTGTACAAACTTAGTTGTATGTAATACAAAATATATGCTCACTAGCTATTGATAAATCGTTGATATTCTCACTAAAGAAATTTATCTTGACCATTTTTTTTAAAGAATATAGCTCAATTAAATTGTCTCCTAATGTTTTTCTAAGTTATATGATAATTAGAATTTTAAAACCCACACACCAATAGCAATAAATAGAATCAAGTAGCCTTAGGACTCAGTAATAGTACCTCTGGCCAGGCACGGTGGCTCACCCCTGTAATCCTAACACTTTGGGAGGCCGAGGCGGGGGAATCACCTGAGGTCAGGAATTCAACACCAGCCTAGCCAACATAGCGAAATCCCGTCTCTACTAAAAATTCAAAAATTGGCTCGGCATGGTGGTGCATGTCTGTTATCCCAGCTACTCGGGAGGCTGAGGCGGTAGAATGGCTTGAACCCAGGAGGCGGAGGTTGCAGTGAGCAAAGATCATGCCACTGCACTCCAGCCGAGGCGATAGGAGTAAGTGAGACTCTGTCTTAAAAAAAAAAAAAATCCAAAAAACTAAACAGCAACAAAAAAATAGTACTTCCAACAAAACCAACCATTAATCTGTTTTCAATCTCCTCATCTACAATTTATGCCTATTAACATACAGAAACCCCAGCAGTAATTGGAATAATAAACTTTGTGTGCCTTTCTCCCTTGAATGTACTCACATAGAGTGAGTGTACTTTGTGATATATGTGCTTTCAATATGAACAGATCCAGGAAAATTTACTGCTCAGCATCAGAAGTCTCTGTAATGCTCGTCTTTTACTTGTACTTCCCTGTAGTCTGCTGTGTTGGTGCTCTTAAATTTGCCAAATGATGATATTTTGGTTAAGACACGGGGGTGGGGTGGGGTTATAGAATCGCAGTAGGAAATTAACATTTCCTAAGAGGAAAAATAAACAAGTTATCAACATGCCATCTTACAAAATGTTTTAAAACTGTGAAGATGTCACAGGGAAGTTGGAAATAGAGTCGCCTTTTTTTTTTCTTTTTCAGATTGAGAAAACAGATAGACGACAGAGCTTCGCATCCTTAGCTTTACGTAAGCGCTACAGCTACTTGACTGAGCCTGGAATGAGTGAGTTTTCTAACACATTTATTTATCTATGCGGATTTTCATAAGAAGAGACATTTTTTCTATACAAACTAAATTTTATCATTTGGAAACTCAAAGGCAAAAAAGAATTGTCTGCAGGAAAACTCTGTCATATAACTTAGGTAATATTTTTTGTACACAGTTGAAAATGTGAGGTAAAAACACCCCTAGCTCCTACTTCAAATTAGTTTTTAAAGCCATTCACTATTTTTAAATTAGAAACATCTATTACTTTTCCTTTAAAACCCTGATTTTTACTTTGTTAACTATGCTAGGAAATAAATATGAATGTTGCTTTAGATCTATGCTCAGATGAAAAAAATTTACTCACATATGTGGAATAGTAGAAAAAATGATAAAGTTACTTTGATTGTCATCTCATTTTTCTCCGTATAGATAGGTTGTCATATCCTAATCCCGATTCTTTTTCTTCCCACTTTGCAAGAATCACATTTCCTTACCTTCTTGAAGTAGCACTTGTTTACAGATTTCTTCTTTCCTCGCTCCCTCGCTCTCACTTCCTCTCTTCCTGTCCTTTATTAAAATATCAGTTCTAAGGCTGGTCTTCACTAGACTGGTTAGATAGACACTTTTCTTTTCAGTGATTATTTTGGTTCATTGTTAGCGGGTCAGCTGGCATGCACTTACCAAGATATAGATCCATTCAACCATATCCATTTATATATTCTCTCTTTCTGTCTGCCTCCTCTTCCCTTCCTTCCCTCATCCTTATAATCATCACCTCTGGTGATCTCTACAGCCCTTAAGATAACTCCCTCCACTAGCAGGAAGTAGGAGTACTGAGCACAGCGCTGTATTTGATTGACATATTGGTGCCACTTTAACTATCTCCTCATTCTAAGTGAGGGGAAATTATACAAAAATTATTTTTAAATTAGTGAATCATGTTTAGCTGTTTCCCACTGATACAGTTTGTTAAGTTCAAGGAAGTTTGAAAATTTGCCAGTAAGAGTCACAACTTTGGCTTTTCCCACCTTTTCTGAAGTCTTGTTTCTGTGGGCCAACAACAGAACACAGAAGATCTGCGGCAGGACAATGCTGCACTACTCAGTTGAGATGGTCTTAGCATCATCTTCTGGAGCCTAGCTCCTTGACTATGAGGGAAGTTTTTATATTCAAATACAAAATGGAGAATATAAGAGAAATGAAAGAAGGCTACCACATTCAAGAATGTTCCCTCAGATCTCAGTTCTCCTCTAGCAGAAATGTCTAAATCCTCCCAGAAACATAAGGGCTGACATTAACTCATATTATGCTGCAGAGCAGAAGAGGGGTGTGTTTGTGTGTGTGTGTGTGTGTGTGTGTGTGTGTGTGTGTGTGTAGCTAGATGGTTTCCAGTGGAGCTAAATACCTTGGGGAGGTTTTCTTTGGCATACTACTTTGCCCCAGAGATCCTCAGTGGGTAGTTGGTTGGGACCCTCCAAGCAACATCCTTAAGCTTTGGACAGGCTCAATGGACCAGCTACTTTAGGTCGGAGGCCCCTTCAGGCAGGTGAGTTTCCATCTGATTCTGGTCGCTAAGGCTAAGTCAATTGAATGCTTCCCACTTATGATAGTGTTACTGGTTAGATACAGCTAAGGTGTATGCAGCTTGTGTTCCTGGACTTGGTAGAAGAGGAGGGAACTTTTATGAAAAGGCACATAAGGGTGGTAAACAGGGGAATTAATAGGAATAAGAAGTGACTAAAAGAAAACTAAGTCTCAAAACTGGTATAATAGGAACTCCAAGTGAATGCCACTTTTCCCTCACCACACTGCCCTTTTTCCAACCCCTTCCCCCAGAAAAAAGATTCTGGATTAGTTCAGTACCTGACATCCAGAAATTCTTTCTTATAAAGGGATCCTAAAATATATGTCATTAAAGCATAAAACGTGTAACTGATTGATAGGTTGGTTGTTCCTTGCGAAGTATAAAACCATAGACATGGTTCAAAAGACTTCTTTGCCTGATAGAACCACCCTTCAGTGGTAAAGGATAGATGCTTTGTCAGTTTCTGATACTTACAAAAATAAATGCTTGTGAGACACAGATTAAGCTCAAATCGTTGAATTGAAGGGATCCGTGAACCTTCCATTTGCTGCGTGGCATTTTCAAAAGAGTTAAGCCGTATAATATTGAGAATTATGGCAAGAGGGGGTAATGAATAGGCAAGTTTTTCCTTAGTGCTTCCACTTTCTTTAGAGTAATGTGTAAGCCTAGGAAAGGGTATGTTCTGGATGTCTGAATTTAAATGTACACTAGGAATGAACATCTTCACCCTTGTGGGAGTAGCTGCTAATCCATAGACTGGATTGTAGCAATTGCATGGGCACAGCATGAAGAAGAACATAAAAACTGAAGCAGATTCTCCTTTTCTCTTTGAGTTTGACTATTCTGAACCAGGGCTTTCTTGGAGGAAAACTGTACTCAGTTTTGATGTGAAATATTAGCCCTTAGCAGACCTTGCAAATCTCTGTGACTAGCTTGGTTTGTTTGAGTTGCAGAAGCAGAGAGGACTAAGTATGTGTTTCCGCTCCCTAGCAAGTGTGCTTACTTCATTTGTGTGTTTCTTGCTCCATTGCCAGAAGAAATGCTTGGTATTACTATATCCATTCTTCCTAGTGGTAGGTCTGCCTCATGACTGCTTCAATGTTTGTGATATCCATGCGTCCCATGAATATTATGGGAAGGCACCAGAATTGGTACCTTTGAAATTGATAAACATATATACACACACCCCCGTATCCTGTAGGTACTTAAATATGGGGTGTTAAAAATATGAATGCACTTTTTAGATGTCCCCCATGATAGCTTTTGAGAATTAAATGTAGAATAGGTTATGACAAAATATCTTCGAAAAACTATATGCTTTTATCAAAACATAAGACAGTTACAGACATGGAACTGTTCAGTTGCAGGTGATTTTATAATGTGCAGTAGAAAACATTTTCCTAAAATCTCAAAAGGTACCAAGACTTCATATCTCATGGAAAAAGTGTACTCTTCTTTCTAAATGCCCTTGTGAAAGTATCTTTAAAGTTTAAATATTGTGCATAATATGGCATACGAATTGTATTACTTCATTGGCTTGTTTGCCATGATATATTGTGCATGATAAAATGTTTTCAGTTGCTTTGCTTGCTTATCGTAACCATGAACCATATTTTCTGGTTTTTTTCCTTTGTGTGTGTGTATGTACACGTGCATTTTAAAGTCATTCCATATTACGTTTTCTTTTCCCCTCATCAAAAGGAATATACTGCATGGAAAAGATAAATGCAAACATTCCTTTTCTTTGTTTTTTTGTTTAAAATTCTGACTCAGAAAACTTCTTGCTCTTATTGGCTTTTTATGGGTGTAAAGCATAACCGAACTGTGCATGGGAGAGACAGATTTAAAATCCAGTGGCTTCACAATTTGCACATCAGTTGCCTGTCACTAAAAAGTTATTTTGGATCCTGCATGAAATAGGCTTGAGTGGTTTTTGAAAAAAGTTTTAGATATTTAATGTACAGCTACATATATTGAAATGGTTCTAAGTAGGTGCAATCTGTATTATGGAAAGGCTAAAGGAGAGAGAGGACATTAGAAATTACTAAAATGAAAGTTGTATGGTTGCACGAAACAAACATGTACCTATACAGGCAAAATAGAACGGCTACTGATATTTCAAAACCAACACATAAGAAAGTCAATAGGAAGTAGGGAACAGTTTTCCATTGTGGTTATTTTTCTCATCATTAATTCTTTCCTTATGTTTTCTGTTTTTCATTGTTTGCCTCTTCAGTTGCAATGTGCTTTTCATTTCACATTACTCTGTTTTTTATTTATTTAGTTGTTTTTTTCTTAACCGGATTAGTTATGTCTGTAGAGATTTATTTTTCCTCTTGTTCCTTTTGCCTCTTCCATTCTAAATCATGCAAACAATTGTACTTGCTTTTGTAATATTTCAAAGTTTACTGACCAATTTTTTTCTCTGGTCTCTCTGTTTCTCAACCATTTTTGTTGATTTTTGTGTTTGATTTCATTTTAAAATTTAAGAAACAGTTGAACGGAGTACAGGAGCAACAAGATCCCTCCCCACCACTTACTCATACAAGCCATTCTTTTCTACAAGACCATACCAGTCCTGGACAACAGCTCCGATTACAGTACCCGGGCCAGCCAAGTCAGGCTTCACTTCCTTATCAAGTTCTTCCTCTAATACGCCATCAGCTTCTCCGTTAAAATCAATATGGTCTGTTTCGACTCCTTCTCCAATCAAATCCACATTAGGCGCGTCAACTACATCTTCAGTTAAATCCATTAGTGACGTGGCATCTCCAATTAGATCCTTTCGGACAATTTCTTCGCCGATAAAAACTGTGGTGTCACAATCTCCATACAATATCCAAGTTTCCTCTGGTACCCTGGCTAGAGCTCCCGCAGTCACGGAAGCTATGCCCTTAAAAGGGCTGGCATCCAATTCTACGTTTTCCTCTCGAACCTCTCCAGTGACTACAGCAGGGTCTCTTTTGGAGAGGTCATCAATTACTATGACACCCCCTGCCTCCCCCAAATCAAACATTAATATGTATTCCTCAAGTTTGCCATTTAAGTCAATTATTACATCAGCAGCACCGCTAATATCTTCACCTTTAAAGTCAGTGGTGTCTCCAGTTAAATCAGCAGTTGATGCCATTTCATCAGCTAAAGTTACAATGGTGTCTTCCCTCTCATCACCTGTGAAGCAGATGCCTGGACATGCAGAGGTAGCATTAGTCAATGGATCTATTTCCCCACTAAAATATCCATCATCTTCAACTTTAATTAACGGATGCAAAGCCACTGCCACGTTACAGGAAAAAATTTCTACAGCTACAAACTCTGTGAGCTCTGTGGTCAATGCAGCCACTGACACAGTTGAGAAAGTGTTTTCTACCACGACTGCAATGCCATTTTCCCCACTCAGGTCTTACGTTTCTGCAGCACCATCAGCTTTTCAGTCTCTAAGAACTCCTTCCGCAAGTGCACTCTATACATCCCTTGGGTCGTCAATATCAGCAACTACCTCATCTGTAACTTCATCAATTATAACAGTGCCAGTATACTCTGTAGTCAATGTTTTGCCAGAACCAGCATTAAAGAAACTTCCAGACTCTAGTTCATTTACAAAATCAGCAGCAGCCTTGCTGTCACCCATTAAAACATTGACTACGGAGACGCGTCCTCAGCCTCATTTCAGTCGAACTTCATCTCCAGTTAAGTCATCTTTGTTCCTTGCACCCTCTGCCCTTAAGTTGTCTACACCATCTTCTTTATCTTCCAGTCAGGAGATCCTAAAAGACGTGGCCGAAATGAAAGAGGACCTAATGCGGATGACCGCAATACTACAGACAGATGTGCCTGAGGAGAAGCCATTCCAACCGGAACTCCCAAAAGAAGGGAGAATTGATGATGAAGAACCTTTCAAAATTGTTGAGAAAGTAAAGGAAGACTTAGTGAAAGTTAGTGAAATCCTTAAAAAGGATGTGTGTGTAGATAATAAAGGATCACCCAAATCACCAAAGAGTGACAAAGGACACTCTCCCGAAGATGACTGGACAGAATTTAGTTCTGAAGAAATCCGAGAAGCAAGACAACAAGCTGCCGCCAGCCATTCTCCAACTCTGCCTGAGAGAGTGCAAGTAAAAGCAAAGGCCGCCTCCGAAAAGGATTATAACTTGACCAAAGTTATTGATTACCTAACAAATGATATTGGGAGTAGTTCACTGACAAACTTAAAATACAAGTTTGAGGATGCAAAGAAGGATGGTGAGGAGAGACAGAAAAGAGTCTTAAAACCAGCAATTGCTTTGCAGGAACACAAACTCAAAATGCCTCCAGCCTCCATGAGGCCTTCCACCTCTGAGAAAGAATTGTGTAAAATGGCTGATTCCTTTTTTGGAACAGATACTATTTTAGAGTCTCCCGATGACTTTTCTCAACATGACCAAGATAAAAGTCCCTTGTCTGACAGTGGCTTTGAAACAAGAAGCGAAAAGACACCTTCAGCCCCGCAAAGCGCTGAAAGCACGGGTCCTAAACCACTTTTTCATGAAGTTCCCATCCCTCCTGTCATTACAGAAACAAGAACTGAAGTGGTTCACGTCATCCGGAGCTATGAGCCCTCAGCTGGGGATGTTCCCCAGACCCAACCGGAGGAGCCTGTGTCACCTAAACCTTCACCTACATTTATGGAATTGGAACCAAAGCCCACCACCTCTAGTATTAAAGAAAAAGTTAAAGCATTTCAAATGAAAGCCAGTAGCGAAGAAGATGACCACAATCGGGTTTTAAGCAAAGGCATGCGTGTTAAAGAAGAGACTCACATAACCACAACCACCAGAATGGTTTATCATTCTCCACCAGGCGGTGAAGGTACATCTGAAAGAATCGAAGAAACCATGTCAGTCCATGACATCATGAAGGCCTTTCAGTCCGGGCGGGATCCTTCCAAAGAACTGGCAGGGCTGTTTGAACATAAGTCGGCAGTGTCTCCAGATGTTCACAAGTCTGCTGCTGAAACCTCAGCCCAGCATGCAGAGAAGGACAACCAAATGAAACCCAAACTGGAGCGTATAATAGAAGTCCACATCGAAAAAGGTAACCAAGCTGAGCCCACTGAAGTCATTATTAGAGAAACCAAAAAGCATCCAGAAAAAGAAATGTATGTATATCAGAAAGACTTATCCCGGGGAGATATTAACCTAAAAGATTTTCTGCCAGAAAAACACGATGCTTTTCCTTGTTCAGAGGAACAGGGTCAGCAAGAAGAAGAAGAACTTACTGCTGAAGAGTCATTGCCTTCTTATCTGGAGTCTTCCAGAGTAAACACTCCTGTGTCCCAAGAAGAAGATAGCCGCCCTAGTTCTGCTCAACTCATATCTGATGACTCTTATAAAACACTGAAGCTTTTGAGTCAACACTCAATAGAATACCATGACGATGAGTTGTCAGAACTAAGAGGGGAGTCTTACAGGTTTGCTGAGAAAATGCTTCTGTCAGAAAAGCTAGATGTGTCTCATTCTGATACTGAGGAGTCGGTTACAGACCATGCAGGACCCCCTAGCTCAGAGTTACAGGGGTCTGATAAGCGGTCCAGAGAAAAAGTAGCCACTGCCCCCAAAAAAGAAATTCTCTCCAAAATCTATAAAGATGTTTCTGAAAATGGTGTAGGTAAAGTGTCTAAAGATGAGCATTTTGATAAAGTCACAGTGTTGCACTATTCTGGCAATGTTAGTAGTCCAAAACATGCCATGTGGATGCGCTTTACTGAGGACAGATTAGACAGAGGTAGAGAGAAGTTGATATATGAAGATAGGGTGGACAGGACTGTGAAGGAGGCAGAAGAAAAACTGACTGAAGTGTCACAGTTTTTTCGTGACAAAACTGAAAAGCTAAATGATGAACTGCAGTCCCCAGAGAAAAAGGCACGCCCTAAAAATGGCAAGGAATATTCTTCTCAAAGCTCTACCAGTAGCAGCCCTGAGAAAGTACTGCTGACAGAACTGCTGGCATCCAGTGATGAATGGGTTAAGGCAAGACAGCATGGCCCTGATGGACAAGGCTTCCCCAAGGCCGAGGAGAAGGCATCCAGTCTGCCCAGCAGCCCAGAGAAGACGGCTCTCTCCCAACAGACTGAGGACAGCAAGTCCACAGTGGAAGCCAAAGGAAGTATTTCACAGAGCAAAGCACCAGATGGGCCCCAGTCTGGATTCCAGCTCAAACAATCTAAACTCAGTTCCATTAGATTAAAATTTGAACAAGGCACACACGCAAAAAGTAAAGACATGTCTCAAGAAGACAGAAAGTCAGATGGCCAGTCCAGAATCCCAGTTAAAAAAATACAGGAGAGCAAGCTACCCGTCTACCAAGTTTTTGCTAGAGAAAAACAGCAGAAGGCCGTAGACCTCCCAGATGAAAGTGTATCTGTGCAAAAAGATTTCATGGTATTAAAAGCCAAAGATGAGCATGCCCAGAGCAACGAAATTGTTGTAAATGATTCTGGCTCTGATAATGTGAAAAAACAGAGAACTGAAATGTCAAGTAAAGCGATGCCTGACTCTTTTTCTGAGCAGCAGGCTAAAGACTTGGCATGTCATATAACCTCAGATTTAGCAACTAGGGGACCATGGGACAAAAAGGTCTTTAGAACATGGGAGAGTTCGGGAGCCACTAACAATAAGTCTCAGAAAGAAAAACTTTCGCATGTACTTGTTCATGATGTAAGAGAGAATCACATTGGTCACCCTGAGAGTAAAAGTGTTGATCAAAAGAATGAATTTATGTCTGTGACTGAGAGAGAACACAAATTGTTAACAAATGGCTCTCTCTCAGAAATTAAAGAAATGACTGTAAAATCTCCCTCCAAAAAAGTCTTATATAGGGAATATGTTGTGAAAGAAGGGGACCATCCAGCTGGATTGCTTGATCAGCCTTCCAGGAGGAGCGAGAGCTCAGCAGTGTCACACATTCCCGTCAGAGTTGCTGATGAGAGGAGAATGCTGTCTTCTAATATTCCCGATGGTTTCTGTGAACAGTCGGCATTTCCAAAACATGAACTATCACAAAAGTTGTCCCAGTCAAGCATGAGTAAAGAGACAGTTGAGACCCAGCACTTTAATTCTATAGAGGATGAAAAAGTTACCTATTCAGAAATCAGCAAAGTTTCCAAACACCAGAGTTACGTAGGTTTATGCCCACCTCTCGAGGAAACTGAAACCTCGCCCACCAAATCTCCTGATTCTTTAGAGTTTAGCCCAGGAAGGGAATCTCCCTCTAGTGATGTATTCGACCACAGTCCCATTGATGGATTGGAAAAACTCGCACCACTAGGCCAGACAGAGGGAGGGAAAGAGATAAAAACTTTACCCGTTTATGTCAGCTTTGTACAAGTGGGGAAGCAATATGAAAAGGAGATACAACAAGGAAGTGTAAAAAAAATCATAAGTCAGGAATGTAAGACAGTACAGGAAACCAGGGGGACCTTTTATACAACCAGACAGCAAAAGCAACCTCCTTCTCCCCAAGGTAGCCCAGAAGATGATACTCTAGAGCAAGTATCCTTTCTAGACAGCTCTGGGAAAAGCCCTTTAACCCCAGAAACACCCAGTTCAGAGGAAGTGAGTTACGAATTTACATCTAAGACACCTGATTCGCTCATAGCTTATATACCAGGCAAACCCAGCCCAATTCCTGAGGTTTCTGAGGAGTCAGAGGAGGAGGAACAGGCCAAGTCAGCCTCCCTAAAGCAGGCTACAGTGGAGGAGATAGCAGTCGAGCGTGAAATGCCTAATGACGTGAGCAAAGACTCTAACCAAAGACCCAAGAGTAACAGAGTTGCCTATATTGAATTTCCCCCTCCTCCACCACTGGATGCAGACCAGATTGAGTCAGATAAGAAGCATCGTTATCTCCCAGAAAAAGAGGTTGACATGATTGAAGTCAATCTGCAAGATGAGCATGACAAGTACCAGCTGGCTGAACCTGTCATTAGAGTACAGCCACCTTCACCAGTTCCTCCCGGGGCAGACGTCAGTGATTCCAGCGATGATGAATCTATTTATCAGCCAGTCCCAGTTAAAAAATACACCTTCAAATTAAAGGAAGTGGATGACGAACAAAAAGAAAAACCCAAAGCTTCTGCTGAAAAGGCTTCCAGCCAGAAAGAACTGGAACGTAACGGATCTGGAAAAGATAACGAATTTGGCCTTGGCCTTGATTCGCCTCAGAATGAAACTGCCCAGAATGGGAACAATGACCAGTCCATCACAGAGTGTTCCATTGCCACCACAGCAGAGTTTTCTCATGACACGGATGCCACAGAGATAGACTCTCTGGATGGCTATGACCTGCAAGATGAAGATGATGGCTTGACAGAGAGTGATTCTAAACTCCCTAGTCAAGCCATGGAAATTAAGAAAGATATATGGAACACAGAGGGCATTCTGAAGCCAGCTGACCGCTCTTTTAGCCAAAGTAAACTTGAAGTTATCGAGGAGGAAGGAAAGGTGGGACCAGATGAAGACAAGCCACCTTCTAAAAGTTCTTCATCTGAAAAGACTCCTGATAAGACTGATCAGAAGTCAGGGGCCCAGTTCTTCACACTGGAAGGCAGACATCCTGACAGATCAGTGTTTCCTGATACTTACTTCAGTTACAAAGTAGATGAAGAGTTTGCCACTCCTTTTAAAACAGTAGCTACCAAAGGTCTAGATTTTGACCCTTGGTCCAGTAACCGAGGGGATGATGAAGTTTTTGACAGTAAATCACGGGAAGATGAAACTAAGCCATTTGGGCTAGCGGTAGAAGACCGCTCTCCAGCAACAACCCCTGATACAACGCCAGCCAGAACGCCAACTGATGAAAGTACCCCAACTAGTGAGCCTAACCCCTTCCCATTTCATGAAGGAAAAATGTTTGAGATGACTCGCAGTGGTGCAATTGACATGAGCAAGAGGGATTTTGTTGAAGAGAGGCTCCAATTTTTCCAGATTGGTGAGCATACTTCTGAAGGGAAGTCAGGGGACCAGGGGGAAGGGGATAAAAGTATGGTCACTGCCACACCACAGCCACAGTCAGGGGACACCACTGTAGAAACCAATCTAGAGAGAAATGTAGAGACACCTACAGTGGAACCTGACCCCAGCAGCCCGACCAGCGGAGAGTGTCAGGAAGGCACATCCAGTAGTGGCCCCCTGGAGAAAGCAGCAGCCACTAACACCTCTAAAGTTGACCCCAAGTTGCGCACGCCTATAAAAATGGGAATTTCTGCATCCACCATGACCATGAAGAAAGAAGGCCCTGGAGAAATAACAGATAAGATAGAAGCTGTGATGACCAGTTGTCAGGGATTAGAAAATGAAACTATAACAGTGATTTCAAATACAGCCAATAGCCAGACGGGCGTTAGGCCCCATGAAAAACATGATTTTCAAAAAGATAACTTTAATAACAACAACAATTTGGATTCTTCCACTATACAGACAGATAACATGATAAGTAATATAGCTCTGACAGAACATTCTGCACCCACTTGTACCACAGAGAAAGATAACCCAGTGAAAGTCTCATCAGGAAAAAAGACAGGGGTACTACAAGGACACTGTCTAAGGGATAAGCAGAAAGTTCTTGGAGAACAGCAAAAAACAAAGGAATTGATAGGGATTAGGCAAAAATCCAAACTTCCCGTAAAGGCCACTTCACCAAAAGATACCTTCCCACCGAACCATTTGCCAAACATTAAAGCAAGTAAAACGAAGCAGGTTAGTCAATCCGAGAAAACCAAAGGCCTTACTACTTCTTCATGTGTAGACGTAAAGTCCAGAATTCCAGTGAAAAACACACACAGGGATAACACAGTCGCAGTTAGAAAAGCATGTGCCACACAAAAGCAAGGGCAGCCAGAGAAAGGCAAGGCCAAACAGCTTCCATCCAAGTTGCCAGTAAAGGTAAGACCCACCTGTGTCACTACCACTGCCACCACCACCTCCACCTCCACCACCACCACCAGCACCAGCACAGTTAAAGTTAGGAAAAGTCAGCTCAAGGAAGTATGTAAACATTCCATTGAATATTTTAAGGGAATTAGTGGTGAGACCTTAAAGCTTGTGGACCGCCTCTCTGAAGAAGACAAAAAGATGCAGTCCGAGCTGTCCGATGAGGAAGAAAGTACCTCAAGAAACACGTCGTTGTCCGAGACTTCCCGGGGTGGCCAGCCTTCAGTTACAACGAAGTCTGCTAGAGATAAGAAAACAGAGGCAGCACCTTTAAAATCAAAGAGTGAAAAGGCCGGCAGTGAGAAAAGGAGCAGTAGAAGGACTGGTGAGAATGAAGGCAGTCAGGTCTCTCGAGCACTCTGCTCACATCCTGGAGAACGAGCATAGTTTGTAAACACTTTCCAACTCGTAGACCCTAGTGCATGAACTGTTGTGATTGCCTGTGGAGTGACTTAACCGTAGTTTCTCATTCTGTCATTGTCATCTGTATGTGCTGTCGTATATACTCTTCTTTCTGCCTTTTGATCAAACTACACACTAGACAGGTAGGGAAGCATGCTGAAGATATTGGTGTCATTCAAGATGAACAACCTTTTTTTTTTTCTTAATGTGCTAATGGATATGATTCTGTCAAAGTTAAAGCACAGATGTTGAAATCCCATCATGGTGTTTTCACCAACACGACACTTCTGTAATATGTTGTAAACTAGCTAGCTCGTCAGCATGTTCAATCCCATTACATTGAGCATCCATGTAGTCTGACATTTGGCCTGATGCAGGTGAAAAACAAATGAGCCATGTGCAAAGAAGTGTTCATGTAGGTGACTAGGACACATTTAAGTGTACAGTGTTAGCATTAGTCTCTCTGTAAAATCTGCGTACTGCTAAAAGCAATTTTCCAGTATCGTATCTTTCTTGATGATTATTTTAATTAAGAAATTGTAAATCGTAGGTCCACAGAGTCCATGTGAACGGACAGATATCAGGATGGCAATAGTAGCCGACCACCTGGGACTTAGTTGGACAGGTAAGTGTATACACTCCTGAATGAAACCAATTAGTTTCTTCATTTCTTTGTCTTACTCACAAGCAGTTCAATATATTTATTTTAAAAACAGAAACAAACAACTAGTAAACATTTTTATCACCAATAATTTTATCTACTCACAGATAAATACCGATTGTACCTTATATACTGTGTTTTTCCAATGCCTTTGCTACGCATATGCACTAAGAAGTTGAAATTTAAATTTATTTTACCTTAAATTTAAGCATTTTCTTCACAATGTCTATTCTATAGTATAGGATAACCTTTTACTGAATGGCAAGTTTATCTCGTAGCACAAAATAAAAACACAGCTAAGGCCTTTAATTAATCCAGATTTTTTTCACATGGTTTATGTCCTTAAAGCGGCTTTCTAGGCAACGGTTCAATTAACCCATGCCTAGGTTGGACGAATTTTAATCATTCACTGTGAAGTCCTCTTCACAGTTTTTATGACATACACATAAAACTTTATGTTTATTTGCCTGATACTCTTCTTTAGGTAAACTCACTTTTATGTTCAAATATTTATTTAAAAGAAAAATCCTGTATCACTTTGATAAGAGGAAAGGATTATTTGCAATATCTATGTAAATAAGAAAACAATGACAGTTCAAATTTTGAATTTAAAATTTTTAAATATGTAAATATATTTAATTCACAAAAGTGAATTCTATAAAATAAATGAAACTGTCTATGATCAGTGTGTAGAAAAGGAATATTTGATATTGTTTCATTAAAGATGAAGGTGTCCAGGCATGGTAGCTCATGCCTGAAATCCCAGCACTGTGGGAGGCCAAGGCGGGCAGATCACTTGAGGTCAGGACCAGCATACCCAACATGGTAAAACCCTGCCTCTACTAAAAATACAAAGATTAGCCAGGCATGGTGGCGTGTGCCTGCCGTCCCAGGTATTTGGAAGGCTGAGGCAGAAGAATCGCTCGAACCCAGGAGGTGGAGGCTGCAGTGAGCCAAGATCATACCACTCACTGCATTCCAGTCTAGGTGACAGAGTGAGATTCCATCTCAATAATAATAATAATAATAATGATAATAATAAAAGTTGATGAGATTTTGTATCAGTTGGACAAATTGGACAATTGTGCATTGTAATTCTGAGCTTAACAGGACCCTTAAAATCCTACCTCACATGAACCTGAGAAATTTTAAGTTTTATAGGTTAAGTATATTTTTTAATGCATGGCCAAATAATAAATATTCATTATCATCACATTTAAAGTCATCTTGCACACCATTAGCAACATACATTCCATACAGTTATCTCTGTTTAAAGGGAGAATATGAAACTAGATAATAGGAAGCAATTTCATCTAATTTTTTTTCCTTGGAAAGCCCTCAGCCCCCATCCACCCTCACCACCACTACCCCATATCAAACCCTCCTCTCTTCATCAGCCTGGTCTCTGCTCTCAGGTATACTGCTCATGACCCGGAGCTGAGTGGAGTTATGAAAAGACAGGTGGTCTGAATAATGTTTTGTAGGCAATTGAGAGTTAATAGTAATTTGTTAGGTATAAATATTTACTAATATCTAATTAATATTTATATTTTAACATTGGACATTGTAATCTGAAAATATACTGGAGCAAATGTTTGTTTGGCATTATTATATGCTCAGAACTGTTAAATTATTTTCCCTAAGCAAATACAGTCAGAGTAAATTTTTAGAGATGTAGCATAATGGCCAGACAAAAAGCCATAACCCTAAAATTCTTAGTCAGCAAAGTCAGTGTCTTTGCTCTTAATATTAAGTCTCTAGACAATGGATACAGTTTTGTCACGAAGTCCTGTTGGGCAGTAGGAGTATTGTCTCTTAAAATACAGAGATGAAGAACTTAAAATAGTTAACTTCTCTAACTAGAATTACTGTATGCGCAATAATTATTAAGAATATTAAGCATTTAAGAGAACAAAATTTACATCTGTCCCTCAAAACCACTATTAACACCTTATGTGCTTTTTTTAAAAAAAATAAGAACTTTTTATGATGTTATACATATAATGTAATCTGCTTTATTTGTAACTGTGGTTTTCTACAAAATTAAATATTTTCTGATCTTGGTTTTAATGCATAAAAAATATCCAATAGATGTACCTTATGATGATTAGAAAACCTTATGGTTTTCTAACTGTGATTCACATTGCCTTGAAGAGTCATGAAATCAGTTCATGCTTTGTTTTTGTTTTTAAATGGAATATTATATAAAAGAAAAGTACTGTGTATTACGTGTGTTAAGGCTAAATTTTGCTCCATGGAGATCTGATTTTATTTATGTAAACACCATGATATATAATGTATTTTTAACTATAGGCCATTATCAAAACAATTGTTTGCAAGCCACTGCCTTAAATTAACTCTTATCCTTTTGTTCAACGTGTGGATTGTTTTCAATGAACATTCATGTATATAAATCATTGTATACAACCTTTATATATTGTCAGGGTACATTTCTTTTTTTTTTTTTTTTTTTTTTTGAGCCTCTGAATGCATTTTGCAAAATTGATGGAAGTATTTTGTAACGGGGATAGAGTCTTGACCAATTCCTTTCCCATGGGATCATTTTTGCCCATTTCTTACTTTTTGTCATCATTCAAGGTAACACACACTTGATAAACTGTTTTAATATACCAAAAAAAAAAAAAAAAAAAAAAAAATACAATGGGAACTAAGTCTCCTTCCCTTCTCTGACTTCTAAGGCAGCCACCAATACTGAGATCTTACGTATCTTTCCAAAGACATGCTGCAGTTTACAAGATTGAATATGAGTATATGTGATATATACAAGTAGATGGACAAAAAGCTGCCTCCCTTTAATTTTTAATCAAGTAGCTTCATATCATATACGATGATCTGGCCTGGAATCATCATATAACCTCCTGTATGGAGTTTATGAAAGTTCAAGGCATAAAAAGTGGAATATTATGTAAATAAAAGATGATACACTTTATGAAAATTGGTTAGCACAAACCCTATCAGCATCTCTTGTGCCATATACATGAATTGTATACCCCTATCTTGTAATTTTCTCAAATTGTAGAGAATTTGGCTGAATTAAAAGAATCATGCAATATCCTCTTTGTAAACTCCAAAAGTCTTTTTCTTTTTTTTTTTTTGAGACAGGGTCTCACTCTGTTGCCCCACTGAAGTGCAGTGGCACAGTCTCAGCTCACTGCAACCCCTGCCTCCTGGGCTCAAGTGATCCAACTCAGCGTCCTGAGTAGCTGGGACCAAAGGCATGCGCCACCATGCCTGGCTAATTTTTGTGGGTTTTTGTTGTTGTTGTGTATGTGTGTAGATGGGGGTTTTGCTATGTTTCCCAGGCTGGTCTCAAACTCCTGGGCACAAGCAGTCCACCTGCCTCAGCCTCCTGAAGAAGTGCTGGGATTATAGGTGTGGGCCACTGTGCCCAGCCTAAGTCCAAAAATCTTTATAAGATCTCTAAAAGAAAGTCTGATTGTAAGTCATTATTTAAGGAAAGTTAAGTCACAGCCTGCATATGGTCACTACTTTGCTATGAAACCAAGTATATAAAGATTAATGCCTGAGGCTGTACTTGAGCTTGACTGTAAAATTCCTTTTTCTTTCTGTGGCAATTGAGCATTAGTTTTGTGAAACGTATAATAAAAGTAGAATATGCGATCTTAGTAACTCTCTTTCTTTTCTACAGAACTGGCAAGGGAACTGAATTTTTCAGTGGATGAAATAAATCAAATACGTGTGGAAAACCCCAATTCTTTAATTTCTCAAAGCTTCATGTTATTAAAAAAATGGGTTACCAGAGACGGAAAAAATGCCACAAGTATGCCAAAATTATATTATTTTAACTTTCAAAATTGCATATATGTAATATTTTAGATAAGCCGACTGTTAGGTTCATTCAAGTATTGTTCTAATTTTCTGTAATCTTTAATGTAGAAAAATAAGAGTGATCATGAGGTAATAGCAAGTCTTTTGAAGTTATACTTGTATAATTTAGTGTTAACAGTTTAAACTTCTATTCTTCAGAGGCTTTTTGGAAAGCAAGTAGCAGGGAATTTTTTTTGCATTTGGCCTGCCATTCTCTCTGTGACCATCAAGACTCAAAAAATAATTTTAGTTATTAAATCAGTTTCTGGGACACAGTCATCAGAAACACTCTGAAGTTACCGCTATGGCTGGAGGTGGATGTGCAGAGAGAGAAGACAGAATCATATTAGGAGAGCAAATACTTTTATTCAGCTTAGTTGGCTCTACTCTTGTTGGGTTTGGTTCTGTTGGCTGGTGGCACTGGGTAGTAGTGCTGTATTTTCACAAATGCCAACCCACAACAATGTGGAATAAGTTATTGTGGGTTTGCCTATGTCAACTTGACCTTAGAAAGTCATTAAAATGCTAAGTACCAAATATGAGGATGACCTATTTTGACATTCTAAGAGGAAAGGAAACTATTTAGTTTTATTAGATCCCCTTACAACTAAAAGGAGTCTAGCTATTTTAAGGTTCATCTGCTCTGTTATAGCGGATCTACAGCTTTACAAAGTGATGATTCAGACTCTGACATCTTCCCTGTAGCAGCGAGCATTCTGAGTCCTCTGGATGGGGAGATTGCAGAGATGGAGTAAGAAGGAGCTAAAATGTCAGGAGGGTTGCAAAAGCCATGCCTTTGTGTAGATATTGTGCTGATGGAAAGAACAGCATTTAATTGGGTTTTCAACCTTTTTTCTCCTTTTCAGCTGATGCCTTAACTGCGGTCTTGACAAAAATTAATCGAATAGATATAGTGACACTGCTAGAAGGACCAATATTTGATTATGGAAATATTTCAGGCACCAGAAGTTTTGCAGATGAGAACAATGTTTTCCATGACCCTGTTGATGGTAATTGAATTTAGTGTTCATATTTATTCAATCATTTGATAAAATTTGAAAGTGCAGTCAGACAAGGCAGTCACTTAAAACCAACTAAACTGCGATTTGCTTGACTTAATTTCTCATTTTCACAGTATTTTCTCTGCCAC
This sequence comes from Aotus nancymaae, assembly GCF_030222135.1. Taxonomy (NCBI): domain Eukaryota; kingdom Metazoa; phylum Chordata; class Mammalia; order Primates; family Aotidae; genus Aotus; species Aotus nancymaae. Next base: position 52,168,687 of record NW_026988421.1, on the reverse strand, counting down.
AGTCTGCAAATAAACACTCTGATAGCAGAGCCAACTTGGTAAATATCGCTGTTTATATACAATCTAAATCATGAAGTATGAAAGCATAAGGTATCTGAAAGAGTTGGTATTTCTAATACTTCATATGACCAAATGGGAGAAAGTTAAATATCTAGAGAATGGATTGCTTTTGTCTCTTTTAATTTTTATATTAACCCCCCAAACTAATTACCCCTTTTGTTAATACATAGGTAAAACAAATGAGCCATTTTTATCAAATAAGCAAGGTACTGAGTAAACTGTAAGCATACAGTATACAAATTGTAAGGTAAAATGGCGATTTACTGTTGTGGCACCAAGTATTTAAGTGTGCACTGAAAAAGACTGATGTATCATATAAATAAATGCTTTAGTTATTTAGCATTATTTTAACTTCATATGCTGCCATTTATTCTTTGGAAAAACTACTTGATCTATTATATATTAAAGGCAGCATGATTTCTAATTCAACCAGCATAGATGTTACTAATAATGATTCCTCCTTCACATTAGCTTAATTTATATAATAATCTTGTCCCTTTTTTCTCATTATGTAAATTGGTGCTTTTTTCACTGAAGTATTAAGGAAAACATAATAAATATCATACTATGTTTTTCAAAATAGTCCTGTCTTACCTTCACAAATGAAAATTTATTCCTACTATAAATTTTTGTTTTGTTTTTGAGACAAAGTCTTGCTCTGTCACCCAGGCTGGAGTGCAATGGCACGATCTCAGCTCACTGCAACCTCTGCCTCTTGGGTTCAAGCCATTCTCCTGTCTCAGCCTCCTGAGTAGGTGGGACTACAGGTGTGCACCACCACACCGGTTAAGTTTTCGTATTTTTAGTAGAGGCAAGGTTTCACCATGTTGGCCAGGCTGGTCTCGAACTCCTGACCTCAAGTGATTCACCCACCTCGGTCTCCAAATGTGCTGGAATTATAAGCATGAGCCAGCACAGTCAGCCTCTACAATGAATTTTGAGTAGAAAATTGGATCATAGTGTGGTGGCAGGAAGAGGAACTAAGAATCTTTTTCTACTATTCAATTTTTAAACTGGCAAAGTTGGACTAACAACAGTCACTGACTTCTAATTAACTTGTGGAAAAATATCTCAAAATTCTTAGAAAGTTTCTGCTTATTAAAAAGTTTAAGTCTGACTGAGCACAGTCTGTCTCTTAAAAAAAAAAAAGGTTAAGTCCACAAAAAATTTGAAGTATACTTGTTATCCATGTAACAAACACAATGGATAATGAAGTAAAAAGCAGTTCTTTTTAGGTTTATAAATACCTTACACCCTTGGGAAAATGCTCCCTTTGAGCTATGTCTTATATGCAAGGCCATGTATTGGTAACCAAATGTTTTTTGCACTACATAAATGTAGATCATCATATCAAATTTTAAATTATTGATAAGTTATAGTTTATACATTCTTCTAATATTATTTATTGGGAAAAATATTTTTTAGGTAACTAATAAAAAAGATCACCAGAACATGACAGAAGTAGTTGATGGCCTTGAAAGCGTCATTTAATTTGAACATTTTAAAATTGGAATATCTCCTTAAAATATAGTCGCAAGGGCTTTTTGTTGCTGTATCTTAATATTTTTATATTCCTAGTTCAAAATTTCTTAGGGAAATTTAGAAATGTGTATATGAAGTAATTTCACTTAGGCAGATTATAAACCTCAGCTAATCTTAGCCAGCCTTTCAACAAGAGTCTGGTTTATAGATGACCATGACTGAAAAACGTTCACTTACCTATAGCAACTTGAGTTTACAACAGCAGCTAAATTGGTATTTACCTTGGACTGATGGCAAGATTAGACTTTCATTTTGTAGACCAACAATTCAGAAACTGTGCTTTGTTGCTTTTTTCCTGTCTCTCCTCTTCATTGAACTTTTATGAAACTTCCTTTCCTCACCATGACCAGACCATTTTTGACTTTTCTCTCTGCTAAGGCAGAAAAATGCTTCCATAGTCCATGCAGCAATGTTTAAAACGAGGGATTAGCTCCCCCCTCCCCTTTTGTGTAGGCTGGTTAATGAACTTTGTGTTTCATAGCATTGTTGTGAATATCCAGAGTGTTCCTTGCAAATGGTTTTCCTACTATCTCTGTTGTGTATCATTTCTCTTTATTTGATTCGTGGTTCTGAGTGGACCCTACCACCACCTTCACCAAGACCTTCATGTACACCACAACCCTTTCATCTCGGTCATATCTGTTTTTATACAACACCCAAAAACTACATGGAGTCTTTTAAACTTGGTCTATTTTTTAAATCTTTTTCTTAACATCTTTTTAAATTTTATTTTCCCAGTGCTACTGCTCTAAAACTAATAATCATTTCTTTCCAAAGATTAAATCCATTTTTCTTTGCTGTAAATTTCATATGAAAGGAGGACTAGGTCGCATTGCTCCTACGTACAGTTCTTAAAATAAGTTGTAGATAATTACAAAAATTGGTTTCTTGTGGCTTGCTGTATTCAGTCCACCACAGTATGAACTTTGCATGCTAAATATAGAAAGATAATAAGTATCTTATATAATGACAACTAACTTTATATTGGATTAGTCTGCATACTTTGGATTAGTGTGCATATTTAAGTTATTGTATCATAACTGCCAAAACTGATAGAAACAATTGATATCTTAATTGGTATTCTATTTTATTGGAGTTTGCACTAGGCTTTTAATTTCACTGTGTTACATTTAATTGAACTAAACTGATAAATTTGTCGACATTAATCTGTAATTCATCATACATTTTCATGTCTGATATAATTTTAGTCATTCCATGTGTTTTTGTTTCATGTATTCTAATTCATTCCAGTCAGTCCAAATGTACTGTCTTCCATAGGTTATCCTTCCCTTCAAGTGGAACTGGAAACCCCCACAGGGTTGCACTACACACCACCTACCCCTTTGCAGCAAGATGATTATTTTAGTGATATCTCTAGCATAGAATCTCCCTTTAGAACCCCCAGTAGACTGAGTGATGGGCTAGTGCCTTCCCAGGGGAACATAGAGCATTCCACAGATGGACCTCCAGTCGTAACTGCAGAAGACACTTCCTTAGAAGACAGCAAACTGGAAGACTCAGTGCCTTTAACAGAAATGCCTGAAGCAGTGGATGTAGATGAGAGCCAGTTGGAGAATGTATGTCTGAGTGAGTATCCTCAATACCTCGGAAATTTGGCTGGGGCCCCAAAAGATGTTAAACCAGCACAGCCTAGAAAACTAGGAGTAAGCTCTGCGCAGCAGGAGAAAGGAAAATCTGGTCCTGATGAGGAGATGACGGAAGAGAAACTCAAATCTCTATTTGAGGACATTCAACTTGAAGAAGGAGTAGAGTCTGAGGAGATGACAGAAGAAAAAGTACAGGCTATTCTTAAGCGTGTTCAGCAAGCAGAACTGGAAATGTCTTCAATTACAGGTTGGCAGAATGAGACATCAAGTGGAAACCTAGAATCGCCTGCTCAAGCTCGAAGAGTAACTGGTGGGTTACTAGATCGACTGGATGACAGGTATGGCTGTTTCAAAAAAAGGAAAGTGAAACACAGGTTACTTGTTAAGAGTTTATCTTACATACATGCTTTTTAGTGGTGACTTCTAAATTACCATTCTAGTTCTGGAATAAAACCTGCTTTAATGGTCAGTTCATTCTGCTAATCTGGAAAGGAAAGTGAATTTAAATTCAGATTAAATTCTCAAAACTATTGAGAGGCCGAAATAAAATACAAGAAAATTTACATACATGCCCAAGATTTAGATATTGTCTTTACTTTAGAAGACTATTCTTTTCTAGTTTATTACTTGTATGATTCTTTCAATATATCCAATAATTATTGTTCACTTAAAATAATGAGTAAGGTAGGCAATCACCTGAGGCCAGGAGTTCGAGACCAGCCTGGCCATTGTGGTGAAACCCCGTCTCTACTAAAAATACAAAACTTAGCCAGGTGTGCTGGCACATGGCTGTAATCCCAGCTACTCAGGGGGCTGAGACAGAAGAATTCCTTGAACCCACAAGGTGGAGGTTGCAGTGAGCCGAGATCACACCATTGCACTCCAGCCTGGGTGACAGAGCGAGACTCCGTCTCAAAAAAATAAGAATAATGAATGAAAATCCATGTTGTTTAGAAATATAAATATTTCTGTTTTTTCCTAACTGCAAACATAAATATGCTCATTATAACACTTAAAATGCAGATTAAACAAATCAATATACCCTGTCACCTACCAATAACATTTTGGTGGGTTTTCTTCTATGCACAATTTTTTAAATGTCTTAATGTAAAAAGTGCAGAGAAGCAAAAAGAAAAGCCATCCATTCTCCTACCATACTAGGAAAAACTGATTTTACATAACCTTCTATTTTTCTACATGAGTCCTGTTTTTCAAACAGATATATGGTTTTCTATACAAAATGTTGCCATGATAGACATTTGTCTTTACCCAAAATAATTTCCTGGTCATGAATCTGGTTAATTCTTATACTGGCCTTGCTCTAGAAGGGTGACAGTGTAGAATCTGAGGCATAGGTTCAAATCCCACCACCATTAGGTATGCACTTTGTGATTTTGGATAAATGTCTACACTTTAAGAATGTCACTCTGATTATCTTTAAATATAAGACTACTACTGCCTTCCTTAAACAGATTTATAGATAGAAAATAAAGGATGTATCATGTCTACCAAATGACTGACACAAATAGTAATTTCTCAGTAGCACTAGGTATTATTTTTATTTACATACACATTAGACTAAAATATATTTTACTTCAGTGACAGCCAGATAAACTTTGGTTGGACATAAGAGAACTTATATTGTTTCATAACCAAATTTTTTTTTTTTTTTTTTTTTTTGAGACGGAATTTCGCTCTTGTTACCCAGGCTGGAGTGCAATGGCGCGATCTCGGCTCACCGCAACCTCCGCCTCCTGGGTTCAGGCAATTCTCCTGCCTCAGCCCCCTGAGTAGCTGAGATTACAGGCACGCGCCATCGTGCCCAGCTAATTTTTTTGTATTTTTAGTAGAGACGGGGTTTCACCATGTTGACCAGGATGGTCTTGATCTCTTGACCTCGTGATCCACCCGCCTTGACCTCCCAAAGTGCTGGGATTACAGGCGTGAGCCACCGCGCCCGGCCTCATAACCAAATTTTAATTTTCATGTGATTAATAAGCTTCTTGCCCAATAAAAATTCCCAAAGAGGGAGTTTACAAAACTACTTTTGAAAATTGGAGGCATGAATGAATTCTATCTACTGTGTACAAAAGAGACAGTTCCAAAGAAGACAAACAGTACTAATTTTGATGTGTATGTTCAGATCTAGTCATACAACTTATAGTTACATATCAGGGAATAGATATAGGAAAGATGTTCATTATTAAACAGGCTGAGATTTCTTATTTTATATAGGCTCTGCCAGTAAATTATATAGAAAAAACACTACTGAATCCCCTGATTCCATAGAAGGAGGAAAATGCCAGCCACTTTTCTCCTGTTATCAGAATATGTAGGGTAGGAGAACTTAGGTAAGCAATGTGGACTGGGGAATAGAAAATTAAACCAAAGTCGTAAAGCTATATATTACAGGATCTTCACGGTATCCTTGGACTATTTATCCTTACACAGAGAATAGAGTGTGCAATGGATATCTTTTAAAAATAAGTTCAGATAATCAGAATCTGATTTAAAGGAATACACACACACACACACACACATAAGTATATATTATACATATAAAGCATTGTATTAGTTATTGCCTAATAGCATTAATAAGCAAAGATGCTAAAAATAATACATAAGCTACAAAAAGTGAAAAATACACTGAAACTTGTAAAAAACTTAGAAGTCAATTTAAAATAAAGCATTGGAAAGGAAAGGTTTTTTTGTTTTGTTTCTTGAGTCAGAGTTGCCCTCTTTTTGCCCAGGCTGGAGTGCAATGGCGCGATCTCCGCTCACTGCAACCTCCGCCTCCCAGGTTCAAGCGATTCTCCTGGCTCAGCCTCCGGAGTAGCTGGGATTACAGGCATATGCCACTACATCCGGCTAATTTTTTGTATTTTTAGTTGAGAAAGGGTTTCTCCAGGTTGGTCAGGCTGGTCTTCAACTTCCGACCTCAGGTGATCCGCCGCCCACCTTGGCCTCCCAAAGTGCTGGGATTACAGGTATAAGCCACTGTGCCTGACCAGGAAAGAGTTTTACTATTAAGGGAAAAACAGTTCTCTCAGTAAGTAGAAAAGGGTGTGCAACACTCAAATCACTTGTGAGATTAGCAGAGGTCAAGAGTAGAGAAAAATGAGATTCAAGTAAAGGTATTAGAGTTGGAAAAGTGATGGCAGGATTCATGACTGAAAACATACACTAAGAATTGGAATTTGGGGTTCTTGGGATAATACCACAGTCTTGACCACAGGAATTCATTTTGTTCTTTTTGGGAGACAAGGTGCAATTTTTTGTATAGCAGCTCAATCTTTGCTCACTGCAACCTCTGCCTCCCAGGCTAAAGCCATCCTCCCACTTCCGCCTCCCGAGTAGCTGGGACTACAGGCATGCACCACCATGCCCTGCTAATTTTTTAATTTTGTTGGTAGAGACATGGTTTCACCACACCTAGGCCAGTCTCAAATTCCTGGGCTCAAGAAATCCTTCTGCCTCAGCCTCCCAAAGTGCTGGGAATACAGGCAAGAACCACTGAGCCTGGCCAGCAGTTTATTTTTTACTGGCAATGGAAAAGCATTCTGAAATATCTTTTTCAAGATTGGTGGGCTTAGAACTCTAGGTATGTCCATGAACCTCTCAGGATCATTTGTCAAGATGCTAGAATTCAAATAGCTGTAGAACTGCAATTTAAATATTTAGATGAGAGCATGGCTAAGCAATTTGGCAACTGAGATCTGGGGGATGTCTAGAAGCTGTGTAGCACCTCCTGACACCCACACCCTTGAGAGCCCCTTACATTTTATTTATTTATCTTGAGACAGAGTCTCACTCTGTCACCTAGGCTGGAGTGCAGTGGCTCACTACAACCTCCTCCTCTCGAATTCAAGCAATTCTCCTGCCTCAGCCTCCTGAGTAGCTGGGATTACAGGCATACACCACCACGCCTGGGTAATTTTATTATTTTTAGTAGAGATGGGGCTTCGCCATGTTGACCAGGCTGGTCTCGAACTCCTAACCTCGTGATCTGCCCGCCTCAGCCTCCCAAAGTGCTGAGATTACAGGCATGAGCCACTGCACCCAGCCACATTTTAAATCCAATGGCCACATTTTTCAAACTTTTCTATTTTATGCCTTCGGAAGTAGTTTAAAAACACAGTTCTTAAAACTTTAGAGCTTCTGAAGCCTAAGGCATATGTTGCCGTTGTAAGTTTGCAAATTTTCTTTTACAGCCCTGACCAGTGTAGAGATTCCATTACCTCATATCTCAAAGGAGAAGCTGGAAAATTTGAAGCAAATGGAAGCCATACAGAAATCACTCCAGAAGCAAAGACAAAACCTTACTTTCCAGAATCCCAAAATGATATAGGAAAACAGAATACTAAGGAAACTCTGAAACCAAAAATACATGGATCTGGTCATGTTGAAGAACCAGCATCACCACTAGCAGCATATCAGAAATCTCTAGAAGAAACCAGCAAGCTTGTAATAGAAGAGACTAAACCCTGTGTGCCTGTCAGTATGAAAAAGATGAGTAGGACTTCTCCCCCAGATGGCAAGCCAAGGCTTAACCTCCATGAAGAAGAGGGGTCCAGTGGGTCTGAGCAAAAGGTATGTCATCTGGTCATCCAGTAGCCGTCATTGAAATGGAAAGTATTGATGCTTTACTTCTTTGGATTAATCTTGTAGCCCAGAGTTGTTGTTTTTTTTTTTTTTAACCATTTCTAAATTATAAATGTGTGAAATTTTAGCACTAATGGTAGAGGTAAAGTAAGTACTGAGTAAAACACATAAGTAAAAAAGAGTTCTGAGTAAAATATATGCCATTTGATCATACCTTCATTCATTGTGAAGGAAAAGGGAATAAATATCTGTTAAGCCATTTTTAGGAGGGACAAAAACCAGAGACATTAAGAAACTAGTTCAAGATCCAGTATTTTATCTGGGATTTAGGTTTCCTAACTCCTACTCCATCTTCTTCCTCATGGGAGGAAGATAATCATTCCGATCCTTTCTGATTCCTTGGCATAAACAGTCTATAGCATCTGACTCATCTAAGTTCTATTCTGTATGGTCTGTCGTCTGAAAGCTGTTTTAAAAATTAAAGAGATGAAATTCCAAGCCTAAAATGAGGTGAGTTGACAGCAGTTAGAAATTTAAAGTTAGAAGTATCATTTTTCTAATTTTTATATCTAAGTTGATAATTGTCTTAACATGTGTGTCTAATCACTGTGAAACCTTACTGTGATGAATTGGCTTGCTTTTCATACTTGTTTTTGTGGTACCATCTAATAGGTTTTTCCCTTTGAGGTTTGCTATTTTTAGATATTAAAAGTATTTTGAACTGAAATTATGACTCATACATGGATATAAGAAAATAAAAACCAGTTCTGTTTCCTACATTTTTTACCACATTTTACTCTCTCAATTTTTATGTCTTTTCAACAACTCTGCAATTGACAGAGATTGAAAGTTACACATCTTTGGAATAGTAGCATTTGCAGTTTTCCCTGAGACATATCTAGTTCACTGAAAACCATACTTTAGTGTTTTGGGAGGAAAAAACAAGTCTTTTCTAAAATAATGAGTTCAAGATTGATTTGAGGTTTAAGAAGACTTTTAGCAAACTCTCACTCGCTCAGGAGCTAATTATCAGCTTATCAGTAATATCCTTTCCTTTTCCCTTCTGCAGACTATGTTTGACTATTTTCAGGCTTGTTAGAAAGGAGAGTAAAAGGAAGTACAGTTCTAGATCATCTGGTTTTTTTCCCTGTTAGTTGCTTTGATATAAGATTTGATGGTGGTAATCAGTTGCTTAAATGATATCCTAAAATAATCTCTAGCTCATTTAGTAACTGCCATCACCAAATTTTATATTAATGGTTTTGTTTTTGTTTTAAGCTCTTTTAAGTCTTTTTCAGGCCTTTAACTTCTTCCTGACAAATGTGGTTTTGAATATTGATTTCTGTCTTTGACTTTACTCTTAGCATATTTTAGTAGTGTGAGTTTTAGATAAGTTTCCTACTAAAATGATCCCACAAAATATAGAGAGAAGCAGTAACATAGTAGTATTTTTCTTGTGAATGTTCTGCAAAGGGCTGTTAAAGTTCTAAAGGCAAATTACTATACAAATACATATAAACACTGCTGTGTGTATACATGTGTATATGTATGCACTATTGGAAAATCATATTGGCAATTGGCATAAAGATGGTTGAAAATTAAATTTTAAACCCTGAGTGGAAACTCAGCTGAGTTTGTCAGTAAAGGAAAATAATTTACAATTAGAAAACATTTTCAAGATTTCTTGTAAAGGAGTTTGTGCCTCTGCTATTGGTTTCGAGTCCTATTCTAATGCATAAAGATTTCATGACCATAAAAATCCATAATGGAATTAAAGTTTCTAGGAGACATGAACCTGACCTCACAAGAAATCCAAAGAAGTTTAGGATGTGTCGTTCGTGGCTATACCATAGTATAATAGCAACCAACTAGGTCATCTGATGTATGATCTCAGAAAACAGCCCCCTTTTTATCCCCCCAAAAATCAGGTCAAAAGTCCGGGTGCGGCTCTTACACGGATGACTGCCTGCTGTTATAAGGTAAAACTCTGCTATTTTCCACCTGTTTCCATGCAGTGGCCCATGGCAAAGGAGTATTGAGAAAATCTCATTTGGTTTTCTTGTTTTCCCCTTTACCAATTCTTAGATAATTCTCTAAAAGGTATCTGAGCCTGAGATTCTACTTCTATCTGCACTTTAAGGTTAGCAGGGACTCCAGGGAAAAAGTGGAAACTGAAACACTGACCCAATGGCCACTTTTTTTATATATAAGGGGGTGGTCTCATGTGATTCTTTGTGTTTGTTTTAACCTAGATATTCTTCTACTTTTGAATTCACCCAGGTGAAAACTTTTCCCCAACTTAAGATTCCATGTACGGATAATTCAGACTCAGTTTTCCCTTTTGCCTCATCCAACCCATTAATCCTGGAATGCTGACTAATTATTATTTTCCTTCATCAACACGAACTCCTTTTACTTTTTTCTGCCTTCTTGAGACTTTGCAGGGCTTCCTTCCACAATACTTAGATCATTCTAAGTGTCCTAAATTTACTGTCCTTTACTGAAAAATTTAAAACTTCACTCCTTTTAAGGATAGTGGTTGTGATTTCCTTTTAAAACCATATTGTTCATTGGGGTGGTTTGTTGAGATGTAATTCCCTACAAAGTCAAGGCTGATATTACTGTTTAACATTTGAAAAGACTTGTCAAGTTTACTGTTGGTGAAACAAATGGCCTAGTTTATTATCTATTCAACTAACATTTCATAAAGCATTTTATCTAATAGCTATACCTCCTATAGCAATTTTGTTTCCACATAAAAAAAAATACTAGAATTCATTTTTCCAATGGTTGTTAACTAAATTCCTGTCTCTAGGACTGTTAGATTTGACATAATGAATTAACTTCAAAGACAAAATACCAGAATTATTTTCATAGTTCCACCATTAAAAGAGACTTATAACCACTCAGTAAATACTCTTCCCCCGGCATCTAAGTAAAAGCTAAAGATACTTTCTCTTTCAAATTATGAACTGTTTGCCCCTTGGTAGTTTTTCCTAATTCCTACCTTTGTTGCCTAAAAATTAACATTTTTTGCAGTAACTATATTCTTGTTACTATTTTATAACCATATTCTTGTTCTATTTTATATCCGTTCTTTAAAAAAATTTCAAGCTTTCATGCATTTATTCCTTCATTCATTTGAATAAATTCTTAGTACCAGTTATGTGTTACATAGCAATTATGCTGACATTAATCTCTGACATAAATATATGTGCCAAAATATGCTAATATAAATTCTTTACTTTTTTTTTTTGAGATGGAATCTGGCTCTGTTGCTCAGGCTGCAGTACAGTGGTGCAATCTCAGCTCACTGCCACCTCTGCCTCCTGGGTTTAAGCAATTCTCCTGCCTCAGCCTCCTGAGGACCTGGGATTACAGGCACAGGCCACCATGCCCATCTAATTATTTTTGTATGTATTTTAGTAAAGACAGGGTTTCTGCTTGTTGGCCAGTGGCCTTGAACACCTAACCTCAAGTGATCCACCCTCTTTGGCCTCCCAAAGTGCTGGGATTACAGGTGTGAGCCACTGCACCCAGCCAGATTCTTTGCTTTTTAATAAAATTCAAAATAGCTTTTGATAAGGTTGTCACATTTGACCAAAATTTCCTAGAAGTCAAAAATATTATGCCTCTTTTGTAGATCAAATGAAATGTGGCCCAAAATCCAAGGGTATATGCATTCATGGCAGATGAATATAGATCTAAAACTAGTTTTAAAAGGAATATGAATAATTGTAGTTTCTGATGCCAAAAAGGCTCCATAATTATTTTTAGTAATTTATAACCAGCTTGATCTTTACCTGTACACATACACACACACATGTATGGAGTAATTTCACTTAGAATCCTGGTCAAAAATTTTCTTCCACTTAATTTTTTTTAAAAACTCTCACAAATACACATCATTATTTTCCTTAGGGGGAAAAAAAAGTAAATGTAATTCTTTTTTGATTTCCCTTCTCAGAATATTTTTTATTTTAAGTGTGATGGTAAAATTATACTAAAAATGCATTTATCAGGACTTGAAAGACAGTGAGAGTGATTCAAGCTCAGAGGAAGAACGGAGAGTCACTACCCGAGTTATTCGCCGGCGTTTGATTATAAAGGTATCCTGTAGCTGGATCAGTATGTGGCATTGCTGTACTGTTAGAAACTCCTTCCTTGTGGTTTTGAAATGTCAGCATGATTGATAATGCAATGGCTTTGTGTAATTTTTTTGCACACTTGAAAGCTTGTAAAAACAACAACCAAAAAGCAAAAAAGCCATGTTGCATGGTATTCTGTATAGGCCTATTTGATATGTGGCGGTTGTAATTTTATTTGAGAATTCTTGGCATTTGTATCCTACTTTCCTTGAAGAAGTGTTATGTGAGTGAGTAAAGACTCTACCTTGGTGACACAGTAGTTCATATCCATGAAATGTTCAATTGAAACCTTAGAAACTGTAATAAGGTGTGAGGTAAGATAAAGAAGAAAGAGAATGAAAGAATTAAAAGGCTTCCTTTTCAGTCTCAAATTCCTACTGCCTTAAGAATTTTTAAATGAAAACCAGTTCTTCATAAGCAATCAGTGGCTGAGAATTTGAGGTTATAACCTGGCATGGATATATGTGACACAATGCAAGTCAAGTAAAGAAAAATTCTGAAATAAGTGTTTCACTTTACTAACATACCCAAAAAAATCAAGCTGTATTTTTAAGTATAGGAGTCAATTTTTTTTAAAAAAAAAAAAAGGGAAATATTAATCCCACTCTATTACGGCACAATTGTAAGCACTATTAATAAAGATTCTTTCTTTTCCTCCACAAAGATCCGTTGAAGCACTGACCTTATGCATAGTAAGATTCCACAGAATCCTTCTTGCAGTCTGCCACCTGTTTTCATTACTTCATCATTAGAGAGGTCTTTCTTAGTGTTAGAATAATTGAGTGCAAAGAACTAGAAAGCCATTTTCAATGCACAGATTTTTGATATGATCCAAATAACTTGAGGCTTCTTGGTTAGTGCTCTAGAGAGAAAGAGGAAGAGAATATCTATTGAAAACCATTTATCAAACTTATCATCCAATCCCAAAGTGTCAAGAGACCCAACAGAAGTCAGAAAAGTTGGCACAGGTGTCAAAAATTTCTTAACGCTGCTGCTTTTCACTTTTCGTGAAGAAACTCCACGGAATCCGCCCTAATGTAGTTTTTCTAAGACTCTGGAAGCATTAAGGAAGAAAATAAATCTTTGTCTACATGTTGAGTTATCCTGCAAATCAATTGTAAGCTCAATAGTGTTCCTTTAAAACCCATGAGTCACGTCTTTGAAAATTCCATATAGGCAAGCCAAATTATTAATTGCTGTCTAGCACATTTGCAAGTATGCAACCTGCTATCTATAAAATCCTCATAATCAGTCACCTCACACATGTTCTGTGGGATGGGATGGGGGAATGGTTGATTCAGTTTTTCTGAGTTTTTTTTGCTATTCTCATAATCAGTGACTTCAAGAAATGATATTTTAAAGTGAAATGTCTAGAAAAAGCACATAGTGCTTTAAACTTGTCTTTTATGTTTACAATATCACATACTAATGTTACATCTAAATCCACCACATTTCTTTATAATAGCTGCCCGTGATAGAAGTTGACTTTCTTCTATCTAGGACAAAAGAAAATATAGCCATGCAAAAAAGTGGAAGGCAGGGGATAAAGAAGTTTTTCTCAGAGAAGACAAAAACAGTACCTTCAAAACCTCCCGAATCAGTAAGAGCTATTTCTTTTGGTCTTCCAGAATTCTAGACATGCACCAGCAAGTTAGCTATTAAGTAATTTTCTTAGAGTGAGTTATCTATGTTTTTTTTTAGCTTAAAATATGATTATAACATAATAATACATTTATTAAGAACTTAGGTTTAAAAGACAAAAATCCACTATAATGTTGTAGGTTTCATAAAACAGGGGAGTCTGTATTCTCCCCAAGTACTTCTTGAAGTTAATGTAATTTTAGAGCGATTGAGTGGAGTTATCAGAGAAGAGGTTTTATAACTGAGGAAGGCATTGTATAAACAATAGGATCACCTACAAACAAGCTTGAGAGATATGTTTCATATGTGATGAAAAACCAGAAGCTAAAAATAGGCATAATCATTATTGGAAGCTATAGGTTTAACGAAAACATTTTATAAATTATTTTTCTGTTCAGATATTTGGGGCAATTGCAAAGAGTCACATTTCTGTTGCTTTTCTCTTTACTCCATATGTTGCTATCTTTCTAATGGAAAAGAGCTCGAGGCCTAGAATAGTACACGGTAAATATGACACAGGAATCATCTCTGTCAAAAATATAAAATGGGAATGTAGTACCTAAATGGGTCATTGAGACTAAAATTACTGTTTCCAAGAGCTCAGAACTGAAGATTGGAGATAAACTGATTTATTCAAAATGACACAGCCAGACAGCAGCAGCTCTGGGACTAGAACCTAATCCCTAGCTCTCTAGTGAAGTGCCTTTTCCACAACACTGTACAATTGGACCTCTATAGCTGGGCATTCCAGATGCACAAATTCAATCTCAGACCTAAAATATTCAGAAGATAAAACAAAAAGTAATACAAGTAAGAAGCAATGTAGTACAACAACTATTTACATAGCATTTACATTACATTAGGTATTATAAGTAATCTAGAGGTGATTTAAAGTATATGGGAGAATGTATGTAGGTTATATGCAAATACTACACCATTTTATATCTGGGACTTAGGCATCTGCAGATTTTGCTATCCTCAGAGGTCCTGGAACCAATCCCTGTGGATACTGAGGAACAAATGTATTTCTCTTCCAGAACAAATAAGGATTATTTTGCTAGACTAAATCAGGTATTTGGCCATTCCGACCTTTTCAGCAGCACAGAAGAGGGCAGCATTGGGCTGTCATTCCTGGAAACCATTTGATGAGGCTGGAATGCTGGGAATTTGACCTACCTCATGGATGCTGTCCAAACCTGGACTGAACCAGCGTAATTAATACTGTTTGCCATAGTAAGCCCCCTAGCACTTAGTATCCCAGTTCTGAAAACTATTCTGGGGTTGTTTCATCCCTCCCAGAGATAACTCTGGCTGGGAAGTATCTCCCAGAGGAAACAGTATGTATGCTAAGGATTGGATTGCCAAAATCTGGGCAAATCTGTTTCCTTAGAATTCCATTTGTATAATAAATGAGGTGATGGTGATTTTTCTCTTGACTTTCAAAAAGGATCCATTCTTTTTCTATGAAGTTTTAACCTTTTTTTTTTTTAACATTTAATGTTTCCAGACTCCTATTGAATGAGTCAGGTTAACAAATTATCCCATTTGTCATGAGACTTAAATAAATATGCTGATAAAATTTTAATCTCTATATAATTTGATAATATCACAAGGGTTTCAAATGCTTAGAAGCAATTTAAGTTACTAACCAGTCCTGAGTTATCTTATTTGCTAAGCAAATCCAGTGACTGCAAAGGTAAAAAACTTTAAACCAACACACAACCAGACTATTGTGAAGTTTCATAAAATTCAAATAACTGAATTTTTACTATAAAGTACAGCTGCATTTTTATTTCAAATTGTCAACATTTTTACTGGCTTTCTAAATAAGAGCTTACATGTATGTTTCCCCTAAATCAGGTAGTTTAAACCTATGGTAAGCTCTATACATTCATTCCATTTCCCAGAGATAACCACTGTTCATAAGCTTCATATTGTTTTTACACACACACACAAATATAGATAGTACATGTACAAACACATCCTCAGCTAGGTTTCTCAGAATATAAAAATGGGTAATACTATTCATATTGCTTAATACTTGCCTTTTGTTAAATAGATCGCAACAATCGTATTTTTGGACAATTCAAGTTTTAATGTTTACATCAAAGCAAATAGGTACATTTCATATTGCCACTCTTCCACTTTTTTCAAAAATTCACAGGGAAATAAAAGTTATAAAATGCAGTGCTTCTAGCAGGAGTTCAAAAGGAATTACTGTTAATTTTCATTAAGGCAGTCACCATGGCCGAAAATGTTAACACCACGTGTTCTATAATTTTCCTTTATAATGGTCGTGGGGAAAGGATGGAAGGTTTCCAGAAATATTGTTGTCGACAAGATCACGGGGACAATTTTGTTTACTTAGAAGTACAAAGTGTTTTCAAGAACTTTAAAAACTCACTGAGATTACTTTTTCCCATTGAAGAGAGGCCACAGAGCTCTCTCCTAGGTAACATTTGGTCTCTAATATATTTGACAGAATTAAAGATGGATAAATTTTTTAAAAACATATTTTATAACTCCTCACTGTCTTCCCTATTTATTTAATCAACTCCTATCTAATCTGTTCCTCCTATTTTGGCTTATTATTTATAAGTAGGGTTTTGCTTTTTGTAAGCCTATTACTGTCAATATACTTGTATGTATTCACTATGCTTATACATATGCCTACTGCATAGTCCTTTCAGAGACTGTCTAAACAACTTAAAAATTAGCTGATATCTTTTCCCACAAAAGGATTTGATTCATTCATTACCTGCCCAGTAGGATACCATTTTAGGGACTTTCCTGGGTTCTTTAATTGCCTATCGCTCAAAGAGCTGGACATTTCCAAAAGTTAGCTCAAAAATATTTGTCATTCATGTTTAAACTATAATGAAAACTTTCATCACTTTTTACTGGCTTTTTTGCTTTCTTCATGACTTTACTTTTAAAATAAAATTTTGAGTTTATTCCAAACATTTGAAACCACCAACCATAAAAAATACAAATAACACTCCCATTAAAAACTTGTTGCAAATTTTAGTGCATTTATACAAGACCTCTACATTTTTCCAGTTTTTTTCCCCCTCTCTTCACTGCGCTGATTCAAACTGGTCATAAGCAAGATTGGGGATGCACTAAAAAAGAGCAAGAAACACTTTGTTTTATGTTCATTCCACCTGTATACCACAGTGAGGAAAAACAAGTTAAATGTCCCACTCATTGTCATGAACTATGCACCCACAATCTGTAAAAACACAAAATCATTTTGTAATAAGAAAAAAGAATGAGAACAAAACTTTGTTAGCAAAACAACAGCATTTTAGTCTTTATTCTGTTATTTTGAAGCACAACTGCCTTTCTGCTCATTGTAACATATGGCAATCATTGAATGTTCTCACCGCTAGCTGGCACTGACGAAATTATCAGAGCCACTATCTTTTTCCATTCCAGTAACACAAAGAGTTAGAATCTCACTTTCCCAGGAAGGCAGCTATCTTTGTGATTGGCCATTTTCCCTAAAACAAAATAAAACCACATCTGTACACTGCCAAGCAGCATTATCCATTTCACCTTTTCAGTAAGAAGTTTGACTGACTGATCAATAGGTTCCTGGAACACAAGTCCATCCTGAAGATGTTTATCCTTGTTCTCCCAAACTATAAGTGGCACAAATCTTAAGTTAAACACAAATGAAGGTAATGTATTGCAGATATGGTGCTACCTTTGCTGAGCAGTGTGTCTTATGATATAATCATAGAGCTAGTGGAGAGATACTATGGAGCCATCTAAATTCACCAAGCTGTCTATGAACAGGAAAGTAGGCGCCCACCCTGGGGAGTTAAGAACGTATTCTATTTTTAAAACTCAGAGTGAAACCTTTCAGTTTCCCCCTCAAAATTAGATAACAAATCAGAAAGACAGATTCTAACTCTGTGTTACTGGAATGTAAAGGATAGTGGCTCTGATAATTTTGTCAATCCCAGCCAATGGTGAGCACATTCTATGATTGCCGTATGTTCTAGCCAGTAGAAAGGCAGTTCTGGTTTAAAATGACAGAATAAAGACTAAAATACTATGCTTTTGTTCTCATTCTTTTTTCTTATTACAAAGCAACTTTGTGTTCTTATGTGGGTGCAAAGATCAGAAGATATAATCTTAAATTCCCTTGGTATTGATTTTATCTATTTTTTGCCTACGGTAATGAAGATACTTCAGTGTATAAACTATGTACATATATCAGACACAGTTATTCTCACTTATTTTAAGAGCTATGAAAGATTTAGTCTTTAAAACAAGATTCTCTCTGTACCCTGAACTTTTCTCATAATCTTTTGAAAAATGTATATATTATCTTTAGTGAATGAATTTTTAAATAAACCAGAGTGATAAATGTCATGCCCAAACTAAGGTACTATCTTAGTTCAAGTTAGATAAAACTTAATCCACAAACATCTCTAGAGATTTGGTAGAACTAATGAAGAAGAAACAGTGTTCAAAGTGAGACAATCTAATCAGAGCTCTAATCATTGGCCAAAATTTGTTTCAACATATGAAGCCTTTTGGTTTCCAGTACATAACTGCATCCTATAATTATGTATTTTCAAATTCTTCCTTCTGGAATTTGTTGCTAACCATCACTTTTATACGTAATTGAGGTTTAATGCTTGAATGCTGTTGACTACTAAATAACTGTCAGTGAAGTCAGCCTTTCCCCTTGCACTGGAGTAGCAAGTAGAATTTACGACTTTTTTCTCTAAAATTCCAGAGCATGTATGTGGTGTTTGGAGTGCTGTGGAGCTTTCTCCATCTAGTATGTTGCTAATCTTTATGCCACATCCTTTAGGGAGAGGAAGCAAAAAACATTCCTGGTGAATCTGTCACAGAAGAACAATTTACCGATGAAGAAGGCAACCTCATCACCAGAAAAGTAATCATCATTGAGATTTTGTGCTTCTCTTGAAATTTAGATTTTCTGCATTAAAAGCTCTGCTACTTTTGTGCTGTAGTGTCACCTCTTGAAACAGAAAAATCTCTACTTTTCACCATTGCTTCCTACAGATCACTCGGAAAGTATTAAGACGAATTGTTATCCCACAAGAGAGAAAACATGATGTGGTAATGGAGAGGGATTGCCAAAGAGAATGTAGAGGACAAAAGCTTTGTGCGCTCCCTAGAAACTGCTGCTAACAGGCTGGCATCTGCAGTGTGGCATCTTGAAGTGTTTGCTGCTTCTGACATCGTATGCATTTGATCAGGGTCAAAGAAAAATACTTTTCTTCCTAACATTCTTTAATGTCACATACTTTTTTTTTAAGAGTTTTCATAAAGATAAGGTCATTTATGGGGGACAGAATGTGCGAGTTTGAGGGAGAAAGAAGATAAAACCCTTGACCCTTCACCACCAAACATCTGAGCAGTGCCTCAAGCCCCACCTAGAGCTTGGCTGTCAGCAAGTGTCTGTTGGGACAGGGGTGGAGAGCACTCCAAACTCACAGACTTTAAAGTTAGAATGGCAAAAGGCTCAGTTCAAGATCTGCACATCAAATCCATACATTTTCTCTTTCCAACATGTTCTAAATCTGAATTCCCCCATCCTAGTCTGAAGAGGGGGTTCCCCTCTTCGGGTTTATAACAGCCCATTTCCCATGTGCCAGTTAAAGAATCCCTCCAGCCAACCCCTATCTGTCAGAGAAAACATATCTGGTTATTTTTCACTTGTTTCTAGTCTTTACCCTTTCCAATTTAAAAACAGAAACTTCGATAGATTATGTTTACATTAGAAAAAGTAAATGGAAAATTTATCAGAAGTAGTACATCAGAAAATTGAAAAGGCTTCTTGTGCAACAGCCTTGCTCTCAGGAAACTGTATTCCTGATGCTCAGTGAAGAGACGATTTGTTTATGGAAAATAGATGCCTCCTTGGTCTACAGTAAGAGGAACTCATTGGTAATTCCATTAACTTAAAAAGTCCCTCAGATCAACAGCATTTTCATGGATTAGTACTTAACTAAGAAGGTTTAGTCTCATTACAACAGATTGCTTACAATTCTGCTGGTCTTAAAAAGGCATAAATTATAATTTACTGATATTTTTAAGAATTGGTGTTTGGGTGCCTTGTGAGCTGTGGTGACTATTTCTTTTAGCTTACTATAGGAAATGGACAGGCTGCTCATTATTTTGGTTTATCACTAACCTACTGAATTATTGTCAAGTACAATTACATTGTATTCATTTGACAGTGCTCTCTAGCTTGCCTTGATGATGCTAAACTGTGTGGTTAAGCCAAATAGATTGTATGTCTTTTTGGAGATGAAGTGACAAAGTGCTTTAAACTCTTTCATTTCTCCTATTCCAGCCTCCAAGGATCAGAATGGGACTGCTTTATAATTAAAACTCTTTCACTATGAAATCTTAATGTGTACATTCCTTTTAAAGCAGGGAGAAGTTTTTAAGGTGAAAGCGAAGAAAGAAATCCGGCATGTGGAAAAGAAGAGCCACTCGTAACAGCGAACGGTCAGTCGAGGTGATGTGTGTTCATATCAACAACAGTAGGACTTAAATTCCTGTGAAACTTACAAGTTTCATTAAATAAGTGATTCTAATTTTCCCCGTCCTTCAGCTTTGAAAATCAAATACGAAGTTGTCCAAGATCTGTTTTATGTTTGCATACATATAAACACTAAAACTTGACTTTGGTTTCACAGTCCGTTCACGTTCTCCTCACAAATTAGGCAGCAATTTAATTGTAAATCATGGTTGCAGAATCAAATATAAATGTTATGAGTAAAGGCTCACTATGAAATACAGTAGCCTTATGCAATCTAACAAGAAGACTATTTGGCAACAAATAATTCTTACAGTTATACTCTGAGAGTTTTATTGATCCAGCCTTTCACCATTTTAGCAGAACAGCATCTGAGGATATAATTTTGGTGGAAATAAAGTGAGTTTCCAAGTCTACATTAAATGACTGACATATCTATCTAGTGTTTTATATAAACAAAAGGAAAAAACAGGAGGTTAGTGACACTATTGTTTGTTAAGTTAAATGTTTAGTAAGTGAGCTTTGTTTACATTTGCCTGCTTTTCTTTATAGGTCACATTATTTTCCTTTACATTGTTTTCTTTCTTTCCTTCTTTCTTTCTTTTTTTTTTGAGACAGAGTCTCGGTCTCTCACCAGACTGGAGTGCAGTGGTGCACTGCAACCTATGCCCCTCAGGTTCAAGCGATTCTCCTGCCTCAGTCTCCCAGGTAGCTGGGACTGCAGGTGTGCACCACCACACCCGGCTAATTTTTTGTATTTTAGTAGAGACAGGGTTTCACCATGTTGGCCAGGATGGTCTTGATCTCCTGACCTCGTGATCCACCCACCTCGGCCTCCCAAAGTGCCGGGATTACAAGCGTGAGCCACTGCGCCCAGCCCTTTTACATTGTTTTCTACATTTTACTTTGTCCTATTTATTTCTACTTAGCTACATTTAGAAAGGCCATTTGGGGTGGGGAAAAAAAATGTCCTCTATAGTCTGTAAGGTAAAGTAAAATCATTTCTTTAGTTCACCTACAGTCCTCTTAGCCCCACAGGTTAAAGTGGTAAGAAAGAGCAGACAGATTCTAGTTTTCACTTTCATGCATCTGCTGTTCCCTGCTTACCAGAACACTGGTATGTGGAGTGCTGAGGGAAGGAACTAGGAAGTAATCTAGTTTCACTGCCTGTAAAAATAACAGATGCTGGCAAGGTTGTGGAGAAAAGGAAACATTTATACACTGTTGATGGGAGTGTAAATTAGTTCAACCATTGTGGAAAGTGGTGTGGCAATTCCTCAAAGAGCTAAAAACACAACTACCATTCAACCCAGCAGTCCTATTACTGGGTGTATATACCCAAAGGAATATAAATTGTTATATCACAAAGACACATACACAACGTATGTTCACTGCAGCACTATTCATAATAGCAAAGACATGTAATCAACCTAAATGCCCATCAATGATAGACTGCACAAAGAAAATGTGGCACACACACATACACCATGGAATACCATGCAGCTATTAAAAAAGTGTGAGGTTGTGTCCTTTGCAGAACAGGGATAGAGTTAGAGGCCATTATCCTGAGCAAACTAACACAGGAACAGAAAACCAAATACTGCTGTTCTCATTTACTGGAAGCTAAATGATGAGAACACATGGACACAAAAAGGGAAACAATAGACACTGGGGCCTACTTGAGGGTGGACGGTGAGAAAAGGGAGAAGATAGGAAATAGTAACTATTGGGTACTAGGCTTAGTACCTGGATGACAAAATAATCTGTAACAAACCTGCACATGTACCCTTGAACTTAAAATAATTGTGTGTGTGTTTAGAAGTATTCGAAGCCTCTGAAGGATTTTAAGCAAGGACCTAACTTGGTCTTCTTTCCTCCCTCTCTTAAAAAATTGAAGAGCATGGACTATGTAGAAAATGGATAGGGGGACAAGAATAAAATGAAGATAACCAGTTTGGAGGTTATTGCGTCAGTTCAACTAAGCCATAATGATGGCTTGGGCTGGGAAGATTGACAGCACTTGATAGATTAGCTTGTGGGGTAGAGTGGAGAAGAAGCATTGAGTCAAAGGTGACTCCTAAATTTCTGGTGTAAGCAACTAGATGATAGAGAAAGCAGCAGAAGTGGAAGAGGAATGAGTTTTAAGAAGAGTGACAGACATTCAGGCTTGGACTTGAGTTTGAAATGCTATGAGACATCCAAGTATTTATGTTATATACCCAAGTCTGGAGCTCTGAGAAAAAGTTGGGGCTGTGCATATAAAAATGTGGGAATCGTCACAAAAGAAATGGGTATTGAACACCAGAGAATAGATGTGATTATTTAGGGAGAAAGTTGAAGTAAGCCAAGAAGGGACTCAAAAATTGAGTCCTCAAAAGCAACATTTCAGAGTTAAAAAGATTGCATCTGACCTCTTCCTTCCTGCAGAGCTCCAACCATGACCCTCCTTAGTAAGCACTCAGTAAGTGTCAGCTATTACTACTAGTATTAAGAGAACCAAGAATAGAACCTTGAAGAGCTTTGGATTACGGAGGCTCGTGGACTAAGAAGCAACAGCCAGTGATGCTAGAATACAACAGTGGGAGAAGTGAGAACAGCAGTGTCTGAAATCCTCTGCATGTGATGGTGGGGCTTACACTTGAGAAAAGTTTCTATTATTCCACATCACTTGTTTCTCATAGTAGCCCTAGGAAATTAGTGAAATGTATTCTTGTTCCTCTTTACTAAGGAATGAACAGTAACAGAGAGAAAGCAAAATCTCTAAGGCTGAGTGTGGTTAATGACAGGTCTGGATTTCCTGATTCTGATTCTCGGAGGTCAGAGCTATGGCCTGAATTGCTTCACTACAAATTCAGGACCCCACCCTCCAGAATATTTTACCAGATTTCTTCTAGAGTAAATATAGAGTTTTTATATTATATTTTTCTTACCCTTAAAAAATCCCTATTAACAAAAGCCTTAAGAGCAAGGGTTCTAGAGGGTTCTAGAGTCAGGTGGCTTGATTTCCAATTCTGACTCCACTAAATATTAACAGCGTAACTTTGAGCTTGCTATTTAAAGCTTCGTGGCTCTCTTTTTGGCCAGGCACAGTGGCTCACACCTGTAATCCCAGCAGTTTGGGAGGCGAAGGCAGGCAGATCACCTGGGTCAGAAGTTAGAGACCAGCCTGGCCAACATGGTGAAACCCAACCCATCTGTACTAAAAAGACAAAAATTAGCCAGGCGTGGCAGTGCACACCTGTGGTCTTAGCTACTCAGGAGGCTGAGGCAGAAGAATTGCTTGAACCCAGGAGGCAGAGGTTGCAGTGAGCCAAGATCATGGCACTGTACTCCAGCCTGGGTGACAGAACAGGACTCTTTCGAAAAAAAATAATTAATTAAAAAAAAATAGCTTTGTGGCTCTCTTGTCTACAAAATGGAGAAAATAATAGTACCTCACTTATTAGGATTAAATTAGCTAACCCACTTTAGAACAGTTTAGAATAAATATCTTTACCTGATAAAAATAATAGCTACAAAATTTTATTACTGTGTTTTTCTTTCACTGCCAAAACATGAAAGAACATTTTTCCAGTATTTTTTTCCAGCTCTTTGACTTCAGATTCTTTTTAATCGCAAGTGAATAGAAAAGAACAAACAAAAAGCCCTATTTATTCATACTAGTGAAACAACAAAGCTACCTGAAACTGCACAGTTTATTATAGTTATATAAAGTAATTAAAATTAGTATTTGGAAAAATGTCTTAGTCCCAGACTTCTGTAACTACAGAGAAGGAAAAATAGAAGAGAAGGGAAAGGGAGGGGTGGGTAGGGAGAGAAACAGAGAACGAGAGTAAACACCGCTCTGTCCCCACTGGGCTCAGGCTTTCCTTAAGCCATGACACCGCTAAGTCTTAAAGATGAGTAAGAGTTGAACTACAAATGTGGATTTCATTAGGGAAAGTGAAGTCTGAACATTCAAGGAGAGATGGCATTTGAAACAACTGTGAAGGGTAGCAGAGGAATTAGCCACAGACGATGATCAGAGAAGGAAAGTATAAGTATAGATGGATACAAAATCACGAGTAAAGACAATGAAGTTAGAAAACAATTTGGAGTTGATACTTGGTATGTAATCTAGATCCTCAAAGTGAGGTTTGTGGACCGCAGTATCAGCATGCCTAAAAGTCTGTTGTAAACACAGTATTTCAGGCCAGCATAGTAGCCCACTCCTATAATCCCAGCTATTTGGGAAGCCGAGATGAGCAGAGCAGATTACCTGAGGTCAGGAGTTCAAGACCAGCCTGGCCAACATGGTGAAACCCCGTTGTGATTTCAGGGATTTCCGTAGCTGGGATTACAGGCACGTGCCACCATGCCTGGCTAATTTTTTGTATTTTACAGATTAAAAATACAAAAAATTACCCAGGCATGGTGTCACGTGCCTGTAATCCCAGCTACTAGTGAGGCTGAGGCAGGAGAATTGCTTGAACCCAAGAGGCAGAGGTTGCACTGAGCCGAGATTGTGTCATTGCACTCCAGCCTCGGTGACAGAATGAGACTCTGTCTCAAAAAAAAAAAAAAAAAACAAAAATAAAAACACAGAATTTCAGAAACAGTGACCTACTGAATCAGAATCTACACTGGAAGAGTCCTGTGTAATGCACATTAAACTTTGAGAAGCACTGCTCCAGAACATTTGACTGGCTCTCAAATTATCGAGAGTTTTTTTTTTTTTTTTTTTTTTTTAGACGAAGTCTCTCTCTGTCACCCAGGCTGGGTACGATCTCAGCTCACTGAAACCTCCGTCTCCCAGGGTCAAGCAATTCCCTGCTTCAACCTCCCGAGAGCCTACAATTACAGGTGCCTGCCACCACGCCCAGCTAATTTTTGTATTTTTTAGTAGAGATGGGGTTTCACCATCTTGGCCAGGCTGGTCTTGAACTCCTGATCTCATGATCCACCCACCTCAGCCTCCCAAAGTGCTGGGATTATAGGTGTGAGCCACCATTCCCAGCCAAATTATCAAGAGTTTAAAAAAATTTCTAATGCTGCGCACCATCCCAAAAAATTCTATGTATACTCTTATGGGATGTAGCCTGGATATTGTTATTGTTTTAATCTTCCCAGATAATTCTAATGTGCAACCAAGTTTGAGAACCACTGGAGATTGCAAAACAACTATTCAGTGGAGAAGAGTGGGAATTAAGCCTAAAAAGTTTCACTGGGCTGGACCACAGAAAGGTTCAGATACCAAATAAAGATAGGAGACCCTTTTTAAAGCTAGGCATTAGGGTCTAAAAGCCACAGCTATGTCCATTGGCCTATAAAGGACAAGTCAGTTCTGTACCAGAGCATGCTCCTCTTTGTCAGGTCAGAATGCCTAGCTTTAAAAAGGGTCTCCTATCCTTAAATATGATGTATGAAGTACATATTTAACTGTAAAGTATCAACTGCCATGAAAATCCAATGAATTGCAGTTTTCGTGTTAGTTTTTTTGGTCTTGTTTTGTTTTTTAAGACTAAGTCTCGCTCTGTCATCCAGGCTGGAGTGCAGTGGCATGATCTCAGCTCACTGCAACCTCTGCCTCCTGGGTTCAAGCCATTCTCCTGCCTCAGTCTCCTAAGTTGGTATTACAGGTAGCCACAACCATGCCCAGCTAATTTTTGTATTTTTATTAGAGACTAGGTTTCACCATGTTGTCCAAACTGGTTTCGAACTCCTGACCTCAGGTGATCCGCCCCTGTTGGCCTCCCAAAGTGCTGGAATTAGAGCAATGAGCCACTGCACCTGGCCCTGTTTTCTTCTACTTTTAAATGTTTCTTAAAAATACAGTGAAATGGCTGAAAGGAAAGATTGGTTTTCTGATTTAGTTTCTCCCACCTTTAGGTCTGAAAGTCATACAAAACCCAAAGAAAGATTCCTAAATGCAGGTGCATCTATCTCATATTCATTATCTAAACCAGAAAAAGGGAAAAGATTCAAAATTCTATTTCTGAAATGTCATTTTGATGGCTTCTGCCCTCACACCTTCCCATCAGATGGCGCTGTCATCACAGTTTATATTGTATCAATATTTTTATAACAAGTACATAGTCACTTAGCCAAGGTTCTCGTGCTTTTTCTGCAACACTGTACTTGGAATAAAGTCTTTTGTCCATTGAATGACCTTCCTGTACCCAGTGTGGTTGGAACCAACATGCTCTGATTGCATAACCAAGAAAAGAAAAAGTTATAAGAGGAACTAACTCCCACTTAAAAAAAAAAATCACCCAAACCATCCTCACTAGAATATAAGTGGGCATAATTCACAGCATTTTTTAAAATTACAGAAATATATCCAATATATCCAGAAAGATAACATTTGCTTGCATTGAGGTGAGAAGAGAAAGGCCTGGCTACTTATTACAAAATTAACCTGGGAAGTTGGATTGGTTTTTAGGAGACATGGAGAAAAAGAAAAGTTCAAGTGGGTTGTAGTGATGATCGCACATCTACATAAATTTGTTTAAAAATATCAAGCCAGGCCAGGCACCATGGCCCACGCCTGTAATCCCAGCACTTTGGGAGGCCGAGGAAGGTGGATCATTTGAAGTCAGGAGTTCAAGATCAGCCTGGCCAACATGGTGAAACCCTGTCTCTACTAAAAGTACAAAAAATTAGCCAGGTGTGGTGGCGCATGCCTGTAATCCCAGCTATTCGGGAGGCTGAGACAGGAGAATGGCTTGAACCCGGAAGGTGGAGGTTGCAGTGAGCAGAGATCATGCCATTGCCCTCCAGCCTGGGCAACAGAGTGAGACTTCATCTCAAAAAAAAAAAATTATAAAGCTGTGTATAATAGCTGAAATATGGTATATAAATTATATATCAAGCTTTGAAAAGTCAGGGAGAGGGTCTTAGAGAAAACAGGGAGTGAGGCACTGTGGTAACATTATCATAGAACCATCTAAGAAGTCTGGTGCCTAAAAGATTAGGATTAAATGATAAAAACAGGTGAGAAAATCCTGATCATCATATTCTGATTTGCCCATCCTCTGCAAGATGATCTACCCAAGTGAGTCATTTTCCTTCTTTGGAACCTCAGCAGAGTCACAGGGGAGGGGTGTTGAAATCACATAAGAGGAATTGATACCTTCATGTTCTTGGCCCCATGCATTAGTGACCTGGGGCATGGAGGTCAGTAGCACTTTTAATACTAAAAAGGAAGCCAGGGCCTGTCGTGGGGCAGAGAGAGGAAGTGCTGTGCCAACAGGTTTCCATAAGCCAGGGTGTCCTAGGTGACCCATCTAAAGAGGAAGATACTTGTCTAAGGTAAGTAAACATCCTCAAGGTCACTAGAAACACTTTTGGGCCCCAAGAGAAGCAGAATTCTAAAGGTTGTCCTAGATCTGCAAATACAGTCTGTTGCTTATATGTGAGTGAGCAGAGTTATTCTTAAAACTGTTCTTGCCTTACTCAGGATTTCTGTAGGAGCTGTATCTTGTTCTCAGGCAGGCATTCAAGTTTGTCAGCTTTTCATACTGAACAAGGAGGAGAGACAATATATAGGAAGTACTTTGTTTTATGGAAAAGCCAAATTCATACCACAACAATGTACACAAAAGTATGAAAACCTCTGCCAAAGAATGATTTAGTTTGACACACTAAGACTGGAAATAAAACACTGGTGCTTTATGCAGGAATCCTCCAGCAAAACAAGACTTTCTCAGTGAAGCCTCCATTAAAAAGCTCAAATAAAATTAGTTTGTCCCATTATGACTGATATGGACAGAAGCAAACGTTCTTTGCAGTGGTAGAGGTTTGTCTTTAATTTTAATTTGCTTATGGAAAAGAAATGTCATCATAATGAAGTAATGACACTTTTCCTCCTTTAGTTGAATTTTTGGAGAAGTGAGAGACTTACAAAATAAGCAGAAAGAGCTGAGATGCTCTAAGCCTAACTCCATATCTCTGGCCCTTTTTGCTCATGGAAGTCCCAACCCCCTTACATTTTGATGTTGAGAGAAGTCTCAGAGATTACCTCTCTCAGCCACCTCATTTTACAGATAAGACTAAGGCCCAAAGGGCTACAAATGGCTTCCCCAAGCAGCTGAGTGACCTGAGCTTCAGACAGAACTAGAAGAGGGTCTTGCCAACACAATCTCTAAAACCGTCACCAAACCAAACTTGGTGTTTGTCCATGCACAATGGAAAGTCAAACACCAAACACCGAACACCAGGTTTTTGCAGGAGAAAGGTGTATTGCCACTTGACTGACAAGGAGACTGGAGGAACCACTCAAATCTGTCTCTCCAAGCTGGGGCCTGGGTCAGGTTTTAGAAGCATAGGGTTATGAGGCATGATCTGATTGGCTCTTGCAGTGAGGTGACTGCCAGAAGGCATGATCTGACTGGATCCTGCAATGGGGTGACGCCAGGGCTCTATCTGATTGGATCCTGCCATGAGGCATAGGCTTCTTAATCAGCTCCTCAGTCTGAGAACTTAGGTTCCTCCCATGGTTGCACATTTAGTTTATCTGGGCATGCTCAGGTTATGTGACCTTCCATCTGTGGGGGCTGGGGGAGGGTCTATGGCAACCCAAAAACAACTCACAACTTTGTTACATAAAAGTTGAACCAGGTTGGTCTGGTGCAATTACAAAACACAAATACAGTAATAAGCAAGGCTCTCTGGAGGTCACAGGGTCACCTACATAAGGTCACTGCCTTCTAAGAGCTTTCCAGTACACCTTAGGGCCTTGTTCTCTAAGGCATCTAGGAGGTAGCAGCATCATGTTAAACCACCCCATAGGGAATGGAGGACCCCTATTCTCTAAGACTTTTCTATTGATTGGCAAGTAAGGCTTACACTGGTTCTCTTAAAAAAAAAAAAAAAAAAAAAAAGGCAGGGGGAAAGAGAGAAAAAGAAAAAGAAAGCTAAACTCGCTATCTACTGTCTCTCTTTCCACAGGATCATAAGTTTTTACTGCCAGTATTGAGAAATTCATGGAAGAAATGTCAGCAGGAAGTAAAAATTCACCGAGAAGCGTGTGTGTATGTTCGCTGCTTCCACACATTAATGGCATGATTTTTTTTATGCAAAAAGAAAAGAAAAAAAGAAAACCACCCACATTTTAATTTAGCATGAGCCAATTTACAGAGCATGGAAATCACTTTCATTTCCGGATTGGCGCGTGTGCAATTAGCAATGCAGTGTATATACAAGAAGCCATGCTGTTAACAGTTTATCTCAAGTGATTTTGGTGTCATTTACAAAAGGAAGAAATTCCTGCCATCAGAAGGAACAGAGGAGATGAAATGATCAAATCACAGAGAAACACTAAAATTACTAAATCTACAACAGCTCGCCTTATTTTTCTTGGACCCAAACTGTCAGGGTATAAACACTATTTGTTTCTTTTTTAAAACATCGATAGTTTTGCTGTAAATAGTAACACTGTATAAATTCTAACAGAAAAATAGAATAAAATGTTGATAAGGCACTGCCTCTTAGAACACAAACAGAATATTGCAAATGCATTTAACAAATAGGGGTCTCAAGTGACTTCACCCTAGAAGAGGAGGGAGGGGTTCTGGGTGGGGGGGACTCTTCACTGATTCTTGTATATTAGCAATTATAATGTTTGTATATGCAAAACTGCTAGCTTGATTTTAAAAAAACAAATCTTTAAAATCTGCTGCAAATTTAAATAATTCCCAAAATGAGGAATTCTGTAGTTCTGTGAAAAAATTTTTTCTTCAGAATACTAATATTTTGATGCATGTGTATCACCTTATTTTGATTAAATCTTTTCCAATTT
Organism: Aotus nancymaae; assembly: GCF_030222135.1. Taxonomy (NCBI): domain Eukaryota; kingdom Metazoa; phylum Chordata; class Mammalia; order Primates; family Aotidae; genus Aotus; species Aotus nancymaae. The sequence goes on along the minus strand of NW_026988421.1, from coordinate 52,138,777 downwards.
TGCAAACACTACAGTATACTGCAACACAAAAGATTTTATCTGTAAACACAAAGCCCTTCATTTAATATTTGTTGCTATTGCCAATTTTTCAATGAAATGACCTAAAAACAACAACAAAAAAATAACCTATACGGTAGTTGCTTTAGGGGGTGGGGGGTGCTATCTGTTAGTGCTTAAAAGGGAGTAAATGCTTGCCGCTTTAGAGGTGGATGGTGCTCATAAGAGGCCCCAGTCGGGGGTATTTAAAATGGACTGAACAGAAATCCTTAGCTAGTAGAATGGCAGCACGCTGTAAAATTATTACTGTATTGTGTACTGGCTATAAGATGTAGACACATTTCAGTAAGCCAATCATTTGTAACCATTCTAGCAGTGTCATATTAGGTTAATAAGGCTGCTGTGTTTTAAAGGGCATTTTTATTTGGGTTTTGGTGAAATTCTTTAATTTGTTGATTATATTCACATAAAATCAGCATTCATTGACACATAACTCTAATGACATATGTATGAAAAACCATACACTGGATGACCTAGTCGATTATTTAAGCATAAAATAAATTGTGTTAAACTCTTCACCTATCTGTGCTCTATAGTGTCCTTGTGTTTTCTGGCAAAAGGTAGTTGTCTAAACCCTTGTCCTATAAGTCCTGGCCAATCCACCCCATTGGTCCTATCTGTGCCTCTGTGTCACTGAAGAGATAGTCTCTAACATTCATATTTGCCCTGTAAGCTCCCAACTTATAAATTCTGTGCATTTCGTGGGGGAGCCAAGAATTAAAGATCAATTGACAAGTAAGCTTTGCCCACATCTGTTCAGGCCATCTCAAAAAGTGGAGAATTGGAGATATTATAGCCAGCCTGTCAAGAAGTTGACTGGCACTTTTAGGAACCATCAACATGCAGTTGCTTTTAGCCCACAGAGCATTTGCTTTATTAATTTACATTTATTGTCCGTTCTTAGAAGTTGGGAGATATTACATAATCAAGTTGCTAACTTCTCTTAAAAAGCAAGATTTGGCAACAATGGTCCTCATTCCCAGAAGGTAACAACCTACTGGGGCCAAGTTGTCTCTGTTTTCTCCAGCCAGGCATGGGGGTCTACTGATATCACTGCCACAGCCCCATTTCTTATATATGTACATCCTAACTATGAGTCTGCAACCCATATACTGCTTGAATCTAAATCCTACTGAAGCAGAGACCATGGCTGTTTTTTTTTTTTTTTTTTTTTCGAGAGAGAGTTTTTCACTCTTGTTGCCCAAGCTGGAGTACAATGGCAGGATCTCAGCTCACGACAACCTCCACCTACTGGGTTCAAGCGATTCATTCTCCTGCCTCAGCCTCCCAAGTAGCTGATATTACAGGCATGTGCCACCATACCTGGCTAATTTTGCATTTTTAATAGAGATAGGGTTTCACCATGCTGGTCAGGCTGGTCTTGAACTCCTGATCTCAGGTAATCTGCCTGCCTTTGGCCTCCCAAAGTGCTAGGATTATAGGCATGAGCCACCGCACCTGGCTGGCTGTTTTAACTTTTATTCTAGTTACCAGCATAGCATATGGTAGTAGTGATAATAACTATCATCACCATCACTAAAATTGGAGTGCTTACTATAGGCTATTCTCTGTTCTAAACACATTCCATTTACTACCTTACTTAGTCCTCATAACTACTTTATGAATTAGGCACTGTCTTTGACGGTAACAGTCCTTTTATAAAATTAAATGAGTGCTTAGAGACTTTCAGAAATGTTATATATTGCCTGTTCATAAAGATTATTACCAAAGGGAATGAGTTGTCCCCAGTTGTCCTGCATTCAATATCAATGCAGAAGAAATGCACATATAATCTACTTTGTGTAAAGAATGGGGCTAGGTTGCATCTGCATGGTATCCCAAATAAATAAAATGTGCCCCTACCCTTACACCAAAATCATTTTATGATGGGCAAAGTTAGACCCTTGAGAGGTTTAAAAAAAAAAAAAAAACTTTCCCAAAATGCCTGTATGTAAAGCCAGGATCAGAATACAGGTGTCTTAATTTCCTATCTGAGAGTTATGAATTTCTGACTCAGTCTTTGACAGAAGGTGTTTATCCTGAACTAGAAATTCAATAATGTATAACTGTCTAGGTATTAAATAGTTGTGTTTACATACCCAAAAATTTGACTTTAGGTATATGTGATGTGCTTTGCTTCACATCAAGCAGAAGCTCATAAGTTTACTCAGAAGTATCCAAAATATGACATTCAAAATTTAACTTGCATATGTGTGTATATGCATATATTTATACATGTATATGTGGATTGAGCCGTACATACATTATGTATTTCTAACATAATCTTTGGCCTGCAAGCTTATAAATATGTATTTAAGCTTTTCATTGATTGACATTACTGTAAAAAATGAATTGTGATTGATAAGTTCTGGATATTTAACTGTTTTTCCATTTTATATTCTTACTAAATTATTGAGTTTGTTACATTAAAATGTGTTATCACTGTATTGTCAAATTATGGCAATACACTTTGCAGGATTATTTCAATACTTTTAAGAGGCATCTATTTCTTCATTGAACACATAAGCAGCCAGCCTCCTTTTCTCTGTAAATAAGGACTTTTTTGGCATCCTGATGTTCCTTGCTGTTCATTTGGTATCATCCTGGAGTTCCATCAAGCCTGAGGATTTTCTCCATGGCCAATAAACTATTATCAGCATCAACTCACGTTTGGCTGTATGACAGGCATATGTGAGAAGCCCAGAAATAAATCACAAAAATAATGAGGCATCTTGTGAGTCTCTCTGAAGAAGCCAGTGAACCAAAAACTAACTTCTTATCTGAGTGAGTCTTGGTATTCTTGATTTGCTTGAAGAGGCTATGGCATATTACAAAGTGTATAGTTTCCTAGGCATGTCACACTGCTTCTCTTTCATGAATGAATGATCAAAGTGTCCAGAAGTAAACATTTACAAGACTGAGATTTGAACCAAACTTTTCAAGAGTTTTTTAAATAAGAGGTGGAAGGCAGTGGTGTAATTCTTTTACACGGTTACCTGGCTAAACATGTACCAGGTACATGTTTATATAACAATACAAAAAGTAAATAATAGAGCAGATTCTGACAAGTGTATCCTTAGTAACAGGTCCAACAGCTTTCATTTTCCGTAGTAGAATTAAATGCAGATAGTTCAGGATAGAGCACAATGAAAACGCTCATTGATAGCTATGTATGACACGTGCAAGTAGGGGAACATGAAGTGAAGCATTTTTACTCTTCAGCCCTTGGTGCTTCCTGAGTTAGGGAATAAAACACCCTGAGGGTTGCATTTCCAACTGGACATCCTGAGACTCCTCACCAATTCCAAGAGTTCCAGAGCAAAGCTGAGATGAACATGCTCAGAGAATTCTAAGGTGGTGAGAAGAACCACCTTAGAATGCCACAGGGAGTATGCCAGAAGCAATAACCGTGAGGACTTTTCTTCTAGAGCCACCATGGAACTTTTGATATCCCCTGAAAATGTGATCCCCATGCCTGATTTCCCCCAACATTCTCAACTACCACTTCTCTTTTGCCATCTAACTCAGCCACTGGCATAATTCTGAGAGCTGGGATAGAATGATGACTTGCCAGCTTTTCAAAAAAGTTCTGTCACATGATATATGTCACCAGGTCCTCATACTAGACTGTATGCTCCCTGGGGACAGGGACTTTGTTTTGTTCTATGTTACATCTATAGTACCTAGGATAGTGCCTGACGCCTTATTGAGTGCTCAAGAAATATTTGTTGAGTGCAAGAATGAATGAGTCAGCAAACATCAGAGGGTAAGGAACAGTAAAATAGGGAATGTTACTCTGTACCATTTTCTTTACAGGCTCAATCAAGGTGGAAATTGAAGGAAAGCACAGCTGTTGATTCTAATGACTTCATTCACCAAGGACTAACTTGTGTTACCAACATCCACTGGCCCATTCCGGTTGCATGACCTCCTTCTTAGCCAAAAAGTCCTTAATAATTGGGTTTGGATGTACCGATACCTCATGAGCAAAGAGCATACAATCATGTTGCTGAAGTGGGCTTCCTTCCTGTGGCCATGGGCTATGGTGCTCATCCTCATCACTGACTGGCCACTGAGAAACCAGGCAAGAGCATGGAAAACCCATCATGAACCCTCCTGTCTATAACAAAGTCAGTTTCGTTGCCTCCACCTTGGTGTTGCTGAGTGAATGTGTTTCACTATTCACCACAGCTCCTCTTGCCTGTTTCCTCTTAAATCCAACCTACTTTATTTTATTTATTTATTTATTTTTGAGATGGAGTCTCGCTCTGTTTCCAGACTGGAGTGCAGTGGCATGATCTCGGCTCACTGAAACCTCTGCCTCCCGGGTTCAAGTGATTCTTCTGCCTCAGCCTCCCAAGTAGCTTGGACTACAAGCACGTGCCACCATGCCCAGCTAATTTTTGTATTTTTAATAGAGATGGGATTTCACCATATTGGCTGGGCTAGTCTCAAACTCCTGACCTCATGATCCACCTGCCTTGACCTCCCCAAAGTGCTGGGGCTACAGGCGTGAGCCACTGTGCTTGGCCTTGCATTATTCATTTCTATTCCATATCTCTGTTTAATATCATTAGAAGGAAAAGAAAGCAAATGGATGCTATCCTGCTTAAAATCCTTCTTTCTGGAAAGTCAGATATCTACCTCATTTTCATCCTGTCTTTCTCAATGCCAGTAAGAGGAGGCTGGAATAAAGGAGCAAGTAACTGAGAAGAGAAAGATAGGTCATGTGTTTCTCCAAACCCATGCATCCCTCCAATCATCCATCTCATTCCACAACAGATACTCAGTGTCTGCCACTTTTCAGGTGCTCTCCTAGGCACAGGATATATCATTTCTCTTCCTACCACTGTCAAAGTGAGGAAAACAGCGTCAGCCTCTGTGTGAAATCTAAATTAGGGCTCCTCAGGACAGGAAATGCTAGAATGACTTGTGGAAATAAAACTACCACAGCACATCATAGGCAGTGCATGCTGGAGAACATAAGACAGAAGACATGTAGGATGGGGAGGAACAGCCCTGTGGCTGCTGAATGTAACTGCAGCACTTTCTTTCTTTCTTTTTTTTGAGATGGAGATTCTCTCTTGTCACCCAGGCTGGAGTGCAAAGGTGAGATCTTGGCTCACTGCAACCTCCACGTCCCAGATTCAAGTGATTCTCCTGCCTCAGCCTCCTGCCTCTCCTGAGTAACTGAGATTATAGGCACCCGCCACCACACCCGGCTATTTTTTGTATTTTTAGTGGAGACAAGGTTTCATCATGTTGGCCAGGCTGGTCTCAGACTCCTGACCTCAGGTGATCTGTTCACCGCGGCCTCCCAAAGTGCTGGGATTACAGGCGTGAGTCACCGCGCCCAGCCCCACTGTACTTTCACATTCCGCCTGCTAGTCAGAATTAAGTGGGACTCAAGGCCTGACAAAAATATTTCAATAGAAAACTTTAAAAACATTTCAAAAGTAGTTAACCAACTCTATAATACTGTATAAGCCCATCTGACTGTCAGAGATTCTGAATTTAGGTGAAACCAGTTTTAACGTTGAACTCATACTCAACATTCTCCTTCCAATGTCAAGTCCTACATAAATTTGACCACAGATCCTACCCCTGCTGATGCTAGTCCATACTGACAATTCATAAACTAAAGGAATACCTCACAATTCGGCACTCAAATCTACATCCTTGATAGTTTCTCTGGTAGTCTCCTTGCTCAACAAGGCTTGTGTTTTCCACATTTCCACAAGCAGAGCTGGGTACACAGACGGTTTGTAATGTTGAGCTTCGCATGCCTAATCATTTACCTGTTCTTTGTGGTAAAGCCTTAGGCTTCAACTATGCTGCAATACACATCTGACAGCTCAGTCTGGGTGCACACCCCACCCACTGGAAGCCAGTGCTTAAATGCAGTGAAGAGCAGAGCTAGAGCTACCACACAGCCTGGCATGCTGACACTGTTATCATAGTTAGTGAGCCTTGCCCATGGAGCCTGAACTAAGAAGTAAATAAAGACTATCTAGAGAAAAGCCTATAAAAGATTAACCTATTAGGCCTATTCAAGAACATGTGGCTCCAAAGAATAATAAAATAAAACAAATGTAGTGGTGACAGCTGTAGGATTGTAAGCTTGAGAGTAGCCCTCATGCTTATGGCCATAGAACTAGATTCTCAAGTTCCTTAGGCCAGAGTGGTCACACTCTTTTTTTTTTTTTTTTGAGACGGAGTTTTGCTCTTGTTATCCAGGCTGGAGTGCAATGGCGCAATCTTGGCTCACCACAATCTCTGCCTCCTGGGTTCAGGTAATTCTCCTGCCTCAGCCTCCTGAGTAGCTGGGATTACAGGCACGCGCCACCATGCCCAGCTAATTGTTTGCATTTTTAGTAGAGACGGGGTTTCACCATGTTGACCAGGATGGTCTCGATCTCTTGACCTCGTGATCCACCCACCTCGGCCTCCCAAAGTGCTGGGATTACAGGCGTGAGCCACCGCGCCCGGCCAAGTGGTCACACTCTTAAGTGTCCATGGAGGCTAAGCAGGTCATCTAAGCAAAGGGATTGTAGTAGACTGTATGGTACATAAATATTAGCTGCCTCTCCCTAAGGGTGGATTACACTTCCCAGCTCCCTTGCCTTTACCTTGGCCATGGAATTTGCTTTGGGCAATTAAATAGCAGCAGATACTCTAAGAGGTAGTGTATTTTTCTTCATGTACCCTTTCCTTCTACTCCAGTGATGCTCCAGAGAGACTGCTCCCTGCTCTGGTGCTGGGGTGAAGATGACGTGAAGCAGAACCGCAGTCAACTCACATGGATATGCAATGTGAGCAAGAAGTAAACCTTTCTGTACTAGCCAGAGATGTTTTAGTCATTCGTTACTGTGGCACAATCACTATCCCAATTAATAAACAAGTCAGGTATAAGACATTAAGGGCTGACGGGTGCTGGGTAAGCACATTCCTCTTCTAATGAGGTTGCCTTGTGGGAATATAAGCCCAGCTCTGCCAGATTTTGAAATTTTTTAAATATTGGCAACCAATTTAATTTTTTCCCCCAATAATTTTGTATGGGCCAAACAAAACATGCCTGTGGGTCACCAGTTTTCAAGCTCTGCCACTGGCTCTTGGCATTTGTAAAATGCACATATTCTTAAATCATGCTACTCAAATTTATTAGTGTATGACTCTTGATCACACCCTGTGAGGCTAGTGTGCATAAACAAATTAACTCCTGAGTCAGATTCATAGACTACCTCTTATCCCCACCTCAGTATGGCTTGATTTTTCTCTATGGCACCATTTCAAACCCTGGAACTCTAAAGATCTCAAGGAGTCACTTAAGCTTTTTTACTTACATTTTATTGCTTTTTTAGTAAAGACTTCACCAGTCCATTTGGGCTTGGTATGTTTCCCTGCCTACCTGTACAACCACATCTCATGCCATCATATCTCTTTCTCTCATTACACTTTAGACCAGTGATAAATTATAGCCCATGAACTGGTCTTAGTCTGAAAATCCCTTGCTACATGTCTGCAACGAGACAAGAAACCTGAGCCAGAATGTCAATCGACTGTGTTACTAAGCATATTCTTTAGTTCAGCTGATTAAAAAAATACAGTATATTAACTTATGTAATACATAGACTTCCCCATATAGTCTTATGTACTATTTATTTAAGAACATATCTTGGTTTTATGACAAGAATAAAGCCTTTTTTAGTCCATGAGTCTCAGCTCTCATTCCTTTTTATTTCTGATATATACATATGTCTAGAACAGTGACTCGGACACGGTATAAACTAAATAAATACCACTTGAGCTGAATTTGATTTACAGCCATACCCACGTACATCCATGTCCCACTTACATCCCCTCATGCAGATTTCAAGCATCTCTTGAAAAATCAGAAGAGCTGACGATTCTGGGCCTGAATTCTTGCATTGTAGTATTTTGCTAGAGCTAACTAAGCACCGTTTTTGGTTGGAACAAGTGCTCACAAGTTTTCTGCAGTCTCTAGTACTCTATAATGCCTTGCACAAGGCCCTGTGGCACTTGATTTTTGACCATTGTAAAGCCAAAAGAGTTTAGATTGCAGCTACCATTTTGCCCAACTAGGGTTAGAAGAGCTGCAGCCATTATAGAACGTAGCCACTCAGGCTACCCGAACAGCTCTTTTCTGTTATTGTTCAACCAGCAAATGTTTTCATTTCAGCCAGAAAGATGGCTAATTTTTCTAGCACCAATTTAGCAGAGGCTGTGCAGTACTTGGGTGATTCAAAGTATCATCTAAAGATCTGATCCCATGACACATACCAGATGAGTTTAACAACCTTCCCATCACAAGTCTTTGGCACGAAATGGAAAAACACTATGATGACACCTGACAGTAATAGAAGTCTCATAAAATACTGTGGTGGGGGAGTTGAGTTATAAAGCTCTTCTCAGCAAGACTTCACTGGGGGTGGAAGCACAGCAACCCTCAAAGGCAAACTGAAGTTTTGATACCTTACAGTGAGTCACTGAAGATGTGAGTGGTTTTCCTTGACATTCACAGCATTCGCAAGATACTTATCCAAAGCCATACTTGTTTGTGCTTCCCTTCGTCTCTCATTTATTTGTTCAACAAATGTTTAAATGACTACTGGAGCCAGACCTTGTGTTAAATGCTGTGGATACAGCAATGAATAAGAAGGACAAGGCCAGGAATGGTGGCTCACTTCTTGTAATCCCAGCACTTTGGGAGGCCAAGGTGGATGGATCACAAGGTCAGGAGATCGAGACCAACTGGCCAACATGGTGAAACCCCATCTCTACAAAAAAAAAAAAAAAGCCAGGTGTGGTGGTCTCCTGCAGTCCCAGCTGCTCAAGAGGCTGAAGCAGGGCCATCACTTGAACCCGGGAGGTGGAGATTGCAGTGAGCCTAGATGGCACCACTGCACTACAACCTGGTGACAGAGCAAGACTGTCTCAAAAAAAAAAAAAAGGACAATAAGCAAGTGTACAAATAAGACAACTATAGTGATACATGCTATGAAGATAATAAATATGGTGATGTGACAGAATAATTGGAGGAAATCAAGATACTCTAGAGAGGGTATGCACAGAAGGCATAGAGGGGGTGACATTCAGAAGCTGAGATGAGAGCTTTCCTGGCAGCCCTCTGCCAATGAGTACAAATGGGATGGGATGAGAAAAGAAGGCACCGGACATTTTTTGAGAAACAGAAAGAAGCTGGTGTGGCTAGAGCCGTGCTATGCAGAGCATCAACCAGTAACAAGATAAAGAACTTGTGCCAGGTTGTAAATCTGCACCACTTTCTTCTCAAGGAAACAGTACAACATGTATCAATATAAAGCACAAAACAGTAAGTGCTACATGTGTTGGCTGTTATGATTGTTATGACTGTTAATAGTATTATTGTATTATCATAATGATCTCAGGATTGCTTGACGAAGTGAATTGGAAATGGCCTAGCAGAGAGCCTTGCACATATTAGCCACACAATAAATACTAGTTTGAAATGAATGCTTAGTGGAAGAATAGCATTTGAGTTGGAACTTGAGAAGCAAGTATGACTTTAATACGTGAAGAAAGGAGGTCTAGGCAAGAGGAATAAAGAGGCTAGAAGTATAAAGCCATCCAAAGAAGCATGAGCAAAATTTGTTTTGATCAGAGTTTGAGGAGAAAGGAGGAACAAAGATGAAGAAGAGAGATTTACCATTGAGAGCTTGGACATCACAAGAATTTTAGGCACCGCTGTCAGCAGCCATCTTCATCAATCGTATCTCGTGTGTGCTTGCTCGCATCAGCATGTTTGCAAAAAGTAGGTGCTCAATGACTACAAGGCTCTTATACGCTGGGCTCACCATGCAAGATTCTAAGACTTTGAAATCCAAGTCCATATTTGAAAAGTGTTCCTGAGTTACCTGTGGGATATATCTGGGCTTGAAAACCTATCTTTCTGGACATGCACCATAGGAATCTATCTTCATATAATCTTAACAAAGCAATTTCTCATCCCTCTCCCAAGTAAGTGAAACATAGTTTTCACCAAACGCATTTTCTAAAGCCAGCTGAATAAGAATAAAGAAGCCATTGGAAGTGTGTGTCATTTGCATGATTTAAAAGCTAACCAAGATCAACTGCAGAGCAAGAAACAACTACTTATGAAACCCCAATTGTTGACTGACATGAGGCAGCATGAGCAAACTAAGGCCCAGGGGAGTTAAATGACTCTTTCAATGTCCCACGGACAGCTTGTGGTAGAATCAAGACTAGAACTCGCATCTTGCACCACACCCTCCTGCCTCCCAGTTGGTTTATGGATGAACCTAAAGAGTCATGTATAGGAGATGGTACAAAAAGGTATCTCTCTCCAGCTGGATTCATCTGAGCTCTTTGTGACTGCAAAACCAAAATGTTAGGAGGAATCGTTAGCCCTTACCTTTTATTTAAAAGAAATTTTTAAAGTTTATTTAAGTTGAAAATAATTGTACATATTCATGGGGTACAGTGTGATGTTTTGATACATATAATGTAGTGATCAGATTAGTGTAATTATCATACACATCATCTCAAATATTTATCATTTTTGTGTTGCAAATATTTGATATCCTCCTGTTTGAAACTATATATGATTGTTAACTATACCACCCTATGGTAGGGTGCTAGAACTTACTTCTCATTTCTCCTCTCTAGCTGCAATTTTGTATCCTTGAAACATTCAGCCTGTGGAGCATCTTCTCTCTTCCTTTGTCTCCCCTCAGAGTCCCCTTGTTGGGTCTCCCGCTCCCTCTCTAGTGCTCCTGATTACTTGGTCCCAATGAGAACCTCTTCTCCTATCCATCCTTTTACCATTGGGATTAACCAAAACTCTGAGTGATCATATCTATTCCCAAAACTTTAGTAAATATTAATGTGCTGACAATTCCCAGATCTTTATCTCCCTTTACGATATCTCTGCCCTAAACTCCAGAACTCATATATCAGCAGCCTTCTAGGTCTCTCTACTTAGATACCCCACAGGCTCTTCAAATTCCTTGTATCCAGAAATGAATACTTGCCCATCCCCTCAAAGGAAGTCAGCTCAGATACTCTGCTCTGTGAATGGTATCCCATCCATCTCTTGCCCAGATCAGACACTTGAGAAACGTTCAGGTACTCCCCCTGCTACCTCATCCAGTTCAAAAACATGTCTGTCATATCTTCTAGTCTCTTCAATTGCCACCATTCACACAACCCTACCTTAGGTCCCCGTTTCTCATCTGAGTAACAGCAATAACCTCCTAACTGGTCTTCCTACCTCTGACACATGAAAAGAGCATATTTCTTTTTTCCCCCCCTTTTTGAGATGCAGTCTCATTCTGTTGCCCAGGCTGGAGTACAGTGGTGCGATCTTGCCTCACTGCAACCTCCACTGCCCAGGGTTCAAGCAATTTTCCCTGTGTCAGCCTCCTGAGTAGCTGGGATTATGGGTACCCACCACAACCCCTGGCTAACTTTTGTATTTCTTTTAGTAGAAAAGGGGATTCACCACGTTGGCCAAGCTGGTCTTGAACTTCTGACCTCAGGTGATTCACCCACCTTGGCCTCCCGAAGTGCTGGGATTACAAGTGTGACCCACTGCACCTGGCCATGAGCATTTCTTTTAAAACCTCCGATCATATTACTTCTGAAAAATGAACTCCTTTGAATATCATATGAAACTTACCTGTAAGACCTTGGACATGTCACTTAATCTCTCTGAGCCTCAGTTTCCTCATCCATATAATGGGGTCAATAATCCATACTTCACTGTATTATACTTAGATTGGATGATGCAGGTTAAATGATTGGTAAAGTTCCTGACACAAATGAAGCATTCAGTAGATTGCAGCTTCTGGGGTTTATTACTAACTATAGGCCCTCAATTATCTTTCATTCTTTATGTGGCTCACACTGATCCTTTAAAATATTTTGTTAAAAACATCTCAGAAAATGTGATTCTGGAATGATCTCAGGAACTGAGATGGAACTCAGTTCCAACATCCGCTCCCTCACAAGAGTACTTTTGGCAGTACGTAGATTCTTCCCTCGCTGGATTCCCTTCCCTTGCCCTGTGGTTTAATAGCATTGTTTATTCTTCCATCTCTTCCTTTTCTCTGCCCTCTCTATTAATTGTGAGCTCTTCAAGATAAGTAATCATGCCTTACTTGTTTTGCTGTACTAGACAGTCAATGAAAAGAGAGAACTGACCAGGTGCAGTGGCTCACGCCTGTGATCTCAGCATTTTTGGAGGCTGACGTGGACAGATCACAAGGTCAACATATCAAGACCATCCTGGCCAAGATGGTGAAACCGTGTCTCTACTAAAACTACAGAAATTAGCTGGGTGTGGTGGCTCACATCTATAGTCCCAGCTACTCAGGAGGATGAGGCAGGAGAAATGCTTGAACCCGGGAGGTGGAGGTTGCAGTGAGCTGAGATCACGCCACTGCACTCAAAGCCTGGACAACAGAGTAAGACTCCATCTCAAAAAAAAAAAAAAAAATTAAAGAAAAAAGAAAAAGGAGACCTACCCATCCTGCCCCATGACAGCGCACTCCCACTGTTTCAGCTGTCTGATGACCACCCTGCTTTATGCTCAGCTAATTCTTTGAACACATCATACTTTGTTACAAAATTCACTTTTATTGATACAGTCATTCCTCAGAATCCATAGGGGATTGGTTCCAGGACCCCCAGGAGATAACAAAATCCACAGATGCTCAAGTCTCTGACATAAAATAGCATAGTATTTGCATATAACCTGTGCACACCCTCCTATGTACTTTAAATCATCTCTAGATACTTATAATACCTAATGCAATGTAAATGTTATGTAAGTAGTTGTTATACTGTACTAGTTAGTGAATGACAAGAAAAAAAGCCTACACATGATCAGGACAGATGCAACCATACAGTTTTTTTTTTTAACCCAAAATATTTCTGACCTGCAGTTGGTTGGATCCATGGATGTACAGCACACAGATATGGTGGGAAGACTGTATATGGTCAAAGAGAATTCTATGAACGGTAATAATAAACTTCCTTTCTTCTGTCTACTCTTTCTCAGCCATTATTTTGTTTGATTTCACCATCCTAGGAGGTATACAGGGCAGAAATCAAAGGAGTTGATTGTACTAATAGCACTGCATCCACCCAAGTGTGCCACTGACTATGTCAGGAGTCACACAGTCAGTGGCACACTTGGGTGGATACAGTGCTGTTCGTACAGTCATCTCGTACATAACTAGATGCATCCCCATAATCAGACCTTTTTTTTTTTTTAGATGGAGCCTTGCTCTTCACCAGGCTGGAGTGCAGTGGCGCGATCTCAGCTCACTGCAACCTCTACCTCCCGGGTTCAGGCAATTCTCCTGCCTCAGTCTCTCAAGTAGCTGGGACTACAGGCGCACACCACCATGCCCAGCTAATTTTTGTATTTTTAGTAGAGATGGGGTTTCACCATGTTGGCCAGGATGGTCTCGATCTCTTGACCTTGTGATCTGCCTGCCTCGGCCTCCCAAAGTGCTGGGACTACAGGTGCATACCACCATGCCCAGCTAATTTTTATGTTTTTAGTAGAGGCAAGGTTTCACCATGTTGGCCAGGATGGTCTCAATCTCTTGACCTTGTGATCTGCCTGCCTCAGTCTCCCAAAGGCTGGGATTACAGGCATGAGCCACTGCACCCCAGCCCAATCAGATTTTTTTTAATGACTAATTTCCCCATACATACAAAGGCACAGGAAAGCAAGGGCTGGTTTTCTCTTCTCTAGTAAATCTTAAGACCGTTTTAAGTGGGAAATTTTTGTCCTATTGGTTTGGACATGGAATACATTTAATAGGATGTAACCATTAAAGTTTCTGGGAACTATAAATTATTCAGAAACCACCAATCTGAAGGCCATTCTGATAAAAGTCAAGGAAGGGTAAAGAAGAGTGGGTTAGGCATAAATTAGAGTTAAAATATCAGCATTATGAAGGACTTCCCTACCTTATAAACAATTGCCCTTTTACTATAATAATACAATAAATGCTTTTTGTGCAAGAAGAAAGAGTTGAAACTGTCATGTCAATTTTAAATGCAAAAATAACTTAAAATTTCAAATCAAGAGGACTGTTATAAGGCTTAAATGAAATAATTCTTGTAAAATGCTTAACAGACCTAGAACGAAATAGTACCAAGTAAATAATAGCTATTATTGTCATGTTAGTATATACTAATGTTCCCTGACACAAGAATCACCTGGAGTGTACCTGACAAAAATATCATTTCTGGGGCCTATACAAGGCCCATTAAGACAGAATCTCCAAACAAGGAGACTGGCAAGCCCTATGTTTACAGCTGTATTTTACATGATGAGTAAGGAAAAAGATCTATACTAAGAAATTTTGGCCATCTTAATGATTTTCCATTAATCCCAGGATGTGTTTGGCACAGGATGGTAGGATCTTGCATTCAGGCCACTCTTTTCTTCCCTCTCTACAATCGAGTCTTCTACTATCTAATTTATAAATATAAGAAATATTTTAATATTATTTCAGTAAAGCAGAGAAAAACCTTTCCTGGTTACTGTCTCCATACTGAGAAAAAGAAGTTGTTACTGAAATACCAGGACCCTGAGTCTCGGTTCTGCTGCTTGATGCACAGAAAGCCAATCACTAAGATGCCAAGTGTTGCCAAGGAAGAAGGCTTTAATCAGGTGCTGCAGCCGAAGAGATGGGAGCTCAGTCTCAAATCCGTCTTCCTGACTGAAACCAGGTGTTTATTTGGCAGGCAAGAAATATAACAATTTGTAAGAAAACAGGAAGGAGGGGCAAGGAAGCAATCATGGTGAATTAGGGGCTGGCATCTGGTGCCGTGAACTGGTTTCAGTTCTTTAATTCTCTTTTTGAGAGGCCAAATGGTCATTTCTTGAGGAAGGAACTCAGATAAAACAAATATAAGTTTCAAGCTTTTTAAGACCAGAAGGGTCAATTTCTATGTTTATCAAACATAACAGTCCATGGGGCAATTGGGTTGGTTTCAAAATGACTTTAAAGGGAAATATGTATTTTTCAAATTCCCAATTCATATTTACAGCATTTGAAAGTCATTGATACTTAATGCAATCAACCTAGTTTTCCATTTGCTTAGACATCTGGGAAAATCTTGGGACAGAAGAGACTTGAAAAGACAAAATGGATGAAATAGACTACATTAAAGCTGGACAGAATGAATCAAATAAACATGTATAGATTTAATATTAATTAGTATTTTACCAATGAAATAATACAACAATATCAAGGATATTTTGAAAGAAGAAAAAAGCCACCTAAAATCCTACTGGCATAATGACTACACCAGTCCCTTCAGTCCATGTGTTCTGCATCTGTGGATTCAACCAAATATGGATCAAAAATTTCTTTAACAAAATGAATGGTTGTGGCTGGGTACAGTGGCTCCCACCTATAATCCCAGCACTTTGGGAGGCTAAGGCAGGTTGATCACCTGAGGTCAGGAGTTCAAGACCAGCCTGACTAACATGGTGAAACCCCATCTCTACTAAAAATACAAAAATCAGCTGGGTGTGTTGGCACATGCCTGTAATCCCAGCTGCTCGGGAGGCTGAGGGAGGAGAATCTCTTGAACCCTGGAGGTGGAGTTTGTAGTGAGCTGAGATCGTGCCACTACACTCCAACCTGGGCAACAGAGGGAGACTCTGTCTCAAAAAAAAAAAAAAAAAAGATGGTCGCATCTTTACTGAACAATTACAAATAGACTTTTTGTGGGGGTCATTATTCTTTAAACAATACTGAACAACAATTTACATAGAATTTACATCATATTAGATATTATATCTAACCTAGTGATTACTTACAGCACAAGTATGATGGTTAATACTGAGTGTCAACTTGATTGGACTGAAGGATTCAAAGTACTGATCCTGGGTGTGTCTGTGAGGGTGTTGCCAAAAGAGAGTAACATTTGAGTCAGTGGGCTGGGAAAGGTAGATCTGCCCTTAATCTGGGTGGTCACCATCTAATCAGCTGCCAGCACAGCTAGAATATAAAGCAGGCAGAAAAAAACATGAAAAGGCTAGACTGGCTTAGCCTCCCAGCCTGTATCTTTCTCCTGTGCTGGATACTTCCTGCCCTCAAACATCAGACTCCAAGTTCTTCTGCTTTGGGACTTGAACTGGCTTTCTTGCTCCTCAGCTTGCAGATGGCCTATTGTGGGACTTTGTGATCATGTGAGTTAATACTACTCAACAAACTCCCCGGCCGGGAGTGGTGGCTCACCGAGGTGGGCAGATCACCTGAGGTCAGGAGTGTTAGACCAACCTGGCCAACATGGCAAAGCCCCATCTCTGCTAAAAGTACAAAAATTAGCTGGGTATGGTGGTAGGTGCCTACGATCCCAGTTAGGAGGCTGAGGCAGGAGAATCGCTTGAACCCAGGAGGCGGAGGTTACAGTGAGCTGAGATTGTGCCAAAACTCCAGCCTGGGCACAAGAGTGAGACTCCATCTCAAAATAATAAACAAACTCCTCTTTATATACATATATATACACATATATCCTATTAATTCTGTCCCTCTAGAGAATCCTAATACAACAAGCATAACTTGTTTTATTGTACTTCACAGATACTCTTCTTTAGAAAAAAAAAAAAGGTTGTGTCAATCCTGCATTTAGCAAGCTTATCAGCACCATTTTTCCAACAGCACACACTCACTTTGTGTCTTGGTGTCACATTTTGGTAATTTTTGCAATATTTCAAACTTTTTCATTAACTGTGATCTGTATTCAGTGATCTTTGATGTTACTATTTTAATTGTTTTGGGGTGCCAAGAACTACTCTAAGACAGTAAATTTAATTGATAAATGTTTTGTGTTCTGATTGTTCTACTGATCAGCTGTTCCCCATATCTCTCTTTCTCCTTGGGCCTCCTTTCCTAAGACACAATGATATTGAAATTAGGCTAATTAATAACCCTACAATGGCCTCTGAATGTTCAAGTAAAAGGAAGAGCCATGTTGCTGGCTTGAAATCAAAAGCTAGAAATGGTTGTGCTTGGTAAGGAAGGCGTGTCCAAAGCCAGTATAATCTGAAAGCCAGGACCCTTGCACCAAACAATTAGACAAGTTGTGAATGTAAAGGAAAAGTCCTTGAAGGAAATTAAAAGTGCTCCTCCAGTGAACAGAAAAATGATAAAGTGAAACAGCATTATTGCTGATATGGATAAAATTTTAGTGGTCTGGATAGAAGATCAAACAAGCCACAATATTCCCTTAAGCCAAAGCCTATCCCAGAGCAAGGCCCTCACTAACTCTCTTCAATTCTATGAAGGTTGAGAGAGGTGAGGAATCTATAGAAAAAAAGTTGGTAGTTAGAAGAGATGGAATCCTGAGGTTTAAGAAAAAAAGCTGTCTCCATAACAAAAATGCAAGGTAAAGCAGCAAGTGCTGAAGTGGAAGCTGCAGCAAGTTATCTAGAAGATCCAGCTAAAATCATTGATGAAGATGGCTACACTAAACAACAAACTTTCAGTGTAGAAAAACAGCCTTATATTGGGAGAATAGGCACCTAGGACTTTCATACTTAAAGAGAAGTCAATGCCTGGCTTCGAAGCTTCAAAAGATAGGATGGCTCTCTTGTTGGGGGCTAATGCAGCTGGGGACTTTAAGTTGAAGCCAATGCTGACTTTCCATTCCAAAAATCCTAGGGCCCTTAAGAATCATGCTAAATAGTTCAGAAGCAGTGGCTCACACCTGTAATCTCAGCACTTTGGGAGGCTGAGGTGGGCAGATCACTTGAAATCAGGAGCTCTACATCGGCCTGGCCAACATGGAGAAAACCTGTTTCTACTAAAAACACAAAAATTAGCTGAGTGTGATGGTGAGCACCTGTAATCCCAGCTACTCAGGAGGGTGAGGCACAAGAATCACTTGAACCTGGAAGGCAGAGGTTGCAGTGAGCTGGGATCACGCCACAGCACTCCAGCCTAGGTGACAGAGCAAGACTCCATCTCAAAAAACAAAAAGAATCATGCTAAATCTACTCTGCCTGGTGCTCTACACATGAAACAACAAAGCCTAGCATAATTTACTGAATATTTTAAGCTCACTGTTGAGACCTACAGCTCAGAATATTTCTTTCAACATATTACTGCTTATTGACAATGCACCTCATCACACATGAGCTCTGATGGAGATATACAAGAAGATTAACATTGTTTTCATGCCTAACCCAATATCCATTCTGTAGCCCATGGATCAAAGAGTAAGTTAAATTTTCAAGTCCTATTATTTAAGAAATTTACTTCCTAAGGCTGCGGCTGCCATAGATAATGATTCCTCTGATGGATCTGGGCAATGTAAATTGAATGCCTTCGGGAAAGGATTCACCATTCTAGATGCCATTAAGAACATTCATGTGTTCATGGGAGGTCAAAATAGCAACATTAACAGGAGTTTGGAAGAAGGTGACTTCAGGCCTCATGGATGACTACGAGGATTCAGGACTTCAGTGGAGGAAGTAACTGCAGATGTGGTAGACTTAGCAAGAGAATTAGCATTAGAAGTAGAGCATGAGGATGTGACAGAATTTCTGCAATCTCATAAAAAACTTGAACAAATGAGAAGTTCCTTCTCATGGATGAGCAAAAATTTTTAAAAAATGGTTTTTCTGGAATCTACTCCTGGTAAAAATGCTGTGAACATTGTTGAACTGACAAAGGATTTAGAATACTACGTAAACTTAGGTAATAATGCAGTGGCAGCATTAGAGAGGACTGACTCTAATTCTGAAAATTCTGTGGATAAAATGTTATCAAATAGTATCACATGCTGCAGAGAAACTTTTCTTTCTTTCTTTCTTTCTTTCTTTCTTTTTTTTTGAGATGGAGTTTCACTCTTGTTGCCCAGGCTGGAGTGCAATGGCACAATCTGGGCTCACCAAAACCTCCACCTCCCAGGTTCAAGCGGTTCTCCTGCCTCAGCCTCCCAAGTAGCTGGAATTACAGGCATGTGCCACCACACCTGGCTAATTTTTTTTTTTTTTTTTTTGCATTTGTAGTAGACACATGATTTCTCCACGTTGGTCAGGCTGGTCTCAAACTCCTGACCTCAGGTGATCCACCCACCTCAGCTTCCTAAAGTGCTGGGATTACAGGGGAGAGCCACCGAGCCTGGCCAAGAAACTTTCATAAAAGGAAGAGTGAATCAATGCAGCAATCTTCATTACTGTCTTATTTTAAGAAATTGCCACAGCCACCCCAATCTTCAGCAGCCACACTCCGATCAGTCAGCAGCCATCAACAATGAGGCAAAAGGATTATGACTCACTGAAGGCTCAGATGATTGTTAGTATTTTTAGCAATAAAGTATTTTTAATTAAGGTACGTACTTTTTTTTTTTTAGACATTATGCTATTACACATTTAATAGACTGCAGTATAGCATAAAAGTAACTCTTATATGCACTGGGAAACCAAAAATTTGTGCGACTCACTTACTGTGGTATTTGTATTACAATGGTCTAGAACTAAGCCCGCAATATCTCTGAGGTATTCCTGTATACATGAGGATAAGCACAGATTATATGTAAATACCACATCATTCTACATAAAGGACTTGAGAATCCGTGAATTTTGGTATCCACAAAGGGTCCTGGAACCAATCCCACAGAGATACCAAGGGACAACTACATTGTGTTTTTGTAATTTCCCTCTCAGTGATTTGTATGATTCTGTGTGTGTGTGGTGGGGGTGGGGGGGGTTGCTCAATGCCTTCTTGGTCTGTGCTCTATTAAACTAGTTGCGCTAAACAGGACATTTGTAATGTGCCTACAAGCAAAGAAAGGGCCAGAAACATTTTTGTCACAATACTGCAAAGCTGGTTACTTTTGACAGTGCAAACAAATCTAAATTTTTACATATGCTGGACTTGAAGAAAAAGGAGTGGGTGTATAGCAGAGATGGAGGACTCTGGAGGGAAGAAATGAAGGAGTTCATAGAGGGCAGAAGCTCCTTAGCAACAGTGAGAGCAACAGCATGGGCAGCCCCAAGAGGTCAAAAGGAAAATCTATCATATATGAGGGATTAAATAGAACGAACTGAACAGAGTAGAGAAGCCATCACTATTCCTGTTTTGCTTGGGTGGGGTGGGGAACGACTCCATGTAGATCACAATAAGCACTTGAGTACAATGTAAGGCCTATTCTCTACAGCCTTCCAGATTGCATTTATGACCACTCAGCCAAAGTAAGACCAATATTCAAAACAGTCCCAATTTTTAGGTATCAAGGACAAGGAAAACAGAGTTTCATGTACATACATGCTTTTATGTAGTTTATATCCTGCTGTACTAGTTGTATGACCTAGGGCAGTTTACATAACCGTTATGTTTCTTCATCTGGCAAATGGGGGTGATAGTTTTACCAACCACAGATGGTGAAGATGAGATCATCCATATAAAGCACTTCAAAAAGTTTCTGGCACAGAGTAAGTGTGCTCCATAAATGCTACCTGCTTTTTATTATTGGCATTGGTGGTGGATTCTGCTTAGAGGTAAAGCAGAGGAAAATGCCTTGCTTGGGTCTCTCTGGCTTATGGGTAGTGGTGCATGCAGGTGGGAGGCTCAGGACCACCTTCCATGCTCTAGAATGTTACAGGCTGCTGCAGAGGCCTGGGGACACCCACTCTGGCTTCCCTCCACTTTCAGTCCTGCCTCCAGTCTGCTTCCAAGACCTCAGGGCTCCAGCAGTCTTCTCTCTCACACCCACAGTCCAAGGCAAATGGGCCTCCATTTCTAGCCCAGAGACAAAAAGTGAGGATCCTGCCATAAGAAACT
Source organism: Aotus nancymaae (assembly GCF_030222135.1). Classification (NCBI taxonomy): domain Eukaryota; kingdom Metazoa; phylum Chordata; class Mammalia; order Primates; family Aotidae; genus Aotus; species Aotus nancymaae. The sequence continues at coordinate 52,117,877 of NW_026988421.1, read as the reverse complement.
TTACCCCTTCTCTACCATGCAGCTCCCCGTCTCTAAAGTCAATCCCTGACTCCCTTCTCTAAAGTAGAAAGGTCTTTCTTAGAATAATAGTCTCAATTTCATTCATGTGTCTCACAATCCACTTCTGCCCCAAGGAAAAAGAGAAATGGTTTTTTTTGTTGTTGTTCAGAGTCATAAAATATGTGTCTACCTTGGGTGGGGAGTAGGGGTTGAGTCATGGGAAACTTCTATCCAGAACCTATTTTTGTGAGTTGAGCCCACTTCAGTTAACTATGCCAACTGATTAAGATAAAAAGCTTTTGGTTCTTGGATGATTTATCTAATTCGATTTGGGGTGATGAAGAGGTAAAGTTCAAAGCTTACCAAGTCATAAACGAATGAATTCCCTGGAAAAATTAAATAGGGTATCAGAAGGGAAAACTCCCTCTTCTGGGTGCAGGCTTGGCAGTGACCCAAACAAGAAAGCATGCTGAGTTACAGGGATGGATGAAAGACCATGGCACACCAAAGATCTGCAATCGCAGGCAGCAAAGTCAGGGCGGGCACTGGGTGTTCTCAGGAAGATACTGGAAACCTTTTGACAGCACTAACCTAAAAGGCAAAGCTGAGCTTGGCAACCAAGTAGTTGGGATAAGAAGTGAGTCAGAAAAGAATTCAGGATTGTTGTTAAATGCTTTCCCTGTGGCTTCAGTCTGCCACCTTCAAATGTGGCCCTACTCACTCTGGGAGTATCTTATAGGTACCACTCACCTCAGAAGTCTTCTGCAAAGTACAAAGTACCTGAAAAACACAGGTTGTTTTTAATGCTATTGCTATCAACAGTGTATGCTGGTGCTGATTCATCAGAAATCATTCGAAGTCTGTTTGCTTTTCACAACTGTTTATTGTCTTGGCCAAGGGACTAGGCATTCTTAATTCCAGTGCTGTTGCTTTTATTTCCTTGCTACTTTGTAACCAATAGGGGAAAGAAGGATTAGACTCCAAAGAGTTGTTTCTCCTGATTTCTCTAGTTTTCTGGGTGCCGTAAGTTTTCCTTTTTTTAAGTTTTAAGTCTGTTTTAAAACAACAAAGTGATTAGTATAAGTACTAGTTATAGGGAACTTGTTCTGTCATCACGAAGTCTCCTGAAGACATCGAGCAAACAGGTAGAAGTATGGAGAAGCAGAACAAGCACAAGCTTCTCAGTGTGACAGATGTGGGTTCAAATCCTAACGCTGATCGTAGGCAAATTTTCTTTCATATGTAGCTAGGATACTACCCTACCTTGCATGAGTAATTGAGGATTCAAGAGAATATATCCTTGTCCAATAACTACCATATAACTGATGCTCAATAAATGATAGCTATCATTATTTTAATCAGATACAGAATTTTGATTAGGAATTAAATTATCATGGCCCTAATAGAGTCAGGTTGAACACTACGCAGACATGGCAAATAAGTCATTTTAAAGGTTCCTTGTACTGTGGCGGGAATGCAGCATGGTGGGGTAGGAATAAAAGATAGAAAAGGGGCAGGGAGCAAATAGATTGTGAGTCAAAAACATTCTTTATCTTATGCCCCATTATAACTGCTCTGAAAACTATTTGTACTAAGACACATTCCACATTGTTTATAGAGAAATTAAGTTGTAACAAAACATATACAAAAAAGGCCTTTTTATTCTTGACACATGGAACTGAAAATGTCAATCTTTACCACCTCCTCCGAAGAGGGGGAAAAGGAGTAAAACTTGTTCATGTCTTAGAAAACACATAATGCTTAAGATACCTCATTACTAAGTACATTTTATTGAGTCCTAAAAATGAATTCTGTGGATTACTATTAGATCAGAAGTGTGCTTATTGTCTGTACTGCACAGAAAAAAAATGGTTTTAAGTATATTTATATCCCCTTATTTATCTAAAGTCTCAAACCTCCTGTTGTCATAGAACTGTATTCCCTGAGGATCATATTAGTTATGCTTGCATTCTGTGCAAAGTGATTGCCAGTATATATCACACTTGCCAATCCCTTGTGGAAGACAGCTGATTATTCAGGATTCAGATGTAAGTATCTAGTGTAATCCACTAGCTTGAACTGAAATGGAGCTGAAGTAGTATTGATGGCTACAGAATGACAAGGAGGAGGAGGAAAAGAATAAGAACAAAAACACTGAGTGCACTGGCTCACACCTATAATCCTAACACGTTGGGAGGCTGCGACTGATGGATCACTTGGGCCCAGTTCAAGACCAGGCTGGGCAACATGGCAAAACCCCATCTCTACAAAAAAATATGAAAAATTAGCCACGTGTGGTGGCACACTTCTGTAGTCCCTGCTATTTGGGAGGCTGAGATGGAAGGATTACCTAAGCCCAGGGAGGTTGAGGTTGTAGTGAGCCATGATCAGTTCACCACCGGAGTCCAGCTTGGGCAACAGAGACCTCATCTCAAAAAAAGAAAAATAAATAAAAAATAAAAAAAGAGAATAAGAAGAAAACCAAAGAGGAAGGTGGACTTGGGTAAGAAGGGCCACAAGATAAGACTCCATGTTTTTTCTATTTTTTTAATGCTAATAAAGAAGGGTTACTACTCCCAGTTCTTGGTTGAAAACCAAAGAAACCCACCTGACTAACTTGAACAGAAAAGGAATTTACAGAGAGAATGTCAAGTAGCTCACAGAACCATGGGAAAGTGTGGAACTCTGGAAAACAGGGCAACTTGGAGCCCAGGCCATGTCACGAGAGAAGCCTGGTCAAGGAGACACCTTGCAACTGTGAGGGACACTCAATGTCACCACTGCTGGCATTGACATGAACCCCAAACTGTCCTTGCTTGTTTGTGACACTCACTCCAGACACGAAGTCCTGGTGGGGATGGTCGGAGAGACTGAGCTCAGGAGCTTAGGCTGTGTCCTAGTGGTCAGGGGTCTAAAGGATTTGGCCTCTTTTAGCTTCCACAGTTTAAGGTGGAACCCTCACCTCCTACCAGACTCACCAAACAGAAGGTGGCTTCGATGTTCGGCAGCATCCCCAAAATGCCAAGGTTCCCTCACAGAAGGTTTCCTTTGTGTTTATGATTTATATACTCTCTCTACCTTCAGAGAACACTTATGAATGCTAACAATAAAAGACCCTGATTCAATGGCTGTGTTAAAACAGAAGAATGAAATCTAGAGCCATGGGACAAGGCCAGAAAGGCCTTAAGAAATTGGAGTGGAAGGATGATAGAGGGAGAAACAGGAAATTTTTTCTTATTATTTCTTTTATTCTTTTTCCCTCTCACATTCTTCTTCTCAGTAGCGTGAAAAGATATTTTACAAAGGCACTCCCAGCCCATATAGTTTCTAGAACTTGCTCTTCAGTATTCTTGGATCTGTTTTCTTGAGGTTTATATATAAAGGGCTACTAATATACAATGCTGAAAATCTTCACATGTTACTGGCAAAGGTACTAAAAGCAAAATCTTTCCGTCTGTGATTGAGGCCAAGTGTTGTGAAAGAAGGAGCTTTAGCCTGAGTCATCCAAAATCCCGTATCTAGTTCAAGGCGTTACCTCTTAGAAATGAAATGACCACAGGAAACCCACCTAACCTCCATCGTGGTGCTCAAAGTGGCTAAAATGACAAAAGACTATAATGAAAGGTAAGGTGTTTCTGGGCAATCAGTGGATTTGTTTACCCACTCATTCATCTACTTATTCATTAACTACTATTTGGTAAGCATAGCAAATAAGACAAAGGTTACTACTCTCAAGAAGCTTACATACTAATAGTTTGATCAGAGTTTGGATGAAAACTCAAATGCCATTGGTGGTTAGTAAGGTAACAGAAACTGTGGGAAGCTGCTTTTTTTTATGAGTTATTATTGAGTGGTGGAGCCTATGGCAAGCCCTACCCAAAAGCATTCAATCTCATGTTTAAACAAAAAGCCATATATGTAAAGAAGGAATTAAAACATAGGACATGATATGCAATAACATATGTACAAATTAATTCAGAAACTAAGTTATTTGTTCTGCCCAGAGTGGAATGGTAACAGTGTTAGAAAATTTTTCAAGAGGACATGATGCCTGAAAATGGTTTTGAAAGACGAAAGGAGATCCCCAGGTAGATAAGTGGGAGAAGGGCAAAGTATCTATCATGTGCAAAGACATGTAGGATTGAAACGTTATGCATAATGGGATCTATAAGATGTTTAATGTGATGGATCCAGAGGAAAGCAAGGAAGAAATGAAACTAGAGAGGATATCTAGAGTCAATTAACAGACTCTAGTATTACCATCTTTAGACAAGCAGGGAACAGAGGGAACGGAGAGGATCTGAAGTAATTGGGAGGGAAGATTTAAGAAAGCATAAAAACAAAAACAGGCCAGGCGTGGTGGCTTAAGCCTGTAATCCCAGCACTTTGGGAGGCCGAGGCGGGTGGATCACGAGGTCAAGAGATCGAGACCATCCTGGTCAACATGGTGAAACCCCGTCTCTACTAATACAAAAAAAAAAAAATTAGCTGGGCATGGTGGCGCGTGCCTGTAATCCCAGCTACTCAGGAGGCTGAGGCAGGAGAATTGCCTGAACCCAGGAGGCGGAGGTTGCGGTGAGCCGAGATCGCGCCATTGCACTCCAGCCTGGGTAACAAGAGCGAAACTCCGTCTCAAAAAAAAAAAACAAAAAAAACAACAACAACAACAACAAAAAAAAAAGCAAAGAGAGCCATTAAAAGGGACAGCAACATCATAGATGAAAGATAATGGGGCCCTCAATGACGTGTCTATAGAGATGGAGAAATGCTAGATCTAAGGACTATCAAGGGGATAAGACTGGAAAAAAATTAGAGGTTTAATAAATTTGTAGATTAACTTAGTGTGCTGCCATTGAAAGAGATCTATGATCAGGGAAAGAGATCTAGGAAAATCGGGGAAAATAAAAGAACAAGGATATTAGTGTCCTAAAAGTCAACAATGGAGACACCTTTAATTGGAGATGGATGTCAACAGCATGAAATGTCATGGAAAGAGCAAGTAAGTTAAGGGCAGAGACATGTTTATTGATATTTAACAAGGTCTTTAGACTTTTGGTGAAAGCAGTATAAACAGTCTTAATGAATGGCAGAGATTACCCCCAAGCAGGGAAATATATCTGAGGAAGGGGATGTATAAGCAGAGTCCACAGTGAAAAGCCCAGCCCACTGGCCCTGTATGATAGATTCAGGAAAAAAAGATGAAAAGGCCTGACCTTGTGACTTGTTTTGCTATCCATATATCCATATATATATATATTCCTCCTTCTTCTGGTGACAGCACCTTGATTTTTCTTTAACAACTAACCCTCCATTCTCTCAGAGTCTACTTGGTTTAGGATAGACATTCCCTAACCACCACATGGACACATGACTCAGACCTGGCCAATCATAGGATTCCATTCCATTGGCCATAGCAATTGATTCAATGATGAACCCAAAACCCAAACCAGACCATGAAGACACAATCCTTTGGTGTTGGTTTATGTGTTTGTTTGTTTTTAGTTTTTTGTTTTGGCATGAATTGGGATGTCCCTTTTAGAGCTTTTGTGCTCCTTTCCTCTGGGATTACCAAGGAAAGTTTTCTTTCCTCCAGCATTACTGATATTGCAGGACCTAAGCCCGGAGATGCTGGAAACCACCAGATCCAGAAGGCTTGCTTGGGAATAAGGCCAACACATAGGAAAGCAGAACTGAGAGATGGAAAAGAGGGCAGAGGAGGAGAAGAGAGAAAGTGACTAGGTTCTAATGACATCATTTGAGCACTTGAAGCCAACAAATACTTTTCAGTAATATGAGCCAATAAATCCTCTTTATTTTTATTTAAGCCACTTAGAGTTGGGATTTCTGTCTCTTCTAATTAAAAGAACCCTATTCAAAACAGTGCATGGAGAGGTGAGGGAAGCAAACCAGTTTCAATTCAGCCTTGCCTGGAGCCAGCTTTGATCACGGATCTCAAAGTTTACCTTATTCCCCACCCCACTCAGCCAAAAAATAGTTTAGGGGTCTTATCAACTTAGTCTTCCAAAGGATTGATTCATTGAGAGGAAGCTGTGAGGAACCTTGCAGAATCTCAGCAGCTTGGCCCTGAGCCAGAACCAAATTGTTGCTGATGGATTCAGGTTTCTGGGAACCAGCTGTGAAGAACAGATATCATACAATCCTTAGAATTCTTAGAGCAAGGACCCCTGACTGCTCTTGTTCTGCAAAAACTGGAAACCACCATTTTCTGCCAGAATAAACCAACATCTGAAGTGCAATTACCATAAGAAATGGAATTGCAAACCCTTGCTACTCTACATTTGAAGCAGACACAATGGCTTCTAGGCAGTTGTGCTCAACTCCAGGGGCACCAACACATTTTAGTTATGTGAATAACATCCCCTGGATTTATGCCATGCTCAACCTACACAGCCATATGTAATGACCCTGGCAGATACTCATGAATTAGTGAGAAAATTAGCATCCATGGGCCCTCAAGTACAGTGAGACTTTCCATCTGTGTCAACTACAGAGAGGATAAGAGAGAAAGGAAACCATTTGCAACAGTTCAGATAGCAAGAATCTTTAGCATTTCAGTTCTTCAGACAGGAGCCAGCTGAGTTGTCTGCGTGAACCTACCTTGTCCCAGAGCCCGTGTCCCAAAGTGCTAAGTGTGAGGCAGGGTTCATGGCCAAGGATAACTCAACAGTCCATCCTGGTCTGAGTCCTCACATGCTCTCTTTCCCAAAAAAATTAATTTGGGCAAACACTGAGTAAAACACTGAGTGCTTTCTGGTCCTCCAGAAAGCACTGGGATTTTTGGCAAAGATAGTACTGAGCCAACTTAAACAAAAAACAAGTGGACTTAATTTAAATATAGGCAAAGTCAGTTTGGAGTCATAATTAAACCCTCAGGATTCCACTGTGCCCCTTCTCCTCCAGGTGTGGGACACAGTAAAAATAGCTTCAGATAGCCTGTTCATATGCAAGTTCAGACAAGACTTGCCCCAGATCTTTCCAGGGCCTGATATTGAGTCTACTTCGCATGATGTGAACAGTGTGCCCAAGTGAGGCCTAAATACATGCCTTTGCCCCTTATCAATTCCATGTGGGAAATACAAAGAGATTGCCTTTAATTTCCCCGAGTATGGCCTCAAAGAACAAGCAGTCCACCCTAAAACTAATAAAAGCAGCATCCTGAAAATGGTGCTAAGCTTTCCCCGCACACACTCAGAAAAAAAGCAAAATAGGCTGGGTGTGGTAGCTCAAGCCTGTAATCTCAGCACTTTGAGAGACCAAGGCAGGTGGATCACCTGAGGTCAAGAGTTCAAGACCAGCCTGGCCAACATGGTGAAACCCCATCTCTACTAAAAATACAAAATTAGCTGGGCATGGTGGCATATGCCTGTAATCCCAGCTACTCGGGAGGCTGAGGCAGGAGAATTGCTTAAACCTGGGAGGCGGAGGTTGCAGTGAGCCAAGAACATACCATTGCACTCCTGCCTGGGCAACAAGAGCAAAACTCCATCTCAAAAAATAAAAAATAAAAAAGAGAAAAACCCAAAATCAATTTTCCTTTTTCTTTTCCAATAATTTCTACTTTTACTTTACAGTACATGTGCAGATTTGTTACATGGCTGTATTGCATGATGGTTTTGGTGTAAAATTGATCTCATCATCCAGGCAGTGAGTCTAGTACCCAATATTAATTTTTCAATCCTTACTCTCCTCCCTCCCGTCCTCTTAATAGTCCCTGGTGTCTACTGTTGCCTTCTTTACGTCCCTGAATACCCAATGTTTAACTCCCACTTATAAGTGAGAACGTGCGGTATTTGGTTTTCTGTTCCTGCATTAATTTGCTTAAGATAATGGCCTCCAGCTGTATCCATGTTGCTGCAAAGACTGTGATTTTTGTCCCTTTTTTATAGCTGCAAAAATCAATTTTTCTTATGTCTTCTGTAAAGCTGCAAAATATAAAGGAGCCATTTTCTCCCTAACTGTAACCATCATGGGCAATCTATTTGCACTTATGGGTAAAGTCTGATTTGGAGCATTTTTTCTAAACTAGTGAGAACTTTCACTCGTAGCTAATGATCCCCTCCCTCACTTGCATTTTTTTCTGAGTAACAGAAACTTTCACCTTGGATGATCTAGTCCTTAAACAACTGTAATATGTTTCCAAAGAGGCACTGTTTCAACATGAGATCTGCATTAACAATTGGCAGAAACCCTTGTCTTTTCTCTGTCCCACTTACAATGATGGCTGTCTCAAGCCAATAATAAATATTCTGCTAGTTTACATTTGTGCAAATCAAACAAACACCTGTTGGTTCCCTTTAGTATTTCAGAGATAGGGAATACAGCTAGAAAGTCATAGTGGAACAGCTACCACTTATTGAGTACCTAAGAGTGCTTTACATACGTTGTGTTTGTATGGCACCACAAGCCCCATACAAAATTATTAGGTATTATTCTGTGGTGAACAGTTTTGTACAAACTTAGCCCCAAAGTCCAAGAAACCAGAGAGGCTGAAGAAAGAGACTGACATAGCCACTCTCAGAAAGAAACATCTAATAGGGATTTAAGAACTGAAGCTATGCTTGTGTCTCAGGTGGTGGTGAGATGACATGGTGGATTCCCACACCATTACCCTCCAGACATGGGGCTTACGTACCATAGGAGAGAAATGTATAGGACAATTATAGCAAAAGGCAAGAATGCTATGTTAATCTGCATAAGGGCAGGATTTATGGTTAAGGATGTTTAGACCTAAGAGCAGTAAATACACACTTTTACATAAGAAATGACAAAACAGAAATCTTAACAGCATAACTAGAACTAGGGTTAATCAGAAGTCAACATGGTAGATTAGCATACAAGATGGAGTTGCTTTAGCCTCCACAGGTGTCAAAGCTGAAATTTAAACTCACATCTACCTAAGATGAATGATCAGGATCTTAGGTCATGAACTTTCTCACTAGGTCAGCTTGACAACAAAAAACACAGGCATCTTTAACTCACAGAAAACTGGAATTTTATCAATTTGACATCACATAAAGCATAGTTCCTGTGGTGACTGGTAGGAGATCCCAAACCTGCCAGAGGAGTGGTGACCAGTAGATTTTCTATTTAATAACAAGCAAAGTTATTTAGCTCACAATTCTAGATGCTGGAAAGTTCAAGAGCATAGTGCTGACACCTGGCAAAGACCTTCATGCTGTGTCATCCCATAGCATAAAGCAGAAGGGCAAGAAATGGCAAAATCAAGACAGCAAGAAGAGGTCAAACTCACTTGTATGAGAAAAACATCCCCACAATAACTAGCCCCCTCCCTCGATAACAACATTAGTCCAACCATAAGGGCAGAGCCTTCATGACTTAGTCTCTCTTCCTTAGGCACCACCTCCCAACACTGTTGCATTGGGAATTAAGTTGCTAACACATGAACTTTGTGGGAAACCTTCAAACCATAGCATCCACCGTGGGAGATGGGAGTAAACATTAGAGCTATACACAAGAAACAATGTCCCCAGTTAGTTTTTCTGCTTATAAATGGGCACGTTTGCTACATACTCCTTTTTGCCCTCCCTTCACACACCTATTTTAAGCATTAGCTCTATGCCAAGATCTATAAGGATTATGCACTGAGAGATGAGGCCTCACTGGTTGGCCAACTAGCCCTGGTGTCACCATTTATAACAGGGACAGGGAGGCAAGCGATGGCCTATAACATATCAATGCAGCAATTGTAAAAAGCAGATGCCAGTCTTCATGATGAAATCCAGACCCTGAAGGCACCCAAGTATACAATACCTAGACATAAAACATTAACTTCAGGCATAGTCGACTCATTCCTGTTGTCTAGCACTTTGGGAGGTGGAGGAAGGAGGATTTCTTTAGGCCAGAAGTTTGAGACCAGCCTGGGCAACACAGGAGACTCCATCTCTACAAAACCTTTAAAAATTAGGCTAGTATGGTGGCACACACCTGTAGTCCTTGCTATTGAGGAGGCTGAGTTAAAAAGCAGGAGGATGACTTGATCCTGGGAGTTTGAGGCTGCAGTGAGTCATAATTGTGCCACTGTACTCCAGCCTGGGTGACAAAGCAAAACTCCATCTCAAAAAAAAAAAAAAAAAAAAAAAAGACCACACAAACAACCTGAAGCACCTAAATGGAACACTTAAGAGGTTACATATTTTTGGCCTGGTAGTGAGAAGGAAGATTTAGATAGCCATAACTGCCTGCCAATGACAAAGTACCTTCCAAAAATCATACTGATGATTCTGTCAACATCAGTGAACATGAGTAATAGATAATAGGAAGTAAGGAATCCTTCACATCTCCAGCTCAAACAAGTGAGCAGGAGTTCACCAAAAATATCTGATTAATATGGTTCTCATAAAACTTTTAATATAATACTAGAAGATAATTAAATGAACAAAATAGACGGCATTCTATTATACTGCAGGCATATTCATTTATATATATTAAAATTTAAGTTGGGGAAAAACTAAACTAATAATTATTTTACTAAAACACCAGCGATTTGATCTAGGTTCTGCTGATTGTCACACAGAAAGCCAATGACTGAGACGATAAGTATTGACATAGAAGGTTTTAATTGGGTGCTGCAGCCAAGGACATGATAGCTCAGTCTCACATCCAACTCCCTGGCCCACTAAAACTAGGGATTTTTATAGCAGGGAAGAAATGTTAACAATGTATAAGAAAATAAGAACCAGGACGGGGCAAGGAAGCAGTCATGATGAGGGTCCCACATCTCATTGTCTAGATGTGGTGATATGGTGAGTTTCAGTATTTTGGTACTTTTTTTTTGAGAGGTCTTAATGTCATTTCCTGAGGCAGGAACTCAGGTAAAACAAATGTAAACTTTAAGCTTTAAGACCAGAAGGGTTAATTTCTATGTTTATCCAAAAAAAAAAAACTATCTATGGGACTATTAGGTCAGTTTCAATTAATTTCCTGGATTTTAGTTTTAAAAATGTTATAGATTTTAGAATATGAAATACTTTTGTCTGATTCTAAATTTGAGATTTAAAAAATTAAGAATTTTACAAGGTAGGTGTCATAAAATTAAAATGAAATCTTATTTCTTAAAAACAACCTCAGTTGATTTTATCTTCACATAAAAGACAAGGTCATGGTAAAATAAAGAATCTCGTATTTTGGAAAAATAAAAAATATATCAATGTTTTCAAACATATGCTTTTTAAAAACCATAGGGAAAATATAATCTAATAAGAGATTCATGGATCTGTAAAGAGTTGAGTAGTTGTGTGGTCAGGGGGTCCATCAATACTCTGAAGCCTTGTGTGTTTTTGTGTGTAAGTGCCATCAGTGGAAAAATGGGGGAGCAATTTTTCAGATTCTGAAAAGTGTATGTGACCCACATAAGGGTTGTTACTGAGTGTTGGAAAGTATGAGAAAATTTTAAAACCTTATCAGTTATTGGAAGCTATGATGATCTCTGATTAGAATTCAAAACAAAAACTAACTAAAATATAGGTACAAAATCTGAACTCCAATGTTCAGATGAATTAAAGATCCTTGGGGTCAACAAAAGAACTGACTCTGTCCGTGGCCCTCAGCAGCATCCATTGAGCTGATAGTTCATCAGGTCATTGTTCTCTCTATCCCTCCACAAAGAACCAAGCCCACAATGTGTAAGAGATTTGCTTTGTTTTTTTCAACTCCGGGGCTCTGGCAGTTCACAGCAGCTGGAACCAGTCCAAGCAGCCTGCTGGATAAGGATGAGCTGTGTATTTCATTTTTATAGACCAAATGGCTTCTCGATAATTTATCATCTGTGTGATAGAGAAAAGTAGCAATAAAATGTGATTGTAAAACCCTACATTCTTCTAGAATCAAGAAAGGAACTAAAAGAAAGCTAAAAGAGAAATGACAACACAGCTTTGTGACCTAAAAATGTGTGGCCGGCTGTGGTGGCTCATGGCTATAATCCCAGCACTTTGGGAAGCCAAGGCAGGCGGATCACAAAGTCGAGGTTGAGACCATCCTGGCCAACATGGTGAAACACTGTCTCTACTAAAAACACAAAAATTAGCTGAGTGTGGTGGCACGCGCCTGTAGTCCCGGCTACTCGGGAAGTTGAGGCAGGAGAATCACTTGAACCCAGGAGGCGGAGGTTGCGGTGAGCTGAGATCACGCCAGTGCACTCCTGCCTGGCAACAGAGTGAGACTCTGTCTCAAAAAAAAAAGTGTGTTTTTCTAAATCAAATGCTGTTCTTGTTTCTTGAACTAAATATCTCTGAAGATGTTGAATCTCAAAAGTAGAAAATCTGTGGGGTGGGGGTGTAGAAGAATTGACTGTTTCTGGGCAGCCTATTGAGTGAAATCTTGAGACAGAGTCTTTGATAACAGTTTCCTAGGAAACATTTTATCTGCGATTTCCTGTTAATATAAGAACTGCAGCACTTTAACATGTTTGGGACCCTCATCCCAGGAAGCATTAATCATCAGAGGAAAATAAATCACTCACATGAGGAGAAGTTGGGGCTCATGTTACCAAGGACTATAAGAAATAAAACTCAAAAAATAAAATAATTAAAAAGTTTAAAAAGAAATAAAACTTATCAATGGGTTTCATTGGAATCTATTTCTAGGATTGCTCCCATTTATACATCTGTGGCATTTGCTTTACCCCAAGAAAATATTTCCATTCTAAGATTTTTCTGTTTATTTTTCAGCAAAACTTCATGGCTTTAGATTCTCTCAGATGCATCCCCAGCAGATGTTTAAAAGAACAGTGTAACTCACCTCTGAGTAACCTTCATATTGCCTTCTGCAAATGCGGGAGCCCATAAGAATTCCAGCCTGCACAGAAGACCCAGGCTGGAGACTGACTCCCTTCCCTGCCTTGTCAATGTCCCCCAATCAAGGCCTGTGCACACTGGTGGCTACTAGGTGTTCATGGAATAGTAACCATAGCTAACATTTATATAGAATTCACTGTTATAAGCACTTTCCCTCATACAAACACTGTACAATAGGTAGGATTATCACACCATTTCATAGATGAGGAGATGGAAGCACAGAAAGATTAAGTAAGTTGGCCAAGGTCACACAGCTGTAAATGGTGTAACTGTAATTTAATTCTATAACCCATTGGAGTATGAATAATTTTCCTGCTTTTTGCACCAGAAACATGAGCCTCAAAGAGTCCAAGTGACTAACCTAAATTCACACAACTAGTAAGGGGCAGTTAGAATCCACCCCAAGCCAATCAGTGTTCTTTCCCCATGCCTCTCTGCAGGCCGATGACAGCAACAGCAGCATTTAAATCCTTTAAAAAATGTCTTACTTTGGTCTTTGTTTCCTCTATATCAAATATAATCATTCATCCAGACAGAAAATAAGGAATATAGAAATAAAGCTCCCAGGAAATAAAAATGTTCTGTACATTTCTTGTTCTCTTCATATGTGAACAATTACTACAGAAGACTAATGGGCTTACTTCGCTTGCTTCAAGCTTCACTAGCAAGAACAAACAAGTTTGAAGAGTCATACACACATCAAAATACCAATAGCACAGAAAAGCAGTTGCAAATACTATCAATGTCCTGGCAAGAACAAAGGAATTCCAGCTTACTTCAATTCAGTTAAGGGTGAAGTATATTGGCAATTTATTTCTAATAAATGAAGTATTTAACTTGGCAAACACTGGAGTAGGAGAACTTGCTTCTGAAGCACAATGTCATTTGTAAAAAATGCACTCAACCCTGCATAATGACATTTGCACTGACCTCAAGTGTTTATCATCTTAGAGGAAATAAAATGTTTTTGGCAGAACGAGTTTTTAGGCTTAGAGTTAGAATTAAACCAGGGCTTAGACAAAGATCTTGCTCTTGGCAGTTCTTTGTGAAACAGCCACATTTTGCTGTCAGCACCTCTCTAGCTTACCTACCACCTCAACTCCAGGTGTGCTCCTAGGATTTACAGACTGTCCCAGGGATGTTTACAATAAGCCCCATCCCACAACTATTAAAACTGCCTCCCTGAAAAGTTCAATGTGTTTGTACAACAAAGGCTTCTTCTCCCCATTAAATAGAGAAAATACTAGAGTATATTTTCCAGAGGAGAGAGGTGTGAAATGGAAGCGTGGAAAGATTGCTAAATATCCTCCAATATCCATTTTTCCTTTCTTTATTTTTGTAATATAACTCCTCTGCCCAGCTAGAGATATACAACCTAGCATGTCTACACCTAGTCATGGCCATGTAGCTAAGTACTTGCCCATAAAATATGAACAGTAACAATGGTGCAACTTCTGAAAACTTCTTTACTTCAAAGTTAGCCACTTGGCATCCACTCCCTTTTCCCCCTTTAATGGGTGCTGGTAAACCAATTTCAAACAGGTGGATAAGGGTAAAACTCCAGGGAAGGGTGGAACAGCAAAATAGAAGGTCCCTGGATCATCTGCCTATCATTGGGAGAGAAATAAACTTTAATTGTGTTTAAGCCTCTGTCATTTTCATTATTCTGTAAAATGCTCACATCAATATCTTAACTCTATGGACAAGAAAGGGAGAGCAGCAAGAAAACCTCCCCAGAAGTGAGTTAGAGTCACACACAGAGACCCCTCCTTTGAGACTCAATTTCTTCATCTTTAAATGAGAATAATCCCTCTCTTTAACTATTAAATTAAATTAAATCATATATGTCATACATTAAGGAGACTGTATAAGTTTTCAAGCAATGGTAACTTAAAATCATAATCTTCTCATTTGAAATATCAAATATTATATCCCCCTACCTATCCAAGTAGTCACCAAGTCCACATATGATAGGTCAGATTACTACACCATTTCATAGATGGGGAAATGGAGGCACAGAAAGCTTAAGTAAGTTGACCAAGGTCACATACTAGTATGTAGTGTAACTGTAATTTAAATCTAATAATCCACTGGAGTATGAATAATTTTTCCTACTTTTTGGACAAGAAACATGAGCCTTCTTTATTATCCATTCTTTTAATTCTCACTGCTACTATCATTAAGTCTGGCCAGAGTCACCAACAGACTACCTATGAGCTGAATCCCATCAGAGACATTATTTTCCTGTAATTAGTCATCAATATAAAAGCCAGGAGCCTCCAATTACCATTTTGCAGTTAAGAGAACAAGGGATCTCTGGAGAAATGGACAATTCTAGTATGAGCAAGAAATTGTAAAAGATTGGCCAGGCACAGTGGCTCACACCTGTAATCCCAGCACTTTGGGAGGCCAAGGCAGGCAGATTACCTGAGGTCAGGAGTTCGAGACCAGCCTGACCAACATGGTGAACCCCCACCTCTACTAAAAATACAAAAATTAGCCAGGCGTGTGGCATGTGCCTGTAATCTCAGCTACCTGGGAGGCTGAGGCATGAGAATCACTGGAACCTGGGAGGTGGAGGCTGCAGTGAGCCAAGATCATGCCACTGCACTCCAGCCTGGGCAACAGAGCAAGTAATGAACTTATCATACTAAAGATGAATTAAATGACTCAGGGAATGAACCTGAAGAGGCTATGACAGATCAAAAGTGAGATGAGTTAGTCAACAACAATAAATGCAATGGATTGAAAAAAAATCAAGTGTATTTAAATCTGTTAGTTCATAATCATAATAAAAATAATTAATTGATAACCATGGAAGATGATTAAGAACCATTTCATTATTTTGAAAATTTACAAGGGGAAGAATTGAGCATTCATTCCGCCTGTCCTAAAGAAAGCATACTGCTAGGTAACCAAATAATAGATGAGAGGGAAGTTTCTCTCTATAAAAGTTATTCTAGCAAATAAAAGGCTGGATTACATGGCTCATGACTGTAATCGAGCACTTTGAGAGGCCGAGGTGAGAAGATCGCTTGAGCCCAGGAGTTCAAGACTAAGCTAAGCAGCATAGCAAAACCCTGTCTCTACAAATTAAAAAAAAAAAAAAAATTAGCCAGGCATAGTGGTGTACACCTGTAGTCTCAGCTACTCAGGAAGCTGAGGTGGGAGGATCCCTTGAACTAGGAGGTAGAGGCTGCAGTGATTTGAGATCACACCACTATACTCCAGACTGGACGACAGAGTGAGACCCTGTCTAAATAAATAAAATGAAAAAAAGAGGTTTACACATACACAATACATATATAATCAACAGAGTAAAAAATCACTATTCTACAACCTCCAAAAACCTAATTGAATCAGTATTTCAATATGAACAGCTGCTAATATTAAAAGAGAGACAATCAGACATCATGTCTCTTGGCACATGGAAAAACACAGTATCACTTATGAAGATTTGCCCCAGAAAAACCTAAAGTAGAATCTGATCAAGCTTCTATAATGCTACTACCAATTTACAGAAAATACAGAGGAAAAGTAAAAACAAATGATACTTCAAGGATGCAATCAACAAAACCCAAACTCTAGGAAACTTCACAGAACATCTCAGTTTATTTAACAAATAAATTACAAGATACAAGATAACAAGGAAAAATCATCTCCCAACACTCAACAGCAACGAGACCTAAAGCACAGACTTTACATAATAGAGACAGTCACTCAAGTTCTGTCTCTGCCATTTATAAGCCATTTATAATACTAACAGTACTGGTTAGTACTTACCAGTTTACAGGTGAAGAAAGGTAAGCTTAAAGAGGTTAAATTAATTTCAAACATTTTTAAGAATAAATGCTTCCAAAGAATGTTTGAAATAATGCACACCCAATTGCCTAGCTTATAGCACATGTACTATAAAATTAATCTTTATTATCTTCATCATTAGGGAACATTTGCTGAATCAATGATTAAATAACTAGAATTAATCTGCCAAAAATACCGAATGTAAACTATTCTTAGCTGATAATATCAGCCAGGTCATTTACTCAATATTTATTGGGCACTGGAGCTGGCACAGGAGGCACAAAAATACATGTAAATGTGACCTCCACCTGCACACTTTGGCCTTTTCAAAAAAAGCTAATGAAGATGTCAAGGCCTATTAACAGCCTGCTGGGAAGAACTTTTAGGAAGGACAGCCACCAAATATTTGTACTTTCATGCAAAATCTGACTGAGGGTGGATAGTGCTCACTGTTGTGATAGTTTACTCTATATGATTGAATCATTGTGGAATTACTAACATTCTCACAGAGACTGACAACGCTTGCCTGCTTTCTACTCTTGCTATTCCCATCTGTTCCTCTTTTTCATCCACAAGATTTCCTTTCACTCCATATACCTCCTGAGGATCAAAATCCTATGACACATTTGTCTCTATGACTTGCAAGAGGAAGAGAATGCATAAGCTTGCCAGAATATTAAAAGAACAATTACTTCCTCATTAGAAGAGAGCCAACCTATTTTAACGTTGAGATACAAATGACTAATGCAGTACAGACAGTTCCTACCTCATAAACAGTCAACTTACAAATGACCCAGACACACACTACTGCCTCACCCCACCAGACTGCTGTTGCCACGGGAACCACTCAGAGCAGGGAGGGGAGGAAAACGGAAGGTTTTACAGAAGCAGGGCGTTCAGAATAAAAGATAGGGAAGAAATTGAAACAAGGAAAATAGCTTGTCTTTCCCAGCATATCTCAAGTTTGTTCACTGAGCTCTGTTCCAGTGTCTGAAATTCTATAATTACAGAGGACACTGCTTAGCAAAATCCATTTTTTTTAAGACAACTATTTCTAGTGGAAGTATTTACAATAATCCTCAATTACTTCTGGGCTAACTTTTCACTAAGGAGAGATTCTTAGTAACAGTATTTTTTAATCAGAGGCAGAAAGATGGCTCTGATTTCATCAGCTGCAACTGGCAGTCAGCGTCCAAGGCACAGCATCCTCAGCAAGACACATTCACCTTTAAGTACAAATCACAGGCACCAGGTACACAAAACTCCAGCTAGCATTTGCACATGTGACATAACAGGTGAGGCACCCCCGGTAGTTTTACAACACAGTAGTCCTGAGTATCAACAGCCCCTCCAGTGCTGGCGGCATCAGGAGGTTTTGTCATGAAAACCTAGTGCAATAGAGAGGGGAAATAATGGATTTGGAATTTTATAAAACAGACATCCACTTTGGGGACCACATCTAAACCAGTCATACAAAGCTACTTAGGAGAAAAGGTGAGAACTAAAAGCTTGAAAGAAAAATCTGCCCAAGCCAGTGGCTGTTTTTACCCCTGAGTTGGTATGAACTGTAAAATAGACGTTTTTTTTTTCTTAATTTGAAGTCAGGTGCTGTATCTATACTTAAAATGATTTTTTTTTTAAGAATAAATGTTTACAAAGAATGAGCAGTTATTATCACTTCTGAAATTTGACTGAACACAATTTTTAAAACACTTTTATGTTATTAAAATAATGCATGACCATTAGAAAGTTGTAATAATAGAGGGTCATACTAGGAGAAAACATCTCCCATTCCCACCTCAGCCAAATACCACTCCCCTAAAGCCAGCAACGCATACTTTCAGTCATTATCCACAATTGGTATACATACTCACATACACAATCCTACATGCAAGCATCTATAACTTTCACATACACACAAAGGATATCATACTATACCTACTGCCCTGTTATTTTCTGTTTAATTTATATTGGAACCCTTTCCACATTAATATATATGGTTACTTCACTCTTTTTCAAGGCTGTCAGTAGTTTATTGTACAAATGAATCAGTTTTCTATTGGCAAACTCTTAGTGTTATTAATTTTTGAATCTTACAACAGTGAAGCAATGAACATACTTGTGCATGTCTTTACACATTTGTACAAAGCATTTTGGTTAGGTAAATTCTCAGAAGTAAAACTGTTGCATCAATAAACCTATTAAAATGTTTATCATGGTCGGGTGCAGTGGCTCATGCCTATAATCCCAGCACTTTGGGAGGCCAAGGCAGGCAGATAACAAGGTCAGGAGTTCGAGACCAGCCTGGCCAACATAGTGAAACCCTGTCTCTACTAAAAATGCAAAAATTAGCTGGGCATGGTGGTGTGTGCCTGTAGTCTCCGCTACTCGGGAGGCTGAGGTAGGAGAATGGCTTGAACCCGGGAGGTACAGGTTGCAGTGAACCGAGATTGCACCACTGCACTTCAGCTTGGGCAACAGAGACTTCATCTCAAAAAATAAAATAAAAATATTGTTTATCACAACTGCCAAACTGAACTCCGCAAGTTTGTGTTTTCCAAAAATTTTCTTTACACATATAAGTGCAATGAGATTATACAAATCCCAATCCATAGATGGAATGGACAAAATCTAAGATAAGATTCTTAACTAGGAATGGCCCATACTGCTGTTTGCACTTGCTTGAAAGTCTTTCTCTTGACCAAAACATGGTTATGGGAAAAAAAAAAAAAAAAAAAAGCAAGCCTTCCTCCATATTTCCCGGGGGGAAGACAACTGATATTTAAAAGGGTCCAGATGCTGCAACAGTTGATTGCCAAGTGCTTGCCTGGATCCCTCTCTGTTCTACCTATACATATTCCATCTTGGTGTATTCCTTTTCCTTCTTTTATTTGGCTTATTTGCTTAGCTGTTTCCAGCCTAGATACTGTAATACACATCCCTTCCTCCCTCTGCTGGTAAGAACACCTTCTTCCTTTAGAAAACTGCCAGTTCACCATGTCAGGTGATTGTACCGGGGCTGACAAGGGTAACATCTCTCCAGGACAAATGGAATGTGCCTGTGACCCAGACCTGGCCAATCATGATGTTTCACGTCCCTTATCAATAAGTGACACACTTAAAGAAAGACATGTCTCAAATCTAGCCAGAGTTCTCCTCTGATGTATTACATATGGACAATGGCAATCTTTATTCTTTGGGGTTTCAAAGATGGATGAAAGCTGGAGTAGTCCATGGCAAAGCCTTCTACCTGGAGGAAAGCCAGTTAAAACAGGAGACAAAACATTCAAAAAAATTCAAATAATTTCAGGTATCTTCTCTGACCACAATGAAATAAAACTAGAAATCAATAACGAGAAAAAGAAAAATTTCAGAAACTGTACAAACACATGATAATTAGACAATATGCTCCTGAATGACCAGTGGGGTCAATGAAGAGATTAAGAAAGAAATAGAAAAATTTCTTGAAGCAAAAGATAATGAAAATACAGCATACCAAAACTTATGGGACACAGCAAAAACAGTACTAAGAGGAAAGTTTATAAGCTATACAGGACTACATCAAAAAAGAAAAACTTCAAATGAACAACCTAATGAGACACCTTAGAGAACTAGAAAAGCAAATACAAGTCAAACTCAAAGCTAATAAAAGAAAAAATATAATAAAGATCGGAACAGAAATAAATGAAGCTGAAATGAAGAAAACAATATAAATGATGAATGAAACAAAAAGTTGGTTTTTTGAAAAGTTAAAGAAAATGGACAAACCTTTAGCCAGACTAAGAAAAAAAAAAGATTGGCCAGGTGTGGTGGCTCATACCTGTGATCCTAGCACTTTGGGAGGCTAAGGCGGGCAGATCACGCAGTCAGGAGATTGAGACCATCCTGGCTAACATGATGAAACCCCATCTCTACTAAAAATACAAAAAATTAGCTGAGTGTGGTGCCACATGCCTGTAATCCCAGCTACTCTGGAGGCTGAGGCAGGACAGTTGCTTGAACCCGGGAGGCAGAGGTTGCAGTGAGCCAAGATCGTGCCACTGCACTCCAGCCTGGGCGACAGAGTGAGACTGCATCTCAAAAAAAAAAAAAAAAAGAAAAGAAAGAAATCTAAACCCTGAACAGACCAGTAACAAGTAACGAGACTAAACTCATAATAAAAAGTCTCCCAGCAAAGAAAAGCCCCGGACTTGATCGCTTCACTGCTTAATTTTACCATACATTTAAAAAAGAACTAATACCAATCCTACTCAAATTATTTCAAAAAATAGTTTCAGAACTATTCTATGAGGCCAGTATTACCCTAGTACCAAAAGCAAAGACACATCAAGAAAAGAAAACTACATGCGAACATCTCTAATGAACATTGATGCAAAAGTCTTCCACAAAATACTAGCAAACAGAATTCAGCAACGCATTAGAAAGATCATTCATCATGACCAAGTGGGATTTATCTCAGAGATGGATGGGTGGTTCAACATACACAAATCAGTCAATGTGATACATCATATAAATAGAAAAAAGGACAAAAACCATAACATCATTTCAATTGATGGTAAAAAAAGCATTTCATAAAATTCAACATCCCTCATGATAAAAACTCTCAAAAAACTGTGTATGAAAGGAAAATATCTCAACATAATAAAAGCCATATATGACAGACCTACAGCAAGTATTATACTGAATAGGGAAAATACTAAAAGCCTTCCTTCTCAGATCTGGAACACAACAAGAATGCCCACTTTCGCCCCTGTTACTCAACATGGTACTAGAAATCCTAGCTAGAGCAAACAGGTAAAAGAAAGGGCATCCAAATTAGAAAAGCAAAAGTCAAATGATCCTTGTTTGCAGATGATATGATTTTATATTTGGAAAAAATGTAAAGACTCCACCAAAAAACTATTAGAACTGATAAATTCAGTAAAGTTGCAGGATGCAAAAATCAGTAGCATTTCTATATGCCAACAGTAAACAATCAAAAAAAAAAATTGGCCAGACGCAGTGGCTCATGGCTATAATCCCAGCACTTTCAGAGGCCGAGGCAGGAGAATCACGAGGTTAGGAGATCAAGACTGTCCTGGCCAACATGGTGAAACCCCATCTCTACTAAAATACAAAAAAATTAGCTAGGCATAGTGGCATGCACCTGTAGTCCCACTACTCTGGAGGCTGAGGCAGGGGAATCACCTGAATCCGGAAAGCAGAGGTTGCAATTAGTCAAGACTGCACCGCTGCACTCCAGCCTGGTGATAGAGCAAGACTCCATCTCAAAAAAGGAAAAAAAAAAAAAGTAAAGAACCTATAATTCTATTTACCATAGCTACAAATAAAATTAAATACCTAGGAATTAACCAAAGAAGTGAAGTATCTCTACAATGAAAATTATAAAACACTGGTGAAAGAAACTGAAGAGGATGCAAAAAATGGAAAGATACTTCATGTTCATGGATTGGAGGAATCAATATTGTTAAAATATCCATACTACCCAATGCAATCTACAGGTTCAATGTAATCCCTATCAAAATATCAAAGACATTCTTCACAGAAATAGAAAAACAATCATAAAATTTGTAAATTTTAGGATGGTCTTTTGTAGAACCACAAAAGACCCATAGTCAAAGTTATCCTGAGCAAAAAGAACAAAACTGGAGGCATCATACTACCTGACTTCAAATTACACTACAGAGCTATAGTAACCAAAATAGGATGGTAATGGCATATAAACAGACACACAGACCAATGAAACAAAATATAAAACGCAAAAACAAATCCATACATCTACATTTAACTCATTTTTTTTACAAAGGTGCCAAGAACATACATTAGAGAAAGGACAATCTTCAGCAAGTGGTGCTGGGAAAACTGGATATCCATATACAGAAGAATGAAACTATACCCATATCTCTCACCGTATACAAAAATCAAATCCTCTGAATGAAAGACTTAAATCTAAGATCTCAAACTATGAAACCACTAAAGGAAAACATTAGGGGAACTCTCCAGGACATTGGACTGGGCAAAGATTTCTTGAGTAATATCCCATAAGCACAGGCAATCAAAGTAAAAATGAACTAATGGAATCACATCAAGTTAAAAAACTTCTGCACAGCAAAGGAAATTATCAAGAAAGTGAAGAGACAATACATAGAATGGGAGAACATATTTGCAAACTATTCATCTGACAAGGGATTAAAGCCAGAATATAAGGCACTCAAACAACTCTATAGGAACAAAATATAATAATCTGATTAAAAATGAGCAAAATATCTGAATAGACATTTCTTAGAAGAAGACATAAAAATGGCAAATGGGTTTATGAAAAGGTGGCCAACATCATTGATCATCAGAGAAATGCAAATTGAAACTACAATGAGATATCTTCTCACCCCAGGTAAAATTAGTTTTATCCAAAAGACAGACAATAGCAAATGCTGGTAAGGATGCAGAGAAAAGGAAACACCTGTACACTGTTGATGGGAATATAAATTAGTACAACCACGATGGAGAACAGTTTAAAGGTTCTTTACAAAACTAAAAATAGAGCTACCATATGATCCAGGAATCCCACTGCTAGGTACTGACCCAAAAGAAAGGAAATCAGTATATCGAAGATATGTTCACTCCCATGCTTGTTTACTTATTTATTTTGAGACAGAGTCTCACTCTGTTGCCTAAGCTGGAGTGCAGTGGTGCCATCTCCACTCAGTCCGCAACCTCCGCCTCCTAGGTTCAAGCGATTCTCTTGCCTAAGCCTCCTGAGTAGCTGGGATTACAGACATGTGCCACCACACCTGGCTAATTTTTGTATTTTTAGTAGAGATGGTGTTTCATCATGTTGGTCAGGCTGGTCTCAAACTGCTGACCTTGTCATCTGCCCGCCTCGGCCTCCCAAAGTGCTGGGATTACTACAGGCATGAGCCACCACGCCCGGCCCTTCACTCCCATGTTTATTGCAGTACTATTCACAATAGCCATGATTTGAAAGTGACCTAAGTGTCCATCAACAGGTGAATAGATAAAGAAAATGTAGGGGCTAGGCACGGTGCCTCTTGCCTGTAATCCCAGCACTTTGGGAGGCTGAGGTAGGCGGATCACGAGGTCAGGAATTGGAGACCAGTATGGTGAACATAGCAAAACCCAGTCTCTACTAAAAATACAAAAAAATTAGCCAGGTGTGGTGGTGTGTGCCTGTAATCTCAGCTACTTGGGAGGCTGAGGCAGGAGAATCTCGTGAACCCTGGAGGCGGAGGCTGCAGTAAGCCAAGATCAGGCCATTGCACTCCAGCCTGGGCAACAGTATGAGACTTCATCTCAAAAAGAAAAAGAAAAAGAAAAAAAAAAAGAAAAAAAGAATATGTGGTACATATACACAATAGAGTACAACTCAGTCATAAAAAAGAATGAGATCCTGTCATTTGCAACAACATGGATGGAACTGGAGGTCATTATGTTAAGTGAAAAAAGTCAGGCACAGAAAGACAGACTTCGCATGTTTACACTTATTTGTGGGAACTAATAATTAAAACAATTTATGGAGACAGGGAGTAGAAGGATTCTTACCAGAGGCTGGAAGGGTGGGGGCTGGGGGAGTGGGGATGCCTATGGGTACAAAAAAATAGAATAAGATCTCGTTTGATAGCACAACAGAGTAACTACAGTCAATAAGAATTTAACGGTACATTTTACAATAACTAAAAATATAACTAGGTTATTTGTTACACAAAAGATAAATGCTTGAGTAATGAATACCCCATTTACCCTGATGTTATTATACATTGTATGCCTGTATCAAAACAACCCATATACCCTACAAATAAAACAGGAGAGAGGTCAACCAAAATGCACAATAAGCAGATTTGAAAGGTAGATGGAGACAGAGGGAGAAAGAAAATCTTGATGAAGTAATTTGAGTTCTTAGAAGTTAGGTACTTTCTACTTACATAAGTCAATACAGTCTCTTTATACTTAATATGGTCCAAATTGTGGCTTTTGTTCCTTAAACAGTAAGGGTTATGACTAATATGGCATCAGTCTCAGACCCACTGGTTTGTTTTCTGACTTGTCTCCTTCCTAGTTACTCAGTATTCCTTTGTCTGTTTTCCCTGAGTTTTCACCTGTCTTAGGGCTCTGTCTAAGGGCATTACTACCAAGGGCATCCCTAGTAGTAATGTTGGCCAGTGTTCCTCAGATAGTCTCTCCCTTGAGTTGGCCAATAAGGTATACATATTATACTCCTGGATGAAGTACCCCTCACTAGTTGTGTGACCTGGGCCCTCATTTTCCTCACAGTATTGTTGGATGCACCTTGAACAGCACTAAACACAATTCGAAATATTTCTGAACAGCTTTCAAAAATAGTGGATGGACACTGTAAGGGTCACAAAAGCTGGGTTGCACACATTTGCAGTGATAGAATGAATGAAGTTGAACAATGGAATATTTTGTGTGTAACCAAAGGATATTTGTTATTTCATTTCCATTTTCTAGTAAAGGCTTATGCCAGTTTTACAATATCAATGTAGTTTGTGTAGTCATTTGCTAAAAAATTACATGACCTTCTAGGATAAGATTTTAATTTTTTTTTTCCATTTCAAAAACAAAAACATTAAAAATAAAACCATGTTTAATTCTAACACCCTAAAACAAGTATTTCCTTCCAGTTTGCATCTAAATGTATTTTTCTCCACAGATGGAATAACAGTGGTGTAATTTTATGTTTCCTTTTTTCACTTGCATTTAAAAATAGGCTTTGCCCCATGCAGGATATTTATAATTCAACAGCTAGGTAATATTCCTTCCAATAGAGATATAATTTATATGACTACATAATTTATACTTTCTGATATTTGGACATTTCAATTTTTTCCAAATATTATAAATGCTCCAATAAAAAGTGAAATTGTCAGCTCAAAAATCTGTGAACAGCTCTTGCTTCTCAAATGAATTTTCCTGAGTCGCCCCTACCACCAGCCAAGTGTGAGTTTACATATGTGGATGTTTCACTTTTAATGCAGCAGACCCTGTCTCTGGTATTATCTTTTTTTTTTTCTTCCCCTAATGTAACAGGTATAGCATGTTGCCTTCTCAGTGGGCACCAAATAGCTCTGAGTTTTGCAAAGAATAATTAAAATCTAAGGAGACAAAAATAAAAGCTTGCAAGTATGAAAAGTTTCTATTCTAAATCAAGCAATTTAGAAATAGAACCTTTTCTAAATCAAGAGATTCAGAAATAGAATGATAGATTTAAAAATAGATGAACACTAGTAGTGTATAACTATTTATAATTCTTTTCCCTTTTCAGATCTGTAACTTACAGAGGAGAATGTAGTCTTGCATGCACATGTTAACCTACCAATAACAAGTCTGGTTTCACAGTACTAAAACAAGACTGCAAATTTGTCCTTTTATAATTTTTTTAAAGGGCACATACTTTACAAAAGACAAAACGAAGCAGAGGATAAGAGTCAAAGAGTGCAAAACCTAGAGATTTCCTTTGAGAGATTTTACAGAGAAGAGGGATTAAAATTTATGAACCAATTGTCATCCAAAAATATCCTATCAGTTTCTCTACTCTCAATGCATCTACCTTCCCTGTTCCAAGTTTTAACCTTTCTTTAAAAGAAGTATTCAAGCTCTAAAGCTCCACAGTGCTATATTTAGGAAGCAGTAACAGACTAAGGTGGGCTGTTAGGAGCCCACACGAGGCCTTGATAGGGGTTCTGGAATACTCTTCATTTTAACTTTGGGATTCTGCTAACAGTGAGTAGCAGCTCTGGGCTAGACTTAAGACAATGAAGACTGACAATGACAGACAAATTTAAACAGTTGTGGTCAGACTGTGGAGACGAACAGTCCTAAAATAGGTCGTATACTAACTAAATAGACTGTTTTCAACTCCTAGCTTATGTATCAGAGTAGTGAATGGACTCCATAAAAATGATAGAATGGTGCCACATACCTAGTGATACAGTGATTATATTCCAAATGCCATACCCGAAACTCCTGAATTCAAACTAGTCGCCTATAAGTTTTTGTCTTTAAATATATATAGTAAGAGGAAAAAATTCTGTTTCTAGTCCAAAACATTCTAGAACTCAGATTATTGAGAGCTCATGTATGTGATGTGCTTAGTGTATTCAAACCTTCATTTATTCATTTATTCATTCATTCCTTCATTCAACAAGCTGAGCACCTACTAGGTGCTAGAAATTCAGTGGTGAATAAAGACAAATCTATGTCACCTGAAAACACATTTTTCAGGCATGGAATAAGAGAACAGCAGGGCACAGTGACACCAAAGTGTAATCCCAACACTTTGGGAAGCCAAGGCAAGAGGATCTCTTGAGCCCAGGAATTTAATACCAGCCTGGGTAACATAGTGAGACCCTGTCTATACAAAAAAAAATTTTTTTTAATTAGTCTGGCGTAGTGGTACATGCCTGTAGCTCTAACTACTGGAGAGGCTGATGTGGGAGGACCATTTGAGTCTGGGAGATGGAGGCTGCAGTGAGCCATGATCGCACCATTATACTCCAGCCTAGGCAATAGAGCATGACCCTGTCTCAAGGGGGTAAAAAAAAGAATAATAGAATAAATGAGTATAATAAATTAAACTTATTAGAACATTATGTTATGTCCCTGACAGAGCACACAAGGACCTGAAATGTAGAATAACAAAGCTAAAGATGCAGGGAGATCCTAAACAAAATATGGTCCTTTGCACTTTAAAGCATCTATGCATCTATCAGAGTTTTTGTTGTTGTTGTTGTTGTTGTTTTGGGGGGTGGGTTTTGGGATGGAGTCTCACTCTGTCTCCTAGGCTGAAGTGCAGTGGCACGATCTTAACCTAGAAGCCTCCACTTCCTAGGTTCAAGTGATTCTCCTGCCTCAGCCTCCCAAGTAGCTGGGACTACAGGCGCGTGCCACCATGCCTAGCTAATTTTTGGCATTTTTAGTAGAGATGGAGTTTCACGTGTTAGCCAGGATGGTCTCATCTCCTGACCTCGTGATCTGCCCGCCTTGGCCTCCCAAAGTGCTGGGATTACAGGCATGAGCCACCACGCCCAGCCTGCATCTATTGGTTTTAATAGTTCTCTGTTTTTTCCCTTTCTCTCCTCCCCACTCTTCTTCCTCTGGCTTCTACCAGTCTAAAGCTGCTTCAACATCTCCACACTGCATGTACACACAACAGGCGCATATATGCACACCCCTTTTCTGATGACCCCAAACTTTGCTTAATATAAAGAGATGAAAATCTACTTTAGGCTTGGCAAGGTGGCTCAAGCCTGTAATCCCAACAGTTTGGGAGGCCTAGGTGGGCAGATCACCTGAGGTCACTGGTCAACATGGTGAAAACCCGTCTCTACTAAAAATACAAACATTAGCCAGGCATGGTGGTGCACACCTGTAATCCCAGCTACTCAGGAACCCGAGGCAGGAGAATCGCTTGAACCCGGGAGGTGGAGACTACAGTTAGCTGAGATGGCGCCACTGCACTCCAGCCTGGGCGACAGAGAGAGACTGTCTCAAAGAAAAAAAAAAAAAAGAAAATCTCCTACTTTAAAGAAACTGTATGCCATAGGTATTCCTAGCAAAGAAAAATGAGACTCGTGTATTGAAACTTCAGCTTGCCTCCCCTGCCCCTGCCCTTGCCCCTGCCCTCCCCTCCACCTCGGCCCCAGGCACCATTTTAATCCCTCATATTGCTTGACCAGAAAACTACTCAGGAAACAGCTTTTGAAAATAATGGCAGACTTTTACAGAGGGCAAAACTGAGTAACAAAGGAGCAGTAGTCATCAACATGTTTTTAAACCAAGGCGCTTTCCTACATTACTGCCATTTACATTTATGTTCCTCCCTTAAACGTTATCACTGTTTGCTATCAACTGAAACAGTATGGAAGTGACTCTCCTGAGGTTAGAAAGAGTCTAACCCTAGTTCCCAGTACAATCTTCACCAATTCAAAAGAAATTAGATAAATCCTACCTTAGAACGTGCATCATAGGCTGCTTTCTGAAATTCTCTGGCGAAAGGTTCAAGAATCCCAGCAACGGGGAGCATAACAGGAAAATATATCTCACCTGGGATAGCAGTATGAGGAGGAGGGGCAAGTTCCAGGCCTTGAGCCCCATCCACTCCCAGCTGTGTGCTTAATTAAACTTTGATTTCCAGAATGGCCTCTCTGTCTTAAATGAAAACCAAGAGACATGATGTGGTTCTACAGCTCTGCTCCAAGGCACAGATTTTGATTTTTTATTTTGGCAAAACTTCAAATATGATCAGGTGAGGGAAAAAGTTTCTAAAATGCCGTAGAACCTTCTTAGATCTTCCTGGTCACGGCTTAAAGAGATACACATGAGGATTCCTTCATTGGACTCACTTGGGATAATTTAACCTGAAAGAGGAAACGAGTAGCAGGGGTTGGTTTTGTTTTTAAGCAATATGCAGTCATCAAGAAAAAAAACTGTAGCTGAGGCTGATCATATTAATTGCCTGGAGTTCTTGTTCAAAGTAAGGAATCATCCAGACCTTAGATTCTCATTTAATTATACAGGAATGTGAGACTGCATATTGACTTGGTTTGTTTTTTTGGTGGGACTTCTGGGTTTTTTGTTGTTGTTGTTTGTTTGGTTTTTGGTTTTTAGCATTAACCTTTAAAAGAAAAGTGCAGATAGTTAAGAACCATAGCTAATAGAATGGTTGCATCTTTATCATGAATGCCTAATAGTTATACATTTTTATGGGGCATATGTGATATTTCGATACAAGCAAACAATGTGTAATGGTCAAATCAGGGTAACTGATCAAATCAGGGTAAACCTCAAGCATCTATCATTTCTTTGCTTCATTTCTTTTTAAGTGTGTCTCTGATTGTAAATATGCATACAAAAACTGGAATATATACCAAAATATCAGTAGTGATTATTTCTATGTGGCAAGATTCCATTTGAATTTAGTTATTTCTTTTCTCTGTTTTTAAATGTTTCCAGACAATACAGCCATACTATTTTTTAAAGTTATTTACTATTTAAACTTTTCAAAAGATATTAATTATCTGCTAATCTTCTGAAGAAAGCACAACTGGAAAACACATTTTTGTAATGGTAGCAAGACTTAGCTTAGGGATTAAAAGACATGGTTTTCCCAACTCAACTCAGAAGCATCCATTTTCAAAATTCTCTAAATAGAAAATGAGTGAAAGATTTATCCTATCCATACCATATGTGTCCTAACCTATCCCTGAATATAAATTTGTAGAGCCAATTGCCTACTCAACATCTCCAACTGAACGTCTCAAAAATCTCCCAAAGTTAACATATCCCAAACTGAAATCTTTATTCACTTCCCCTAAGTCAATTCCCCTCCACAACCTCCTTTTCCTCATTTGCTCAGCCAATAACTTAAGAAGTATTTTTGACTCTTCCCTTTCAAAGCTCATATCCGATTGTCAACAAGTCTACTTTTTTCTATCTTAAAATAAATCCTCAGAGTTTCAGTCAGCTCTGAAATATAGGTTCTGTCTCCACAGCTTAGTCCACTATGTGCTACTGTAACAGAATATCTATGACTGTGTAACATAGAATGAATAGAATAATTTTTTAGAATAATAAAAAATGAAATTTATTTTTTCACAGTCATGAAGGCTGAGAAGTCCAAGATCAAGGCACCAGCATCTAGGGAGGGCCTTCTTGCTGTGTACTCGCGTAACAGAAGATGGAACAGCAAAAGTGAAGGAACTCCCTTAACATCAAGTCCTTTTATAAAATGGTACGAAATTCCATTTAGTGGGGAGAGGCCCTCCTGGCGTAATCACCTCTTAAAGGCCTCACCTCTTAATATTATCACATTGGCAACGCCTGAACTTTGATGAGAGACACAATCAAACTATAACATCCTTTAAAAAACAAACCTAAGAGGTGGACAGTGTAAATAAAGTCTCACATGACCCATGCCTTCAACTATAACAACTTCAAATTACTTGTAAATAAAGATATAAACACAAAATTACACTTCCATTGCCACTGCAAGCCTATGAATACAGAAAGTTAGGGGAGTTAAAATTCTATGTGGAAAAGAGACCAGAAAAGGAAAGAAGTGAGATTACTACTTAAAACACAGACAAAATCATCCTCAGACAGAGACATTCTGAAACTGAGTGCTACAATACTGAAAACACTGGGACTTAGTAGTACACAGCACTGCCTACAGGAAAGGGCTTGAAAGTGAGATATCAGACACATCAGCCTTAAGGAATTACTGCTGCTAGGAGAAAGGAAAATAAATACAGAAGTAGTGATGCCCCTCAGATGTGTGCCACAGAGAGAAAAAAGAAAGTAAGAAGGCAAAATTAAGGATGCTATGAAAACAGAAGAGAACTACAAGACATGCCAAATCTTTCCCTCTTCTCCACCACATCACCACCAAGACCTTTTGTTAAAGAAACTACATTTCACTATGCTGTCTGAACTAAGCACTCATAAATTAGAAACTCTATCAACAAATGCCTAGATTTATAAAATAATCAGACCACTGCTATACGAAGCTACCATATACGAAGAAGACAAAAGAAACTGAGAAGCTGAACATTTCAGCTAATAAAATGTACTTCCCCAAACCCAACCCTAAAGCAAAACCAAACTGTAACACAACATTGCAATTTGAATATATCCTCAAACAAGTATTTGAAGATAAAGAAAGCAACTAAAATCATAAAATCAAAAAGAAAAAAAGTCAAATATAGGAATAAGTGAAATAAGGTAAGTAAACACAATAAAGAGTTTTTTAATGACAGGTATCTCAGAATAATGAATATATTATATGGTATCTGAGAATAGAGTCCAATGAAAATTTAGTAAGGGACACAGGAAAAAGAAAAAAAAACCAACAAGATCAACCAAACAAAAAAAAATCCATTGGATAATGAAAATAAGATGAAGAAAGAAGTAAAAAAGGGTGAGAAAAAAAGTGGTTGTGATGGGAATACAAAGATAATCTAACATATATATAATTGCAGACCATGAAGACAGTAACCCAAGAAATGGAAGAGACCTATATATTTAAAACTATAATCAAAACTTTACAGAACTATTTTAATCCTAAATTTATAAAATAAAATGTCCTACTATGTATATAGGAAACCTGACACAAAATGTCAAGAGTGTGTCAAAAATATGAATATGAAAACAGTAAAGCAGCATTTTTTAAAAAGTCAATGAAAGAACATACATATCTAAGACTTTTGTTTCCAGACAAGTTATCCTTCAAGTGTCAAGATGTAGTAAAATAATTTTAAGCACATAAGAATTCAAGAATAATTTATTCCTGAATCTTTCATAGAGAATATGTTTGACCAGGGTTAATAAACCACAGCACATAGGTCAAACCTGGCCAGCTACCAGTTGTGTGTGTGTGTGTGTGAATTTTTAAGCAATTATATTGTAAACTGTTACATAAGTAGTTTCCTAATAGCCTGTTTTGCCCCTTAGCCATAGAGCCTAAATATTTACTACCTAGCTCTTTCAGACAATGTTTGCTGACTCCTGCACAACAAGATAAACTTTATCCAACCAAAAGATGACTAAGCACTGTCTAAATTATAAATACAAAGCCAACCATTAGAACAAAAATGCAGATCTTCCTAAATATCGAACAAAATTTTTAAAGAAACAGCCACAAAGTTACACCATTTAGAAAAGGAAAGTATAGTTAATAAACGCAATAACTATAATATAAAATAATATGGGAGTCAGAACCAAACATATCAGTTATATTAATAAATGTAAATGGGATTAAACACATCTTTTAAAAATAAAAATAAAAGCTGTTTTCAAGTTGGCTCAAAAAAAAAAAAAAAAAAAAAACCCCACAACTCCAAGCTCCATACAAAAGATATCTCTAAAACAAAAAGATTCAAACAGGTTAAAAATAAAGGAAAGAACAAGGATATGCCAGTTAAATGTAAACATTGAAAAAGCAGGGTTTAGAATAAGTAAAACTGTCTGTTTGCAAATGACATAATTGTCTATGTAATAAATTCAGGAGAATTGGTAAAAAAATTGGAACTAGTAAATGATTACAGCAAGGTTGCAGAGTACAAGGTTAGTATACAAAAGTCAACTACTGTCCTATATACCAACGATGAAGTAGAATTTGAAATTAAAAACATAATACCAGGGCCGGGCGCGGTGGCTCAAGCCTGTAATCCCAGCACTTTGGGAGGCCGAGGCGGGTGGATCACGAGGTCGAGAGATCGAGACCATCCTGGTCAACATTGTGAAACCCCATCTCTATTAATACAAAAAAATTAGCTGGGCACGGTGGCGCGTGCCTGTAATCCCAGCTACTCAGGAGGCTGAGGCAGGAGAATTGCCTGAACCCAGGAGACGGAGGTTGCGGTGAGCCGAGATCGCGCCATTGCACTCCAGCCTGGGTAACGAGAGCGAGACTCCGTCTCAAAAAAAAAAAAAAAAAACATAATACCATCTACATTAGCATCCAGAAAAAATGAAAACACTTGGATATAAATCTAACAAGATACAAGATGTATGAAAGAAAAACTGCAAAATTCTGATGAAAGACTCAAAGAAGAATGAAATAAATGAAGGATTATTCCATGTTCATGGATAGGAAGACTCATTATTGTCAAGGTGTCAGTTCTTCCCAACTTGATCTATGGATTCAATGCGATTTCAAAGTTTTAGCAAGTTATTTTATGGATATCAACAAACTGATTATAAAGTTTATATAAAAAGATAAAAGACCTGGCTAGGTGTGGTGGGTCATGCCTGTAGTCTCACCTCCTTGGGAGGCCAAGGAGGGCAGATCAGCTGAGGTCAGGGGTTTGAAACCAGCCTGGCCAACGTCGAAAAACCACATCCTTACTAAAAAATACAAAAATTAGCCAGGCACGGTGCCTGGTACCTGTAATCCCAGCTACTTGGGAGGCTGAGGCAGGAGAATCGCTTGAACCTGGGTGGAAGAGGTTGCAGTGAGCCAAGATCATGCCATTGCACTCCAGCCTAGGTGACAGAGCAAGACTCTGTCTAAAAAAGAAAACAAACAAACAAAACAAAACAAAAAATACCATGATGGCCAATGCAATACCAGAGGAATAGAACAAAGTTGGAGGATTCAAACCATCCAATTTCAAGACTTGCTACGAAGTCATGGCAATTAAGATAGTATAGTATTGGTGAAAGAATAGACAAATTGATGAGTGGAACAGAATGGAAAGTCCAAAAATAAATCCACATAGATTTAACTGATCTTTGACAAAGAAATAAATGCATTACAATGAAGAAAACATAGTATTTTCAACAAATGGTGCTGGAATAAATGGATGTCCATATGCAAAAAAAAAAAAATCTAGACAAAGACTTCACACTTTTCACAAAAATTAACTGAAACTGGAAAATAAACTAATATATAAATGCAATACTATAAAACAACTAGAAAATAGCTCATATGGTTTGGCTGTGTCACCACCCAAATCTTTTCTTGAATTGTAATCCCATAATTCCCATGTGTTATAGGAGGTACCTGGTGGGAGATAATTGAATCATGGGGGCAGTTTCTCTCATACTGTTCTTGTGGCAGTGAATAAATCTCATGAGATCTGATGATTTTATAAAGAGAAACCCCTTTTGCTTGGCTCTCATTCTTTCTCTTTGCCTGCCACTATCCATGTAAGATGTGACTTGCTCCTCCTTACCTTCCACCATGATTGTGAGGCCTCCCCAGCCATATAGAACTGTGAATCCATTAAACCTCTTTCTTTTGTAAATTGCCCAGCCTCAGTATGTCTTTATCAGCAGCATGAAAATGCACTAATACAATAGCACAGGAGAAAATCTAGATGACCTAGGTTTGGTAATGACTTTTTAGATATAACACCAGAAGGAGAAAACATTTGCAAAAGACATGTCTGATAAAACAAAAAACTATTGGCCAGGCACAGTGGCTCATGCCTGTAATCCCAACACTTTGAGAGGTTGAGGCAGGCGGATCACAAGGTCAGGAGATCGAGACCATCCTGACCAACATGGTGAAACCCCATCTCTATTAAAAATACAAAATTTAGCTGGGTGTGGTGGTGCATGCCTGTAGTCCCAGCTACTCGGGAGGCTGAGGCAGTAGAATTTCTTGAACACAGGAGGTGGAGATTGCAGTGAGCTGAGATCATGCCACTGCACTACAGCCTAGGTGACAGTGCGAGACTCCATCTAAAAAAAACCAACAAAAAAAAACTATTATCCAAAATATACAAAGAACTATTAAAACTTAAAAAAACAAACAAGCATTAAAAAATGGGCAAAGACCTTAGCAAATACCTTACCAAGGAAGCTATAGAGATGGCAAATAAACATATGAAAAGATACACATCATCAGGGAAATGCAACTTAAAACAATAAGGCTGGAAATGGTGGCTCACTCCTGTAATCCCAGCACATTGGGAGGTCGAGGCAAATCACTTGAGGTCAGGAGTTTGAGACCAGCCTGGCCAACATGGTGATATCTTGTCTCTACTAAAAATACAAAAATTAGCTGGGCATGGTGGCAGGTGCCTGTAGTCCCAGCTACTTGGGAGGCTGAGACAGGAGAATTGCTTGAACCAGGTGAGACTGCAGTGAGCCAAGATATCCCCACTGCACTCCAGCCTGGGCGACAGAGCAAGATTCTGTCTCAAAAACAAAAACCGAAACAAAACAAACAAAAACCCCCACAACAATGAGATAACACTGCACACCTGCTAGAATGGCCAAAATCCAGAACACTGACAACACCAAATGCTAGCAAGAATAAGGAGCATCAGCAACTCAAGGTTGGTGGGAATGCAAAAAGACACCACCACTTTGGAACACAGTTTGGTGATTTCTTATAAAGCTAACCACACTCTTACCATGAAATCCAGCAGTTGTGCTCCTTGGTTCTTACCCAAATGAACTGAAACCTGGTGTCCATACAAAAACTTGCATATGAATATACATATTTTAATTGAGACGAAGTCTTGCTCTGTCACCCAGGTTGGAGTGCAGTGTCGTGATCTCGGCTCACTGCAACCTCTGCCTCCTGGGCTCAAGCAATTCTCCTGCCTCAGCCTCCCAAGTAGCTGGGACTACAGGCTCACATCACCATGCCTGGCTAATTTTTGTATTTTTAGTAGAGACAGGATTTCACCATATTGGTCAAGCTGGTCTTGAACTCCTGATCTCGTGATCCACCCACCTTGGCCTCCCAAAATGCTGGGATTATAGGCATGAGCCACTATGCCCGGCTACATATGAATATTTATAATTGCCAAAACTTTTAAGCAACCAAGATGCCCATTGGTAGGTGGATGGATACCTAAACTTCAGTACATCCAGACAATGGAATATTATTTGGCACTTTAAAAAATGAGTTATCAAGCCATGAAAACACATGGAGGAATCTTAAATGCATATTACTAAATAAAAGGAGCCAATCTGAAAAGCCTGAATACCATATTATTCCAACTATATGACATTCGGGGAAAGGCAAAACTATGGAGAGGGCAAAAAGATCAATGGTTTCAAGGGGTTGTGGGTAGGAGGTAAGGATGAATAAGTGGAGCACAGAGGATTCTTAGGGCAGTGAAACTACTCTGTATGATACTATAATGGTAGATATATGTCATTAAATATTTATCCAAACCCATAGAATGTACACTATCAAGAGTGAACCCCAATGTAAACTACAGACTTTGAGAGATTATAATATCTCAGTGTAGGCTCATCAGTTGTAAGAATTTTGCCACTCTTAGCTGGGTGCGGTGGCTCAAGCCTGTAATCCCAGCACTTTGGGAGACCAAGGCGGGTGGATCACAAAGTCAAGAGATCGAGACCATCCTGGTCAACATAGTGAAACCTCATCTCTACTAAAAATACAAAAAATTAGCTGGGCATGGTGGCGCGTGCCTGTAGTCCCAGCTACTCAGGAGGCTGAGGCAGGAGAATTGCCTGAACCCAGGAGGCGGAGGTTGCAGTGAGCCGAGATCGCACCATTGCACTCCAGCCTGGGTAACAAGAGCGAAACGCCATCTCAAAAAAAAAAAAAAAGAAAAAAAAAGAAATGTGCCATTCTGGTGGGGAGATGCTGACAATGTGTGGGGCTTTTGCATGTGCAGACACAGGAGATAGATGGGAAATCTCTAAATCTTCCACTCAATTTTGCTGTGAGCCTAAAATTGCTCTAACAATTGAAGTGTGTTTGTGCGTAATTTTTTAAAGACAGGGTTGCAATTCTAATCTCAAGCAAAATAAAATTCAGCCCCAAAAAGTATTAAATGAGACCAAAAAAAGGACACAGTAGAAACTAAGGAGATACAATTAGAAACAGTAATAATAGAAGCCTTTGATATATCACCCTCAGCACAAAATGAGACCATCAGACAAAGAATAAGTGAGACTCCAGAAGAGTTCAACATAATCAATAAGCTATGTTTTATGGAAATATGGATATATACAGCAATACACTCTGAAATAATGATTTAATGAAACTAGAAGTTAAAAAGCAAGTAAAATAGCTCAAGTAAAGTAAAATATAAGCAAAAATTAAAGAATTTTTCTGAAAAATGGTAATTATATGAGGTAAAAACATTTCATATAAAAATCTATGGGATAGATTTAAAGCAATAATCAAAAGAAAATTCATAGCTTTAAACACCTATATCAAGGAAAATAAAAAGCAAAAAATAAATGAGTTAGATCTCCAACTCAAAAAACTAGGAAAAAACAAAGAAAAACTTAAGAAGGGAAACAATAAAAACAAAATCAGAAGTTAATATGCTGAAGAATAGAAAGATTTATTAAAGTAATAAATTTGTAAAAATCAATAAAACAGACAAGTCTTGGACTGTATTCTACTTATTATAAAGCACATTATTGGGACAACTGATGAAATCAGAATGTGCCCTGCAGGTTGGATAAAAGTACTGTATCAGTTTTACATTTCCTAAATTGTACATTTCTCCACTGTACTGTGGAGAATAGTCTTGTTCTTGGAAAATACACACTAAAGAATTTTGAGGTAAAGAGGTATAATGTATGTAACTTACAACCAAAGAGTTCAGAAAACAATTTATATAAACATCGACACGGATAAGGATCTATAAATGTGAGTGTGCATGTCAATAAAGAGAGAAAATGGAGAGACTGCAAGAGAAAATGCCAATGTGACAAAACTTTAAGAGTCAGTGAAACCCTGGGCCGGGCACGGTGCCTCATATCTGTAATCCCAGTACTTTGGGAGGCTGAGGTGAGCGGATCACGAGGTCAGGAGTTCAAGACCAGCCTGGCCAACATAGTGAAACCCTGTTTCTGCTAAAAATAGAAAAATTAGCTAGGTATGGTGGCAAGTACCTATAGTTCCAGCTACTTGGGAGGCTGAGGCAGGAGAATCACTTGAACCCAAGAGGCAGAGGTTGCAGTGAGCCGAGATCACACCACTGATTTCAGCTTGGGCAACAGAGCAAGACTCCATCTCAACAACAACAAAAAAAAGGTTAGTGAAACTCTATAAAGTGTATTTAGTTTGAAGTTCCTTTTTACTATTATTACAAGTATTCTGTAAGATTGAAATTGTTTCAAAGTGAAAAGCTAATAAATAATAAATGACCCTGGGTCCTGAATCAAACCACTTCTCATCAAATTTACTACCATCACCCTAGTCCAAGCTGCCATTTTCCCTTGCTTACTTACACTGCTGCAGTAGCCTCCTAACTGGTCTTTGCCTCTACTATCAATTTCAACACAGCAGCCAGAGTGATCTCTTAAAATCAAAAATACAGGCCAGGGCAGGGTGTGGTGGCTCATGCCTGTACTCTCAGCACTTTGGGAGGCTGAGGTGGGCAGATCACTTGAAGTCAGGAGTTTGAGACCAGCCTGGCCAACATGATGAAACCCATCTCTACTAAAAATACAAAAATTAGCCAGGCATGGTGGTACATACCTGCAATTCCAGCTACTCAGGAGGCTGAGGCACAAAAATCCCTTGAACCCAGAAGCAAAGGTTGCAGTGAGCTGAGATTGTGCCACTGCACTCCAGCCTGGGTGACAGAGCGAGACACCATCCCCCTGACCAAAAAAAATACAGGCTGAATATGGTGTCCCAGGCCTGTAATCCCAGCACTTTGGGAAGCCAAGGCAAGCAGATGGCTTCAGTCCAGGAGTTCAAGACCAGCCTGGGCAACATAGCGAAACCCCATCTCTACAAAAAATACAAAAATTATCAGGGCACAGTGTCACACCCCTGTTGTGGCAGCTACTCAGGAGGCTGAGGCGGGAGGGTCACTTGAGCCTGGGAGGCAGAAGTTGCAATAAGCTGAGATCCCACCACTGAACTCGAGCTTGGGTGACAGAGTGAGACCCTGTCTCAAAAAGTAAAAAAAAACATCGTAAATATAACCATATTATTATCCTGCTAAAATACTCTTATGACTTCCTATCACACTTAAAATCTAGCTCCTTATCAAAGCCCCTACAACATCTGGCCTCTGGCTAAATTTCCAATCCCTTCTGCTGCCACTCTCCAGCATGTTTACTCTGGTCTTACCACATTATCTTTCTTACAACTACTCAAAAACATCAAGTTTGTTCCAGCTGCTTGGTCTTTGCACTCATTGTTCACTCTGCCTGGAATGTTCTGCCCGCAGCCCTTTAGGGGGTTGTCCCTCCCTTCATTCCAGCCTCTGATAAATGGCCTTCCCTGATTACACTAACTCAAAAAGCAGCCCTATCATTCTCTAAGCCCTCTCTCCCTGCTTTAATTTTCTTCATGGCACTTTTGGACAAGTTTCATTATATTATCATAATGGAAAAAGAAATGATCAGATCACATTAGGAAATAATCCGTTAGCAAAGTTTTAACACTGTACTATTTCAGAGACAGTCATTAGGTTAACCTGGTAACCAGGTCCTCTGCCTTTGTTCTAAACAATACACCGTTTTAAACAGACTGACAACTTCAGGTTTTAGAATGCCAAGTAGCATGTGAATTTCATTCATTAATTTATTCATCCATTCAGTGAAAATTTATTGAGTATTTACTATATATTGGGTCCTGTTCTGTGTACTGTAGCTACAAAAGGGAACAAAACTGAAAAAAAAATCCCTGCCCTCAAGAAACTTGCATTCAAGTGAGGATGTCAGACAATAAACAGAACAGGAATAAGTGCTATAGAGGAAAGGGATAGGATATAACAGGGTTAGTTTGGAGGTGGGAGCTGATGGTAAATAGTGTGATCAAAGAAGGACCCACTAAGAAAGTGGCATTAAAACTGAGACCTAACAGGTGAGAGACAGTGCCATGGAGATACGTGAGCATTGCAGGCAGACAGTACATCAAACGTAAAGTTTCTGAGGCAGGAATTGTCTGGTGTGTTCAAAGCACGAGAGGTAGACCAGTGTAGCTCAAGAGAAATAAGCAAAGGAGAAAATGGTAAAAGATGAGTTCAGAGAAGAAAAAGGAAGAGGCGGATGGGGCAGGGTCTGGTAGGCCATTGGAGGGCAGGCCCTGCAGGCCATTGTGAGCGCTCTGACCTTTACTTTAAGTGAGACTGAGAGCCATTAGAGAATTTTGAAGATATGTTATTATTAGACTTCTGTTTTAACAGCATTGTGCCTGCTGCTATTTACAGAAGGGACTGCAGAGGAGCAAGAGAGGAAGAAGTGAGACTAGACAGAAGAATTTTAAGTAATCCAGGCATGAAAAGATTGTGGACCAGGGTAGTAGCACAGAGGAGGTGGCAAGAAGTGTTGGACCGTGCGGAGCAGATAGGAGTTACTTATGGATTGAACGGATGCTAAGTGAGAACAAGAGGCATCAAAAATGATCCCAAGATTTCTGCTCTGAGCAACTAGAGAGGCAGAGTGGTCATTCTCTGAGATGGTGATGCTTGTGGGAGGAACAAGTTTAGGGGAAAGATCAAGGTTATAAGTATTTTACAAAAATAGTCTCTTCTGTGATTAAATAAAACAGAACTTTCTAGTTAATGAGCCTAATGGATTAGAGATGCCCTGAAACACTGCTCCGTTTGAGCCTGAGGGTGGAAGCTGCAGGGCTAGTCCCTCTACTGCGTGCAGTCTCCTCCCTCTACCCCAGTGAGCCACGCAGATACTATCATCTTCAGTATGTGCAAGATGTGGCAAGGAGTAGTCATCACTGAAATAATAAAAAGAGGAACTTGTCTTTCTGCAGGCTAAGTTAACATAGGCAAATAATCTTTACAGACTGCTTGATTTGTAAGTTGTATGTATGTGTGTAGTACTTCCACAGAGTCCATTCAGCTGGACATTTTGGATGTGGAAATAAATTAATCTAAAAATGTAGATATTTTTCTCTTCTTCCCAGCAAAAGCAGTCTGTAACTACTCTCCTGCATTTTTTTTTCTTTTTTTGTGTGTGTGAGTCAGAATTTCACTCTTGTTGCCCAGGCTGGAGTACAATGGTGTGATCTCAGCTCACTGCAACCTCCCCCTCCTGGGTTCAAGCGATTCTCCTGCCTCAGCCTCCCGAGTAGCTGGGATTACAGGTGCCTGCCATCACACCTGGCTAATTTTTGTATTTTTAGTAGAGACAAGGTTTTGCCATGTTGGCCAGACTGGTCTTGAACTCCTGACCTCAGGTGATCCACCCACCTCGGCCTCCCAAAGTGTTGGAATTACAGGCGTGAGCCACCATGCCCGGCCATGATGCCAGCTCTTGAAGAACTCATGGTCCAGTGAGGACCATGCCTATTGATTACCTTTATCAAATAACTTCTTAAGTAGTTCTGAGATTGTCTTGGTAGGATCATTCTGTTTTCTCCATTTGGGTGCTCTCATCTCTTTTAATCTCACCTAAAAATCTGGTTTATGTTCCAAGGGCCTAGGTCCCAAATCCCAAGTTCTTCCCAGAGCTTTCTCACTACAGTTTGAGATCGTGCCTCCATCCTCTGTATTTCCTCGCATTTTTACTGACAAGGAATTT
Organism: Aotus nancymaae; assembly: GCF_030222135.1. Taxonomy (NCBI): domain Eukaryota; kingdom Metazoa; phylum Chordata; class Mammalia; order Primates; family Aotidae; genus Aotus; species Aotus nancymaae. Next base: position 52,076,259 of record NW_026988421.1, on the reverse strand, counting down.
TTCCCTCATTTAAAAATCTTATTGTATACTTGTTCACATTGGCCTCTTTGGGAATATTTTCAGCTTCTCCAGGGCGGTAACCATGTCTTACAGTTTGTTTTTGAGACAGGGTCTCACTCTGTCACCTAGTCTGGAATGCATAGCTCAGTTCACTGGCACAGTTCACATGGCCTCAACCTCCCAGGCTCAGGTGATCCTCCCTCCTCAGCCTCTTGAGTAGCTGGGACTACAGGCACATGCAACCATGCCTAGCTAATTTTTTTTGTATTTTTTGTAGAGACAGGGTTTCATCATGTTGCCCAGGGTGGTCTGGAACTCCTGGAGTCATGCAATCCTCCCTCCTCAGCCTTCCAAAGTGCCGGAATTACAGGCATAAGCCACTGTACCTAACCAAGCCAGTTTGTTTTTCCACCCAGCCAAGTACAAAATAGGTGCCCTGTAAATGTCTATTGGACTCAGTTTAATTTAAACCTCTGTGAAGATGCAATTTGTATCTAACTTCAACCCAGGTCAGCGGTGTAATATATTCTTGTGTTGATGTAGGCTTTTTTACCCTTTTGCCCTCTTGTTCGGTTAATAATTCTGTCCCCTTGTTTCTCTGGATGGAGAGACTAGCAGCGATCAATTCTGGCAAATCTTCAGGGTGAGGGCCAGACACATTAGATTCAGGTACGAGAGATATAATCAGCACCTGGCAAGGGTTCTTAGGAGGCATTCAGGGGATAATAATTTGTTACACAGACCAAGTACTAGAGCTTAACTATACTCTGGAATCATTTAATAAACATGAACTAATTAGAAAAATGCCTAAGAGTACACTCCACCAATTTAAGTTTCTTGTGACTATCAGTCATGACTTCTGCAGGACTTTGGCCATGACTAAGCTTCTAAATGAATGTCTCTCTGGTCCTGCAGAATATCACCCTTGTATACAAGATCCCGACAATGCTGACATCCATCTTCCCAGCAATTGGTTGCTTTCTCTCTCCTACAGCGTTGACACCCACATTTCTGTTTCACAGGCATGCACTGTGTTTTGCTGGGTTTTTCCCCTTTGCTCCCTTTATGCTGCTACTCTCTCCCTTCTATATTCTCTTACCTATGTATTTTCTCTTTCTTTCCCTGAAGTTGCTTATTTTCCCTGAGGAAATGCCATAAAAAATAGAAAGGTCTGGTTTCCAGATAGTACTGCAAAAGAGATACTGCCAGTGCCATACAAGAAACAGGCTTTCCATATCTAGCACCTTAGAACCAGTATATATTCGTATATACAGCATACACCAATGTGTGTATGGAAACACAGACACACATATTTTTTTTTTCTAACTTCAAAGGATTCTACTATGGAAAGGGTTCCATGGAACATTTAGGTCCTTCTCAGTAACATTTTCCCAGTTGTGAGAATTCACTCCATCATTTTCCAATACCTGTGTTGCCTGTTGTAGGCCTGTTCTAATTCTCTAGGTCTGATGCTGTCAAGCTTCCTTCTGACTCCTGGTTCCACTCAACTTATGGCCCTCTCTTACCTTGATGTTTTCTGCTGTTCACTCTTGGCTCCTCCTTAAGGTATCTTTCTTATTTGGCTCTTTTTATTGAGAATTCCTGTGTATATCTGAGAGGCATGGGTAGGAGATATACTACTGTAGAGAGCTATGAAGGAGATCACGTCCAGGTCCAGCTGATAATTGTTGCACTGACAGGACCCACCTGGCCCCTGCAGGGAGTCTGTTCAGACACTTTTCTGCAGCTGGCTACGTACCAGGCATTAAGGGATCATGTTTCCAAGAATGAGAGCCTGCAGCCATGAAGACAAGCCAAGAGATACCATCTCAACTTTATTGGGTAGGTTTACCCAAGCATGCAGATGCTCGCCCTCTGCTTCCAGCACCTCTCAGTCATTGTGGGGCAATACTGGTCCACTCCAGAAAAAGCACCTGGCAAAGCACCCTAACTGACATGTACAACTGGTATCACTTTGCTGCCTGTTACAGGGCTACAGCAATGCAGTGGGCCCCTCTTCCAGATACCACTCCTTCTAAGCACCTGCTTCTGGTAAACTGTACAGTTTGTGTTGCTTCCTCACACTCCCTTTTCTATACCTGTCTCTTCTTTGGTATATAAACCTTCATTCTCCTAGAGATATAGGAGCCTAAGATTCCTTCCCTTGACAAAAATTAACTTTTAAAAATTGTCTGGCAAACCCATTTACATTAAGGTATAAAAACCTGTGTCTTGATTTAAAGAAATAAATGACAAAATGTGGTATTTGAGACATGAGTACAAATTTAGGAAAGGTCTCAGTGGCAGCCCCTTGCCTCATATTCAGGGTTTTGTTTTTTGTTTTTGAGACAGAGTCTCACTCTGTTGCCCAGGCTGGAGTGCAGTGGCAAAATCTCGGCTCACTGTAACCTCTGCCTCCCAGGTTCAAGGAATTCTCCTGCCTCAGCCTCCTGGTAGCTGGGACTACAGGCACGCACCACCACACCAGGCTAATTTTTGTATTTTTAGTAGAGATGGGGTTTCATCGTGTTGGCCAGGCTGGTCTTGAACTCCTGACCTTGTGATCTACCCGCCTCAGCCTCCCAAAGTGTTGGGATTACAGGCATGAGCCACTGCACCCGGCCACATTCAGGGTTTTTTATTTAATCTAGGTAAGGTCAGCACTGCTAGTTGAGAGTGTTAATTATGCAGTTGCCAATGATATAAACATTTACTATTCATTTTTAAGCTATATGTACCATGGACAATCAGAGAGCCTGGGTCAGTTTGTAGTCAATAGAAAGATCAAAAGTTAATTTTGCTTCAGTGCAATAAAAATTTAATTAAGAAGATTTTTAAAAAATATATATCATTCCTAAGTAAAGCAGCCACTCCAGTGGTGCCTGGCCCACAGTTGCCAGAGGATCTAATGCTTGCATCTGGGGCCATGTGGGTGGGTGTTAAACAGCCCATATGGTATGATGTTCATTTCCTGTATTCCAAGCAAACAGCAGGTGGACTGCCTTCCTACTGCCTTTTAACAGGCAAATCAACTAGAAAATCCAGAATGTGGTGGACAATGCAAGACCACAGAAAAAGTCGAAGGGCACTGGGAAAGAAATAAGCATGTCCTATATGCTGATGATAATGATAATATTATAATGGGGCAATATTTGAGAGTGTTAAATATACTTGTATTTAACTCTAGTTTCTAAGTGATCAGTAGTTCTCAGATCAAGAGACATCCAGTTTCTTATCATGTAAGGATTTAACCTTTCTGTCATCAAAGTTGAGCAATAGAGCCTAGTGGTATAAGGGAATTTCCTGCAAACAAGAAGATGAAGGAGAAGGCCTGTCCTGATCAGCCCCTAAAAATCATGGACAAGAGAGGAGAGAAAGGAAAAGGAAGCAGGCTCTCTGACATATGAACTGACTATGGCTGGAATGGCAGAGGGTTGTTACTTAGGTTGAATAAAAAGCCAAAACAGAGGGAGTTTTGATCTACTCCCACTTTGGAATCCTAGTATGGGACCTCCATGCAAAGCACTCCGCCAGCCTCTGGCAGAGGGCTACGGAGGATGGGTTGAGCAGAAACAGGAGAGGCAGGTAGTGTTCTTTGCTCTCTATGATCTATGCATGGTATGCAGTGAATCTAGAAAGTTCCTGTGTGTGCCGGTGAGGAAATAGGGAGAGGCTGGGAAGACTGTTGGAATTACAGATTCCTGGAGTTGGGAAAGGAAAGCTTGCAGCTCAGGACCTTCAATGACTGGAAGCAATATCAAGTCAGGCATGTCGAGGCAGCAATGGATACCACTGTTTACCAAAAGATCCAAAGGAACCAGTTTTCCTGCAATAGATGCCAGTGCAGTGACTAATCATCCATCCCATGGCAAGATAAATTAAGAAAGAGAACAGGTAATTTTCCTCTGTCACCAGAAACCTCATAAGCTTTTACCCTATACAAAGAAATATTTAAAAGAAAATTACATAGTGTGAGGGCAACAGCCCCATTATAAAGATGGACTTTAGACTGGTTAAACGTTCCCTTGAAAGTCTTTTAAAACCAGAATGAATAAATATGGTTTCTTCCACCACCATGAGCCACACCCTGCTATCCAGCAAAGGATTATGAGAAAAAGCTATTAAAAGAAGTAGGCCAGGTGCAGTGGTTCATGCCTGTAGTCCCAGCACATTGAGAGGACGAGACAGGTGGATCACTTTTGGTCAGGAGTTCAAGACCAGCCTGACCAACATGGTGGAACCCCCATCTCTACTAAAAATACAAAAATTAGCCAGGTGTCGTGGCGGGCACCTGTATTCCCAGCTACTTGGAAGGCTGAGGCAGAAGAATTGCTTGAACCTGGGAGACAAAGGTTGCAGAGAGTGGAGATTGTGCCACTGCACTCCAACCTGGACAACAGAACAAGATTGATCTCAAAAAAAAAAGGGGGGGAAAAAAAGAAGCAGTTTCATTTTCTTTGCACATCTCAATAGAACGTGTAAATTTGCTACCTTGTTATCAAATGAACATTTACTGAATGTCAACAACATGCCAGGTATTGTACAAAATTTTAAATACAACCTAATTTATTTACTCCTCACTGTGGAGTAGGAACTATTCATACCATTCTTATCCTCCTTTTACAGTTGAAGAACTTGAAGCACAGTATGATTAGGTAATTTGTGCTAAATCAATGATGGGATGAGGATTTGACCTCGAGCACTCTGACGTAGAACCCACACTCTTAGGTATGTTCTCAAAACCCTTCCTATTGTGTGTTATATAATTAACGGAGTTTCCTACACAGGTCTCTCTTATTTGACTAAGAATGATTTGAAATTGATGATAAAAGGAAACTACCCAACAATATGGGAAGTATGAAATTATTTATATAAATTGTGTATTTTTTTTTTTTTTGAGACAGAGTCTCGCTCTGTCGCCAGGCTTGAGTGCTGTGGTGCGATCTCAGCTCACTGCAACTTCCGCCTCCAGGGTTCAAGTGATTCTCCTGCCCCAGCCTCCTGAGTAGCTGGGATTATAGGCATATGACACCACGCTCAGCTAATTTTTGTATTTTTAGTGGAGACAGGGTTTCACTGTGTTGGCCAGGATGGTCTCGACTTCTTGACCTCGTGATCGACCCGCCTTGGCCTCCCAAAGTGCTGGGATTACAGGCGTGAGCCACCGCACCTGGCCAGTTGTATATTTGTATACACAGAGAGTTATCTGAAGTGACATTTGCCAAGAGATTGAGAATTGTTGACCCTGAGTAGCAGGATTTAGAATGACTTAAATTTTTCCTTTTTTTTTTTTTTGTTTAACTACAATTTTTATATTACAGATTCACTTGATAAGCAGAATAAGGCTGGCGCTGTGACTCATGCCTGTAATCCCAGCACTTTGGGAGGCCAAGGTGGGTGAATCACAAGGTCAGGAGTTTGAGACCAGCCTCATGGTGAAACTCTGTCTCTACTAAAAGTACAAAAACTTAGCTGGGGGTAGTGGCGGGCACCTGTAATCCCAGCTACTTGGGAGGCTGAGGCAGGTGAATTGCTTGAACCTGGGAGGTGGAGGGTGCAGTGAGCCGAGATCACGCCACTGCACTCCAGCCGAGAGACAGTGTGAGACTCTGTCTCAAAAAAACCAAATCAAACCAAACCAAACCAAACAAACAAAAAAACAAATAAGCAGAATAATACAATGAGGTTTGTGTTAGAAAAGAATTGGCATCATTAAAATAACAAATCAGAAAATCTGCTGCTTGATACATGCAATTTTATTTCTTTACTGCTGCAGGTCAGGTAGCTTCCTTCTGAATGGTAACTTGGCAGTCCAGTCTACTTCTGTCTTATAGTTTCACCATTTTAACCAGCAGTTTCTAGGGACACAGAGGCAGAGGATGAACAAGAATAAAGAATTTGCACCTGCTGTTAAATGCCTTCATTGGCCCAGAACTAGTTACATGGCTGCAATTAAATTATAAAGGATAGGAAGTGTGGTCTCTCATGTGCCCCAGAAGGCAAAAACTGGATATAGATAAACACAAGTAATCTCCATGACGATATGATTTCCATTTTGAAGATCATTAAAAAAGAGGATGGCCTCTAGAGTCAGGCTGCCTGGGTTCACCTCCCAGCTTAGACACTTATTGACTATGAGATTTTGAACAAGTTATTCACCCTGATTGTGCCGCAGTTTCCTTATCTGTCCAATGAGAATAACGGAGTTTCTATTCAGATTAAATGAGATTGTATGTTGACAAGTACAATAGATTGTGCACAAAGATGGCTATGATAGATCCTCCTGTTTCTGTCTATTTGCAATGTGACTTCTCCACTCTTCCCATCAAAAGGTGGAGTTTTGTTCCCCCGTAGATCTAGGTTGTACCTAGATCCTGTGACTTGCTTTGACTAACAGGATATGTAGAAGTGATATGTATTCCAAGCCTAGAATACAAGCAGCTTGCAGCTTCTCTCACGTCTTCTTAATTCTGCTCTGAAACTCCCATATGAAGAAACCTGATCTAGCCTATCGGAGGATGAAAGATCACATGGAAGAGAGACAAACTCCCAGTTGAATCCCCCTCTGCTAACCAGTTGTAGCCATTTACAATCTCCAGACATACAAGAGAGGACTAGTTAGGCCATCAGAGCTGACGGATACTTTGCAGTCACATGCATGATCCCAGCAAAGAAAAGCAGAAATACCATGCAGCTGAGTTCAGCCCAAATTGCTGATTCACAGAATTGTGAGCAAATAGAATGTTTGTTGTTTTAAGCCACTAAATTTAGCACGGTGTCTGGCTTGGCTCACTGCCTGGCACACAGTAAGTACTTACCAAATGTTAAATGTCATGATGTTATCATTACTATCTTCATTTAATTTAAAGCTCATAATATTTCTATAAGGCAAACAGAGCTAGAATTTCTAATCTCATTTCATAGATGAGGAAATAAAAGGCCAGAGATGGTAATGGTTTGCCTGACATCACATATCTTTAAGAAATCAAATGAGCATTTAAGATTTGGTTTTATGAATTCTTCTCCTGTGCAGCCCTATTCTACAAAAATAAACCCCTTCATGAGCAGGAACAATGAGCCATAGTGCAATATTTGCTCCTATAGTTTCCAAATTACTAATTTCCCATCAAAGTGCTTAATCAGCCTCCCAGTACCTAAGTCTTTCCTGTTAACAACCTGCATTCAGTACCTACAATGTCGAGTTAAACTTGTCAACTTGAGAAAGGTAAGTAAAGCAATTATTATTATTATTGTGAGACAAGTTCTCATCCTGTCACCCAGGCTGGAGTACAAATGACACAAACTCAGCTCACTGCAGCCCCGCATTCCTGGGCTCAAGTGATCCTCCCACTTCAGCCTCCCAAGTACCTAGGACTATAGACACATGTCACTGTGCCTGACTGATTTATGTAATTTTTGTAGAGATGGAGTATTATTTTTCTGCCCAGACTGGTCTCAAGCTTCTGGCTTCAAGCAATCTTTCTGCCTCAGCCTCCCAATGTGCTGGGATTATAGATGTGATCGACAGTGCCCAACCTGCAATTTTTGTTTTAATATCAAGGAAAATAATTTACTTGGTAGAGACTTGGAGAAGAGGTCTTCTCTTTGTAATCAGAAGTGAGATTTACAGGGTATCCATGTACCTGACCCAGTAGTGATCAAAATTTCCTAAGAATGATTCCTACGACTTTGGCAATAGATCCCACTGACTTGTCAATCACAAGTATTAACAATCTCCAAAATTCACCATTTCCCCACCCACACCTGCAGGTATTTCTTTTAGTCATATATGTATCTCAGTGAATTTTAAAGGTTCTTGTTCTCTTAGAGCTGAAAGATGAGTTCTATCCCATTGAACCAATAGAAATCCATTTTTTTGCAAACATTTCTAATCTTTTTCTCTACACCAAAGAAGGCCTTCAAACATAATAAATTTATCTCTTTCCTTCATTTCTGCATATTCAATTCATAAGCAAATATCTGGCTTTATCTGCAAACACTACCCTGAGTAAAAGCACTTCTCACCAACTCTACTGTGAAAGCACTAAGTCTAAGTTATCAATATGTTTGTTTCTTTCTATGTAAGTATTTACTGAGGACAGGCAATGTGTTCGAAAAAAGAATTCAGAACATATAAGGAATTCAAAAAACTCAATAGCTAAAAATAAATAAATAAAATAGGCAAAAGACCTTAAATATTTCTCAAAAGACATACAAATAGCCAACAGACATATGAAAAAATGCTAATCGTTAATCATTAGGGAAATGCAAATCAAAACCATAATGAGATATTACCTTACTCCAGTTAGAATGGCTACTATGAAGAAGACAAAAGATAACAAATATTGGAAAATGTAGAGAAAAAGAAACCCTTACACGCTATTGGCGAGAATGTAAGTTAGTACAGCCATTATGTAAAGCAGTATGGAGGATCCTTAAAAAAATTAAAAATAGAACTACCACATAATTTAGCAATTCCACTACTTGATATATATCCAAAAGAAATGAAACATGTATGTTAAAGAACTATCTGCACTCCTATGTTTACTGCAACACTATTCACAGTAGCCAAAACACAAAATCAGCCTACTTGTCCACCAACAGATCAATAGATAAAGAAAATGTGGTTTAAACAATTGAATACTATTTAGCCATAAACAAGAATGGAATTCTGTCATTTGCAACAACAGGAATGGACCTGGAAGACATTAAGGTAAGTGAAATAAGCCAGACACAAAAAGACAAATACCACATGATTGTACTCATATGTGGAATCTAAACAGCTGATATCATAGAAGTAGAGAGTAGAATAGAACAGTGGTTACCAGAGACTGGGAGAGGAAGGTGGGCAGGAGAATGGAGAAAGATTTGTCAACAGGTACAAATGTATAGTTAGCTATGAAGAATAGGTTCTGGTGTGCTATTGCACAGTAGTGTGATATATATTTCAAAATATCTAGAAGAATTTTGAATGTTACCACTACAAGAAATGATAAATGTTTGAAGTGACAAATATGCTCATTACCCTGATTTGATCATTACACAATGTATACATCTATAGAAACATCACATTGTATTCCATGAATATGTATAATTATTATGTGTCAATTAAAATTTCTTAAAAAGAAAAATAGTGCCAGGCATGGTGGCTCATGCCTGTAATCCCAGCACTTTGGGAGGCTGAGGCCGGCGGATCACCTGAGGTTGGGAGTTTGAGACCAGCCTGACCAACATGGAGAAACCCTGTCTCTATAAATAAAAAAAAAGAAAAGAAAAGAAAAAAAGTTGGGGATGCTTAAATGCAAAGATTACTTGCAGTTTTCAGCTGAATGATCCATACAATATAAATAAACTCTTCATGGTTACATGCTTCTCAAACCAGGAGAGTTTAAAAAGAACAGCTTTTAAAAATAACAAGTATGATTCTGTCCTTTTGCTACTGTGGACATAATGACTGTTTTGCTTCTCATGACACAAAGAAACATTATAATGGCTATAGCAATTAAGCTGTATCAATAACATTGTTCCTTTAAAGAAATCCATGAAGACGATACAGACATTCATTAAGAACAAAATAGAACAGTGAGGTAAATGGTCTGAAATAAAGTTAAGTGAAAAACTTAATTGATATTTCATTATCTTCAAACTGGAATGCATGCAAATGAGAGGGAGCAAAATAAAACATGAAAACTTTTTTTAAGGAAATGATGCCGTGGGTTGATTCTTCACTATTTTTCCTTACTATTATATAGTATGTGAGAACTAAATAAAACCAAGAGGGGGAAAAAAAAAAAAAGAATCAACCAGGCCCTGGCTGATGGGGTTAAGAGTTGCTCTGGGAAGGTGTGAGAGCTGCAGAAGTCATTTAGCCTGTCTTTCTTTTTTCCCCTAAGACTCTAATTGTGATTTTTCTCACTAGTGACAAAAGAGATAAACTCTGGTGAGAATGAAATGATAAAGGGTCTTTGAAATTCTCTACTCTCTGAACACAGTGATTGCGAATGAAAGATCTCAGGAAAAATTTTCAAAAGGTTCGTTGCTCAATCACCAGGCTTTTGAGGAGTTGTGGATTGACTGCTGTCTGCAATATACCAGAAACTGCTATAGCTCTCATGCCAAGCACAGGCTCATAATGAGAAACTGCTGAGACTCAAAGCTATGTATTAGCCCCAACCTCCATACAGACTCACCGCAAAGCTCTTTGATTTCCAGCCGGAACTTTTATGAGGGCACACCACACTTAACTAAACCCTTGACCTAACAGACCTATACAGAAGATGAAACCCCAAAGGCAGCCAAGGGATTTAGTATTTTAGTCATGTTCTTTCATGCCTTAGTACCTTTAAGGTAAGCTCACACAAAGGTGGCCATGAAACAGTTAAATAGCAAAATCCCTGACTTCTGTAGTCAGTGAGAAATATCTGAGAAAGTGTCATAGGGTCAAAAGCTTCTTTGCAAAAGGAAGACATTTCAAGTCACAGATTCATTCTTTTTTTTTCTACTCATTCATTCATTCATTTTCTTCAATAAACATTTAGGAAGCTCCTACTGTTTGCCAATAACTCAGCAGAGCTCTGGAGAAAGAGAGAAATTCAACGTGGCCTGTGATTTTTGACTAGGGACAATTCCCCACTACACTTCTGATAACAGACAAGCCCTTCCCCAGCACCACAGAGTTAGCTAACCATAGTGCTCCATCCCCCTGGCCTCAGTCAGAACATTTCCTCCAGGAATTTTCTTCTGGGACTAACGAGAAGGACTCCCACTTACTCCTGAGGACGCCATTTTGGAAACCTAGTACTATCATGGCCAAATTACTATCTTGGTGGAATGCACCTACAGGAGTGAAGCCACCACACAGATGGAAACAAAGGAGGAAGGAAGGGAAGGGAGAGGAAAAAGGAGGAGGAAGAAGAGAGAAGGGGCAAGGGAAAAGAAGATAAGAAGGATACCACTTGGCATTGTTAGCCCGGATAGAGTCCTGCCACAAGCCAACAGCACCACCACCTTTTTTTTAAATCAATTTTATGACCCTGAGGCAATAATTCTTGCCCTCCTCCCATGCATTCTCTTCACTACATTGACTTTTACTGCCTGAAATGAGAACATTTAGATGAAATCAGAGAATTTGAGGTCAATTTAGTAGCACAGCAACCACGCACATAAATTATTGCGAAAAAAAAAAAAGTGATGAAGCATAAAGACAATACACTGCCATGGTACAAAAAAGAAAGATCAACTCAGTTTGGACAATTTCTAATCCATCAGCCAGAGGTTGGCTTATTCTTTTTTTTTGTTGTTCAAGACAGAGTCTTGCTCTGTTGCCCAGATTGGAGTGCAATGATGTGATCTTGGCTCACTGCAACCTCAGCCTCCTGGGTTCAAGTGAATCTCCTGCCTCAGCCTCCGGAGTAGCTGGGATTACAGGTACCTGCCACCAAGCCTGGCTAATTTTTTGTATCACTAGTAGATGATGGGGTTTCACTATGTTAACCAGGCTGGTCTCAAACTCCTGACCTCGTGATCTGCCTGCCTCAGCCTCCCAAAGTGCTGGGATTACAGGTATGAGCCACCGTGCACCTCTCCCCATTTGGCTTATTCTTTTTTTTTTAAGCGACATGGCCTATAACTACATCACAGAAAAAACAACATGTAGGCATCCTCTTACTCAAGAAAGGCTTTGTGACACTGAAGGTAAGTTTGGAAGAATATGGGTCTGTAAACCTGAGGAACTGGGAAAGATACAAATAGATAAAAACAGAACTATGGTTCAACAGATGTGGTATATTTGATATGGTAGATTAGATACATTCACAGATTTTTGCTGCCCTCCTAGTAAGAGGCATGGCCTGCCAGGCATGGTGGCTCTCATCACCTGAGGTCGGGAGTTCGAGACCAGCCTGACCAACATGGAGAAACCCTGTCTCTACTAAAAATACAAAAAAAATTAGCGAGACATGGTGGTGCATGCCTGTAATCCCAGCTATTTGGGAGGCTGAGGCAGGAAAATCGCTTGAACCTGGAAGACGGAGGTTGTGGTGAGCAGAGAATGCTCCATTGCACTCCAGCCTGGGCAACAAGAGCAAAACTGCGTCTCAAAAAAAAAAAAAAAAAAAAGGCATGGCCTAATTCCTCTCCCCTTGAAAATACACTGATATTAGTGTATTAAATCTGTACCCTTTCGTACCCATCTTTTTCATGTGGTGAAATGAAAAATAAAGCAATTGTGCTGTCTCAGCACATTTTCGAGACACTAAGAAATGTCTTGAAAAAGTAAATCTATAAAGACAGAAAGTAATTAGTGGTTGCCTACAGCTAGGGGTTGGGAATGAGAGTGATTCCAAATGGGTATGAGGTTTCTGTTTGGGATGATGGAAATGTTCTAAAATTAGATTGTGGGAATGTTCGCACAACTCTGAGAATATACTAAAAAAACACTGAATTGTATACTTTAAGTAGGTGAATTTTATTGCATGTGGATTACATCTCAATAAAGCTGTTAAAAAATTAGATGAAATGGAAAAATTCCTTGAAAAACACAATTTAACAAAACTAATACAGGAAGATATAGAAAATCTGAATGAAATTACATATCAATGGAATTGAATCATTCATTTAACAAACCTTCCCACAAAGTAAACTTCAAATCAAATAGCTTCAATGATGAATTCTGAACATTTAAGGAAAAAATAATATGAATCTTACAGAAAACTCTTTCAGAAACTAGAAAAGAGGAGGGTTTCATTCCAACTAATTTTATAAGATCTGCATAACCTCAAAGTTTCCTTCTGTTCCTAAATTACTGAGAGTTCATAAAGAAGTATTAAATTTCATGTAAAAAAAAAATTCTGTATCAAGATGATTATATGTATTTTCTCCTTTATATAAAAAGGATGGTATGACCAGGTGGGATTTATGCCAGGAATGCAACCTTGGGATGAGCATAAAAAAGACAAATTGTAAAAAATTGTTAAATACTTCACTAAAATTAAGAATTTCTGTTCATCAAAAGTTACCATTCAGAGAAGGAAAAGATAAACCACAGACTGAGAAAAGATATTTGCCATCATCCAGTGGTGTACCAAGGGCAGGGTATTGGGAAAGTCTACATTACATGCAGACAGTAAAAGGGTTCGTTGTCTGAAAATGTAAAGGCAATACTAAAATTGACTAAAAGTCAGTCTGCACTTTATTATTATCATGCACTAGAAATTCTAAACATTGTCATAATAAAATACTAATCTAGAAAAAAAAATCCTTTATTAGTTTAAGTTCTAAATGAAAGTAGGATCCACAGATCTAGAGTAATCCAAGATCATTTCAGAGAGTCCATGGAGTCAGAATATTTTCATAATTAAAACATCACCTTCTGGAGGGGAGGATCCAAGATGGCCAATTAGGAGCAGCTCAGGATTGCAGCTCCCAGTAAAAATGTGGAGGCCGCTGCAGGTGATCCCCAGGCAAGCAGGGCCTGGAGTGGACCTCAGCAGTCCTACAGCAGAGGGAACTGAATGTTAGAAGGAAAACTAAGAAACAGAAAGAAATAACTTCATCATCAACAAACTGGATGTCCACTCAGAGACCCAATCTGAAAGTCAGCAACTACAAAGATGACACAAGGATGAATCCACAAAGATGAGAAGAAACCAGCACAGAAAGGATGAAAACACCTGAAACCAGAACACCTCTCCTCCTAAAAGGGATCACAACTCCTCACCAGCAAGGGAACAAGGCTGGATGGAAAATGAGCGTGATGAATTGACAGAAACAGGCTTCAGAAGGTGGATAATAAGAAACTTCTGTGAGCTAAAAGAACATGTTCTAATGCAATGCAAAGAAACTAAGAACCTTGATAAAAGATTTCATGAAATGCTAACGAGAATAAACAACTAAGAGAGGAATATAAGTGAATTAATGGAGCTGAAAAACACAACACAAGAACTTCGCAAAGCATACACAAGTTTCAACAGCTGAACTGACCAAGCAGAAGAAAGGATATTAGAGGTCAAAGATCAACTCAATGAAATAAAATGAGAAGGAAGGATTAGAGAAAAAAGGGTAAAAGGAAATGAACAAAGTCTCCAAGAAATATGGTACTATGTGAAAAGACCTAATCTGTGTTTGATAGGTGTACCTGAACGTGACGAAGAGAATGCATCCAAGCTGGAAAATACTCTTCAGGATATTATCCAGGAAAACTTCCCCAACCTAGCAAGGCAGGCCAATATTCAAGTCCAGGAAATACAGAGACCACCACAAAGATATTCCTCAAGAAGAGCAACCCCAAGGCACATAATCATCAGATTCACCAGGGTTGAAATGAAGGAGAAAAGGCTAAGTGCAGCCAGAGAGAAAGGTTGGGTTACTCACAAAGGGAAGCCCATCAGACTCACAGCAGATCTCTCAGCAGAAACCCCACAAGCCAGAAGAGAGTGGGGGCCAATTGATTCAACATCCTTAAAGAAATGAACTTTCGATCGATCCAAGATGACCGCTTAGGAGGAAGTCGGGATTGCAGCTCCAAGAGAAGGCGCAGAGGGTGAGTGGACGCCGCATTTCCAGACGGACTTTTACTGCCCACAGACCAGGAGATTCACAGGAGGAAAAGCCCCACGGGTCGCCAGCACCGCTGGTTTGAGCGGAGTGGCCGCTCAGCCTACGCCCTGGAACGGGGGGCAGTGGCTTCTTATGCAGAGCGAGAGAGACAGAGTTCCCTCTGAGCCAGAAAGGGGAGCTGAAGCAGGGAGCCAAGCCAGGAGACCCCCGGGCAAGGGAGCGCCAGGAATCTCAGATCCGCTGCTTCAGCTGACGCAGCGGCACACAGGGCAGCAGATTTTAACTGCCCACAGACCAGGAGATTCACAGGCGATAAAGCTCCCCGGGTTCCCAGCGCCGCTGGTTGGACCGGAGCAGCCGCTCGGCCTGCACGGGGGGCGGGGAGCAGCGGCTCCTTGAACAAAGCGAACGAGACTGTGTCCCCTCTGGGCCAGCAAGGGGAGCTGTGGCAAGGAGGCAAGCCAAGAGATTACCGGACAAAGAGGGCCCCTCTGGAAACATGGCTGAACCCGGGACGGTCCAGCTCTGTGGGGGAGGGGCGTCCTCCATCGGGAAACACCCTGCAGTTCCGGGGCAATTTTCCGTAACCAAGACAACCCGCCACTACAGAGACTTCGTCACTACAGGGGCGGGCCAGCATAGCGGAAGAAGTTCTAACTACACTCACAGGACTGCAGGGAAGCTCACACGGAAGCTGGGCGGAGCCCACAGCAGCTCAGCGAAGCCTCTGCAGGCTGAATGTGACTAGACTGCCACCTTGTGGGCAGGGAAAACGGTAGCAACACAGCTGAAAAACATAAAGTGCTAAACCCCTGGGCCAGAACACCTGGGGAGAAGAAAAGGGGGTTTATGAGTTCAGCTGCTGCAGACTTAAAATTACCAAAATCAGAAAGACAGCAACTACAAAGTCAATAGGCGGATAAATCCACAAAGATGGGAAGAAACCAGCGCAAAAAGGATGAAAACACCCAAAAACAGAACACCTCTCCCCCTACAAGGCAGCATAACTCCTCACCAGCATGGGAACAAGACTGGACGGAGAATGAGTGTGATGAAATGACAGAATCAGCTTTCAGAAAATGGATAATAAGAAACTTCTGTGAGCTAAAAGAACATGTTCTAACCCAATGCAAAGAAACTAAGAACCTTGAAAAAAGACTTGACGAAATGCTAACGAGAATGGACAACTTAGAGAGGAATATGAATGAATTGATGGAGCTGAAAAACACAACACGAGAACTTCGCGAAGCATGCACAAGTTTCAACAGCCGAATTGACCAAGCAGAAGAAAGGATATCAGAAGTTGAAGATCAACTCAATGAAATAAAACGAGAAGGGAAGATTAGAGAAAACAAGGTAAAAAGGAATGAACAGAGTCAACAAGAAATATGGGACTATGTGAAAAGACCTAATCTACGTTTGATAGGTGTACCTGAATGTGACGAAGAGAATGCATCCAAGCTGGAAAATACTCTTCAGGATATTATCCAGGAAAACTTCCCCAACCTAGCAAGGCAGGCCAAGATTCAAGTCCAGGAAATACAGAGAACACCACAAAGATATTCCTCTAGAAGAGCAACCCCAAGGCACATAATCATCAGATTCACCAGGGTTGAAATGAAGGAGAAAATACTAAGGGCAGCCAGAGAGAAAGGTCGGGTTACCCACAAAGGGAAACCCATCAGACTCACAGCAGATCTCTCAGCAGAAACCCTACAGGCCAGAAGAGAGTGGGGGCCAATATTCAACATCCTTAAAGAAAAGAACTTTCAACCCAGAATTTCATATCCAGCCAAACTAAGCTTCATAAGTGAAGGAAAAATAAAATCCTTTGTGAACAAGCAAGTACTCACAGATTTCATCACCACCAGACCAGCTTTACAAGAGCTCCTGAAGGAGACACTACACATAGAAAAAAACAACCAGCACCAGTCACTCCAAAAACGCACGAAATGGTAAAGAGCAGCAACACAATGAAGAATCCGCATCAACCAATGGGCAAAAGAGCCAGCTAGCATCAAAATGACAGGACTAAATTCACACATAACAATATTAACCCTAAATGTAAATGGACTAAATGCCCCAATCAAAAGACACAGACTGGCAAACTGGATAAAAAGCCAAAACCCATCAGTGTGCTGTATCCAGGAAACCCACCTCACATGCAAGGATACACAAAGGCTCAAAATAAAGGGATGGAGGAAGATTTACCAAGCAAATGGAGAGCAAAAAAAAGCAGGAGTTGCAATTCTCATCTCTGATAAAATAGACTTTAAAGCAACAAAGATCAAAAGAGACAAAGAAGGACATTACATAATGGTAAAAGGATCAATACAACAAGAAGAGCTAACGATCCTAAATATATATGCACCTACTACAGGAGCACCCAGATACATAAGGCAAGTTCTTAAAGACTTACAAAGAGACATAGACTCCCACACATTAATATTGGGAGACTTCAACACACCATTGTCAATATTAGACAGATCAACGAGACAGAAAATTAATAAGGATATCCAGGACTTGAACTCAGACCTGGAACAAGCAAACCTAATAGACATTTACAGAACTCTCCAGCCCAAATCCACAGAATATACATTCTTCTCAGCACCACATCACACCTACTCTAAAATTGACCACATAATTGGAAGTAAATCACTCCTCAGCAAATGCAAAAGAACAGAAACCATAACAAACAGTCTCTCAGACCACAGTGCAATCAAGTTAGAACTCAGAATTCAGAAGCCAACCCAGAACCGCACATCCTCATGGAAATTGAACAACTTTCTCCTGAATGTTGACTGGATAAACACTGAAATGAAGGCAGAAATAAAGATGTTCTTCGAAACCAACGAGAATGAAGACACCACATACCAGAATCTCTGGGACACATTTAAAGCAGTCTCTAGAGGAAAATACATAGCAATAAGTGCCCACATGAGAAGAAATGAGAGATCTGAAATTGACACCCTATCATCAAAATTGAAAGAGCTAGAGGAGCAAGATCAAAAAAACTCAAAACCTAGCAGAAGACAAGAAATAACTAAGATCAAATCAGAAATGAAGGAGATAGAGACACGAAAAACCCTACAAAAAATCAATAAATCCAGGAGCTGGTTTTTTGAAAAGATCAACAAATATAGACAGACCACTAGCCAAACTTATAAAAAAGAAAAGAGAGAATAACCAAATAGATGCAATAAAAAATGATAAAGGGGATATCACCACAGATGCCACAGAAATTCAAATCATCATCAGAGATTATTACAAACAACTCTATGCACATAAATTAGAAAACCTGGAAGAAATGGATAAATTCCTGGACAGTAGTCTCCTCCCATGCCTAAACCAGGAAGAAGTCGAAACCCTGAATAGACCAATAACAAGGTCTGAAATCGAGGCAGCAATTAAGAGCCTACCACCCAAAAAAAGCCCAGGCCCAGATGGTTTCACAGCCGAATTCTACCAGACATACAAAGAGGAACTGGTACCATTCCTACTGAAATTATTCCAAATAATCCAAAAAGAGGGAATCCTTCCCAAATCATTTTATGAGACCAACATCATCCTAATACCAAAACCCGGCAGAGACTCAACAAGAAAAGAAAACTACAGGCCAATATCCATGATGAACATAGATGCAAAAATCTTCAATAAAATACTGGCAAGCCGACTACAACAGCACATCAAAAAGCTTATCCACCATGATCAAGTAGGATTCATCCCGGGGATGCAAGGCTGGTTCAATATACGCAAGTCTATAAATGTAATTCACCACATAAACAGAACCAAAAACAAAAACCACATGATTATCTCAATTGATGCAGAGAAGGCCTTCGACAAAATTCAACAGTCCTTTATGCTAAAAACCCTCAATAAACTAGGTATCGATGGAACGTATCTCAAAATAATAAAAGCTATTTATGACAAACCGACAGCCAATATCATACTGAATGGGCAAAAACTGGAAGCATTCCCTTTGAAATCTGGCACTAGACAAGGATGCCCTCTCTCACCACTCCTATTCAATATAGTACTGGAAGTTCTAGCCAGAGCAATCAGGCAAGAAAAAGAAATAAAGGGTATTCGATTAGGAAAGGAGGAAGTCAAATTGTCTCTATTTGCAGACGACATAATTGTATATCTAGAAGACCCCATCATCTCAGCCCAAAATCTCCTGAAACTGATAAGCAACTTCAGCAAAGTCTCAGGATACAAAATCAATGTGCAAAAATCACAAGCATTCCTATACACCAATAACAGACTTAAAGAGAGCCAAATCAAGAACGAACTGCCATTCACAATTGCTACAAAGAGAATAAAATACCTAGGAATACAACTAACAAGGAACGTAAAGGACTTCTTCAAGAAGAACTACAAACCACTGCTCAATGAAATAAGAAAGGACACAAACAGATGGAGAAACATTCCATGCTCATGGTTAGGAAGAATCAATATTGTGAAAATGGCCATACTGCCCAAAGTCATTTACAGATTCAACGCTATCCCCATCAAGCTACCAATGACCTTTGTCACAGAACTGGAAAAAACCACCTTAAACTTCATATGGAAACAAAAGAGAGCCCACATAGCCAAGTCAATTCTAAGCAAAAAGAACAAAGCTGGAGGCATCACACTACCTGACTTCAAACAATATTACAAGGCTACAGTAATCAAAACAGCATGGTACTGGTACCAAAACAGAGATATAGACCAATAGAACAGAACAGAGGTCTTGGAGGCAACACCACACATCTACAACCATCTAATCTTTGACAAACCTGACAAAAACAAGCAATGGGGAAAGGATTCCCTTTTTAATAAATGGTGTTGGGAAAACTGGCTAGCCATATGCAGAAGGTAGAAACTGGACCCCTTCCTGACACCTTACACTAAAATTAACTCCAGATGAATTAAAGACTTAAACATAAGACCCAACACCACAAAAACCCTAGAAGAAAATCTAGGCAAAACCATTCAGGACATAGGCATAGGCAAGGACTTCATGACCAAAACACCAAAAGCATTGGCAACAAAAGCCGAAATAGACAAATGGGACCTAATCAAACTCCACAGCTTCTACACAGCAAAAGAAACAGTCATTAGAGTGAATCGGCAACCAACAGAATGGGAAAAAATTTTTGCAATCTACCCATCTGACAAAGGGCTGATATCCAGAATCTACAAAGAACTAAAACAGATTAACAAGAAAAAAACAAACAAGCCCATTCAAAAGTGGGCGAAGGATATGAACAGATACTTTACAAAAGAAGAAATACATGAGGTCAACAAATACATGAAAAAATGCTCATCATCACTGGTCATTAGAGAAATGCAAATCAGTACTACACTGAGATACCATCTCATGCCAGTTAGAATGGCGATCATTAAAAAATCTGGAGACAACAGATGCTGGAGAGGATGTGGAGAAGTAGGAACACTTTTATACTGTTGGTGGGAGTGTAAATTAGTTCAACCATTGTGGAAGACAGTGTGGCAATTCCTCAAGGACCTAGAAATAGAAATTCCATTTGACCCAGCAATCCCATTACTGGGTATCTATCCAAAGGATCATAAATCATTCTACTATAAGAACACATGTACATGAATGTTCATTGCAGTACTGTTCACAATAGCAAAGACCTGGAACCAACCCAAATGCCCATCGATGATAGACTGGACAGGGAAAATGTGGCACATATACACCATGGAATACTATGCAGCCATCAAAAACGATGAGTTCATGTCCTTTGTAGGAACATGGATGAACCTGGAAACCATCCTTCTCAGCAAACTGACACAAGAACAGAAAATCAAACACCGCATGTTCTCACTCATAGGTGGGTGTTGAACAATGAGAACACATGGACACAGGGAGGGGAGCATCACACACTGGGGTCTGTCGAGGGGAAATAGGAGAGGGACAGCTGGGGATGGGGAGTTGGGGAGAGATAGCATGGGGAGAAATGCCAGATATAGGTGAAGGGGAGGAAGGCAGCAAATCACACTGCCATGTGTGTACTTATGCAACAATCTTGCATGTTCTTCACATGTACCCCAAAACCTAAAATGCAATTAAAAAAAAAAAGTATTGCCTTCCTTTTTCATTGTGTTGACTGTGCGTGCTGATGGTTCAAAACAATGGTGACTAAAACTACTTATTCCGTAGCAGTAATCAAGGCAGTGGCACAGATTAGACTAGTACACATTGTATTGTTCGCCACTACACACTAACGGTTAACAACAATAA
The DNA here is from genome assembly GCF_030222135.1 of Aotus nancymaae. NCBI lineage: Eukaryota > Metazoa > Chordata > Mammalia > Primates > Aotidae > Aotus > Aotus nancymaae. The sequence continues at coordinate 52,055,453 of NW_026988421.1, read as the reverse complement.
CAAAACCCTAGTTTTACTTAAGAATATCCCTAATGAAGCAGTAAACATTGTATTGTTGTTTAACTTTTTATTAAAATTTCAATTAAATTTTAAAATTTATTAAAACATCTAACTTTATTAAATCCTAAATGTTCTTACCACCAAAACATTATGCCTATGTGAGGTGATGAAAATGTTAATTTGCTTGACTGTGATAATCCTTTCACAATGTACCATAATATATATATATAACTTTTTAATCAACTATACCTACAGCTAGAAAATTAATTAATTTTAAAATAAAAGATTTTATTAAATATGGACATTAGCATACCCATCTTTGTTACGTGATAACGTGGAAAATAAAGCACTTCTGTTGTCTCACGGAAATCACTTTGTGAATATTTGACTGTGACCTCATCTAGCCACGTTTTTTTTCTTTTTATGTAACACCAGTTTGATTTAAAAAAAAAACAACTGATAGGCTGTAGTTATTCAGACTTACTTATTTAGCAGAAAATTCTTTTAAATGACCAAAGTAAACCTGGCACTTCAAGGAAAAGAACTAAAATATCTGTTATCTAAAAGTTGAGCTTTCAAACCTAAATTGCATGTTGGAAACTTACATCTGCTACTGTGAGCTTGAAAGCTGCTGTGAGCTTGAAAACTCTTCCAATGAGATTGGTGATATTAATAAACGCAGTGTTTTTGCAATTATAAAATGGAACGTGTCTATCAAAAGCATTTTAGAAAAATCTCTCAATTCTATCCTGAAATGATGTTATTCTGATAATAAAACTCGGATCTGCAGCTTTAGTGTTATATATTTTTCACTTCAATAAAATTAATGACTGGTTTTTCCTGATGATTTATAGGAACAGTATCTTTCAACATACTTCCCACATTATCCTCCAATACCTGCAATACTTTTCTTTAGCAATCGAATTTCTGATAAAATTATGATTTGATGGGAAACAATTGAAAATAGAGCTGATGTAATCAAATTAGATTAGCCTGCTATTGCTCTCAGATGTTGCTTATCTAGGAATGATTAATATCAATTGACTTTGTTCTTAGGTGATTTTAAATCTGTTCAGTTCTCTTCAGCATGAACTGTAACTTCTCATCATGGATGCACATAGTAACTGCATTCTCAGAAGATTTACACAATTAACCAATTGATACAACGTTTCTTTTTCTTGAGACTTTTTAGAAGATGACAATATTTCTCTAGATTCAGCTCTAGCTGAGTCAGAGAACCCTGAACTACCCTCATACAAACATAAACTTTGCTTTGTATTTATCCCAAAAAAACAAATACTTTATGATCTGGGTAGGAGTATCTGGAAATATAATCTGGGATCATTGGATAAAAACAGTAAATAACGTAAAAGTAATTGCTTTATATCATAGGAACTTCTGGAAGTTATTGCATAAAAATTCTGCTTTAGTCATCCTTGAGGATCGTGTTAACCTTTGATCTGTAAAATTGTCTTAAGAATTCTTAACATGTTAAATCACAAGATTGTAGCTCAGATTTCCAAAGATTTTTTGGTCCATAGTGAGTATAAATTTATGGTTGTATCTTGTGTCCTGATTCTCTGATATTTGAACTTGGCCATCTGTGAGTGCTACTCTTTTAAGACTAAAAGACACCTACTAAATAGAAACAAGGATAACCAGTTCTACCAAAAACATTACCAACCAAACTTCCCCACTTCTTTTTTTTTACTTTCCTTTTGCTTTCAACCTATTAAACTGTAAAGCAGAGATTTAATATTTCCCTATTATTCTGCTTTGGCTCACGTACTGAAATGACCACACAGCACTCCACTGGATCTTTTCAGTTGTTCGCGAATTAAAATAATGTCCATGTTTTACAGTTTTTGGAATAGTCTCAGCATAGATCTGTAGTTTCAGGACCTGTATTTATAAGATCAAGATACTTTCATGTGATTCAAAAATAGCTATATTTTTATTTTTTGCTTTGTTTTTTGTGGGTTTGTTTGTTTTTTCACTTTTTAAAAGTCGCAGTGTTTTGAGCCTGGTGTACATGCCAGGAATATTATATGGACTTGGTATCTGCATCTCCTTACTTGTACCACACAACACTTGCCATTCAAATAATGAATAATACCTTGTCAGGATAAGAACTTATACCCTCTGTGTGATTTTTTTTTAAAGATATGTGATTTCTAAAATAAACTTTTTGTATATAATCATTAAAAAAAAAAAAAAAAAAGGCCGGTGCAGTGGCTCACACCTGTAATCCCAGCACTTTGTGAGGCCAAGGCATGTGGATCATGAGGTCAGGAGATCAAGACCATCCTGGCCAACATGGTGAAACCCCATCTCTACTAAAAATACAAAAAATTAGCTGAGCGTGGTGGCACACACCTGTACTCACAGCTACTCGAGAGGCTGAGGCTGGAGAATTGCTTGAACCCAGGAAGTGGAGATTGCAGTGAGCCGAGATCATGCCACTGCACTACAGCCTGGGCAACAGTGTGAGACTCTGTCTCAGAAAAAAAAAAAAGAAAAGAAAGAAATATGTCAACATGTGGAAAAGTTGAATTAATCCAGGGAAGTAATATTTCACAAATCATAAATGCACGATGCTACAATGTCAGTCATGAGTAAAAAGATTGATTCAGATTATAAGTCAACAGATTTTAATTGAGATAGTATGAAAATTTCACTTATATGGTTTCAGAATACATTATAACTAACCTGTAAGAAACTAATTTTTGTCAAGTTTTGGTGTACTATCAAACACGAATACCTACAATTAATTAAAGAGCCTACTACAATATCCTACCTCCTTCAACTACATATTCATGTAACGCCAGATTTGTTTCATCTGCTTTCGAACAATATATATAGCAAGAGATTGGATGCAGAAGCATATTTGAGACTCTAATTGCATCAGTGTAAAACAAGACCACTCTTCTCACTAAATTTTGTTTCGTTTCAGAAAATTAATTATTCTTCATAAATGTATATTATATATGTTAATATGAGTTTATGTATTTTTATGGTGTAAACTTAATTTTAAAATTAATACTGTTCTTGAGCTTTCATTTCTAATAGTGTAAATATCAATAGATTTAACCAACGTAAACAAAAACAAAGAGATCAGTAATATACAAGAGTACAATGATGTTCTAAGACCAAAAAGTGTAAGCACTGCTGTTTTAAACAATTGTTATTACTGTTGAGTTCTAGGAATACATGTAATTATCAAATTAGTACATTATCACTTACTCTGTAATAAGTGTTTTATTATTTGCATAAGTTAATTCAGAGAACTCTACTTCTACAGTGAGCCCACTACACACAGTCTCAGCTACATGCCTTCATTTGAAAAAGTTCATAACAATCCACAATTGAGCTTGCTTCACACAGAGCTTTTGTCTCCACCTCTGTGGTACTACATACTCCAATATTTAAACAGTGAAGTCAAAATAAAACAATGAAAAAAGTGATTGTAAAAACAAGCAGAACACAGGTTACTTCAATTCTGTCATTCAATGTGACTATTTGGAGCTTTTATTTCTGTTGAGATTTTAAAATAATTAAACAGTGTTAACTGTTTTAGTAAGGGTGAATTCTAGTTCTTACATGAAATATTTTACTAAATTTTAATAGAATCTTTAAACCTGAAATGTATTCTTTTTTCAATTGTTCATTTTTAAGCTAAAATATCCAGAAAACAATTTTTACTGATTATTACATTATTATTATTATTGAACAATAATTTTATCTATAGAGGAGGAGGATATTAACAAAAGATCCTCTTGGGGGTGTCATATACATTAGATATATCACTGCTAACACCATAATAAATGGTCACATATGGGACGTTTTCTCCCTGAGCTCAGTATCAGGAACTTGTTGTTTTTGTTGCTGATTTTAATTGAGACAGGATCTCACTCTGTCACCCAGGCTGGAGTGCAGTGGCATGATCTCGGCTCACTGCAGCCTCAGACTCCCAGACTCAAGCAGTCCTCCCACTTCAGTTTCCCAAGTAGCTGGAACTACAGGTGATGCCACCATGCCAAGCTAATTTTTGTGTTTTTAGTAGAAAGGAGTTTCACTGTGTTGTCCAGGCTGGTCTCAATCTCCCGGGCTCAAGTGATCTGTTCGTCCGGCCTCCCAAAGTGCTAGGAGGAACTTGTTTTTCAAGGATGATTTATAGCTACTTTATTCATCTGTCCTTTTTTGTGTCTGACTTTTTTCATTCAAAATTTTGACTGTAAAATTCATTCATCTTGTTACATGTACCAAGTAATTAATTTTATTTAATCTTCTTAATCTGGTATCATTTTTCGCAGCCCTGCTCATGTCACCTCTTCAGTGAAGTCCCCTCAACTCCTTAGCCAATTTAACATTTTGTAAAGCACATATCACATTGAAGCTAGCCTATTATCTCTTTTAAGCTAGACAGCTGGGGAACCCATTTCCTAGTCTAAGGCTTCACACATAACAGTATCTCAATTATTGTATTAGAGTTCTCCAGGAAAACAGAATAGGAGATGTATATATGTATATTACATACACAGACACACGTATCAGTTCAAGATAGGAAGAAACCTAGGTCCTAGCTCAAAAGCAGTCAGGCAGAAGAAATTCCTTCTTATTCAGCCCTTTTGTTCTATTTTCACCTACAACTAATTGGATGAGGCCTACTAACATTAGAGAAGGTAATCTGTTGTACTCAGTCTATTGATTCAAATGTTAAACTGATCCAAAAACACCCTCACAGAAATACCCAGAGTAATATCTGACCAAATATCTGGGTACCCAATGGGCCAAAGTGATACATTAAAATTAACTATCATATTTATTAGTATTTGTTAAATAAGTTGGTCTTTCCATCAGTATCTCAGGAAAGACATAAACATGTAGGAATTATATTTACAAAGCAGAATAAAATAAGGGCTAATAAGGGGTATATAAAATTTAAGTTTTGCTCCATCTAAAAATTAACTCTTATCTGATGAGCAATACATAAGTAAAATTTTGATATGAGAGGACTTGTGTAGTGGACACTATTGTATTGAGGCAGCTTCAGCATAGCAGATTCTTCCTCAGTTTAGATTCAGATCACCAATGGAAAGCAGCCTTTGACTAAAGAAGGTTTCTGAGATGGATGTTCAGATAACTAAATGCCCAGAGTGTTCCCCAACCTGGGGGAAATTTTAAAAATTTTCCAATGTTGGAATATCTTCTGTTGTTATCTCAGGGATTAGTCTTGGCTGTGACTTAGTTACCATGGAGACCAACTAAGTCTTATGGTTTTCCCTTAGCATTAAGAAAATCCAGACTGGTACCTATTGAGAAAATATTCTAACATGTGGCTTTACACCAAAACATATGACTATGTCCCTTAAAAAAAAAAAAAGCAATGGTATTTGTACAAGAATCTGGAGGCTACCATGCTCCAAAAATGCAAACCTTGATAAGTAATTATACTCTATTTATACTGTATTTCACTTTTCTAATTTCCAAGTAAAAAGTGTTTATTGGCTAGGTGTGGTGGCTCACGTCTGTAATCCCAGCACTTTGGGAAGCCAAGGCAGGCAGATCACAAGGTCAGGAGATCGAGACCATCCTGGCTAACATGGTGAAACCCCGTCTCTACTAAAAATACAAAAATCATCTGGGTATGGTGGTACGTGCTTGTAGTCTCAGCTACTCAGGAGGCTGAGGCAGGAGAATCACTTGAACCCAGTGGGTGGAGGTTGCAGTGAGCTGAGATCTCACCACTGCACTCCAGCCTGGGTGACAGAGCAAGACTCCATCTCAAAAAAAAAAAAGTGTTTATTTTAGAAAATTTGAAAAATAAGTTAAAACCCAAAAAGTAAATTTAAAATCACCTGTAATCATTTTTCTCCTTTTATGGTGGGAAACAAGATAAAGTAAACCGTGTAAGCCTTTTCCTCTTCCCCTCCAATCTCACCACCCCCATCCCTGAGATAGCCACCTTTATCAGTTTGGTCCTTATCAGTCTTGTCAATTTCTCTCCTGTTTATTCATTTATTCATTCAGCAAATACTTACTGAGTGAGCACCTTGGGCCAAACATGATTCTAGACACTGGTATTTCATTGAATCCAATAAGATACCTGTTGTCATGAATGTTTTATAAATTCTAGTGAGAGAAGACAAAAAGTAGGCTGGTTGTGGTGGCTCACGCCTATAATTCCAGCACTTTGGGAGGCCAAGGCAGGTGGATCACAAGGTCAGGAGTTTGAGACCAGCCTTGCTAATATGATGAAACCTCGTCTCTACTAAAAATACAAAAGTTAGTCGGGTGTGTTGGTGGGCACCTGTAGTCTCAGCTACTCAGGAGGCTGAGACAGGAGAATCTCTTGAACCTGGGAAGTAGGGGTTGCAGTGAGCCGAGATCACACCACCACACTCCAGCCTGGGCGACAGAGTGAGAGTCTGTCTCAAAAATAAATAAATAAAAAGTAAATCAGTAAACAAATTAATAAACAGAAATGTACTGGCTAATAATAAATGTTATGCAGAAAATAAAAAGGTGCTATCATATCTGAGACTAAACTATGACAATAAAATCAGCCCTGTGAAGATTGAGGGAAGATATTGCAGGTACAGAAAACAGTAGGGAAAAGGCCTTAAAGTAGATAAAGAAAGAAGGCCAGTGTGTGTAGCTCTAAAATATTGTACGAGTGGAGGGAGAGAGCAAGAGAGAGTTTTGAGATGAGAGTTGAGCATGGGAGGGATTTGGGGAAGGTAAGTATTGAAAAAGTCTGGTTTCTAAGTGCAAGAGAAAGCCACTGAAGAATATTAACTGGGGAGTGATATGTTCTGATTTATATTTTCACTGTGGTTTGACTGTGGAAAATAGGTTTTTAGGCAGAGATTCCCAGTATGAGATCCATAGACACTCTAAAATATTCATAGATAGAATTCAGGGAGTTCATTACCTTGAATGGGAGAAAAGTACCTGGCCTAGACCCTCAAAGAAGAAAAAAATTTCAAAATTATTCTACTTGTCAACCCTACAATTCATCTTCCTAGAATATCTAAATAATTGTCTCTGGCTTCAGGAGGGTAGCAGGATCCTCAATTATAATAGCAAGGTTTTTCCTTTTTCTATTTCTTCTCTAAAATTGTGTTTAAAACTAAATCCTATTGGAGGCCTACTTGCGTAAAGGACTTATATGAAGAGAAACCCAGGCTTATGGAAGGCGACCAGATTGAGAGTAACTTGCAGGGTTTAGGGTAGAAGAGTCCCCACAACTTGAACCCAGCACCTCCATACCCCACCTCATCTTATTTGTGATTTTGACTCACTGCTGCCAACAGCAAAAGGAAGGCAGAAATAAAAATACCTTGGAATAGAGCAGAAGAATGAGACTTAGGAAGCACATCTGGAGAGAAAGAATCAAGTGCTTCTTGAAACTATTTAGCAGTATTTCCCAAACATGAGCACTTGTGAAAAACAAATTCCTCTGCTCCACCCTAGATATATTAACTTGGGCCTTCTAAGGGTGGGGCCAAGAATCACTGCTAGCAATTATAATGATCAGCCCATTTGGAAAACACGGAATATCTGTGGGGAAAAATCTAGAAGAATCCATAGAGCACAGTACTCAGCAGGTTCAGACTTGAGAATGTACAATTTGACTCTCATAGCTCTCACATGTGGTTTTTGGTTTAAATAGTTACGGGCATCTTCATTGGCAGATTATTAGAAGGGTGACTAGCATATTAATATACTAAACAATTCATATTTTATATGTTCATATATATTTTATATGAATTGCTTAGTGTATTAATATTACTGCTAAGATTACTGACATTGAGAAAAAGAATCACTCATATATCTACCATTGTACCCTTCAAGATGTAAAATTATTTTCTTCATGCTGCCAGAACAACTGGACTCCATTTGGTGTTGCCCAAGACCACACAATTTATTAAATGACACTTAGAAACCCTAATAAAAGTGATTAATATGAGTGCCTTCTGAGCTCTGAGTACATTTTCCAGATAATCTATTGTTTCTGCATTCAGAGAACTGACTGTGTGCGTGTATGCATACAAATGTGCACATATGGCCGGATTTAGTGACTCATGCCGGTATCCCAGCACTTTAGGAGACTGAGGTGGGTGGATCACCTGAGATCAGGAGTTTGAGACCAACCTGGCCAACATGGTGAAACCCATGTCTACTAAATATACAAAAATTAGTTGGGCGTGGTGGCAGGCACCTGTAATCCCAGCTATTCGGTAGGCTGAGGCAGAATTGCTTAAATGCAGGAGGTGGAGGTTGCAGTCAGCCCTGATTGCGCCACTGCACACCAGTCTGGGTGACAGAGCGAGACTCCATCTCAAACAACACCACAAATGTGTATATATGTGCATGCAAGCTTTTTGTAGAAGGAGGGTTCTTTTTTTCCAATATAATCACAGAATATTAGAGAATTAGAATTGGCGGTGTCATCTAGTCTTATGGCTTTAAACGCTATCTCCACATTTCCAGCTCCAAATTCCATCTCTCTAGTTCTGACCTTCCCCAGATCCTCAGATTCTTATACCCAATGGTTTACTTAACACTTACTTTAATATACATCTAAAAGTTTATAAGACTAAAACTAAACTTTGGATTCTCAACTAATGATAGCAAAGCTCTTCCTTTTCAATTTTTTCTCTAAGACCATGTTTAAATCTAAACATGGCTTTCTACTGGAAGCCAACTTACTTAAAGGGCTTATACAAAGAAAAACCTAACCTTATGAAAAAAAAGACTAGGCTTATGGCAAATAAGGCATCCCCTTTTTTTCCCATCTCATTTGATAGCAACTCATTTTTCCCGGATGCTTGGTCATCCTTAATTCTTGTTTCTCTTCCATTCCTCATCAAAATCCTTTACCCAAGATTTTCTTTCTTTTGTTTGTTTGCTATTTTGTTTTGAGACAGGGTCTCACTCTGTCATCTAGACTGGAGTGCATTGATGGCCTGATCATGGCTCACTGCAACCCTGACCTCCTGGGCGCAGGTGTTTCTTTCACCTCAGCCTCCTGGGAACACCCAGAATGCCTGCACCACCACACCCAGCTAATTAACCAATCCTTTCTGCTTCCCCTTTAAACATATAACCAGAATCCACCCACTTCTCAACACCTTCACTGTAAACATCCCAAGCCTTCCCTGGATAAGTGTAGGAGCCGTCTAATTGGTCCCCTTTGTAAGGTTTATCCTTGGGTTCTTGCCGAGTTTAAAAAGGAAGAAACTGAGGCCAACACAAGAAGATCCAATATGAAGGAATTTATTCAGGCTCCTGGGCAAGGTTCTGCTGTCTGACAGGAGGGGCCAGAGAAGTCGCACGGACTCCTCTCAAACATGGGGTTTTATAGGGAGTGAAGGAGCTCGATTGGTTGTGGGAGAGCAGAACTACTATTGGGTAAGGTTACAAGCCTTTGTTTGCATACAGGACTTGGCTGCTATTGGTTAGAATTACTCGGCTGCTATTGGCTAGAAAGACTTGACTGCTATTCACAAGACCCTGCTTGCATACTGGGTTCTTTAAGGGAAAGCCAGGCTGTGCGAGAAGGGGAAAAGGGAACAACCCGAGCATGTCCAAGCTTTCGGACAAAAGGGGGGTGGGGGATGTGCGTCCAAGCTCCCAGTGAGGCAATCAGCCTTACATTCCGACCTTTTGATGATAGATAGAGGGTGCCATTCTTTCTGACTACTTCCCACTGAATAGGGGTGAAGTAAGGGGGACAGGTTAGTCGGCTGGTGCCTCAACCATGAATCGGATGAAGGGATGAAGCAGCATTTGATTAACAGCCACTCATCCAATTTCTCACATACGAGCTTGTAGGAACCTCCTTTTTCCACCGTTAATATGTCAAGGGCCCATCAGTTTTGGAGAATTACTTAGGCTAGTAACGTGATTTATCGCTGGAGGAAGGCCAGAGAGGCAGCTGACGCTTCAATGGCCACATGGAGCTTATCTTCCAGGTGGGTGGCTGAAATGACACTGTACCCTAAGGCACTGCTCCCGAGTCTGGCTGTTACTGGAGAGGATGCTAGAGAGAGAGACCAACAACTATTGGGAGGAAAACAGACGCTCGTTTGTTTCGGGGAGCAGAGGGAAGTGTAAGGAGAGACAGGAGCTCAGCTTGCCCATATACCTCCAACTAGAGTAATGGGCACACAGGGGGAGGGGAGAGAGGCACTTATAACCTTGGTTAAGGTCCCATTACACCACAAGTATCGTCCCGGAGGTGAAAAGGTAAGATCCAGGCTAGAGAGGAAGGTTAGACAAGCCCTCCCAAGGTGTAACAAATGTATCCATTAGTTTAGGACAGGAACGGGCTGGGGAGGGAGAATGGGATGGAAGAGGAAACAAAAGTAGCCGAGTTGAGTAGAGAAGTGGGATGAAGACTGACTGAAGGATTTTTAAAGAGAAAGTAAGACTCAGAGTGTAAAGGAATAGTAAAGAAGGACTGAGACCTGAGAAGGTATGCTAGGCCCCAAGTAGGAAAGAATAGTTAACTCCCATATGCACTAAGGAGGAAATGGACTTACCCGCTACCTGCAGCTTTACCCTGGGCTCAGCAAGGGTGATGGGGGTCCTCGAGTCCAGGCTGTGTCAGTCGTCCAGAAGGCTAAGAAATTCAGGCAAAGGGATTGATTCCTGTGGACCGGCTTGCTCCTCACATAGAGGTGTGGGGAGTGGGCCTGTGGTCCAGGTTGGGTAATCAACCTTTCAGTGTCCAGTCTGCTTGCAGTTTGGGCAAGGTCCAGGAGGTGGACTAGGACAGGGGCACTGCCAGGCCCAATGTCCCTCTTGACCACATCTGAAACAGGGCCTAGACTGGGCCCTTGGAGCCTTTTGGAAGAGTTTCGATGGACCTCCCCCACCGGATGTTCAGGGGGCTGCCAGTCTCAGGGCTGCTATGATAGCTTGAGTTTGGAGGCTCACCTTTTGCTGTAAATGGGCCTGGCAGATGGCCTCAGCCTTTTCCTCCCGGCCATTAAAAACTTTAAATGCCAAGTTTACCAGGTCTCATATGGGAGTTTGGGGGCCCTCCTCTGCTTTCTTTAATTTCTTTCTAATGTCTGATGCTGACTGGGAGATAAAATGGGCCATTAGGAGGGTGGTCCGACCTGGGGAATTTGGGTCTACTCGGGTGTGAAGGACCATAGCGTTAGTTAACTGGTCAAGGAAGGCAGCTGGGTTTTCAGTAGGCCCCTGAGTTATTTCACGCAGCTTATCGTAATTAACTACCATTTGAACTGCGCCTTGCATGCCCGCTAGGAGGCATCGTTAGGAGCACAGTGCGAGCAGGTGTGAGCACTAACAGGCGAGGCCAGGTTGTAATTAAGAGGTGGAGAAGCTGAGGGGGGTTGAGGTCTGTCATAGGGTGGAGGATTATTGGGTCGGGCCAGCAGAAAGGAGAGTTCCTCAGATGAGGAGCACCTGGGCAGTGGTGCAAGAGGAACAGAAGGTGGGGCGGGAACAAAGATACCAGAAAGTCCGCAGGTTTACAATGATTATAATTAGGAAGAAAACAACAACAAAAAAAAGACAGGGCTAGGGCTATCTGCCACATGGCAAAATTAGAGGACCACATATGAGAGAGGGAGAGAGAGAGAAAGGAATGAGAGAGAAACAGAAAAAGAAAGAAACCAAAAATACAGTTTCTTACTTAACAGGAGCCTTTTATGCCAATGGGCTAGTTCAAAATAAAGATTTTGGTATAAGCTGGGGGGGTTGGCTCTGCCATAAGGCAGGGCTGCTTGCACGGGGTTTCTGAGTACCCACGCCTTAGTTGCTGCTGCAGAGATGGTCGGAAGAGCGGCTCAGTGTCCCAAGCCATGCTACCGAGCACTGGAGACAAGAGGGTTCAGGAATGTGGGGACGTCTCCCTCAAAATCCTGACCCTGAGAAACCCCTTACAGGGAGAAGACAAGTGTGTAGGATGTCTCCTCTACACTCAGGTTCTCGAGATGGGGCCGGGGTCCTGGACCCACAGTGAGAATCCCTGACGCTGCAGCAGTTTCGAGCAGGGACCTTACGAGGCAGACAGCGACTGGGGTAGTGGGCAACAGAAGTCTTACCTTGTGGTGGAACAGCGGCTCCCTGGTCTGGCTTTGTGTGGAGGAGTCAGTTTCCCCCGGCGGGGGGTCTTACAACTGCTTCCGGGTTTCTGGCACCGTTTGTAAGGTTTAGTTCTTGGGTTCTTGCTGAGTTTAAAAGAGAAACTGAGGCCAACACAAGAAGATCCAATATGAAGGAATTTATTCAGGCTCCCGGGCGAGGTTCTGCGGCACGACAGGAGTGACCGGAGAAGTCACACAGACTCCTCGCAAACGTGGGGTTTTATAGGGAGTGAAGGAGCTCAATTGGTTGTGGGAGAGCAGGACTACTATTGGGTAAGGTTACAAGCCTTTGTTTGCATACAGGACTTGGCTGCTATTGGTTAGAATTACTCAGCTGCTATTGGCTAGAAAGACTCGGCTGCTATTGGCTAGAAAGACTTGCCTGCTATTCACAAGACCCTGCTTGCATACTGGGTTCTTTAAGGGAAAGTCAGGCTGTGTAAGAAGGGGAGAAGGGAACAACCCGAGCATGTCCGAGCTTTTGGACAAAAGCGGGGCAGGGATGTGTGTCCAAGCTCCTGGCAAGGCAATCGGCCTTACGCCCTTTACTTCTACACTTGCCCTTCTTCCATCTACTTTTAACATACAGCAAAGAGTTCTTGATTGTCTATTTCATTTTTGTTATGAAAAAATTCAAACAAATACAAAAGAAAGGATAATAATGTAATAAAACTCCCATACCTACTCATCATTAGCTTCAACAATTGTTGATATATGGCCATTTCTGTTTGATCTACATCGCTGTCCACCTTCTCCTCACCCCAAAGAAGAGTAGGGTGGGGAGAAACCCTCAAATGACTTCCTGTCTCATTCAAAACAAAGTTCAAAATCCTTTCCATGGCATGCAAGTGCTCTCATGCTCCCTCTTGCTTACTTCCTCCCCATAACATTAAACCTCCTGGCTCTTTCTCAAACACATTAGGATGTTTCTGTCTCAGGGACCTTGCACTTGTTTCCTGGAATTCACATTCCCCTGACCCCTCGATATTCCCCTAGCATGCATGTTCCCTCTCTTCCTCTAGGTCTTTACCTTGTTAATTTAAGCTTAGACTAAAGCTGCCTTCTTAAGTTTTGCCTAAATTCTCTCCATATATAGTGAAAATAATCTAAATGGATGGTAAACAGACTGTAACCTACTCTAGTACTGAAGAAGGAAATTAAATAATAGCATTGATAGAAAAACAAAACCTTACAATTTATAGTTGCTATATAATAAAGTAAGTTTTGTGGTGTGGTGTGCTGTTTAATACAATACCTCCTCAGCTCTGCCTAAGGCAGAATATTAACTGCCTCCCTGTAAACCATTTAACCTTATCTATCCTCCCTACATTCTTAGCAAAGTTTCCAGGCATCTAAAAGTTCCTGTGTTTCTTGCTCACCAGCTGCAAGGTCATAAAGCAAATAGGCTCAAAACTGCGAAATGTGGTTTTCAAAATGTTACTTTTGAAATGTAAAGTGCATCACAAGACACGTCACAAGCTAATTAACTGTTCTTTGTTCTGGCTTCTATAAAACCTGCTTCCAGCTTCATCATCTTGTACCAACTAGGTGCATAAAAGGCGCCCCATTTTCTTTGTCCTTTGCTCAAAATTAGAAAGCAATTCCGCTAAGCCTGTAATCACATTCAATAAAATCCTCCTGCAGCCCCCACTGGTCTCTCTAAATCTCTAATTTCTGGCTACAGTACTAGTTACAGGGTTTTGACCAATCACAGGCTGCCAACAGTTAAAATCATGTTGACATAAGGTAAACACCAAGTAATAACCAATTCAGCTATTTCTAAACCTCACTTCCATCTTCTGCACATAAATGTTGTCTTACCATGTGGCAGCCCCAGAGTCACTCTGAACCTGTTCTGGTTCTGTGGGCTGCATAGTTCATGAATCATTCTTTACTCAAAGTTTGCTCAGTTTAATTTGTCTGAAGTTTCCTTATAACAATCAGAAGCATTTCCTACTGCCTGGTTTTGCTGACACATGACAAGCTTCAAATATTCATCTGCCCTTTGAGATTCCTACAAATTGGCTGCTAATAGGCATAGTTTAAAATTCTGCACTGTTCACTTTCTGGCTACTCATCCTTCTACACATATGTAAATTTCCATACAATACCTTATTTCTAACAAGATGCAACTACCCTTTGTGAAAGGCATTCTCACCCTTTCTCTGGGCTGAGTGATATGCTCTCTGCTGCACTTAGACCAACTAATGACCAACAAGCCCCCAAAAGCAAAGGCATCAAAAACAAAAATGAAAAAATGGGACCAAATTAAACAAAAAAGCTTCTGGACAGCAAAAGAATTAACAGAGAAAACAGGTAATCTACACAATAGGAAAAAATATTTGCAAACTATATTTCAATAAAGGACTAATATCCAAAATCTACTGGGCAATCAAAAAAAGTCAGCAGGGAAAAAACAATCCTATTAAAAAGTGGGCCAATCACATGAACAGACATTTCTCAAAACAAGATATACAAATGGTCAACAAACATGAAAAAATGCCCATCACTAATCACCAGGAAAATAAAATGCAAATTAGACTCAACAGATACTGTTTTAAAGAAGGAATACTTTCCAATCCTGCAGCGAGGTTGAAGCAACTCATTGTAAGCCAGATAAGGACTCTGAATTTTATTCATAGTGTTGCACCATAACACAGTAAGACTTCAATGTTTTTTATTATTAAAATTTATTTTAACAGTAAACATTTCTTATGAATCTACTTAATGGCATTGAAGTGTATACTTTAAACTGGTTAGAATGCTGTTTTATGTTATACGGATTTATCATATAACAGAATAAAATAGAATTGGTCTTTTCAGCAGGCTAGAATCACACACATCACCTCCTTCAGCCTCTGAGGCTCACTCTGTCCCACCTCCACCTCAGGGATCCAGGTAGACAAGCCTGAGGCTGGCAAGATCCCTTTTTCCACCTGTGCCTCAGAAGGTGCCATTGGACTATCAGCCCTGTGTATTTATTAACTCGTACATGCATTCATCTACTGCCTCACACCACAGTCTGATCCCAATACCCAGGAGAAGGCCAGTTGCAGTGGGTAACAAAGCACTTACATCTGCAGAAAGTGCCAAGTCGAATTTCCCAGCGTCCTCTGGGCCCGCTGTGTCTTCTGGAAGTGGTGGTCCCGGCACACCTGAAAGTTCACGCTGCACCTGCGAGGCTCTCAGCTCTGCTTTCTCTCACTGTGCCACTGCTAGAGGTGCGGGGTCAGCAGGAGACTGAGGCTTAACTCTCGGTCTTACACCTCTCTAATCTTGCCTCTCTGTGGAGCTCTGATTCCCTATATCACTCAGGCCTTCCTTCTCTTAGGCTTTAGAACACCAAGGCCAGCCCCACCTTTTTACAATATCCAAGCCCCATCCCTTGACAGTGGCCCTTCCTCCGCATCACCTAAGCCCCTCCTTGGACTCTCTTGGCCGCTTTTCTAGGGATTTTCGACCCAAATACTTCTCTCATGTAAGAAGCTCAGGCGGATGTACTTATGGTTTAAAATATTTTGAACACCTCTTCAAAAGGAGAGTCTTACTATCCTGCATATTCATGACTGAGAAATCCAGTGTAACCAAATGAGCTCTTTTAAAAAAAAAATGAGTAGTCATACTTTTAATAACAATGAGTTGACATTTTTGAAAGCATTGGATGTGGCAATTTCAGTGATAAGTGGTTTACATGCATTGTTGCATTAAATTTTTGACACATTTTTTCAACTCTTAAATCAGAAAGTACCTATAGTCATTTCAAAGGGAACATTTAAGGTAGAAAAAGCTCAGGCCTCTGGAGTTCTGACAGTTGTCTTTTAAAAACACAGAAAGGGTCAGGCACACTTTGGGAGGCCAAGACTGGCGGATCATGAGGATAGGAGTTCGAGTACAAGCTGATCAATATGGTGAAACCCCATCTCTACTAAATACACACACACACACACACACACACACACACACACACACATACAAAAACTAGCCAGGTGGTGGTGTGTGCCTGTAATTCCAGCTACTCAGGAGGCTGAGGCAGAAGAATCAGTTGAACCTGGGAGATGGAGGTTGCAATGAGCTGAGATCGCACCACTGCACTCCAACCTGGGTGACAGAGCAAGACTCCATCTCAAAAAAAAAAAAAAATGAAGTCATTAGAGAATATTTTTAGTAAAATGTGTATTATGAGAGAATTTCAAGGCATATGACAAATAGTATCATAATGTTATTGATTGAGCTACAGAGCAGGGAATATACAACTCCTTGAACAAGTACACCTAATGAATACTCAGCCAAGCACAGTGGCTCACACATTTAATCCCAGCACTTTGGGAGGCCAAGGTGGGAGGATTGCTTGAGGTCAGGAGTTTGAGACCAACCTGGACAACAGAGAAGGACCCTCATCTCTGCAAAAAATTTTAAAAATTAGCTGGGTGTGTATGGTGATGCACATCTGTAGTTCTAGCTACTCAGGAGGCTGAAGTGGAAGGATCATTTTAGCCCAGATGTTTGAGGCTCCAATAAGCCATGATCACACCACTGCCCTATAGTCCAGCCTGAGCAACAGAGCAAGACTCTAACGACAACAACAACATTACAACAAAGAATATTCAATGATTGGTTAACACTGAACACTTCCTATGGGTTAGTCATCAGACTAAATACTTTACATGCTTTAATTCCATTTAATTCTCACAACTCTATGGGAGTATTATTACTCTTTCTCTACCTTACAGGTAAGGAAGCTGAGGCACACATTCATTAAATAATTTTTCCATAGTCACACAGCTAGCTACTAATCAATAGAGATGGGACTTAAACTCCAGCAAATTCATATCAGTGCACTCCTGCTCTATGGCCATGTATACTGCCTCAACAGCACCCTGACGGGAGGACTTTGTCCTTGTATGCTATTTCTGTTAATACTTTGGATGAAGATGTGGATGGCTGGCATGCTAGTCAAATTTAAGCATAATCGAAAGCAGGGAGGAGGAGATAATGTATTAGAGGACAGAATCTGGATTCAAAATTAGTTCATCAGGCTTGTCTGGTTCCAGAGCAGTTAGGAACTAACATTTTCAATTTAACGCAGGTTTTCTCAACCTCGACGTTATTAACATTTGGGGCTGGATAATTTTTTGTTGTGAGGAGCTGTCCAGTACATTGTGAGATGGTTAAGAGCATCCCTGGCCTCTACCTACTAGATACTAGTGACAACTCCCAATTGTGACAAACAAAATGTCTCCAAACATTGCCAAATGCCACCCGGGAGGTAAACTTACTCCCAGATGAGAACAACTGACTTGGTATTTTACCACATATGTTTGTAATTGATTCTTACAATTGTGGTAAGAGGTAGGTAGATTGAAATTGTAGCCAAAGTTACCTGATTTCCAGGTGGCATACTCTCATCAAGATGAAATTAAGAAGAGATTAATGTAAATTTCTACACTTAGAGCCCAAACAAACAAACTTCAAAACAAAAACAAAACACAGCATAAACCCATGATAGAGTCTGAATATGTGTCCCCACCCAAATCTCATGTTGGAATGAATGTTGGAGGTGGGAAATTGTGGGAGATCTTTGGATCATGGGGGCGGATCCCCCATGAATGGCTTGGGCCAGCACCTTGGTGATAAGTGAGCTCTCACTCTGAGCCCACAGGAGATCTGGTTATTTAAAAATGTGTGACCCTGGCCAGGCGCAGTGGCTCATGCCTATAATCCCAGCATTTTGGGAGGCTGAGACAGGTGGGTCACCTGATTTCAGGAGTCCAAGACCAGCCTGGCCAACATGGTGAAACCCTGTCTCTACTAAAAATACAAAAATTGGCTGGGTGCGGTGGCTCACACCTATAATCCCAGCACTTTGGGAAGCCAAAGCAGGTGGATCACCTAAGGCCAGGAGTTCAAGATCAGCCTGGCCAACATGGCAAAACCTCATCTCTACTAAAAAATATATTTAAAAAATTAGCTGGGTGCGGTGGTGGCAGGCACCTATAATCCCAGCTGTTCAGGAGGCTGAGGTGGGAGAATTGCTTGAACCCAGGAGGCGGAGGTTGCAGTGAGCCAAGATCACACCACTACCCTCCAGCCTGGGCGACAGAGCAAGACTCCATCAAAAAAAAAAAAAAAAAAAATTAGCCAGGCCTGGTGGCATGCACCTGTAATCTCAGCTACTTGAGAGGCTGAGGCAGGAGAATCGCTTGAACTGGAGGCGGAGGTTTCAGTGAGCTAAGATTGTGCCATTGCATTCCAGCCTATGCAACAAGAGTGAAATTCCATCAAAAAAAAAATAAAAAGGTGTGGCACCTCCCACCCCTGCACTCTTTCTCTTGCTCCTCCTTTCACCATGAATGTAAGTTTCCTGAGGCCTTTCCAGAAGGAGATGCCAGCACTATGTTTCCTGTACAGCCTGCAGAACAATGAAGCAATTAAACCTGTTTTTCAATAAATTACTCAGTCTCAAGTATTTTTTTTATAGCAATGCAAGAATGACAATACCACCAGGGAAGACAGAATTATTAGTGTTAGCACATGTGAAAAAAAAAAACAAGTTTTTAGATGAGTACAGACTAAATAATAGTAGCAAACATTTATGGAGGGCTTATGCATTTTCAGATTCTGCTATGTGCTGTGTACACTAACTCATTTAATCCTCAGAAGTATCCTCATGAATTAGTAGTATTGTCCTTATTTTAAAGATGGGGAAAGTGAAGCTTAAAGAAGTAGCATCGCATAATAGCAGAGATAAGTGATGATGCCATGATTTGAATTCAAGCAGTCTAACTTCAGAGTTCTTTTAACTATTAAATAATACTTCTCACAAAAAGATACATATATTAATAAAAGGAATCATTATTGTAATGTAGCTGGGAGAAAAATACTAGCACATATAAAGAGAAATCTAAATAAGAGAGGCTATAGTCTTCCCCCGCTCTGATTAGGATGTACATAAAACAGGGATGCCAGATGGGATTACACAGGATCTAACAAACCTGATCAGAGGCTGGGTGCAGTGGCTCATGCCTGTAATCCCAGCACTTTGGGAAGCTGAGGTGGGTGGATCACAAGGTCAGGAGTTTGAGACCTGGCCAACATGATGAAACGCCATCTCTACTAAAAATACAAAAATTAGTTGAATGCGGTGGTGGCAGGTGCCTGTATCCCCAGCTACTTGGGAGGCTGAGGCAGGATAATTGCTTGAACCCAGGAGGCGGAGGTTGCAGTTGTAAGGTATATTGCTGAGTTAAAATGAGGAAACTGAGGCCAGTGTGAGAAAATGAGAATCCAATTTATTCAGCTCCCGGATGAGGTTCTGTGGTCCAGGAAGGGGCCAGAGAAGTCGCACTGGGCTTCTCAGGGTGTGGGGTTTTATAGGGAATGGAGGTAATTGATTGGTCTTTAGGGAAACAAAGAGCAGACGGTTTCATTGGTGAGGAGGGTTGATTGATTATTAGGCAAACAAAGAGCAGACAGTTTCATTGGTGAGTTTCATTGGTGAGGGGAAGTCAAGGTGCTGATGAGGCGAGCTGCCATTGGTTGCCAGGTGGGACTACTGGTGGGTTGACCGGCTGGGGAGGTCAATGTTAAGCTGCTGTTGAACAAATTTTTAGCGGGCTTTTTAAATTTTGAAGGGGTTGAGTGAGGAATGCAGGAGTGGGTGTGTGGAGCCTGCATAGAGAGACCAGATAGGAGTGGGTGTAGGGAGCCAGCATAGAGAGGCCGGCATGGGGAGAGATAAGTGTGTCAGCATGGAGAGGCTGGCATGGAGAGAGATAAGTGTGTCCATTTAACTCCCAGTGAGGCAGCCGGCCTTACAGTAGTGAGCCGAGATTGCACCACTGCACTCCAGCCTGGGTGACAGAGCAAGACAATTCCATCTCAGAAAAAAGAAAAAGAAAAAAAAATTACGTGATCAGATTGGTTTGAATCTACAGTCCATACCTCACAATAGTTCAAAGTCCTCAATGAGTGTTCGGTAGATTCCACTGTCTCTGAGCTCCTGTTGTCATAATTTGTTTGTATTTTCACTGCATCAGCCCAGATCAGGAACTGAGTCTCCCTCTTTGGATCACAAAACATACAACCTGACCTAAAGCTTTCCAAAATATAGTAAACTTGATTAAAATTTGTTACAGAGTAAACACAACAGCAAATTCTAAAATCTCATAATAGACATTTGTGTACTGAAATCCTTTTAGGCAGAAAAACAGGACTTTCTTCTGTGTATGCCCCCTCTTCCTCCTCTCACCCTCACAGCATCTTCTAAAACTATAAATTTTCTTTCCTCTGTTATGAAGAGCAATCAACTCTTTCCAAACTGCAAGAGTCTCTTGTTTTTCCAATGGAAAATTTAAGTATTTGTTACATTTAGAATAATAACTATGTTCTTCTCTGGTGGCTAGACCACCAATTCTTAAGTAAGGGCAATTTTGCCCCACGGGGGATATTTGTAGATATTTTTGGTGTCAAATCAGGGGAAAGGGGAGTGGTACTACTAGCATCCAGCACCTAAAGGCCAAAGATGCTACTAAGCAGCATACTATGCATAGGACAGTCCCCCACAAGAAGTTATTCAGTCTGCAATAATAGATCTTGTCTAGAACAATAGATCTAACATGAGGAACACCAGGTCATTGATGAACAGAAGCTTCTCCAGGATAAATTCAAAGATGATAATGAAAGAACTTAAGATGATATTAGTTGGAGGAATGGCTGAAGTAGCCATAAATGTTTAATACAGAGAAGGGGAAACTTCACAGAGCATGAGAACTGCTTTCAAAAATTTGAAGAGTCAGCAGGGTGCAATGGCTTATGCCTGTAATCCCAGCACTTTGGGAGACCAAGGTAGGTGACCCACTTGAGGTAAGCAGTTTGAGACCAGCCTGGCCAACATGTCGAAACCCCATCTCTACTAAAAATACAAAAATTAGCCAAGTGTGATAGCACGCACCTGTAATCCCAGCTACTCGGGAGGCTGAGGCAGGAGAATCACTTGAACGCAGGAGATGGAGGTTGCAGTAAGCTGAGATCGTGCCACTGGACTCCAGCCTGAGTAATAAAGCAAGACTCCATCTTAACAACAACAAAAGTAATTTAAAAAATTGAACAGTCAAAGAGCAAGCTGGACAATGGAGAGAATGTGGTATTTACAGAGTGGTGATAAATGTCATCTGGATGTAAGGAAGACTATCCTAACAAGTCTGTCTGAAAATGAAATGAACTTCTCGAACCTTTCTCTTGTGCATGAAGGGATTGGGTGTCCCTTTGTCAAGAATGTTGTAGAGGGGAGTGAAGTACTAAGTAGACCACATGAAATTTCCGTTTTTGTTGATCAACAATGGTCACATATCTGTAATTTCTTAGGACTCAAACTAATGTTATTTAAGATCATTTCACTCTGGAATTCAGTAAGCTGCAATGATATCTATGGGTACGTTCAACTCAGAACTGGCCAAGATTTCCAGTATTTATCAAGCTGAGCAATGATCTGGAGCAATAGAATCACTTGAAGGTGACAGCTCGAAGACTTGAGCCTGTCTTTTCTTCCTCTATTTATATTTCCATTCATATATAATTTTAGCATCTGAGAGAATGATTTTCTCCCATGGACATATGCCAAAAGCAACCTCTGTTCAGAGAAAGCTTCTCGTTTTATGCAAGGAACTTGGTCCATAGATGCACGCAATGCTAACAGACTAAATCTCTTACCTCCCTTCCAATTTTCTTCTGGGCCACGGAGTTCCTACATATTCTTAAGTCTCCAATATGGTAATATAGGCTGTAGGAAATAATGCCTAGCTAATTGAAATAAAAATTGAAGCTTTCTCCTTCACCCATGTTTTTATTATGAAAAATTATAAATATAAAACGTTGAAAGAAGACTATAATAATCATTCATATGCCTACCATCATATTCAGCAAGTTTTTACATTTTGCCATTAAAAAGCATTTTTATATGTATGTTTGTATACATATTTTTGTTTGAGAAATCATTTCAAAAGAAGTTATAGGGAATACATCAGTTTATCTCTTCAGCACGCATCTCCTAAAATAAGAAAATTATCCTACATAACTACAATACAATTATCACATGTAAAAAATTAACACTAATTCCTTGATATTACCCAATATACAGTCAACCTTCAAATTTCTCCAAAAATCTCAAAAAGTCTTCTAGAGCTTTCTTTTATCATCCAAACTAGGAAGCAATCAAGTTTCTCTACTGCATTTGGTTGCTATGTCTCTTAAATATCTTTTCATTTAGAAATTGCCCCACTTCTTTGATGATGAGTATTTTATGAGACCAGGTAGTTGTGTTGTAGAATATCCTAGCTTTTGGATTTGATTTACTGTTTATGATGTGTTCAACCTGATCCTCTATCACCTTTATTTACTATAAACTGGAAATTACATCTAAAGACCTGATTCAATTTGGGTTAAACATTTTTGTCATACATATTTCATAGATGACACTGTGCAGTTCATATTGCATCCCATTAATAGTCACACAATGTTTGCCTATCCTATTGCTTGTATTGCTAAATTAGGTGAGTTGGTTCAGATGATAAGTGTTAGGTTATTTCCTAGTAAAGATACTATTTTCTCTTCATCTTAGAGAAAAGCTTTGGCAACGTGATAGTAACCTGTTTGCCAACAACCTTTCACTGAATGATTTAGCATATACTGATGACCCTTGCCCATGTACATTAATTCATGATGCAGAAGAGTGTGCAGAATGCTGTTTGTAATTACATCACCTCTCCTATATTTATTAATTGGCAGTCCTTTGTAAAAGAGCATTTATTCTCATTAACTGGAACTAAACTATATTTCCTTCTTAAACACGCAAAATAAATGCTTATTTCTTTCCCTCTCATTAAAAAAAAAATGAGGCCAGGTGCAGTGACTCACACCTGTAATCCCACCACCTTGGGAGGCCTCGTGGGAGTGTTGCTTGAACCCAGGAGTTCGAGACCAGCCTGGGCAACATAGAGAGACCTTGTCTCTACAATAAGTTAAAAATTAAGGCCGGGCGCGGTGGCTCAAGCCTGTAATCCCAGCACTTTGGGAGGCCGAGGCGGGTGGATCACGAGGTCAAGAGATCGAGACCATCCTGGTCAACATGGTGAAACCCCGTCTCTACTAATACAAAAAATTAGCTGGGCACGGTGGCGCGTGCCTGTAATCCCAGCTACTCAGGAGGCTGAGGCAGGAGAATTGCCTGAACCCAGGAGGCGGAGATTGCGGTGAGCCGAGATCGCGCCATTGCGCTCCAGCCTGCGTATCAAGAGCGAAACTCCGTCTCAAAAAAAAAAAAAAAAAAAAAAAAAAAATTAAGCTGGGTGTGGTGGCGCGTAACTGTGGTCCCAGTTACGAGGGAGGCTGAGGTGGGCGAACTGATTGAGCTTGGATGGTAGAGATTGCAATGAGCCATGGTCATGCCACTGCACTCCAACCTGGGTAACAGAGTGAGACTCTGTCTCAAAAGAAAAAGCAATTTTTATGGTTTTTCTTAAGGAGACAGTTTCTACTCTTTGAAACAATGTAAATATTTCCAAAACCGAAAGCAAGAAATTGTTTCTAATCTTCTCAGTAAAAGAAGAGGTTAACAAAATTTTAATTGCAATCTAAAAACGTAATTTATTTCTCTAATTATTTTATTAAGAATAAAACCGAAAACTCACCATCTTTAAGAACAAAGTTTTAAAAAGCAGCACTTAAGTGGCTAGCAACTCATTTCCACAAATTACTGCTGCAAACATTATTTTTTCCAAACACTATTTAAAGAATCGAATATTGCTTTATTAAAGGAATGAAAATAACCAATTCGAACTAGTGCAAGTTTATTTGCAAAGATGAAAAATTATTACCTGGCCGGGCGTGGTGTCTCACACCTGTAATCCAAGTACTTTGGAGGCCAAGGCGGGTGGATCACCTGAGGTCGGGAGTTCAAGACCAGCCTGACCAACGTGGTGAAACCTCGTCTTTAAAAAAATAAGAAAGAAAGAGAGAGAGAGAGAGAGAGAACGAAAGAAAGAAAGAAAGAAAGAAAGAAAGAAAGAAAGAAAGAAAGAAAGAAAGAAAGAAAGAAAGAAAGAAAGAAAGAAAGAAAGAAGAAGAAAGAAAGAAAGAAAAAGAAAAAGAAAGAAAGAAAGAAAGAAAAGAAAAATTATTACCTATAAAATTATGTTATGTTTAGTACTTTTGCAGTCCAATAGAGTTATCTCTTTTTTTTTTGAGACAGAGGCTTACTCTATTACCAGGCTGGAGTGCAGTGGCACGATATCGGCTCACTATAACCTCCACCTCCCAGGTTCAAGCAATTCTCCGATCTCAGCCTCCTAAGTAGCTGGGACTACAGGTGCCCACCACCACGCCCAACTAATTCTTGTATTTTTAGTAGAGACGGGGTTTCACCACGTTGGCCAGGATGGTCTCAATCTCCTGTCCTGGTGATGCGCCCACTTCGGTCTTCCAAAATCCCGGAATTACAGGCGTGAGCCACCACACCTGGCCGTCCGGTCATCTTTCTCCATGACTGTTCACTCTTCATCATATCTAAGTGGTTAGCCATTTATCAGAACTTTAGTAAAATTTCTTTTGAAATTGATGACTTTTGGAAGAAAGGGGAAGAAGAGGAAAATGTCCCCACAGTGAACAACCTGGAAAACCAATGAATCAAAGGAAAAAGAGAATTCTCCAGATGATACAAACCGCTCTAGAAAATTCCCTTTCAGTTTGGACCACATAAGCTTAATATCAAAGGCATGTTTGATTCTGCCTCATCCTTTTTAACAAACAAGTAGAAATGATCAGTGCATACTCATCAAGGAAATGAGATGGAACTCTAGCCCAGGAAGATTCATGACACATAATGTTTCCGGGGGCACAGGGAGTGAGTTGAGTGACCCATCAGACTTCCACAGTTTTCCAGTGTATTTTTTCAGTGCTACTTTGAAGAGATGGAGACATCTTTACTATTCTGTCAGTTCTCCTATGACACTTAGTTTGAAAATGAGAAATTTATTCCAATCCAACTGATGTGTTAGAGAATAATTTGAGTGCAAGGCAATTTTTTTTTTGCTTGCTTATGTGTGATTTTATTTGTGTAAAACACTAGATATAACTAGAACACTGCACCCAACTGAACACAGTCAAATAAGAATACACAAAAGATACTGCAGACACATCAAACATCTACCAGCTACTTCAGATCATTATGTGTGCTACAAACCATCACATCTGTGTTAAAATTTTCTAATTTCAGAAAACCCTTCTTAGATCGTCACACATGAATTCACAAGAGGAAATTCCACTGACCCCATTTCTGCATCCAAACTTCATCTTTTTCAAGATAAAGTATCATATTTAGTGTATACATTTCTTACTATTTAACATGCATAAATCTGTGCTGCCATTTTCATTGGGTTTTTAGAATTTTTAACATGTCACTGAACTTCCCTCACTCCAAGAAAATATAAATGCTTACTTATTTTACTTTAGTAATTTTATTGTTTGTTCTCTGTCAACAAAGTTTTAATCCACCTGGAATTTATTTTCATATAAAGATATAAGGTAGATCTAGCTATTTATTTTTAAAATTCCAAATGAGACAGGGCACAGTGGCTCGTGACTGTAGTCCCAGCACTTTGGGAGGCTGAGGTAGAAGGATTGCTTGAGCCCAGAAGTTTGAGACGAGCCTAGGCAACATAGCAAGACTTCATATCTACAAAAAAATACAAAAATTAGCCAAGCATTGTGGCATGCACCTATAGTCTCAGCTACTTGAAAGGCTGAGGTGGGAGGATCACTTGAGCCTGGGAAGTAAGTCTGCAGTGAGCTGAGATCATGCCGCTGCACTCCAGCCTGGGCAACAGAGTGAGACCCTATCTCAAAAATAAATACATAAAATAAAAAATAAAAGTATAAATAGCTAGCAAAATATCATAACACAATTTCTATATAATCTATCATTTTCTAACTGCTTTGAAATCCTTTTTTGTTATGCACAAGGTATAACTTGTGTTCATTTCTGTACTTTCTCTTCTTTTTTAGTAATCCGTATTCCTATTTCTGTACCAGTACCATACCTGCATTATATTGTAGGTTTATTTGTTTACACCCCAGTATATTGTAAGTTATCTGGCAAGTTATCTTGTAAGTAAGTTCTATATCTCCCATTGTAATTGTATTATTTTTACTTTGAAATGCCAATGTAGTAAATTTTATTGATAAATGTCCTTGCATCCCTGAGATGAATCCTATTTTATAATTTTTTTTACTACAAAATTCTATTTGGTAACATTTTAATCAAGGTTTTTATATAAGTAAAATGAGATTAATCTGTAGGTATGCTTTTATTTCCCATCTCCCATTCCCAAGAAAATTTTGGTAAATTTTGGTATAGGTATTATGCTGATTTCACTAAAAAGAACTGTGAAGATGAAATTGCATAATGATAAGGGTTTGCTTTATAATTACTTGAGTGAGAGAAGGGGGTGGTGGTCATGAAAATATGCCTCTTAGATCTTCCACTGCCAGGAGCACAACTGACTAGCTCCAGCTGCTGTGCTCTGAAATCAATTCATCACCAGTTTACTCAGAGGTCATGTTTCTCATGGACTAGTCCCAGTCAATGACTTAGTACAGCAGAGATCTCAGGCAGGCCCATTCTTAGGGAGTGGGGTACTTGTCTCACATGTCACATTGGCTTGAGAATTTCCCATTGGCTTTGCTGAAAGTTTTTGAAAACTCCACTGAGGTCTAAGACATTGCCTACCCAACTTTCCTTCCTCCCTTCTCTTCTCTATAGAAGTTAAACCTGCATTTCATTCTGACAGCTGTTAGTTCCCTCTAGTTCCCTTCCATTTTTCCCCCAATAAATCTCTTGTCCATCACATCCTATCTTCACATTTGTCTCTCAAAGTTCTGAAATGAACATAGAGATCAATGTAGATAGTGAGTTTTAAACACTGGCCATCTGTGGGTAATAATTGTCAAAGGTAGATGATGGGTATATTTAATCATCTACTGTACTGTCTAAAAACCAGAAAGTCAAATGAACAAACATTTTAAAAATGCTCAACATTGCTAATTATTAGAGAAATGCAAATCAAAACCACAATAAGATGCCATCTCACACCAGTCAAAATGGCTATTACTAAAAAGTCAAAAAATAAGATACTGGCAAGGTTATAAAGAAAAGGGAATGTTTATCCACTGCTGATGGCAATGTAAATTAGTTCAGCCACAATGAAAAGCAGTTTGGTGATGTCTCAAATAACCTAAAACAGATTATCATTCAACCAAGAAATCCCATTATTGGGTATATACCCAAAGGAATATAGACTGTTCTACCATAAAGACGCATGCACACATATGGTCATCGCAATAGTATTCACAATAGCAAATGCATGGAATAAACCTAAATGCCCATCAACAGTAGACTGGATAAAGAAAATGTGGTATATACACACAATGAAATATTATGCAGCCATAAAAAAGACAAGGTCATGTCCTTTGCAGCAACATGGATGGAACTGCAGGCCATTATCCTAAGTAAACTAACACAGGAACAGAAACCAAATACCACATGTTCTCATTTATAAGTGGTAGTTAAACACTGAGTACAGGTGGACACAAAGAAGGGAACAATAGACACTAGGGCCTACTTGCGGGTGGACAGTGAGGACTGAAAAACTACCTATTGGGTACTATGCTTATTACCTGGGTGACGAAATAATCTGTACACCAAACCCCCCACAACACAATTTACTTACTTAACAAACCTGCACATGTACCCCAAAAAGAAAATAAAAGTTAAAAAATTGGGGCCGGGCATGGTGGCTCATACCTGTAATCGCTGCATTTTGGGAGGCCAAGACAGGTGGATTGCCTGAGGTCAGGAGTTCAAGATCAGTCTGACCAAGAGAGTGAAACCCTGTCTCTACTAAAAATACAAAAGATTAGCTGGGCATGGTAGCGGGTGCCCGTAATCCCAGCTACTTGGGAGGCTGAGGCAGGAGAATCCCTTGAACCCAGGAGGCAGATGTTGCAGTGAGCTGAGATCATGTGATTGTACTCCAGCCTGGGGAACAAGAGTGAAACTCTCTCTCCAAAAAAGAAAGTTTAAAAATTTTGCAATAAAATGCCTAATAAAAATACATTAATTAATAAATAAAATTTATTTATCAAAAAATAAATAGGAAGTCCACTGTCATCTCTATTGTATTAAAATACCTACAGTGAAAAGTTCACATTAAAAGACAAGAAGAAAGAGAAAAATGCTGACAGGTAGGAGGAAAGAAAAGAAAGAAGGAAGGAAAAGATAGAGTGAGAAACATAGATAAAATAATCACTAGGCTTAACATACCCTGCTTTGTTCATCATATGAGAACATGCATTTAAAAACAAATACAACTCTGAAGCACCTATGTGTGTGTGTGTGTGTGTGTGACTTTGAACAATACCTACTAGCATTTGTCCCTCATTTCTCTGTTTCCCAAGCCCCTGAACACTGTTACTCTACTTTCTACCCCTATGATCTTCCTAACTGAACATTTCATATAAATGGAAACACACAATGGGTATATTTTATGTCTTCTTCTTTCTTTTAGCATAGTGTTTCCAAGGTTCATTCATGTTGTAGTATTGATACCAGCACTTCATTTCCTGTAGTGGCTATATCCATTGTATGGATATACAGCACTTTATTTATCCATTCACCAGTACATTGATATTTGGGTTGTCTCTACTTTTTGAATATTCTGAATAATCCTGCTATGAACATTTGTGTCCAAGATTTTGTATGAATATATGTTTTCAATTATCTTGGTAAACACCTAGAAATGGAATTGCTGGGTACTATAGTAACTCTAGGTTTAACATCTTGAGAGACTGCCTACCTGTTTTCCAGTGTTTGCCAATTTATAACCCAACTATCAATGTAAGAAGATTCCAATTTCTCCACCTCCTAACTGACACTTGATAATATCTGTTTTTGTTTCTTTGCAGTGTTATGAAGTAGCATCTTATGGTTTTGATTTGCAATTCTCTACTGACTAATGTTATTGAGCATTTTTTCATGCACTGTAAGCTATTTATATGTCTTCTTTTAAAAAGATGCCTAGTTGGAGAGAGATCCAAGATGGCCGGTTAGGAGAAGCTCAGGATTGCAGGTCCGAGTGAAAGCACAGAAGGTGAGTGGATGCCACAATTCCAGACGGATTTTTATTGCCCACAGACCAGGAGATCCACAGGTGGAGGAGCCCCACCGGTCGCCAGCGCAGCTGTTTTGGCCGGTGCGGCTGCTTGGCCTACGCCTTGGCGCAGGGGTTCCCAGTGCAGAGTAAACTAGACTGTGTCTCCTCTTAGCCAGCAAGGGGAGCTGAAACAGGGAGCCAGGCCAGGAGATTCCTGGGCAAAAAAGCGCCACGAATCTCAGAGCCGCGGTTTCAGCCAGCACAGCGGCTCATGGTGCAGAGTAAATGAAACTGTGTCCCCTCTTAACCAGCAAGGGGAGCTGAAACAGGGAGCCAGGCCAGGAGATTCCCGGGCAAAACAGCGCCATGAATCTCAGAGCCATGGTTTCAGCCGGCACAGTGGGTTGCCGCACGGGAAATCACACAGATCCCGGCACCTATTCAACAGGCGACCAGGTCACCTGGTAGAGAGCCGACCGTTCAACTAAAAAACAAAAGACTCTGAGGCAGAGAGCCAGGTGACCAGGCCCAGCTGGTCCCACCCCCACAAAAACAAAAACAAAAACAAAAAAACAGCAATCGGAAATGCTCTGGGTTGAGACTTTCACGGAAAGCACAACTGAACCTGGGATGGTCCAGCACTGTGGAGGAGGGGCGTCCGCCATTACGGAGGCAGCCTGCAGTTCCTGAGGCAACCTGCCATTGCCAAGGCAACCCACCATTACAGAGAGAGTCCGTCACTACAGAGGCAGGCCAACATCACGGAAGCAGTTCTAACTACACCCATATAAACAGGACTGCAGGGAAGTTCACACGGAAGCTGGGCAGAGCCCACAGCAGCTCAGCAAAGCCTCTGCAGGCCGAGAGTGACTAGACTACCTCCTTGTGGGCAGGGAAAACGGCAGCAGCACAACGGAAACTCATAAAGCCCTAACTCCCTGGGACAGAACACCTGGGGTTAAAAAAAAAAAAGGGGGGGTTTATGAGTTCTGCTGCTGCAGACTTAAACTTACCAAAATCAGAAAGTCAACAACTACAAAGTCGACAGGTGGATAAATCCACAAAGATGGGAAGACACCAGCGCAAAAAGGATGAAAACACCCGAAACCAGAACACCTCTCCTCCTCCAAGGGATCACAACTCCTCACCAGCAAGGGAACAAGACTGGATGGAGAATGAGTGTGATGAAATGACAGATTCAGCTTTCAGAAAGTGGATAATAAGAAACTTCCATGAGCTAAAAGAACATGTTCTAACCCAATGCAAAGAAACTAAGAACCTTGAAAAAAGACTTGATGAAATGCTAATGAGAATGGACAACTTAGAGAGGAATATGAGTGAATTGATGGAGCTGAAAAACACAACATGAGAACTTTGCAAAGCATGCACAAGTTTCAACAGCCAAATTGACCAAGCAGAAGAAATGATATCAGAGGTCGAAGATCAACTCAATGAAATAAAATGAGAAGGCAAGATTAGAGAAAACAGGGTAAAAAGGAATGAACAAAGTCAACAAGAAATATGGGACTATGTGAAAAGACCTAATCTACGTTTGATAGGTGTACCTGAATGTGAAGAAGAGAATGCATCCAAGCTGGAAAATACTCTTCAGGATATTATCCAGGAAAACTTCCCCAACCTAGCAAGACAGGCCAATATTCAAGTCCAGGAAATACAGAGAACACTACGAAGATATTCCTCTAGAAGAGCAACCCCAAGGCACATAATCGTCAGATTCACCAGGGTTGAAATGAAGGAGAAAATACTAAGGGCAGCCAGAGAGAAAGATCGGGTTACCCACAAAGGGAAGCCCATCAGAATCACAGCACATCTCTCAGCAGAAACCCTACAAGCCAGAAGAGAGTGGGGGCTGATATTCAACATCCATAAAGAAAAGAACTTTCAACCCAGAATTTCATACCCAGCCAAACTAAGCTTCATAAGTGAAGGAAAAATAAAATCCTTTGTGAACAAGCAAGTACTCAGAGATTTCATCACCACCGGACCGGCTTTACAAGAGCTCCTGAAAGAGGCACTACACATAGAAAAGAACAACCAGTACCAGCCACTCCAAAAACACACGAAATGGTAAAGAGCATCGACACAATGAAGAATCTGCATCGACCAACGGGCAAAACAGCCGGCTAGCATCAAAATGGCAGGATCAAATTCACACATAAGAATATTAACCCTAAACGTAAATGGACTAAATGCCCCAATCAAAAGACACAGAGTGGCAAATTGGATAAAAAGCCAAAACCCATCAGTGTGCTGTATCCAGGAAACCCATCTCACATGCAAGGATACACAAAGGCTCAAAATAAAGGGATGGAGGAAGATTTACCAAGCAAATGGAGAGCAAAAAAAAGCAGGAGTTGCAATTCTCATCTCTGATAAAATAGATTTTAAAGCAACAAAGATCAAAAGAGACAAAGAAGGACATTACATAATGGTAAAAGGATCAATGCAACAAGAAGAGCTAACGATACTAAATATATATGCACCTAATACAGTAGCACCCAGATACATAAGGCAAGTTCTTAATGACTTACAAAGAGACTTAGACTACCACACAATAATAGTGGGAGACTTCAACACACCATTGTCAATATTAGACAGATCAATGAGACAGAAAATTAACAAGGATATCCAGGATTTGAACTCAGACCTGGACCAAGCAAACCTAACAGACATTTACAGAACTCTCCACCCCAAATCCACAGAATGTACATTCTTCTCAGCACCACATCACAGCTACTCTAAAATTGACCACATAATTGGAAGTAAATCACTCCTCAGCAAATGCAAAAGAATGGAAACCATAGCAAACAGTCTTTCAGACCACAGTGCAATCCAGTTAGAACTCAGAATTCAGAAACCAACCCAGAACTGCACAGTTTCATGGAAACTGAACAACTTTCTCCTGAATGTTGACTGGATAAACAAGGAAATAAAGGCAGAAATAAAGATGTTCTTCGAAACCAACGAGAATGAAAACACCACATACCAGAATCTCTGGGACACATTTAAAACAGTCTCTAGAGGAAAATATATAGCAATACGTGCCCACATGAGAAGAAACGAGAGATCTGAAATTGACACCCTATCCTCAAAATTGAAAGAGCTAGAGGAGCAAGATCAAAAAAACCCAAAACCTAGCAGAAGACAAGAAATAACTAAGATCAAAGCAGAATTGAAGGAGATAGAGACACAAAAAACCCTTCAAAAAATCAATAAATCCAGGAGCTGGCTTTTTGAAAAGATCAACAAAATAGACAGACCATTAGCCAGATTAATAAAAAATAAAAGAGAGAATAACCAAATGGATGGAATAAAAAATGATAAAGGGGATACCATCACAGATTCCACAGAAATTCAAACTATCATCAGAGATTATTACAAACAACTCTATGCACACAAACTAGAAAACCTGGAAGAAATGGATAAATTCCTGGACAGTTGCCTCTTCCCAAGCCTAAACGAGGAAAAAGTCAAAACCCTGAATAGACCAATAACAAGGTCTGAAGTAGAGGCAGCAATTAAGAGCCTACCACCCAAAAGAAGCCCAGGTGCAGATGGGTTCACAGCCGAATTCTACCAGACATACAAAGATGAACTGGTACCATTCCTTCTGAAACTATTCCAAATAATCCAAAAAGAGGGAATCCTTTCCAAATCATTTTATGAGACCAACATCATCCTGATACCAAAACCCGGCAGAGACTCAACAAGAAAAGAAAACTACAGGCAAATATCCATGATGAACATAGATGCAAAAATCTTCATTAGAATACTGGCAAGCCGATTACAACAGCACATCAAAAAGCTTATCCACCATGATCAAGTAGGATTCATCCCGGGGATGCAAGGCTGGTTCAACATACACAAGTCTATAAATGTAACTCACCACATAAACAGAACCGAAGACAAAAACCACATGATTATCTCAATTGATGCAGAGAAGGCCTTCAACAAAATTCAACAGCCCTTTATGCTAAAAACCCTCAATAAACTAGGTATCGACAGAACGTATCTCAAAATAATAAAAGCTATTTACAACAAACCGACAGCCAATATCATACTGAATGGGCAAAAACTGGAAGCATTCCCTTTGAAATCTGGCACTAGACAAGGATGCCCTCTCTCACCACTCCTATTCAATATAGTACTGGAAGTTCTAGCCAGAGCAATCAGGCAAGAAAAAGAAATAAAGGGTATTCAATTAGGAAAGGAGGAAGTCAAATTGTCTCTATTTGAAGACGACATGATTGTATATCTAGAAGACCCCATCGTCTCAGCCCAAAATCTCCTGAAACTGATAAGCAACTTCAGCAAAGTCTCAGGATACAAAATCAATGTGCAAAAATCACAAGCATTCCTATACACCAATAACAGACTTAAAGAGAGCCGAATCAAGAACGAACTGCCATTCACAATTGCTACAAAGAGAATAAAATACCTAGGAATACAACTAACAAGGAACGTAAAAGACCTCTTCAAGGAGAACTACAAACCACTGCTCAACGAAATAAGAGAGGACATAAACAGATGGAGAAACATTCCATGTTCATGGTTAGGAAGAATCAATATCGTGAAAATGGCCATACTGCCCAAAGTAATTTACAGATTCAACGCTATCTCCATCAAGCTACCAATGACCTTCTTCACAGAACTGGAAAAAACCACCTTAAACTTCATATGGAACCAAAAGAGAGCCCGCATAGCCAAGTCAATTCTAAGCAAAAAGAACAAAGCGGGAAGCATCACCCTACCAGACATCAAACTATACTACAAGGCTACAGTAATCAAAACAGCATGGTACTGGTACCAAAACAGAGATATAGACCAATGGAACAGAACAGAGGCGTCGGAGGCAAGACAACATATCTACAACCATCTGATCTTTGACAAACCTGATAAAAACAAGCAATAGGGAAAGGATTCCCTGTTTAATAAGTGGTGTTGGGAAAACTGGCTAGCCATATGCAGAAAGCAGAAACTGGACCCCTTCCTGACACCTTACACTAAAATTAACTCCAGACGGATTAAAGACTTAAACATAAGACCTAACACCATAAAAACCCTAGAAGAAAACCTAGGCAAAACCATTCAGCACATAGGCGTAGGCAAGGACTTCATGACCAAAACACCAAAAGCATTGGCAACAAAAGCCGAACTAGACAAATGGGACCTAATCAAACTCCACAGCTTCTGCACAGTGAAAGAAACAGTCAATAGAGTGAATTGGCAACCAACAGAATGGGAAAAAATTTTTGCAGTCTACCCATCTGACAAAGGCCTGATAATCCAGAATTTACAACGAACTAAAACAGATTTACAAGAAAAAAACAAACAAGCCCATTCAAAAGTGGGCAAAGGATATGAACAGATACTTTACAAAAGAAGACATACATGAGGCCAACAAGCATATGAAAAAATGCTCATCATCACTGGTCATTAGAGAAATGTAAATCAAAACTACATTGAGATACCATCTCACGCCAGTTAGAGCGGTGATCATTAAAAAATCTGGAGACAACAGATGCTGGAGAGGATGTGGAGAAATAGAAACACTTTTACACTTTCGGTGGGAGTGTAAATTAGTTCAACCATTGTGGAAGACAGTGTGGCGATTCCTCAAGGACCTAGAAATAGAAATTCCATTTGACCCAGCAATCCCATTACTGGGTATATATCCAAAGGATTATAAATCGTTCTACTATAAGGACACATGCACACGAATGTTCATTGCAGCACAGTTTACAATAGCAAAGACCTGGAACCAACCCAAATGCCCATCGATGATAGACTGGACAGGAAAAATGTGGCACATATACACCATGGAATATTATGCAGCCATCAAAAACGATGAGTTCACGTCCTTTGCAGGGACACGGATGAACCTGGAAACCATCATTCTCAGCAAACTGGCACAAGAACACAAAATCAAACATCGCATGTTTTCACTCATTGATGGGTGTTGAACAATGGGAACACATGGACACAGGGAGGGGAGCACTATACACTGGGGTCTGTTGGGGGGGAGTGGGAGGGGACAGCAGGGGGTGGGGAGTTGGGGAGAGATAGCATGGGGAGAAATGCCACATATAGGTGAAGAGGAGGAAGGCAGCAAATCACACTGCCACGTATACACCTATGCAACAATCTTGCATGTTTTTCACATGTACCCCAAAACCTAAAATGCAATTAAAACAAAGAAAAGAAAAAGATGCCTAGTTAAATCTTTTATTCTTTTTTCTTTGCTCATTTTTTAAATTGAGAAATTTTCTTTTATTGTTAAGTAATAAGAGTCTCTTGTATATTCTAGATAGATTCCATTGTTGGGTATATGAATTGCAAATATTTTCTCTCATTATGCAGTTATTTTACATTTTCTCAATGGTGGTCTTTGAAACACAAAAGTATTTATATTCTAATGAGTTCTAGTTTACCTATTTTTATTTTATATCACTTGTGCTTTTGTTGTCATGTCTAA
The DNA here is from genome assembly GCF_030222135.1 of Aotus nancymaae. Lineage (NCBI taxonomy): Eukaryota > Metazoa > Chordata > Mammalia > Primates > Aotidae > Aotus > Aotus nancymaae. The sequence goes on along the minus strand of NW_026988421.1, from coordinate 52,019,628 downwards.
GAAACCAATGCTTAATACAATTTTTTTTTTTTTTGAGATGGAGTTTTACTCTATCACCCAGGCTAGAGTGCAATGGCACCATCTTGGCTCACTGCAACCTCTGTCTTCCAGGTTCAAGCAATTCTCCTGCCTCAGCCTCCTTAGTAGCTGAAATTACAGGCACCTACCACACCCAGCTAATTTTTTATATTTTTAGTAGAGATGGGGTTTCACCATGTTGGCCATGCTGGTCTTTAACTCCTGATGTCGGTGATCTGCCGCCATGGCCTCCCAAAGTGCTGGGATTACAGGCATGAGCCACTGTGCCCAGCATCAATGCCTAACACAAATTTATGAAGATATTTTCTTTCAGGAGAATCCTTAAAAGAAAGTTTTACCCTTTTATTTGGGTCTAAAATCTATTTCAAGTTAATTTTTTTGTGTATGGGATGAGGTAGGAGTTCAACTTCATCTATTTGAACATGCATATTTGAAGTCTGAAGTCCTGCCTGCCTCGGCTGATCGCCCAAATGCTCCCCCTGCATCTCTGAAGGAGGGCTTCCCCCAGACATTGAGCTTCTCTCCCCACCCTGCCATCTTAACTGTTATTATGACAATGTGAATACTCCTCACTCTACCCTGCCATCTTAACTGTTATAATAATGTGAATACTCCTCATCCCACCCTGTCATCTTAACTATCCTTGCTCTGTGAATATCCCTCCTCCCCATCCTACCATCTTAACTACTCTTACCCCACCTGCCATTGTAACTGAACTTATGGTAATGTATACTCCTTGCCCCTACCCCCACCACTGTAACTGATCTTACTCTGTAACATCCTTGCCCCTCGAAAAAATGTCCCGACCTATAAAACCAATTCCCACGCCTACTCCCTTCTCCAGTCCTTTCTTGGATTTGGCCCGCTTGCACCCAATCATGAAATAAAACAGCTGTGTTGCCCACACAAAGCCTGTTTGGAATATCTCTTTATTAAATGTGTTTAATATTTGGTACTATTGGACACAAATAACAATATTCAGTTGCCCAGTACCATTTGTAGAAAAGAATTGTTTCCATATTGAATTGTCTTGGCTTTTCTTTTTTTTGAAAACCAAGTGAATATAAATGTAAGAGTTTATTTCTGGACTCTTAATTTTATTCTGTTACTCTACAGGTCTATCCTTATGCTAGTACCACATTGTCTATGATATGACTGTAGCTTTGCAGTAAGTTTTGAAATCAAGAAGAGTGAGTCCACCAAATTTGTTCTTCTAAAGATCATTTTGAATATTCTGGATCTCTTGAATTTCCCTGTGAAATTTGTGATCACCTTAACAATTTCTGTGAAAGAAGCAGCTAGGATTTTGACAGGCATTGGATTGAATGTGTAGATCAATTTGGGAGGTATTGCCATCCTAACAATATTATGTCTCCCAATCCATGAACATTGGATATCTCTCTATTTATTTAGATCTTCTTTAAGTTCTTTCTAAAATGTATTACAGTTTTGTTTGTTTGTTTTTTTTGAGACAGAGTCTTGCTCTGTCGCCCAGGCTGGAATGCAATGGTGCGAGGGTCACTGCAACCTCCACCTCCCAGGTTCAAGTGATTCTCCTGCCTCAGTCTCCTGAGTAGCTGGGATTACAGGCACATGCCACCACACCCAGCTATTTTTTGTATTTTTAATAGAGATGGGGTTTTACCATGTTGGCCAGGCTGGTCTCAAATTCCTGACTTCAGGTGATCCTCCCACCTTGGCCTCCCACAGTGCTGAGATTACAGGCATGAGCCACTGTACCTGGCCAGGTATTTCAGTTGTAAGTTGAAAAGTCTTGCCCTTCTTTTGTGAAATTTATTACTAAGCATTTATTCTTTTTGATGCCATTGTAAATGAAGTTGCTTTATTAATTTCATTTTTTGTTTTCTTATTACTAGTATATAGAAATGTGACTAATTTTTATATATTGACCTAGAATTCTGAAAACTTTCTAAATTTATTTATTACTTCTAATAATTTTTAGTGGATACCTTAGCCTTTTTTTTAAGGAAAGATCATGTCATCTGTTAAAAGAGTTATTTTAATTTCTTCCTTTCCAATCTGGATGCCTTTTGTTGCTTGTTCTTGCTAAATTGCTATGGCTAGAGTCACCAGTACAATGTTTCTGAATTGATGGATGAGCCTAAAAGTTGGCCAGTTTGGTTGTGCTTGTCTGGGCACACCTAGGTTCCACTGCATATGGCCTTCTATAGCTCTAGATTGAGGCACAAGACTCCAGAATGCAAGCTGGGTTTAAGTCTTTCCTACGTTCTTTTTGAATCTGTGGCTATCAATGCTTGTTGGATCACTGGAGTGCAAGAGGCTAAGTCCAAGCCATGAAAACACCTCTACAGCTTCTGCTTATGTCAATGGGATAGTAAATACACTCTGCTCAGAGAGACAGGATATTGCAAAGATAAGTGAAAGGGGGTAAATGTGTATTTTTATTACAGAGAAATGAATAACTGGGACCACCTATCTCAATTTAAAAAAAATCTGGGGGTAAAAATGGTGTGAGAGACAAGTTAGAGAAATCACTTTGGCATTAGAGCCATAGTGCTTTTTTTATTTATGTTATCCATGGTAGTTTGATCAGATCTGCTGTGTAACAAAATTAGTTCATTTACTCATTCAACAGATATTTCCCACTCTGTCAGGTAGCAGAGTTCACACAGTCCTCTCTTTACAGGTCCAGGAATAACTTTCTCCTTTGCTCCTTCAGGTAGATTCTTACATCATTCTTTGTGTGCGTACCTACATTCTGCCCATATACCTGTGGTATTTTTATTAAATTCTCCTCAAATTATCCTAATTTAGGTCTGTTACTTGTTTCTTGTTAGAACCATGACTAATGTATATTCATTGATAAGAGTTTCAAAATAATGCCACTGTAATTACTAAAAATAAGACTACTCAGCAGAAAATTTCACCATTTTTGTTCTTTTTATCCTTACAAAATATCCCTCCAGGAAAATATAGCCAAAATATGTTTTATAGTATATTGCTTTTTCATTGCTGCCGCAATATATCATCACAAACTTAACAGTGTTAAACAACACAAATGTGTCATCTCGCAGTTCTATAGGTCAGAAGTCCAGGTTGGCTTGGCTGCTTTCTCTGCTTCAGGTTTTGCAAGGCTAAATCAAGAGTTGGCCAGCCTGGGAACTTATCTGGATGCTCTGGGGAATAATCCGTTTCCAAACTCACTCAGGTTGTTGGCACAAATCAGTTTCTTATGGTTGTAAGTCTGAGGTCCCTGTTTTTCTGCTGACTGTCAGCTTAGGATCACTGTAAGCTCCTAGAGGCTACCCTCTAGTTTTGGGGAATGGGCCTCTCCATCTCGGTGTCAGCCACCATACATTGAGTCCTTTTTATGCTTGGAATCTCTCTGATTTCCCTTTCTGCAATATCTCGTTTGCTTTCAGTCAAATTCTCTGCTTTAAAGGGTTTATGTGATTAGATCAGACCCTCCTAACTACTTCAGCCTAATTTTCCTGTATAAAGTCTATAACCTTAATTGCATCTGCAAAGGCTTTTTTGTCATTGTAATGTAACCTATTCAGAAGGTTCAGGGATTAAAGTGAGGCTATCTTTGAAGACCATTATTCTGCCTACCACATATAGACATTTAAAAATTATTTTCTCTGTGATTATGTCACCAACTTAATACATAGTAAAGATTACTTGTTTAGGTAATTTTTAAAAACATTTTTCTTCAGAATAATTTTAGACTTATAGAAGAGCTGCAAAGATAGAACAGATAGTTCCCTTGTTCCTTTCGTTGGGTTACTTTTGACTTTTAGAAATTTGTTGTTTTAAAAATTACGTAAGTGGTGCGCACCTATCGTCCCAGCTACTTGGGAGGCTGAGGCAGGAGAATTGCTTGAACCCGGGAATTGGAGGTTGCAGTGAGCTGAGATCGCACCACTGCACTCCAGCCCTGTGTGTGGCAACAGAGCGAGACTCTGTCTTAAAAAAAAAAAGAAATTACTTAAAATATTTTATTTTGTTTTGTTTTAGTTCTGCAAAACATTCACATGGTTCAAAAGTCAAAATTGTAAAACCAGATACATTCCAAGATTTGGCTTTCATACCATCTTACCTTCCTTTCTCTTCTTTTTAAAAAATCACTTGTTTACTCCCACAAATCTGCAGATACCCCAAATGCTGATATATTCCTCAGCCTTTCCTACCTGAAACGATGATTCTACAGATGTTTCCTCTTTCCTCCTGTGTTTTTCATCAGGAAAGGGGAAAATACTATTATGAAGCTTAATGATATATTCTGCCCAAGCAGAGAAGAGGCCAGAAAGGGCTTCAGGTGGAACATTCAGATGTCTACTCAATCACAGACCACACTCCCACCACTCCAGGGAATCACTGGATATCAGTCAATACAGCATATCAGTGTTACTTCAACTGCCTATATTGCCTGTACTGTCTGATCACTGAAGTGCAAGAGGTTAAGCCCAAGCCATAGAAACACCTCGACAGCTTCTGCTTATGTCAATGGGACAGGAAATATATTCTGCTCAAAGAGACAGGGTATTGCAAAGGTAAGTGAAAGAGGGGTAAATGTGTATTTATATTAGAGAGAAATGAGTAACTGGGACCAACTACCTCAATTAAAAAAATCCATAGTACAACCATCATCAGTTTGATAACATTTTAAGGAGAATAAAAAGGGCATGTCCATATTAAATGTGCACATAGATTGAGTGGGATGCATTCCAGTTTCAAAAGTGTAAAAAGTACAAAATTCAAATACATCTTAGAACAAGGAAATATGGTCTAATTCAAGTCATTCTGCAGTTAGATTAGGTCCAACCTGAATATTGTCTTCTTCCTTTCTTTTTAAAATAAATTTGTAATTGTGGTAAAATATACATAGTAAAATTTATGATCTTAACCACAGTTCAGTGATATTACATACATTCATAATGTTGTGCTACCATCACCACCATCTATCACCGTAACTCCTTTCATCTTGTAAAATTGAAATGCTGTATCATTCCCTGGCAACTATCACTCTTCTTTTCGTTTCTATGGTGTTGACTACTCAAAACACATCATATTAGTGGAATCATATAGTATTTGTCCTTCTGTGACTGACTTATTTCACGTAGCATAATGAAATGTTCATCCATGTTATAGCATGTATTGAAATTTACTTCCTTTTCTAATTGTATTTTATTTTATTTTTTGAGACAGAGTCTCACTCTGTCACCCAGGCTGGAGTGCAGTGTCACAATCTTGGCTCACTGCAACCTCTGCCTCCCAGGTTCAAGTGACTCTCATGCCTCAGCCTCCTGAGTAGCTGGGATTACAGGCACACGCCACCACACCCAGCTAATTTTTGTATTTTTAGCAGACATGAGGTTTCACCATGTTGGTCAAGCTGGTCTCGAACTCCTGACCTCATGATCCACCTGCCTCCGCCTTCCAAAGTGCTGGGATGACAGATGCAAGCCACCGTGCCTGGCCAAAATTTTCTTCCTTTTTAAGGTTGAATAATATTTCAATGTATGTGTATACTACATTTTGCTTATGCATTCATCCATCAATGGATACTTGGATTGTTTCCATGCTTTAGCTATTAAAAATAATGCTTCTAAGGACATGAGTGTACAAATATCTCTTATTTGTGGTCACCATGGAGATTACATTTAATAACTTACATTTATAATGTTCTAATTTGAATTTATAGCAGCTTAACTTTAATAACACAAAAACTTGACTCGTTTACAGCATCTTTTTCATTCTTCTCAAGGGTCAATGTCACAAAACTAAATGCATTAAAATGCATTAGTCTCTTAAATTATGTAGAGAACAAAATATGAAGTTGCAAACCAATGTTATAATACTAGATTTTAATCTAATAATGATTTAATGTATTAGTCTCTTAAATCATGTAGAAAACAAAAAATGTAGTTACAAACCACTATAATAATACTAACTTTTATAATTGCCCACGTAATTACCTTTATTGAGATCTCTATTTCTTCATACAGCTCTTAGTTACTATCTAATATCCTTTGATTTTATCCTGCAAAACTCCCTTAAGCACTTTTTGCAGAAAAGTTCTCATAGTCACAAGCTTCCTCAGCTTTTATTTATCTGTGAATGTCTTAATTTCTCCCTCACTTTTGAAGGACAGTTTTGTCAGATACAGAATTATTGGTTGGCAGTTATTTCCATTTAGCACTTTGAATATGTTGGCCCACTGCCTACTGGTCTCTGAAGATTCTGATGAGAAATATTCTGATACTGTTATTAAGGATCCCTTGTATGTGACATGTTGCTTCTCTCTTGCCACTTTCTCACTTTTTCTTTCAAAAGTTTAATTATAATGTGTCTTGGTGTGGGTCTCTTTCAGTAAACTCCTACTTGGAGTTTACTGAGGTTCTTGGATGTTTATATTCATATGTTTCATCAAATTTGGGAAGTTTTCAGCCATTATTATTTTTCCATATTCTCTCTGTCCCTCTTTCTCTTTTTTTTCTGAGACTCCCATGTTAGTTATATTGGTTTGCTTGCTGATGTCCCACAAGTCCCTTCAGCTCTCTTCCTTTAATTCTAATTCTTTCTGTTTCTCAGACACTAAAATTTCCATTCTCATATTTTCAAAATTCCTGATTATTCCACCTGCTCAAATCTGCCTTTGGATCCCTCTAGTGTGTTTTTAATTTCAGTTATCATATATTTTAGCGCCAGTATTTCTTTTTGGTTTCTTGTTAGGCTTTCTATTGCTTTATTGATATTTCCATTTTGTTCATATATTGTTTTCCTGACTTTCTTCACATCTTTCTTTAGTTCACTGAGCATTTTTAAGACAGTTGTTTTTAAATATTTGTCTAGTAGATCATCTATCAGGTCTTTCCAGGGACAGTTTCTGTTGGTTCATTTTTTCTATGATCAAGCCATATATTTTTAATTTCTCTGTATGCCTTGTGATTTTTTTTTGTTGAAAACTTGACATTCAAATCTAATAATGTGGTAATTCTGGAAATAAGATTTTTCTCCTTCCCAGGGTTTGCCGTTTTTTGTTATTGTAGTTTTTAAAAATTGTTTTGGAGGTTTTTATTGTTGGAGCCTGTCTCTTTGCCAAGGATTGGCCTTAGGTATAAACTTACAGTCTTCGTAGGTCTTTTCTAGGCCTGCATCTTCTCTTTGGCACCCATGGTCACTTTCTAATTTTCCCGTATTCTGTGGTTGTCTGTAAACCTTCTAGTCTTCAATGCCTGGCTCCCAAAAGGAGAAAAAACAGAGAAATGAAAATGAGAAGGAAGAAAAAGGGTACTGGTCTTTAAGTTCTTTGGAAGTCACTTCCACTGGAGGGAAAGAGGGCTTCAAACAATGAGAGAAGTGCAAAAACAATGGCTGCCTGCTTCTTTTCTGTACCACAGTGATCAGGAGCAGTAATCATCAATCAGGGCACAACTCCTTAGTATTTGGAAAACAGAGTGCTTTTTGTTCATCCTGTCCTACAAGCTGTGAGCAAGCTGCTCCAGGAATACCTGCACACCTGCCTGGACGTGGGGAGGAATGGCGGCTACTGTGCTAAAAGCCAAAATGGACAAGAATTAGCTAAAATTTACCATCTAAACCTTCCTCTGGTAGTTGCAAACTTTCAATAGACCACAGAGTTCCACAGCAGTTATGTCAGACAGATTCTGCTAGTGCAATTTTTGTCAATATGCAGAGAGAGATTCCTGGTGCTTCCTACTCTGCTATCTTCTTGGAATACTTTTTGTATTCTTCCCTATATATTTTCAAATTTTTCAGGGAGAAAATATGTGAAAGGCTGCCCCTTTCCTGGAAGTACATGTTATATTATTTTAAATTAAATGCAGTTGATTCTTGTTATTCATGGTAGTTATGTTCTATACTGTTGAGGCAAACAGAATTAGTAAATACTGAGTCATTGCTCCTAGAGAAAATATAGGGTTAGGCTCCAGTAAGCATTTGGTCACAATATTTTCATCAACCAATCAATACATAAGCTTGTTTTATGTGTGTTTCTATCTAAACACACCTACTTAACATGTTGTTGATTTATTAACATTGAATTCATGGCCAACAGAGCTGTAATTCATGCCTGAATGTAACTTACCTAGCAAACATATTTTCTCCCTAAGGCACATCACAGCATTTTTGTACTCAGAAACACTAGCTATCACTTCAGCACTATGCTTGGGGGCTATTTAAACAGTGAAATTACGAAAAAAAAAAAAAAAAAAAGCACAAAATTGTGAAATGCATGCAGTTTAGTCCATTTAGTGTTGCTACATGGGAATACCTGAGGCTGAGTAATTTATAAAGAGAAGAGGTTTATTTGGCTTATGGTTCTGCAAGCTGTACAAGAAGCAAAACACCAGCATCTGCTTCTGATGCAAGCCACAGGCTGCTTCCCCTCATGGCAGAAGACGACAAAGGGCCAATATGTGCAGAAATCTCATCGTGAAAGAGGAAGCAAGAGAGAAGGGAGAGCGGCGCTAAGCTCATTAACTATCAGCTCTCATGGATGGAACCAAGCATTCATGAGGAATCTATCCCCATGACCCAAATACCTCCCATTATGCCCCACCTCCAAACACTGGAGATCAAATTTCAACATTAGGTTTGAGAGAACTGAGGTAGGAGGCAGGACTTGACCTCAAGAGGCAGGGCTCAGGCTGCAGACCTGACTGAAGACTAGCTGAAACAGGGAGGACGTGAAAGCACCTCTCCACAGGACATACTCACCAGTACCATGTCAGTTTACATTGCCATGGCAACACTTGGAAATTACCACCCTTTTTCATGGCAACAAACCAACCCAGATATTACCACCATTTTTCTGCAAAATCTTCCCCTTAATTTGCATATAATTAAAAGTGGGTATAAATATGTCTGCAGAACTGCCTCTGAGCTGCTACTCTGGGCACACGGTTTATGGAGTAGCCCTGCTCTGCAGGTAGCAGTACCTCTGCTGCTGCTGTACACTGCCACTCTAATATAAGCCGCTGTCTAACACCACTGGATCGCCCTTCAATTCTTTCCTGGGTGAAGCCAGGAACCCTCCCAGGATAAGCTCCAATTTGGGGACTCACCTGCCCTGCATCAGAACAAACACCAAACTATAGCAATGCAGTGCTAAACAGACTGTGAAAAGAACATTTTTCACAGTATGAGAGCTAAAGTAAGAAGGCAGAGTGTCATCTTGTTCTGATTCAGGTAAGAATGTAAATATTGGGTGACAATTTTTCCACTATTATGTTCATATCTGCAAATGTTCACAAATGTGCAATGGTTTTTGACTTGGGGGTTACAAATAAGTTTTAGCAGATAAGCAATTAATGAATGTGGCATCCATAAATAATGGGATCAACTGCATTTTAAACATACAAAAAATTATTGAACACCTTAAAATACATGATCTAGCCTTGTCGAGTCTTAACATTTTTTATATTTATATCAAGTCCTTCATACACTTATTGTTTAAAGAAATAAAATATTACAGACTCAGTTGAAGTTCCCGGTTTTCATCTTTCTTCATTCCTGCAATACCAGTACTAACTGTAAGGGTCCTTGGGTTCTTGCCAAGTTTAAAAGGAAGAAACTGAGGCCAGCACAAGAAGATCCAATGTGAATTTATTCGGCTCCCGGCCGAGGTTCTGCGGTCTGACAGGAGGGGCCGGAGAAGTCGCACGGACTCCTCTCAGACGTGGGGTTTTATAGGGAGTGGAGGTGTTCGATTGGTTGTGGGAGAGCAGGGTGTGGGCAAGGCAAGCTTACTATTGGCAGGTAGGCAGGGTTTGAGTGCCACTGGGTAGTTTTACAAGACTCAACTGCTATTGGGTAGATACAAGACTTGACTGCTATTGGGTAGATTTACAAGACTTCGTTTGCATACAAGACTCAACTGCTATTGGGTAGAGTTACAAGACTTTGTTTGCATACAAGACTCAACTGCTATTGGGTAGAGTTACAAGACTTCATTTGCATACAAGACTCGACTGCTATTAGGTAGCGCTACAAGACTTCGTTTGCATACAAGGCTCGACTGCTATTGGGTAGAGTTACAAGACTTCGTTTGCATTTTGGTGGGGTTCTTTAAGGGGGGGCTAGGCTGTGTGAGGGGGGATGGACGTGTCCGAGCTCCCGGAGAGGGAGGGGGGGTGTCCGAGCTCCCGGCGAGGTGACCGGCCTTACACTAACTACTTCCAACCCTGCTTACCTTCTGTTCTCAGACAAGATCACACATACAGGGTGATACAGCCATACAACTTTTTTCCCTTTCTAAAGGCAACCACATCCTGAATTTTGTGTTTATCATTATGCATGCCTTCTCATACTGATTATATATGTAAGTACTCACAATGATTGATTTGCCTGCTTTTGAACTTTGCGTAAGTCATATCTTCTGTACTATGCTTCTGCTACTTGTTCTGTATTACCTTTAATATAATGTTTTTGAGAATTATCCAGGTTGATACATATTGCTTTAGAGAATATGGTTTTCTTGCTATATAATATATCTGTATTTAGCCATTCTCTTGCTGGTATTTGTTTCTATGCTTTGCTCTTTATGCAAAGAAAAAATTCCGCAAAGATTTTTGTTAATGTTTCTTGTGCACATGTGTGATCATTATCAAGAATGTATACCAAAGAATGGACTTGATGGATTATAAGAAATTACTTTAACTTTATTAGATTTTACTAAATTGTTCTCCAATTTATGCCTCTATCATCAATGAATGAAAGAAAAGAGTTCCTGTTGCTTCCTATTCTCACCAACACTTGCTATTGTTAGATATAAATTTTGTTGCTAAATAAAATTTAGCAAGGATATCTCACTGCGGTATTGCTTTAGAATTTAGTGGTTACTAGTGAGATTGAGCACTTTGGCATTTCTTTATTGGCCATCTTTTTTTTTTTTTTTTTTTTACTTCTACTGAATTGTGTGGTCAATATCCTTTGTCTTCTCAGTGGGTTGTTTGTTTTGTTTTTTTACTCACTTACAGGAGTTGTTTATATACTCTGGATACTAATCCTTTGTCAGTTATATGAAATGTAAATATCTTATCTGCTGCATGTAGTTTCTCAGGGACACAGGATGGGGCTCTGCCATCTTTAATTTGTGTCTTCTACAGTGGCTTTGGAGGTCACCATTACATTCAGTCATAAAAGAGAAGAGCATGGAGGACTGTGGCTGGAATTTTTTATGCTCTTTAGTTGTTAGTGGCATACATTACTTCCACTTTTATTCCACATTAGTGAACATTGTCATATGCCCACATCTGACCATAAAGAAAATTAAGAAATATTGTTTTGTTGCATGCCCTGAGAAAGAGAGAACAATTCTGAATAGTCAGCAATTTAATAGCTTTTCATTTTTTTTTGCACTGCTCTTGTCTGTTTTTAATATTACATTTATATTATTTTCATAAAATAGCTGTGAGTTATTGCCTTGTTTTCTATTCTCTGGAACAGTTTGCATAAAGCAAGGATTATTTGTTCTTTGATTATTCAGTAGCACTCTCTTACAAATCTTTCTGACCTCAGTGGACAGCGTTTTCAGTGGAGGAACATTTTAAACTTCTGATTAAATTAACTCAATGGTTATATTCATGTGTTTTACTTGTCCTTGGTAAATTATTTTTTCTTAAAAAATGTACATTGTGTCTAAATTTTTTAATTTCTTGGTGTAAAATTGCTTATAGTTGTTTTGCCCTTATATATTTGTTTCTGAATCTCACTGTTTGTCTGGTACTTTGTTTGTTTGTTAAGTAGTTTTAAGATTATTACTTTTTAAAATATTGGTCAATTCTCCTGTTCAATTTGCTTTTGACCATAATTTATTTAGAATCTATTTAAAATATCGAAATATATATATTATTTCAGTTATCTTTATTAATGATTTCTCATTCAATTGCATTATGATCAGAAAGCTATATAGTGGTTCTTTGCAGAGGCAGAAAAGTCCAGTTGTTAAGAGTATATGCCCTATAATTAAGTATTTATAATTAGGTACTTAGTAAGATTTATATATCAGGGCAACTAAATAATCTTAGCTAATAAGAAAAGGCTCTACTTTACAAAGGAATGACAACTAATATAACTAGAAGAAATAACAGAACTAGAAACTACCATTTTGTAACCCCTAAAGAAATTACTGGTTGAGCCGGGAGCGGTGGCTCACGCCTGTAATCCCAGCACTTTGGGAGGCAGAGGCGGGTGAATCACCTGAGGTCCGGAGTTCAAGACCACCCTGACCAACATAGAGAAACCCCATCTCTACTAAAAATACAAAAAAAATTAAACAAGTGTGGTGGCACATGCCTGTAATCCCAGCTACTCAGGAGGCTGAGGCAGGAGAATCACTTGAACCCGGGAGGCGGAAGTTGCGGTGAGCTGAGATGGCACTGTTGCACTCCATCATTCAGCCTGGGCAACAAGAGCAAAAGTCCGTCTCAAAAAAAAAAGAAAGAAAGAAGGAAAGAAATTACTGATTTGGAACTAGGATCATCAATGTATGCTAAAGCCATTGGTCAAGTGATAAGAAACAGGATGACAGTATATCCAACGCCAAGACATCACTACAACAGTGCAATGGTGAGACCTGCAATGTTTAGTTCAGTGATTAATTTAGCATCCATGCTTTAGTCAATAACCAGACATCATATATCTCCTGATGTATTACAATGTGAAGAACTCACCATCACCTATGAAGTATTCTTGCTAAAAATGTTTAACATGAATCAAAACAAGCTTTAGACCTTAATTCTGTTTTGTAGGAAATACAAAGGGCAGAGGAAAAAGTTAAAACAATATCAAAAGGAAAAACTGGGAGAAATCTAGAATTGAAATGTTCTATAAGTGTCTTCAGCATTTTAATGACATGAAAAGAATGATAGGAGGGCTTTATTAAAACAAAAGAGATTGAAGAGATGAACCAATTGCAATGCAATGCAATGTGTGGCATTTTATTAGAATGTGATTTGAATGAACCAGTTTCAGAAGATATGCTGGAGATAATTGGGGAAATTTTGACATCAATAGGATATTGTATTATATTAAGGAAATTATTATTAAATACATTATGAATAATAATTGTATTGTGGTTACATAGGAACATTATTTGAGATAAGACATTATGATATCTCTATTTTTACTCAAAAGTATCTGAATATACCACTTTCTTCCTTAGAAAGAAAAAATAAATGTTCTTATTCCTACAAGACAAAATCCAATCTTGTTACTGTGGTATTTTTAAAAAATGCTTTAAATCTGGTCCCAATTTATGTCTCTAGACACTTGCTCTCATCCAGCTTATGTCCTGGCCTCTCTAAATTTCTCACTGTTTTTCAGTTTATATCATAAGCTCTTTTTTGTTTTTGCACTTAAAATGTCCTGCCCTATCTTCTCCATATAACTATTAAAATAAAATTGATACCATACATATGTGCACATTTACATGTGCATACTCATCAAAACAATATTGTATGGTTTTAATGGTGGCAATGGTTATTAAAATATATAAAATGTAAACTTGAAGGGTATATATCCATCATGGAGAAAAGGAGTCGGAAGTCAAACAGTAAGTGGTTGTTAACGGGGGCTTGACTGGAAGTGTGCTGAATCTTTTAGATAAAAGGAAAAGATTCTAGGAAACACAACCAAATGGCAAAACTTATTAATTCAGAGTGTTGAGTCTCTGTGCTTGTATCTTTAAAATTTTTTTCTAAAAAGTGCACATCTATAGATTGTGCTAGTTCAAACTCCATCTTCCAATTTATCAGTTGATAAACTTCAGCAATTTTCTTAATTTCTTCTAGCTTGAGTTTTCTCATCTTTAAAATGGGGATAACAATAGTGTCCACCCAAGTAGGATTGTTGTGAGGATTAAATTGTATGTATAATGTTATATTATTTCATATTATATTTATAAAGCACTAAAGCATTTAGCTTGGCACAGGGTACGTGCCTAATACATATGAGGTGTTCTTCACTGGGACCTCCTTTGTGGCCTAGTTCATTGTCAGTTTTGATATATTGTGTGCCTGAATGAAATGCTTTTTCTATAAGTGTTGGGTGCAATTCTATATATGTATATTAGATCAAGCTTGTTAATAGTGTTTAAGTCATCCACATGCTTTTAAATTTTTCATTGACTTAATTTTTCAACAGAAAACTGCTATGATCACCTACAATAATTGTGGACTTGTCAACTTATAATACTGTTAATTTTGTATGTTTATATATTATATATTTGAGGCTATACTGCCAGGTGTATAAAGATTTAGAATTGTTATATTTTCCCTGGTTATATTTCAAATTATTAGATTTCTACCTTTTCTTATATCACAGTGTTTTTTTTTTTTAATTTCTTTGAGGAACTTATTTTAATAGGGCTCCTCCAGGTTTTTTTTTGGTAGGTATTTACGTAATATATATTTTTCATTCTTTTACTTTCAAATTTTCCAAGTTTTTGGTTTTAGTGTTATCTAAGTCTTGTAAAACACAAGGCTGGATATTTTTTCCAATTTGATCATCTCTGTTTTAATAGGTAGATTCAACTACAGTTTGTGCTGCCTGATAAGTTTGTGTTAATTTCTATAAACTTTATTTTTTTGCTGTTTTTTGAGACAGGTCTCTCTGTGTCACCCTAACTGGAGTGCAGTGGCATGATCTTGGCTCACTGCAGTCTTCACCTCCTGGGTTCCAGCGATTTGGCTGCCTCAGCCTCCTTCGTAGCTGAGATTTTAGGTGCCCACCACCACACCCAGCTATTTGTGGTATTTTTAGTAGAGACGGGGTTTCACTATGTTGGTCAGGCTTGTCTCAAACTCCTGACCTCAACTGATCCATCCGCCTCAGCCTCCTAGAATGCTGGGATTACAGGTGTGAGCCACCATGCCTGGCCAATTTCTATAAATTTCCTGTGTTGTGTGATTTCCATTTATTATGGTTTTTTTTTTTTTGCTTCTCCTCTCTCCTTTGGTTTTTTTAAACCTCTTATTGGATTGAACAAGTATTCACTGTTCTGTTTTATTCCCCTCAACTGAATTGGAAGATAAAAATTCCATTTCTGTTCCTTTAGTGGTTTATTATACTTTAAAATATTGTAACATACATTACTCAACAAAAACATAAATCATTTTGTCTTCTTTTTGAACAATACAAAGTTTTTAGAATGCCTTAACTCTAAAATACTCTATACTCATTTATTGTTGTTTTCCAGCATTTTAATACTCCATAAAAGTTATTATTATTATTAGTTTTTAAACTTACATCGTCATAATTATTTTGTATATTTTTTGCACCAAAACAAACTCATACTTTTTATAACATGTTTGAACAGGATCTAGTAGGAGGCACTAAGAAGGATAAGATGTCAGTTTGAAAAGAGCCCCTATCAGAGTAAGATGAATTCTACTAAAATGAAAGCAAGAACAAACATCAAGTTTATGGTGAAGCTTGGGAAGAAGGATGAAATCATTAACACTCTACAAAAAAGTTTATGGGGACAACGCCGCAAAAAAATCAAAGCAGTTTACAAATGACTAACTCATTTTAAGAAGGTACAAGACAGCTGGATGCGGTGGCTCACACCTGTAATCCTAACACTTTGGGAGGTCGAAGGCGCCAGATCACCTGAGGTCAGGAGTTCGAGACCAGCCTGGCCAACATGATGAAACCGCATCTCTACTAAAAATACAAAAAAATCAGAGAGGTATGGTGGTGCATGCCTATAATCCCAGCTCCTTGGGAGGCTGAGGCAGGAGAATCACTTGACCCTGTGAGGTGGAGGTTGCAGTGAACCAAGATCGTGCCACTGCACTCCAGCCTAGGCAACAGAGTGAGACTCTGTCTCAAACAAAAGAAGGTACAAGGCAATACTGAAGATGAAGCCCATAGCAACAGATCATCCACATCAATTTGAGAAGAAAAAATTAATCTTGATTGTGCCCTAAGTGAAGAGAACTGATGATTAACAGTGGAAACAATAGCCAACAGCATAGATATCTCAATTGGTTCAGCTTACACATTGCTTACTGAAAATTTAAAGATGAGTAAATTTTCCACTCTATGGGTGCCAAAACCATTGCATCAGATCAGCTACTGACAAGAGCAGAGATTTTAGTGGAAATTTTAAACAAGTGTGATCAAGATTTTGAAGGATTTGTCCAAAGAATTGTAACAAGAGATGAGACATGGCTTTACAATCCCCTAAATAAAATACAATCAAAGCAATGGTTATGAAGAGGTGGAAGTGGTCCAGTGAAAGCAAAAGCAGAACAGAGTCAA
Source organism: Aotus nancymaae (assembly GCF_030222135.1). Classification (NCBI taxonomy): domain Eukaryota; kingdom Metazoa; phylum Chordata; class Mammalia; order Primates; family Aotidae; genus Aotus; species Aotus nancymaae. The sequence continues at coordinate 52,003,317 of NW_026988421.1, read as the reverse complement.
GAGCAAAGTTCATGGCAACCTTTTTTTCAGAATGCCAAAGCATTTTGCTTGTTGACTTTTTGGAAGACCAAAGAACAATAACATCTGCTTATTATGAGAGTGTTTTGAGAAAATTAGCAAAAGTTTTCACAGAAAATGCCTGGTAAAACTTCACCAGAGGATCCTTCTCCACCATGACAATATTCCTGTTCATTCCTCACATCAAACAAGGGTAATTTTGTGAGAGTTTTGATGGGGGGTCATCAGGCATCCAACTTACATTACTGATTTTGTTCCTTCTAACTTCTTTTTTAATCTTTAAAAAAAATCTGTAAAGGGCATCCATTCTTCTTCAGTAAATAATGTAAAATAGACTGTATCGACATGGTTAAATTCCTAAGACCCTCAGTTCTTTAGGAATGGACCAAATGGCTGGTATCGTTGCTGACAAAAGTGTCTTGAACTTGATGGAGCTTATGTTGAAAAATAAAGCTTACGTTTTTATTTTTATCTTTTCATTAAATTTTCCACAAAGTTTTTGGAGACCTTTCATATATCTGTTTTTTTTTGAGACAGAGTTTTGTTCTTGTTGCCCAGGCTGGAGTGCAGTGGCATGATCTCAGCTCACTGCAACCTCTGCCTCCCTGGTTCAAGTGATTCTCCTGCCTCAGCCTCCTAAATAACTGAGACTACAGGTGCATGCCACCACGCCTGGCTAATTTTTTTTGTATTTTTAGTAGAGACGAGGTTTTACCATGTTAGCCAGAATGGTCTCAATCTTCTGACATCAGCCTTGGCCTCCCAAAGTGCTGGGATTACAGGTGTGAGCCACCATGACCACTCAACTGTTTTGTTTTTAATTTTGACTGTTTTTATTTTCTATGTTTTCTGCTCCTTTTATAGCTCTAATTATTTTAAACATACTTAATTTCCCCAGTGCAGGTTTAGCAAACATTTGTATTAATTGAAGTTGTGGGACATCATTCTGCTATTATTTGCTAATTTTTGTTCAAAAATGGAATATTTATCTGTGTGTTTTACAATTTTCCGTTGTAATCTCATTTCATTTTGAGACTATGTCCTTCTATAGTGAATTTGTGTTTGCTTCTGCTAGGTGCACCAGGCATAGCACCATTTCAGCACCAACTATTTTTAAAGTCTGTTTACTTTTTTCAGTAATATTTTACATAGAATACAATTCACTCTTTATACATGAGGAGATTTGACAAATTTGTACATTTGTGTAACTATTCCCACAGTCAAGATATTGAACATTTCTGTCACCCAGAGTTTCCGTTTCAGGTCAATCTTCAAAATAATATGCCATCTTGGAGATTTCTGGACCGTGTAAGCAGTATGATGTATATATGTGCCCTCTAACTCCATTAGGCTTAGGTCTGGGTTAGAACTTTTCTAAAGAGACTTCTTAAAAAAAACAAACAAAACTCTGATTTCTGTTTAAGGCAAACAAGCTTCCTTGTTTTCTTTTCTTCTCTTTTCTCTTGTTTTTTGAGACAGAGTTTTGCTCTTGTTGCCCCAGGCTGGAGTGCAATGGTGCAATCTCCGCTCACTGCTACCTCTGCCTCCTGGGTTCAAGAGATTCTCCTTCCTTAGCCTCCCGAGTAGCTGGGATTATAGGCATATGCCACCACGCCCAGCTAATTTTGTATTTTCAGTAGAGAGGGGTTTCCTCCATGTTGGTTAGGCTCGAATTCCCGACCTTAGGTGATCTGTCTGCCTCCACCTCCCAAAGTGCTGGGATTACAAGTGTGAGAGCCACTGCACCTGGCCAAGCTTCCCTTGTTCTCTACCTGTTTTTGGTATGGAGATTTTTTCCCTCTAGTTCAGCTGTTTGGTGTGGGTGTAGCTTTTTGATGGTTCCAGCATTCCATGTATGTCTTAGTTAAATCTTCTTGTATTGTATGTCCCCAAAGCCTCAAGTTATGCTCTTGACGGGCATTAAACTATAACTCCATGTTTAATGAGACCCACAATGCTGTTGTCCAAGTGTTTTTCTTTTGTTTGTTTGTTTTTTGAGATGGAGTGTCATTCTGTCACCCAGGCTGGAGTGCAGTGGTGCGATCTCAGCTCACTGCAACCTCTACCTCCCAGGTTTAAGCGATTCTCCTGACTCAGCCTCCTGAGTAGCTGGGACTACAGGCACATGCCACCATGCCCGGTTAATGTTTTGTATTTTTAGTAGGGACAGGGTTTCACCGTCTTAGCCAGGATAAGTCTCGATCTTCTGACCTCATGATCTGCCCACCTCGGCCTGCCAAAGTGCTGGGATTACAGGTGTGAGCCACTGTCTCCACCCTAATTTGTGTATTTTTAGTACAGACAGGGTTTCACCATATTGGTCAGGTTGGTCTAGAACTCCTGATCTCAGGCAATCCACCCGCCTGGGCCTCCCAAAATGGGGGGATTACAGGCATGAGCGACCATGCTCAGCCCTGTTGCCCAAGTTTTAGCTGCCAGGCTTACATCTTTGGTTTTTGGTTACCCCTTCCTCTTTTTTGGTACATATATTTTAATGACATATAATGTACATACAGAAAGGTACACCAATCATAAGTATATAGCTCAACACCTTTCCATGAGTGAACATTCCTATTCAACAAGCACCCAGATAAAGAAAAAGAACATTATTAGAAACCTGTTAGGATTCTTGCAATCACTCCCTTCTTCTAACAAGAATCATTATTCGAACATCTAACACCATAGATGAATTTTGCCTATTTTTGAACTGCATATAAATGCAATCATGCAGCATAGACTCTTTTGTGTCTGGCTTCCTTTGCTTATCATTATGTTTGTGAGGCTTACTCATGTTGTTTCATATAGTCGCAGTTTGTTCATTCTCATTACTGTTATTATTCCACTGCACAAACACAACAGGATTTATATTGTAGGTGGACATTTGGGTTGTTTCATTTTCCTCTTCACTAGTGGAGGCTGGGATTTCTCTTTAGTTTCTTTGAGCTCTGCTGTGTATTGAATAGGATTAAAGCAGCATTTCCTGGTCAGCAATTCTAGATGTTCTGTGTCAGGGAATGTTATAGATATTACTGGCTCCCAAAGCTCTAGAAACATAAATCATATGTTCCTTTTTTTTTTTTCCTTTTTTGAGTTGGAGTTTTGCTCTTGTTGCCCAGGCTGGAGTGCAATGGCATGATCTCGGCTCACTGCAACCTCTACCTCCTGGATTCAGGCAATTCTCCTGCCTCAGCCTCTCAAGTAGCTGGGATTACAGGCATGCACCACCATGCCTGGCTAATTTTGTATTTTCAGTAAAGACAAGGTTTCACCATGTGGGTCAGGCTAGTCTCGAACTCCTGACCTCAGGTGATCTGCCTGCCTCAGCCTCCCAAAGTGCTGGGATTATAAGTGTGAGCCACTGCGCCTGGCCTGAAATTCTTACTTCTCAAATGATTTACTTTAGCTGATGACTTATTTCTTTAGACTGTTATCTGTATTAATGCTTTTAATTCCTGTGAACCAATAATGAGTGAATAAAAACAGGAGCATAGGGATGAGATATGTAATTAATCTTGTAGTCATGATCTCTTGCAGAGTTGGGATATTGCATGTGCAAGGCTAGTTTAATGTTAACAAGTGTGAAATATTTTAAAAAGCATGTTGTAGAAACAGAGTGACTAGGCCGGGCATGTTGGCTCATGCCTGTAATCCCCCACTTTGGGAGGCCGAGGAGGGTGGACTACATGATGTCAGGAGTTCGAGACCAGCCTGGCCTACATGGTGAAACCTCGTCTCTACTAAAAATACAAAAAATTAGCCAGCAGTGGTGGTGGGCGCCTGTAATCTCAGCTACTCAGGAGGCTGAGGTGGGAGAATCGATTGAATCTGGGAGGCGGAGGTTGCAGTGAGCTGAGATTGTGCCATTGCACTCCAGCCTGGGTGACAGAGCAAAACTCCGTCTCCAAAAAGAAAAAAAAAAAAAACGAAATAGAGTGGCTGAAGACAGCAATAGTATAAAGTGTGGATATGGCTGTTTGGGACCAGGATCTCTTGTCTAATTGAGACTGAGAATATGAAATGAGAAGCAAATTCTCTTGATGACTCGGTGGTATCTAATCAATGTGTTACCACTCCCAAATGGGGCTGCCTTTTGTTCTACTAGTTTAGTAGTTCCCAACTGGAGGCAATTTTGCCCCCCGCCCCACCCAGAGGATATTTGGCAATATCTGAAGATGTTTTTGGCTGACATACTACTGACAGCTACTAGGTAGAGGCTGGGGTGCTGCTAAACATCCTACAATGCAAGGACAGTTCCCTAAACAAAAACTTACCGTCTCAAATGTCAATGTTCAGAAATGTCTTGCTAGACATCAGGACTAGACAAAGCCTCTAAATTAAAGGTGTAATTAAATAAATACACCATCAACTACTTTTCAAGAAACGATAGCCTTTCGCTGGGAACAGTAGCTCTTACCTGTCATCCCAACACCTTGGGAGTCCAAGGCAGAAAGATCACTTGAGGCCAGGAGTTCAAACCCAGGAATTCAAGACAAGACTGTTCAACATAGAGAGACCTAGTCGCAAAATAAATAAATAAATAAATAAAATAATGATAGCGCTATATAAACACATTCTTCCATATTTCTATCCAAATTCTGACACTCTGTGGCTCTCCCTAATTCTTTTCAAAACGGTAATGGTGGGTCCTGCAACAACTAAATCCATTTAGAATTTGAATAAAATTACTCAGATCTAACATTAATATAACTAGATATGTACAGCAATTTGTTTATACCTATTACAAATTAAATAAAAAAATTGCTCTATGATTTATGCCATTATTATTTGTATTTTATTGTTGAAAACATTAAAGTTCCAGGGCCATAGAGTAAGTCATTTGCAATAATGGCATTAGACAAATAAAAATCTTGATGTTGTGCCTTGCAGTTAGACTACAAGGTATTCTTTTCCTTTGTTCATGTATTTTTGCAGCTTAAATTTAGGGCAAAGCTAAATTTCATTATTTCTCCCAAGGAGGTGATTACCTAAATCTGTCCCTTCTTCCTCCAGGCAGCACATACCACCATTTATTCTTCTGATTCATTTCCCCTAGAAAGCTGAGAAGGAGTTTTATAATGATATTATTGGTTTTGTAACTGGTGTTTCCATTGTAATGCTATTACGGAACCAGTGTTGTGATAAATGATCTGTTTATAAGGGAAATCACTTTTACAAGAAGTAGAAAATTAGACACGCTTCTGCTTTGCAATAACAATAAAAACCACGGTGAAAAAATATTCTCCAGTTTATTCCCATCTGTATCAGCAGGGAAGCTTTAGAAGATGGCTTTCTCCCTAAAGTCTTCTAAACACGATTACTACTTACAAGTACCATGTCAAAATGCAAATTTCCTCCAAATCCTATTGAAGGCCACTACGTTCTTAAGCTAACCATGACGTGGGCCCTTTAAGAAAATCAGGCTCTTCAAACTCCACCCCTCTGCTGACTTGAAGCAGTCCGTCAGTGTTTCCAAGGCGGTTAGTTTTGTGGTGACGCTAAGATAGAGTTAATTTGCCCCCTGCTCTGCCTGGAAGAAATGTTCCTGTTGCAATAAGCTCTAAAAGTGGAAGCTTTAAAATACTGTGGAATAGGGAACAATAGAAACTTGTGAGGTATGGCAGCCAGACCCACTCTTAAGATTCCATCACAGTGCTGAATAAAGTGGAAAGAATGTTGTTAAATCTGTTTCTCTCTGTGGTGCTGCTTCTCCCTGCTAGCTTTACTCTTCCATTTCACCCCTCAAGTGAGCTTTCCAGAATCCGTTTCCAACTTAACTAGCTAATTGTCTCAAGCACTAGATCCCCAAAAGGAAAAGTGAGAGAACTAAATTTCAGTGCAAATTATACTGGATCACTTGTAACAGAATGATTTAGATTGGCTGTATGTTTCTCAAGAGCAAAGCCAAGCATTACCCCACTGCTACGCAAACAGTGACCGAGTTCAGAAGCTCTCTAGCAGTAAGCTAAAAAATACCTGGGAGAAACTGGGGTTTAGTTGCAGTTGGCATTTGAACTGTTTGCTACGAGCAGCCATCTTGGTGAAAGATGATGTCATTTGGAACACTTGGTGTTTTCGAGTTTATTCTGAGGTGCCAGTTTTCATGAGCCATCGAATCACCGTTTAATCATGAGATCAAATTTAGGTTTATAGATAATGAGGAGGTGGGAATAAGAATCATTCTTCCTTCTTCCTAATACTTTAGAAATCTTTCAGAAAGTTCAATGCAACCGAAAAAAAATTACACTTTTTTCCCCTATTCTCTGTTTCCATGTGTTGTTCTAATGTTAACTAAGCTTGGGTAATAAAACTAGTCTGGTCAGTTTCACTATCCAATTTTTTATACACAAGTGAAAGCTGTTTCGTGTCAACAGGGCAAAGTGTTTAGAATCATCTCACCTGCTGGGCCAATTTCCTGCAAGCCTTTCTTTGGGAAGAGGGCGGGAGAATAAAAGTTTTTGACTTTTAATTTCTTAAACTGCAAAGCTAGAACCCTGAATTAGACCACATTAGAGTAATTACTGTTTTATTTTTACATGCTAAAGTTTTCTAGGAGTGAGCAAGAGGATAGCAAAGAAGGGTGATGTTGTATTCCCACTCAGTCAGTACTATTTGTATAGCATAATGTTATGTCTGCAGTTGCTTTGGAAAAGTAGCACTTAAAGAGGTATTTCAATCTTCTACTAAAAGTGTTTCGTTTTCCTTTTTTTCTTCATTAGATAAATGTTACTGTCCAAATCCTACTGCGTGACATGTGCTGGAAATGTTTGCAAGATGCAAAAAGAAAAAGAAAAAAAAGTTGCACCTTGTTTAAACAATTGAGCGAAGTGTGGTTTATGAGGTTATTAGAGAGCGTTGTGTCTCTCCTGCACATTCTTTCTTAACAAGGTTAACCTGTGGCTGCTGTTTCACCCTACTCGGCCTCTTACAGAGGAACTTTGTTCTCTTAGCTTTATCCAAGCCTTCCCAGTCAAAAAACACCTTGCTTTTGAGAATATAAAACTGCGTGTATGTGTGAAACAGATAGAGGGAGACACGCGCACACAGTCGGCGGAAGATGGGGCCACAACACGGGAGAGGATGGATGCCGGAGCCCGGCTGACCTTTCCACGTGTCCCGGACACCTGCGAGGCTGATGGGCCATTAGGTTTCTTTTTTCTCCCCGCGGGCGCGAGCCCGGAAGAGGCTGGGCGGCCGTGGGCTTAAATCAGGGGGCTCGGAGGCCCTCCCTTAGAACACGTGTGGCTGGCTAGCCGGTGGTGCGGGGGCAGTCCTTGGCTTTCCCGCACCCGCAGTGCCTGCGCGTTCCCAGCCTGCCCGTGGTCACCAGGCGGCGGCGGGCGGGTCCTCTAGCTTTCGGCCAGCTTTGCTGGGCGGCCTAGCGAGCGCGCCCGACCCGGCTGGAGCGAGCCCCAGTGCAATACTGCCAGAGCCCGGGCGGGGTCTCTGTTCTCTGGCAGAGGAGGTCCCTTGGCAGCGGGAAGCGCCCTCTCTTTCTCTCGCCGCCGCTCCGAGTCTGCGCCCTGGTGCCAGGCGCCCAGCTCGGCGCTCCCCTGTGCTCGCCCGGCGCCCACTCATTCGCAGCCCGGCCTTCGCCGCCGCCGCCGCCTCCCTGCTGCTCCTCCTCCTCCTTTCCCCAGCCCGCCGCGGCCATGGCGGACAGCGCCAGCGAGAGCGACACGGACGGGGCGGGGGGCAACAGCAGCAGCTCGGCCGCCATGCAGTCGTCCTGCTCGTCGACCTCGGGCGGCGGCGGTGGCGGCGGGGGAGGCGGCGGCAGTGGGAAATCGGGGGGCATTGTCATCTCGCCGTTCCGCCTGGAGGAGCTCACCAACCGCCTGGCCTCGCTGCAGCAAGAGAACAAGGTGCTGAAGATAGAGCTGGAGACCTACAAACTGAAGTGCAAGGCACTGCAGGAGGAGAACCGCGACCTGCGCAAAGCCAGCGTGACCATCGTGAGTGCCCCCCGGGGGCGCGCCGCAGCGCCGACCTCCGCCCGCCCGGGGAGAGGCTGCACCCGAATCCAGGCAACCCCGAGGCTTCCCCAGATTCCCAAGGACCCTCTGAGAGCACACTCCCTGCGGGGACCTGCTGGCCTCCGGAGGAGAGGGAGGTGTCCCTTCAGGGCCACGCGGGTCTGCCCTCCTCGGGGTACTCGGGACCCTTGCGCGGTGCGAGGGAAGGCTGCTGTGGCAACCATTTGTGGTCCCTTTTGGCCTCTGGGAGGAGGCCCCTCAGGGGCTGGGTTTGGAGGCTGGCGGCGTGGCTGGGGGGCGGGGTAGGACTTTTTTCAACCCTAGCATGCTTGAGGGGTGCGTCCAGAATCTGAGGAACCCCAGTCTGGGAGAGAGGGAGGAAGCTGGGATCTCTTCCTGGGGCCTGGCTCAGAGTGTGGGGGCTCGCAGCTGGGCTGGGCACTAAGCTGGCATCAGGACGGCTCTAGCTGGATCACCCGGAGAGGGGGCGGGAGAGAGTGGCCGGGAATCCGGGAAGTGGAGTTTTCTGGCCAGGATCGAGAGGGAAGGGCGGGTACGGCGCTAATGCTCCCACCTCCATTGGAAGCTCTTTGCTTTGGGGTGGGAGGGTGGACGGTTTACAGCATCCAGGCCTGTACAGGGCTGCGGCCGAAACCAGGGGAAGGGTAGCGATTGTGACTCCCTGGCTGAGCAAGGGAGGTACGTGTGTTTGCTTCATTCGTGGAGTGGTTAGGAGCATGTCGCTTTTTAGTCTAGTTACTGGAGAAACAGGCCATCTGTTTTGTTTCTACCTGGCCCCTGGAGGCTGCCCAGAAAAGGGTAAGCTTGGTCTGTAGGTCTCTCCCCTGGTGTGGCAGGCGTTTAGAAAGGCCCCTATAGCAGCCATGAGGCGAAACGTAACTAGAAAAAGTACACTGTGTGCTCTCACCTATCATCCCTGCCAGCTCGCCACATCATTAACATGCAGAATCCCCACACAGACAACTGTATTCAAATCAAAAGTTTCCCAGCCAGGAGCAGAGAAGGAAGTGTCAAGAAATCAAGGGGATAAATTGCCATAGCTGCTGCAAAATAGCTGATTAGGCTGAATTTTGAAATGAAGACAAAGGGATGAATTTGGGGATGGAGGTTCACACCCTGGAAATGGGGCAAGTTTAGGATGCCCCTTGTGCTAGGAAATAGCCTTCAGTGGAGGAGCCTGTGTGTGTGTGTGTATACACCCCAATGCTGGCTCATACATGAGAGCTAGATGGCATTCTTAATTTGTGTAGAAAGCAAGTTTCCACTGAAAGTTCGTGATCAGTAGCCTAAATAGCAGTTGATTGTAAAAAGAAGCTTCTCATGCTCAAATCCAATTTTGGAGAATGGAATTGGAGCAACTTTCATGTGAGATGATAAAGTTCTTGAAGTGCCCTTTTGGTGGAAAGGCGGGGTGGGAGTGGGGAATTTGCAGAGGCTGCCACTTCCAAGCCTCCTATGCAGCTTTCTTGGCTGACAGAGATGTCTTTGCTGAGTAGGGGTTAAGAAGAGAGGGAAGTTGGTGGAGGCAGTTTATTTAAGGTTTGGGTTAGTAAATGAGAGGGTTAGTTTCTTGGAGATTGTGAGCCATGGAAAGTGGTAAAACTTACATGAAACAAAATAGCCTTTTGCATACAGTGGGCAATTCAGGCTGGTTTTGTTTATTTGGGAGGGAGGAATGGTGGGAGGGGGGGATGCAGAGACTATGAAAGGGTTATCTGTTTGACACTTGGACCATATTAGAAGTAGGTTTGTAAATTGTACTCACTCAAACACGTTGGCTTTGTAGGACAGTTGTGTTCATTCCTGGTATTTAAGATCAGAGGCCTTCTAAGTATTTGGCCCAAAGTGTGTATAAGGTGGTGGCTTTTTTTCTTAGCACTTACCCTTAACTAAAACTGACATCCAACCAAATATACTTTGTGAAATGTCCTGTGGTGTTAATGAGTAAAGTTAAAATTGTTTTAGGTGACACCGCACAAGTACCAGAAGCCTCTCAGTTCTTTAACCTCTGACTAATATATTCAGGGAGACAAATAAAAAAGTGCTTGTGTTTTGCCTGGTTTCCTAATACTTGGCAGTTGTTACTGAGGAGCTGAATGATAAATGCAGAAAAGAGATTCCCTCAAGGTTTTGCAGGTTTTGTTAACTGACCTAGGATCCAGATTCTATGGGGGTACATTTGACCTCTCAGGTGTGTAATTTGGGAGGAGAGATGTATGTGACTCCATGAAATGAATCTGTGAATGTAGAGAGTTCATTCGCATAAACAACACTTTAGTAGTTTATGTCAAGGTTAAGCTGTACAATCCCTGACATTGCTGACTTAAGCATTGCCCTTGCTAATAGCAGTCTAGGAAGTTTGAGATACTCAATTAAGTGAAGGTCTCGTTAGATTTTTAACTATTTTAGTTAATTTGAAGGGAAGATGGTACCATAATTCTGTTACTTGCCTTCCTGGCTCTTTTTAGTTCTAATTATGATATTAATGTTAATGTTCTTGGGCACTAAAGGTGATTATGGCCTTCATTTTCCTTGTGCATGTTCAGGAAGGCACATTGCCTTTCTGCTGCACCCTGGGGAAAAGACAGGCTTTCCCCACCCTCCGCTTGTTTTGTTTTTTAATAGACTTTATTTTTTTAGAGCCCTTTTATCTTCACAGTAAAAACTGAACATGAAGTACAGAGATTTCCCATATAACCCCTGCCTTCACACAGGCACAGCCTCCTACACCATCAGCATCTTACACCAGAGTGGTCCATTTGTTACAGTCAGTGAACCTACACTGATACATCATTATCACCCTAAGTCTAGAGTTTATTTGGTCCTGTATATTCTATGGGTTTGGACATGTGTCCATCATTATATTGTCACACGGAGTAGTTTCACTGCCCTGGAAGTCTTCCACGCTCTGTTCGTCTTTCCCTCCCTGTTAACTCCTGGCAACCACTGATCTTTTTACTCTCTCCTTAGCTTTGCCTTTCCCAGAATCTCATATAGTTGGAATCATACAATATGCAGCCTTTTCACTTAGTAAATGAATTTAAGTTTCTTTCATGTCCCCCAACCCCTGTGGCTTGGTTTCTGTTCAGAGTTAAATAGTTTTTCATTGTTTCGATGTATCATAATTTATCCATTCACCTACTGAAGGTCATATTGGTTGCTTCCATGTTTTGGCAATTATGAATAAAGCTGCTGGAAATAATCATGTGCAGGGTTTTGTCTGGAAAGAAGATTTCAGTTCATTTGGGTAAATACCAAAGAGCATGATTGCTGAATTGTATGATAAGAGTATGTTTAGTTTTATAAGAAATTGCCAAACTGTCTTCCAACGTGGCTGCACCATTTTTCATTCCCACCAGCAATGAATAAGAGTTGCTGTTGTGGGGCCGGCGGTAGTGTCTCACGCTCGTAATCCCAGCACTTTGAGGAGGTCCGGGTGGGTGGATCACCTGAGGTCAAGAGTTCGAGAACAGCCTGGCTAATATGGCAAAAACCACTTAAAAAATAATAATAATAGAAAAAAAATTAGTTGGGGGTGGTGATGCATGCTTGTAATCCCGGCTACTCTGGAGACTGAGGCAGGAGAATTGCTTGAACCCAGGAGGCGGAGGTTGCAGTGAGCTGAGATCGCGCTACTGCACTCTAGCCTGGGTGACAGAGCCGGAGCCAGACTCTCTCCAAAAAAAAAAGTTGCCATTGCTCACCAGCATTTGCTGTTGTCAGTGGGTGTATAGTAATATCTCAGTATGCCCTTTTTAAAGCCAAGTCCAAAGGCTAATAGAAGCTCTTAACCAATGGTCTCTTTTGGTATGTAAGCAGCTATTCTGATCAAACTACCCATTTAATGAGGGACTAGTTTCATGGGCCTGTGTTCTCAGCATCTGTATAATAGCAGTAAACATCACCTGTGGGAGACAATCAACTGTAAGAAGCCTTCGGTCATGTCCACAAGTGCCCAATGCACCTGTGAGTTATAGCCTGCCCTCGGCCATTTTATTTGGTGCTTAAAGGTGGAATAGAATATTTTGACTGATTATTTGATTTTTCCCATTAAGTCAGCAGTGGAACCCTGCTGCTGATTACAGATCATAATTTCTTTTTTTGGACTGAGAGAAATAAATGCATAGTCACCTTTTTGAGTAGCTTTTGTATGTTAGACCAGATCTGTTGGCTTGTCCTATGAGTGAGACTGTGATTGTGGATTATCTGATTCAGTGTAGTGAGGATTATCAAGGGGTGATGGTCTTAGGGGTGGTGGTCTTAGAGAAGGTGAGGAAATGCAATTATGGGCAGTAATTGGATGGCTTCAAAGTTCTCAACTAGTTGCTGGTATTCTCTGTGTATAAACAGGGCCTCAGGTGGTTCTCTAGGGTGTGTACCTCTTCCAGGCAGTTTCAGACCTTTGGTATGTGTTTGGTTAGGAAATCAAGGCCTATAATAAATCACCAGTATTTAAGTATCTTTCTGACTGTAAAATTAATCCTTCATTGTAGAAGTTTAGGGAAATACAGAAGTACAAGGTGTTTTAAAGTTATAATAGAAAAACACGTTGGTCTGGCATGATTAGAAAACCTGGCTATTTTAAGCATCAACAGTGTAATGGTTTCATTAACCAAGAAAAGCTGCCATATGGTTGGTGTATATTTTAGATTATTTACTCTGGAAGCCTAATATGTTGTTTTCAATTTTTAAGACTTTTGTCAGACTCTCTGAAGCTACAAATCGACATTGCCCTTATAAATGTAATGATGAGAGTGTGGTGTCTTTCTGTTTTTTTCCCCATTTAGAAAAGTATTTCTTAGATTCTTATGGAAACACCCAACTTCAGACACAACTTTGAGCAAAGTATGACCTCACAGTTAGGTCTGACTGTACACAAGTACCCTTATAAATGTGATGATGAGAGTGTGGTGTCTATTTTTTTCTCCCATTTAGAAAAGTATTTCTTAGATTGTTTTGGAAACACCCAACTTCAGACAACTTAAAGCATGACCTCACAGTTAGGTCTAATTGTACACAAGTCTTCTTAAAGAGGCCATTCTCATATTTCTTCAGCATTTAAGAGTTTTTCACATTTGTAAGTATTTCCTATGGGTTTCATATACTCTATTTGTACTTAATTTTTAAAAATCTAATTTAATTTTTTTTTTTTTTTTGGCATGATAATGTTACTCTATTACCCAGACTGGAGTGCAGTGGTGCGATCAGCTCACTGTAATCTCTGCCTCCCAAGTTCAATTGATTCTCATGCCTAAGCCTCCCTACTCTCCAGTAGCTGGAACTACAGGCATGCACCACCATGCCCATCTAGTTTTTGTATTTTTAGTGGAGGTGGTATTTACCATGTTGTCCAGGCTGATCTCGAACTCCTGGCCTAAAGTGATCTACCTGCCTCTGCCTCCGCCTCCCAAAGTGCTGGGATTATAGGTGTGAACTACTGTGCCCAGCCAAAAGCTGAAATTTTAAAGGTCATGACAGTCTTTTACAGTGCTGTCCTATTTGCTAGAGATGAAGAGTCATTAGGGAATCCACAGTATCTGGTTTGTGGTGACTCTTGTTCAGGACCAGAGAGGCTGGTCTACGGCAAAAATCGGAGGTAGCCATTGCTTGCTTAAAAATATTCAATGGCTCTCCATTGCCCTTGGATCCAGGCAAACATCAGGCTCTGCATGATTGGAATGCCCTGCTTGCTTCATAGCCACACCCCTTACATGCATTTAGCCCAGTGTGCATTTTATTTTTTTATGTTTATTTTTTTTTGAGATGGAGTCTTGCACTGTCACCCAGGCTGGAGTGCAGTGGCGCAATCTTGGCTCACTTCAACCTCTACCTCCCAGGTTTAAACAGTTCTCTGCCTCAGCCTCCCGAGTAGCTGGGATTACTGGTGCATGCCAGTATGCCATGCTAATTTTTGTATTTTTAGTAGAGATGGGGTTTCACCATCTTGGCCAGGCTGGTCTTGAACTCCTGAGCTTGTGATCCACCCGCCTCAGCCTCCCAAAGTGGGATTATAGGCATGAGCCACCACACCAGGCGACAGTGTGCATTCTCTAAGCTCTCACTTCACTCCTTCAACTACTAGCACCCAGAACTTCAGTAGGTTTCCTCTATCTCCTCAATGGTACCCCTTGTGCCCTTAAATGTTCTTCTGTATTCCTCCCCTCCCTTCTACCTTGTCAATTGAAGTAGACTGTACTGCCTCCTCCACCTGAACCTCTTCCTGGTATGTCTTGATACTTCCTCTTTGTCAGTCACACACTGGGGTATGCACCTGCTTATGTGGTTCCATAGAACCCCCTCTGTCACTGACACTCAACTACAGAAATCTTTCTCAGTTCATGTGTAAATTTCTTTGGGGGCAGAATTTGCCTTGTTCATCACATTCCTCAGTGTTTGGCATGCAGGAAACACTCAGAAATTTGTTGAGCTGGCTCCAGAGGCATGGGTATGTGTGTACTTGTTTCTTTCTGCGATGAAGGTGCCAACACTCTCCTGTACCTTGTCATCATGGAGCCACTCCCCTGCCACAACAGAAGCACTTTTCTTTACCATAGTTGATAAACAGCCCAGATGTGTGAATGGATACAGTGTATACTTTGGGGATCACTGCAATCAGCATGCCCTTGGCTTCTAGCTTTGGGTGATATGGGCTACCTTGTAGCATACACCTGGGTGTTCCTGATACATTTTATCTGAAAGGGGACAAAGTCTTTTCAGGTTCTCCTTTCTAAGTGTTTCTGAACAAGACTCGGAGGAAAAAGTAGCCCTGTTGGAAGTGTTCAGATTTGCTGCCTTGGTTTTGGTGATGGTGACAGATCATTTCAGGTGTTTTTCTATGACTCTTTAATATTGAAATGCCCCACTGGGGAACAAATCTGGCCTATTGCAGGGGATGCATTAATGCCAATAGATACTGGTGACCTGTAGCAGGGATAGGGGAAGCATCTGAAAACAGGGTGAGGGATTGTTGAATTCTTATAGATGTCTGCTTGTATCTTGCAGAGACACAAGTATCATCACAGTGTACTTGTGTGTGTGTGTGTGTGTGTGTGTGTTTTCCTTAAATCATGCCTTGCAGAAATAATTGTGTTTACACTTCAAAATGCTAATCTAAGCTACTGAACTGCAGTCAGGCTGAGTAAGGAATAATAACAGTCTTTTCTGTCCCCTTTGCATACTTTTTTCCTTAGTGGGTAGGTGTTGCTTTTTGTTTTCAGTCACAATATGGGTGCCTTCAGGTATATTGAATTATTGTCAAAGTTGGCAGAGTAAATGTTCATAGGCTCAGTATGTTCCTGCTTGGTGGTGGTTGCAATTTTCTTGGCAGAGGACCTAATCCTCTGGAAAATATTTTTAATTGTCAGGATCTTGTGGTGGTGTTAACTTGCAGATTCTTCCTGCTTCTCCAAGACTGTCAAATTTTCTCATCTTTTATGGCTGTAAAATCTACAGCTGTGAAGTTTATTCCAACCATGATACCAGTAAATTGCAGAGGTCACTTTGTGTAGGTTCTCTCTTTAGGGATAAGTATTCTTACAGAAAGGGTTAACAATGTGATCGATGGTTGTTTAAAATTAACCCTCCGCTTTAGTTATTGGTTCCTAGATTGGACATGGAGTACAATTTAATGATTACAGTTCATTACAATACTCATTTGTTTTTTGCTGGGAAATTTTCTGCTCTCCCCTCTCTGCCCCTGCCTTTGCTTCTTCTGTAAGGCATAAAATGGCATATAATAAACATAGCCTCAAAGAGGCAGGATTCAGCCATCAAGTGCTTATAAAACCGCCTACCTGCTTACTGTGTGCTACTCACAAATATCCAAAAGGAATGTTAGGACTCCCCTAGTAGCATAGCGAGGATTGAACTTGACTTTCATTCAGCCTGGCCCTGGCCTGGTGCTGTAGGGAATACAGAGCAGAGGGAAACTGTCTTTCTCTCCAGCCTTGGGGCCTGTGCATTGCAGAAGAACCCAACACACACTTGGATGCAGGAAGGGAAGCTTAGGCTGACTCCTGTGGGGGTTCCCAGGGAGGGGAATTTTACCCTCCAGGTTCCAAAATGAAGTTTATCTGTCTCTGTGAATATCTTTAAGGAAAACAATGTGTTACATTCATTCACAGTTTAATTAGCTTGTAGTTTATTTTGTAGGGTAGAGATGGGGAGAGCTGTTGCGCAATTTATGCTGAGGTGGCACAGGGAGGCTCTTGGTTTGTTTTTAATTTTCGTTTTTATGTGATGATGATTGAAAAGAAATGTCATTGATGTTTTAATTTCATAGTCTGCATCTGTCAGTACATGGAAATTATCTAGGTGTTTTTATAGAGGTGTTCCCTCTATTTCTGTTATACTCTGGGGCCCACCCATGTTTCTTTCATGGAATATTGGTGGATGGACTGAATTTCTCAAGTTTTTAATCTGAAACTATCTGAAAACAAAGACTTCTTGCAGTAAAATTAGAGGTACTATTTTATAGGCAATTTTGAATTCTAATTTTTTACAAAAGTAGTGCTGATTGATGGGCTAATCTTCCAGGCATCTGTTCCAAATCAATCCAGCCTTGGTGGTGCCAGGTGTGTGTCCAGAGTGATCTGGGTAATAGCCACCAGGGCCTCTCAGGGCACTGAGGATCAAATGAGGCCACTTGGTACCGCAGAACAGAGTTGGGATGTTCAGCCAGGCATAGGTCATAATTCAAAACGTTTTCCAAAGGAGGAAGGAAGAGAGTAAAAGAATGAAAGCAGCAGGGATTATGGGTGAGCCAAAGAAAACTCTTAGGAATCTAGTTACCTGTGTTACACACTTCACGTGTTGCTTTTATAAGTGAACAGTTTGAGTCTTTTGTGCTGTCTGCTTGTTGAGATTGTATTAGGCCGAAAGGAACAGATTTGAGAGTAAAATAATTATACCTGGTGTTTCATATAGAAAGCTTTTCAACTCATGAAATTATTTTTATGCGAGCTTGACTTTTTAAAAAATTATCCTGATATGCCAACTCAAATGATAACTTTTATTCTACTGAGAGATGTTTTCTGTGGGTAGGAGCGCTTCACTAGACCTTAGTGTATCTAAACAAAGACATTTATTGAGTCAAAACTAAATGAAGTGTCTCTACTTCATTTAGTAGCCCCACTAGTCTTTGAGGAGAAGACTGACTAGGTGATTTTAATTTTTTTTGTTAACCAAAGTACTGTTTTAAGTGTATTCGCCATACAGTAGAGTTAGACTTCTTCAGGTTCAAATCACTACCTGGTAAGGGTTCATGTCACTTGGAAAGTTTATTAACTGTTTTATGCACTTTGAACCTTGCATGTATGGAGTTTATATTGAGAAACACCTTAGGTACCCAGAGAAGAGGACTAGTGACTTTTTTTGCATGATTTTTTTTAGTGGCAAAAACATATACAACATATAATTCACCATTTTAACCATTTGTAAGTGTACAATTCAGTGGCATTAAGTACGTTCACAATGTTTTGCAGCCATCACCATTAACCATCTCCAGAACTTTTCATCATCCCAAATGGAAACGCTATACTCATTAAACAATAATATCTATTTTTTACTCCTGGGTAAACCTCTATTCCTGGTGACTTTTATATATGTATATATATGTTTTTTCTTTTTTTTAAAGAAAGACTTACGCTGGTCTACAAAAGCAGCTAGCTGCTTCTCACTGTCCTGGTCTTGAAGTTATAAATTTGGACCTAAAGTGTTGATGTCTTGTTTTAACTTAAGTTTGTACTGCCTGTTAGCTGTCCCATATATGGTTCTTTTCTGTCACTCAGCAAATGTGCAGTGCCCTAGCCCTATGCCCAGCTCTGGGCTTGGTGCCAGTAAGCACCCAGATGTGGAGATGCTGGATGGCGGATAACCCATGGTGAGAGCTTGTCCTCTAGGAGGGAAGAGACTTTCTCCCATACCTCCCCCCCAGCACCTCACAGATGTTGGTTACTTTCTATTTTTTATTTTTAACGAAATGTGTTGTATGCTTTTAATTTCCTTGATAGCATTTGGAATAAACTGTAATTTCATTTTTTAAATTATTTATTTTTATACTCACAGGTGCAGCTTATTTAGTCAAGGGGCAAAGAATATAGGGCAGAGTCCAGGAACATACTTGAGCTTCTACTTGTCCTCTCCCCATGGAGTGTGGATGGTATTACTTTCCTGGCAACAACGTGTGACAGTACGCATGGAGTGTTGCCAACCAGAGAAGTTTGGTCAAGCCTTGGGGTGCAGAGTTCTTTCGGGGACTCCATCACGTAGACGTGGTTGACCATCCACAGGGCAGGTCTCAGTCTCCAGGCCCTGAGAAGGCTGTGCTGATATCACATGGCCCAAAGTGCTCAGGCTGAATCACGCTGTTAGGCTTTCCTGTGTGATCCAAGGCCCTCAGGTAAACAGACACTCTTATCAGGCATGACATTCCAAAGGGTTAGAAATTACCTCCAGGAAGTCAAGGGCTAAGGCCAGACCTCTTTTGGGGCAAGGCAAACAAGAAGTTTACAAGGTTTGAAGGAAAAAGAAACCTTATAGAATTTTTATTCACCATCATTGTCCCACTTCCAAATCTTTTTGTGTTGCTGTGGTAACAGCGAATGTTTATGTAGTCCTTACAATGGGATAGGCACTATTGGAAGGTGTTTGCGTATATCCTCTCATTTAATCCTCACTATGGTTCTATGATCAGTACTACTATTTATCCATAGCTATAAGCCTACAAATTTAGGCTCAGATTGGCTGGGCATGGTGACTCGCGCCTTTAATCTCAGCACTTTGGGAGGCGGGTGGATCACCCGAGGTTGAGAGTTTGAGACCAGCCTGACCAACGTGGAGAAACCCCGTCTCTACTAAAAATACAGAAAATTAGCCGGGTGTGGTGGCGCATGCCTATAACGCCAGCTACTCGGAAGGCTGAGGCAGGAGAATTGCTTGAACCTGGGAGGTGGAAGTTGCGGTGAACCAAGATCTTACCATTGCACTCCAGCCTGGGCAACAGGAGTGAAACTGTCTCAAACAAACAAACAAACAAACAAAAACAAATTTAGGCCCAGAAAGGTTGTATCACTTGCCTGAGGTCCCATGGCTATCAGATGGGACTGGGATTTGAGCCCAAGTCTGACCTCAGAGCTTCTACAATCTGTGGGAAGATGGCACATAAATTAATTTAGGGACAAGCCTTTTTGTTTGGTTGATTTTCTTTGAGACAGGGTCTTGCTCTGTCACCCAGGCTGCAGTGCAGTGGTGCCTTCATAGTTCACTACAGCCTCAACCTCTTGAGCTCAAGTGATCCTCGCACCTCAGCTTCCGGAGCAGCTGGGACTACAGATGTGTGCCACCACTCCTGGCTCATTATTATTATTATTATTATTTGTAGAGACTGGGTCTTGCCATGTTGCCCAGGTTAGTCTTGAACTCCTGGGCTCAAGCAATCCTTTCACCTTGACCTCCCAAAGTCCCGGGATTACAGGATGAGATACCATGCACAGCCCAGGGACAGCTTTACCTTCATCTTGTTGTGGACATTTTCCTATTAGAGGTTCTTATACAGTTCTATTCAATTAGGGTAGTCAGCGCTGCCCCATTGCCACAGCAAATTCCCAGGATGCTGGGCCTAAGGGAGTGTTGCCAGGGTAGCAAACTCTCTGTCTTGGAAAAGAAAAAACAATAGAGAAGGGTGCCTTCAGTGCATGGGGGACAGTTTGTGCTCCCCTTTCTGGCTCAGTGTTCCTCCAGTTGGGCCTTGGTCTGTCCCACCCCTGCATCCTGTCCAGCATACCCCAGGATGATGGCACCTCTTCACATGGCATAGCCTTATGGATTCCTCCTCCTCCCTCCTCATCCCAGCCTGGAATCAGTTTCTTTCTTTGCGTTTATGTTACGGTATCTACTTAAAAATAGTCTGATTAGCACAGTACAAGCGGTTTTGTTTTTTTTTTTAAACAAACATGAGTGCCTGCTCTATACCAGGCAGTGTGCCTGTATATAACAACTGGGATGAGATTGTGCTGGTGGCATTGGCGGTGGGGCCCTGATTCAGTCCAGGAGTGGAGGCAGAGTCAGAGAGCGCAGGCTTTGGAAGGAGGAGATTTCTTAGTCAAGATCTAAAGGATAAATCCAAGTTAATCCAAAAGAAGTAGGGGGTGAGTAATGGTAGGACAAGGCACTCCTCCTACACTCAGGCAGAACCTGAATGCCCAGAGAAAAATGAGGATGGGAGGAGAACAGTGCCCAGCTGGGCAACTCCTGGGTTCCCTTCAGGAGCTCATTACGGAAGGGCGGTAGTGAGAACAGTAAGAGCATTTCTGCCTTTTGGAAATCCACTCTGGCTACTTAGTGCAGATGTCTATTTGTGTCTTTTTTTTTTTTTTTTTGAAGGAAAATTTGTATTATTGTAGCTATTTTTAGGTACAGAAAACTCAACAGTGTACATTTAACCCAGTTCAGTGGCAAGTTCTTTAGCTTTTGCCTTTTTGAGCCTGGTGATGCAAGCCACAGACTTGGGACGTAGGACATTGCCTCCCCAGTGATGGCGGATCGTATCTGTCATTGTATTTGTGTCTTTTTAATAAACTATTTGAAGGCAGGTATTTTGTCATTTATCAGCTGTAGGATGATCTGTCTTATTCCATTGTAACTGTTGCCACATACGGTAGTCTTGCAGTGTGTCTGGATACAGTTTTCAACACTTTACCTTTAGGGACTCTTTGACTCCTCGGGACAACCCTTTGTGATCTCCGTGTCACTGATGAAAGACACGAGGCACAGGGAGTCCCAGCAGCCCCTTGAAGATCGCAGTAAGCAGCAGAACAGGGATTGAACACAGCAGTCAGATGGTGCCTTGCGTGGTGACTACCACATAAAAAGCCTGCTATTTGAAGGGTCATTTGTGTTTTCCATAACCTTAACACAGCTGTTCAATAAAATCTGTGGAATTGATTTTGGGAAGTGCTCACTTTTCTTCTTCATAAACTCTTCAGTGGAGAACAATATATTTATTGTAAAGTGTACAAACATTGAATACACAAATGTATCAATCAGTGCTGATTGTATTTATTTGTTTGTTTGTTTGTTTGTTTGTTTCAGACAAAGTCTCACTTTTTCACCCCAGGCTGGAGTGCAGTGGGGCGATCTTGGCTCACTGCAAACTTCGCCTCCTGGACTCAAAGTGATTTTTCTGCCTCAGCCTTCTGAATAGTTGAGACCACAGGCGTGTACCACCATGCCCAGCTATTTTTTTCT
Organism: Aotus nancymaae; assembly: GCF_030222135.1. Lineage (NCBI taxonomy): Eukaryota > Metazoa > Chordata > Mammalia > Primates > Aotidae > Aotus > Aotus nancymaae. Next base: position 51,982,060 of record NW_026988421.1, on the reverse strand, counting down.
TGGATTTTTTTTTTTTTTTTTTCAAAGAGACAGTTTCACTGTGTTGCCTAGGCTGGTAGTCTCTAGCTCCTGGGCTCAAGCAATCCTCCCACCTCAGCTTCCCAAAGTGCTGGGATTATAGGCATAAGCCACTACACCTGGCTGCTCAGTGAATTTAAAAATGAAATCACTAATGTAACCACCACCCTGCTTAGAATACATACAACTGTCAACACCCCTGACACTCTCGTGTGCTCTGTTCCAGTCAGTACTCTTCAAAAAAATTAACCGTGTTCTGACTTATCTCAGTATATTTAATAGATTTGTTTGTTTGAACTTCATATAAATGGAATTATACAGAATGTATTTTGTGTGTCTGGATTCTTTGGTTATCCTAGTTCCTTTACTAATATTAAACAGTATCCATGCAGTTGCAGATACTGGCAGTTTTATTGCTGTGCAATGGTTTGCATAAGTATCTGTAAAATTATTTGCAGTTTTAGAGTCAGCTTCCTGGGCAGCCCCACCCCCTTCCCTTAGTGTTGGTGCTGGGCAGTGGGATGACGTGGAAGGAGTGTGGCACAGCAGAGGACATACAGGCCCTACAGGACACTTAAGTGCTCCTTAACTGAGGTCTGGCTACCCTACTAGCTAAGCTATATTGCATTTAGGGCCTTTGAGCCTTGGTTTACTTACCTGATAAGAGTCTGTCGAGTTAACAGAAATCTTGCTCCCATCCCACAGTTATGAAGATCAAATGAGATGATACATATAGGAAAGTGTTGGGGTAACGTGTGAGTTATCCCTGTAGAAAAATGATATTAAATATTATTAGTATTTCCCCACCTCACCCCCTTCTACTGTCCTCCAAAATACATTTCAAAATCAGTCCTGCTCTAGATAATCCTATAAGATGATGATAGAAAAATAATCCCTTGAAAGCTGAGTGGGGGCGGTTGATTGGCACTGCAGACTGGGGAGCGTCATAACCTGGCTTCTCAGGGCCCTTGTTTCTTTGGTGCTCAGGGATGCCTGGGAACTGAGCAGGTTTCTGAGGGTTTGGTGAGCCAGGATTATACTGGCCTGTGTGGCTGTGTAAAAGTAACAGGACTGCAAGAGTCAAACACACTTCCTAAAAGATCTGTTTTTCCCTGTATGTCAGTTACAGAGCTCTTTCCATTGTGTTTTTTTGCAAAAGTACACGTTTTCTGACTTTAGAACTACTGGCAGACAGAAGACTGTCAAAGCTGGCTTCTCTGATAGAGACTTTTGACCCTCTTTCGTCGGAGTACGGGTTCCAGAAGGTGGAATTTGTTGGCCAACGCCCTAGTGCCACTTCTCCTTAGCTGCTGGTTTAAAGAACAGAAACTAAAACATCAGTCTTTGAAATGGACTGACTTTGCAGGATTGCAGTACCCAAATGATGGAAGGACAATCCCTGGTTATGGGCCGGGGTGGTCTGTGGGACACAGTAGTTTTCTCTGTTTGCAAGGGAGTCGTCAAGTGACCTCTTTTCTTTGTTGTCTCTGGGTTGCTCTTTAGCCTGGGGACTTTCTGAAGGTTGAGAAGCATGCTTTTCCCTCAACTATTAATATTTTGGTTGTATTGACTTTTGGGATGGTAAGAAAGGGCAAGGAGGATATTTTATCTGATTGAGGGACTCTGCTTGCATTGTAAATAAACAAGTTAAAGTGAGCTCAAGAATGCCCTTCCCACTTTTGCTGTTGTCTGTTCACCAGAGTTGTAGAGGCTCTAGCCAAAACTATGGGAGCCCTTTGGTTTCGCCACCTCCCTCTCTGCTCCTTGTCTACACCTTCTCGTTGAACTCTTTTTCAGGTGAGGAAGATTAGTGCTAATGGCAGTCATTCCTTCCGTGGTTGGTTCTTACTTGGCCCAGAGCCTTGCAGCTCTGGGTGATTGCTGCCTGGCGGTGATGTGTAAAGGGACTGGGATTCGCTTGTTAGGCCACAAATGAAAACCTGTAGGGTTTACTGCTTTCTATAAGTACAGTGTATTCTTGCCCCAATTCTCTTCTGTAGGTTCTACTGCTTCTGTTTTTATGCTTCTTTGTTTTATGCGTTGCAGATTAGCATTCTCTATTAGGCTGTGTGAATTTTCCCTTCTTTTTTTTTTTTTTTGAGACAGAGTCTCACTCTGTCACCCAGGCTGGAGTGCAGTGGCACAGTCTTGGCTCACTGGCTTACTGCAACCTCTGCCTCCTGGGTTGAAGCGATTCTCCTGCCTCGGCTTCCCAAGTAGCTGGGACTACAGGTGCGTACCACCACACCCAGCTAATTTTTTGTATTTTTAAGTAGAGACGGGATTTTACCATGTTGGCCAGGCTGGTCTTGATCTCCTGACCTCGTGATCCGCCTGCCTCGGCCTCCAAAAGTGCTGGGATTATAGGTGTGAGCCACTGCACCCAGCCCCTCCTTTCAATTTTATTCATTAACTGCTTTCTGATTTTCCCACCCTAGAGTGCTTTGGCAAAACTTGGAATAACGGAAAGTGACTTGGAAACCAACTAGGGTTACCAGTTAGCAAATAAAAATGCAGGATGCACAACTCTATTTCAATTAGAGATAAACAATGAATTCTTTTTTAGTATACGTATGTCCCACATGTTGCATGGCACCTGTATATACTAGAAAAGCATTTGTTGTTTATCTGAAATTCAAATTTAACCGGGCCTCCTGTATCTTACCTGGTAGTCCTAAAACCTGGAGGACCTGTGTTTAAAAATCTGTTTGCTCCTTCCTTGCTGTGTGAACCTGGGGCAATTTAGCTGACCTCTAAGCCACCTTGCCCTCTTCTCTGAAAAGGCATCATAGTATCTTAGCTCTCCAGTTTTGGATAAATGATACGACTTAGGAATAAATAATATGGAGATGAATGATATGACTTAGGAAAGCCCTCAGGATGCGTTCAGCACAGATCTCCCTTTTCCTTCTCAATCCAGTGATTATGGGTTCGCTTCTTGCCTATTTCTTCCCTTTTCTCTTTTCCTTCCCCAGAAGCTGACACAACGTTCTCTCCTTTCCAAAGCTCTTTGGAGTCTTCTTACGATGGCACCTCCACTTCTTCCTCGGCGGCTCTCAGTTTGCTTTCACATTTCCTGTTCTTCCACACCAGCTTCCTAGTCTCCTCCTCTCTGGAAGCCATTGTTGACTGCATGGCTCAGGTGTCTGTCTTTACTTGGCCACGTTACCAGTCCCCTTGTTGTATGTCTCCTTTCCTCACCAGCCTGCAGTGGTACCAGAGAACTGGGCCTCTCTGCCTCGCCTTCTCTGAGGGATGAGGCATCAGTCATGTCTTTTTTGACGAGTCTCAGCTTCCTGAGAAAGGTGTGTTTCGAATTCAGGGTTTGCAGAAGGGCAGCTTGCATTTGGCCCATAGGTGAAGGGTTTGGCTCCAGAGTTGTGAAGAACTTCTGAAGGCCTGAGCAAGGGCACGCCCTCTGCTCTGTTGTAGGCATCACCTCTGTCTGTTGCGTTGCGTTGCGTTGCTTTGCTTTGCTCTCTTTTTTTGTGTGTTGCTTTGCTTTGCTCTCTTTTTTTGAGATGGTGTCTGGCTCTGTTGCCCAGTCTGGAGTGCAGTGGCACAATCTCTGCTCCTGCAACCTCTGCCTCCCAGGTTCAAGCGATTCTCCTGCCTCAGCCTTCTGAGTAGCTGGGATTACAGATGCCCACCGTCACGCCCAGCTAATTTTTTGTGTTTTTAGTAGAGATGAGGTTTTACCATGTTGGTCAGGCTGGTTTCAAACTCCTAACATCAAGGGATCCACCCTCCTCAGTCTCCCAAAGTGCTGGGATTACAGGTGTGAGCCACCGTACCCAGCCTCTCTGTTGGTTTTTACCTCTACAGCTTCACGTGCTAATTTATTTCCCGCTCTGATGGCAGTTGAGTTTGAGACCCTTGGAGTATGCTGTGGATAATGACTAATGACCAATGTGTTCTACCTTGATGTAGCCCTTGAAACAAAACCATGGGGCCAGGGAGAGAACGGGAGTGCAGAGAAGTTAACTTGCCAGGATCATTCATCTGGTAGGTGGTGGGGGCAGGATTTGACAGCCAGGCTTGGGAGCCTCTGTTCTTAACCACACTACATTGTATTTCTAAGACCACTTGCAGCAGTAATGGTCCATGAAATTCCCTGTAGGAGTTTGGAATATAGCACTGTTTTGTTGTTGCTTCTGCTGTTTGTTTTTTGAAAATTCGTAATGCAAGTCTTTGCCCTATAGTCTGGGCAACTGTTCTAATTCTTGGGTGTCAAATCCGCAAGTCTTTGCCCTATAGTCTGGGCAACTGTTCTAATTCTTGGGTGTCAAATCCGCAAGTCTTTGCCCTATAGTCTGGGCAACTGTTCTAATTCTTGGGTGTCAAATCCTTATCATCAATTTCCCCCTAAAAGAATCCTCCTAGCCCTGAAAGATGTTTCCAGGAGTCTTCTCTTCTTGTGGCCTTCCTCCTTAACTTGTGTAGATTGAGGCACCCATGCATTCATTTAACCCAACATTTTTCATGTACATCCTAAGTGCTAACTATGTGCTTGAGATGTCCTTTCAAGAGCAAGGCAGGATATAAACAATAACTGAGTACCCTGCCTTGGGCTCCTGGCATCCGAAGCCCAGGAAGACCTTGTGCCTGCCATGAAGGAACTCGGAGCCTTTTGGAGAGTTGTGGGAAGGCAGTGTCCTTATAGCGAGTGAAGGAAGATGGCTAGTTTATCATTCAGTATTCACACAAGGAAACAAACCACGCGGAGCTGAAAGGGAAGATGTAATACAGGGATTGGTCATCCTAGTGATAAAGTTGCTGAGAGGCTCAAGTGGGATGGGTGGTGAAAGAAACAACCCAGGAATAATCAGGAGCAGAACACTGCTCTCACACCTACTCTGGAGAATAAAGGGAAGAGGTAGTGTTATCAGAGCCCAGGGGCTGCGGTCACCAAGAAGTTGGAACTGCTGTGGACCTTGAGACCTGGGTGCTGCCTAAGATGGAGAAAGGGGAGAAATACCCCAAGTTCTCCCTTCCATCTTCCCATCTCTTGCTAGTGCATCTTATTGGCTGAATCCCACTGGCTGCTTTTGGGAACTGGGAGTGCAGCCTGCAGAGGTCACCTGTACCTTGCAGAGCAGGAGAAAAGGGCAGTGAGGCATCTGGGGCCAGATAGACCCAGGGCTGGCCCAGGAAGAAATGAATGAATATGGAATGACTGTGTTTGGCTTGGGCAGCTGTTGAGTACTTTGTAGACAGCAGAAGGTTGGAAGACTCAAAGGTTTTTCCTTCAGGAAAATGTGAATAAAGCACATTCCAGGGAGAAGGATCAGCATGGATGAAGGCATGGCAGCTTGAAACAGCGGGCTCCACTTGTAGTGTCCCATGCAGCTCAGGATGGCTAGATTGATACTTGAGGTCTTTCCTGTCCATCCTCCTCCTGCCTCAGAAGCCCCTCCCATCGAATGCTTTTTCACATGTCCTTGTTGTCATTTGTCATTTATGGTTAATGCACATTTTCCTGCAGGGAATGCCAGATGGGAAGCTCTGCACCTGAATATCTTCCAGGCCAGCTGCTTCTGACACAGAGCATGCCCCACATAGCCAGTTGGGAGCATCTTAGGATGCCTCAGTAGCCCTTGAAAGGAATTCATGGGCAGAGCCAGTCAGTTTTGATGGGTGAAGGGTGCTCTGATGAGGATGCTAATGCCCTGGGAGGAGAAATGGCTGCCTATGTTAGTGACTTTGAGGCCTTATCTCCTAGCCCTGCATGTCTGGCAAACAATCGGATTGTGAGAATACTTTTCTCACATTTCCCTGCTGTGAAATTTATTTTTATGATGATAGTGGATTTTGTTTAAACTTTTTCTATTATGGAAATTTTCAAGCATATACAAAAGTAGTGAATCCACAAACCACCAGCTTCACTAATTATTGACACATAGTCTGAAATAGTTTCACCATAAATGGTTCAGTTTGCGTCTCTGATAAAAGGATTTTATAACCATACCATTATCATGCCTGACAAAATTAGTTATATTTCTCCTGGTAAATTAAGTTTGAAAGGTAAACATCCCAGGCTTTTCTGGGATCAAAGGTGTTACCTTTACCTCCCCTCTGCTATTAAGCCCTGTGCCCTTAGGCTGCTCTTGTGCTGCTGGCCCTCGCTCTAACTTTCCTCCCTAAAGCTGTTGACAGAAGGCTTGGAGACCTTTTACCTGCTGCTCTGTCTCCTCCCCAGCTTCTGAGCATCCCAGTTTTGCTGGTTCTGCCCTCAGTAGGTATGTAGACTGGCTTCCCAGCCCCTATGATGAAGCAGCAGGAATTTTGGGTCACCACTTCACCTGTGTGAAGCAGACCCGAAGTGAGGCATCCTGTGCAGCCTTCCCTGAAAGCTTCTAGCTGAGGAATGTCTGAGCATCTGGGGGAGTCATGCCCTTGGAAGATGGACTGGCATCTATGGCTTCCAGAAAGTCTGACTCAGTGCTATGTGTGAAGCCACGCAAGGCTGAAGAGCACCAGACAGGAAGCTGTGGGCAGTATGTGCAGACACGTGTCTTCTGGACAGGTAGAATAACAAGCAGTGTTTGCCCAGAATTTCCAGCTCTGAAATCTGCAGCTTGGGCCACATCTATGGAGTGGTCTTAGCTAAATTATTTCAGTTGAGTCTCATGGCAAATCTGTGGGAGTAGGTAGTGCGTGCCTCCTTTAAAAACAAAGGATGTGGGGCTTAGGTGACATGCTGTTAAATTATTGGCCAGGGAACAGTGCTGGTAAATGGGACAGGTGGAATTTCCAGGGAAGTGGCCTCACACCCAGGCTAGGGTTCTTTCTCTTCTGTTAGCTCCTTGGCAGAGGAGGAGGAGGTTAAAAAAGAGGTCTGATAAGTGTTACAGCTCTTTTAGAATTTGTCTAGCGGGCTTTCCGGTTTTTGCCGGAAAGCCCCTCTCAAGAAAAAAAAAGTTGGGGAATCTGATAGTTCAGCTCTTAAAAGCAAAGGGCATTCAATTCCAAAATTTCTAAGAATTCCATAGTTGCTTTTGACCGAGCAATAAAATTTGGGATCTGCTAGTCAATACATTTGTGAGTACATATAATAATTTCCCCTGAGGTTTGGAATAATGCCCCACTTAAAAAATATTTTTACTTGAATTTTTTTGAATAGGAAAGACATCACTTGGTATTTGTTCCCCTTCTTTTTAACCGAGAAGGTGGTATATATGATATTATATTCTTTTACTGCCCCTCCCACTGCTATTTAATTATACTTTGGAGATTTTTTTTCTGTTTTTTAACAGTTGCATGGTAAGCCATTGTGTGGATATCTCTTACTATTGGGCATTTAATTTGTTTTCAGTCTTTGTTCTCACAATATCACAGTCACCTTGAACACAGATCATTTTGTATGTGGGTGAGTGTATCAGAGGGGATAATTCCTAGCCACTTTCTTCAACCATTTCCTTATATTGACTCAATCTTCCCATCAGTCCTAAGAAGTAGCCAGTAGTGTGTATGTATATATATATACGTATATATATATACGTATATATATACACACACACACACACACACACACATATATGTATGTGTATATTTTTGAGGCGGAGTTTTGCTCTTGTTGCCCAGGCTGGAGTGCGATGGCGCGATCTTGGCTCACCACAACCTCTGCCTCCTGGGTTCAAGCAATTCTCCTGCCTCAGCCTCCCAAGTCGCTGGGACTACAGGCACATGCCACCACGCCCAGCTAATTTTTGTATTTTTAGTAGAGATGGAGTTTCACCATGTTGACCAGGATGGTCTTGATCTCTTGATCTCCTGATCCACCCACCTCGGCCTCCCAAAGTGCTGGGATTACAGGCGTGAGCCACCGCTCCCGGCTGCCAGTAGTATATTATCCTTGTTTTACAGACAGGAAACTGAGGCCCAAAGAGGGTTGGGTGACTTGCCTAAAGTCATACCCCAGAGCATAGGAGAGCCACAATTGACACCTAGCTAAGCAAGCTGATTCTAGAGGAATTCCCTCACTTTTTGATGCTGCCTTTCTTGGTAAATTCACAGAAGTGGCACTGTTGTGTCAAATGCTCTATATATGTGTAATTTGAATAGATGTTGCTTGTACAGTTTACACTTCCATTAGTAGAATATGAGAGATATGTGGCCCCATACTGCACTGTCAGTGGGTTTTATCACACTGGATTTTGGTAGTCTGGTAAATGGACAGTGACATATTAGTACCATCTTTGCGTTTCTCTCAAGGGGGTGGATAAGCATCATTTCTTACGTTTGTAAGAGCCATTTGTATTCTTTTTCTGTACCTGCCTAGTTGATATCCTTTCTTGTTTGTCTTTGGGGACCTTGATCTTTCTCTTACCCATTTTTCTTAGCACTCTATAACAGCGAGTTGATCTTTTTTCAATTTTGAGTTGCAAAAAAATTTCCCACCTTTCAATTATCTTTTGACTTGGCTTTTGGTGTTTTTTGGCCACAGCAATTTATGGTTTCTTGATGTCATTTATAATCTACAGGAAATATTACTAACATTTTATGGTAAAACCTTACTGTATATTTACTTCTTTGGAAAAAAGTAGGACAGACTACTTTTGTAGTCTATTGCATTTTTGTTTAAATGATAGTGCATTTAAGGCAGATTCTGAAGAGTACGTACAAGTAGTGATGCCAGAAATTCTTTTAAATTGCATTAAACCACTTGAACTCACAGCTGCATGTTAGATACATCTCCTGGTGGTGTCTTTTTTCCTCATCCTTCTCTGTATAACACTTTGTATAGTTGATATAAGATCTGGAATTAGGATAATTTCCTGTGACTAGTTGATCAATTACTGAATTCTTTATTTTGGATACTATTATTGTAGCATTTTTCTTCCTCCAGAAGCTGCTGCTTAAATGGATTCAAGTGTAATTGGCATTATTTTTGTATCCTGATCAGTTTGGGGCTCTGTTTATCTGGTGGTTTTATTTTACTCTGCAGTATTTTCCATTTCCCCTGCTTAAAGATAGATTTAAAGCTACGGACCTTAAATTTAATCTTCTTTCATGTTGACCAATCTTCTTTGTTCATCTCACAAATATTACAAATAACATACATATTACAAACCTTCTTTGTTCACTCTACAAATATTTCTGAGGTTATTCTGTATATAAGGTTGTGAGACAGTATCTGCCTCTGGCAGCTGATATTCTAGTGGTGGGGGAAATAGACGTCAGAAAACTGATTTCACAGTTACAGAATTGAAATTGTGATAAATCCTTGAAAAGATAGATGTTTTTCTTGGACGATAGTGATGAGAGGAACCAGAGCAGTTTAAGGCAGCCAAGGGAGCCTCCCTGAAGTGCCATACATGTAGGCTGCAACCCCCTGTGTTTGTTTGTTTGTTTGTTTTTAAGTTAACCATAAAGAGAATGGGTAAAAGAATGTTCTAGGCCCAGGGAAGAGGCTATGCAAAAAATCCTGAAAGCGACAGAAGTGCAGGGCAGGTTTGAGGAACTGAAAGGCAAGGCGAGTTGTGGTTAGAGTAAGATTGGGATATGCCCTGAGGCTGGAAGTAGGTGGGGCCAGGTCCTGAATCTTGAATTAGACTTGAATTATTCTTTGAATCTAATTCAAGGGGTAATGTTGGCGTATATGCCTTTTAAATTAGGAGTAGGTTTTTAAGTTCTGGGGACCATGCCAATCTAGAACTTTTAGTTAAATAAATTTGACCACAAAAGTTGTACTTTAATCCATTCCCTTAAAGTTTTTCATTAGGATGTGTTTTTGCCAATAGCCTTTGTGTTTTAAAATCTAGATGTGGCAAAATAATTTACTGCTTTAAGCAAACCTCCCGACGTGGGTGGGGGATTGAAGAAAGAATGAAGATGGAAGGATTGTAGATATAACAAGTGTATCCAAACTGGATTTATCGCTTCCTCTCCCTGGTTCACACTTATTCTCTGCCCTTTCATTTTTTTCTTTTTTAATTGAGATGGAGTCTTGCTCTATCACCCAGGCTGAGTGCAGTGGTACAATCTCGGCTCACTGCAACCTCCATCTTGCAGGTTCAAGCAATTCTCTTGCCTCAGCCTCCCGAGTAGCTGGGACTACAGGCATGCGCCAGCACACCTGATTAATTTTTGTATTTTTAGTAGAGATGGGATTTCACCATGTTGGCTGGGCTGGTCTCAAACTCCTGATCTCAAGTGATCTGCCCACCTTGGCCTCCTAAAGTGCTGAGATTATAGGCATGAGTCACCGCGCCTGGCCATCTTATGCCTTAAGTGTTTTTCTGGATATGTATTATGCAAATACAAATGTGTGGCTATATTGTCCTCTTAAAAGATACCCAGAAATGGGAGCACATTGTATATCATTCTGTATCTTGCTTTTTTTTTTTTTCTTCCACTTAACACGTGTCATGAGTTTATCCCCATCGTTAGGTATAGAATTGCCCATTTCTTTTCAAGGGCTTGCTGCAAAGTATTCTGGAAAATGGGAGCACTCTCTTTAACTCTTCCTCTGTTGATTGTTTTCAGTCTCTTTCTTTCTACAAAGCAAGTCACAGGAAACATTCTTTTAAAAATTTTTAACAAGTCTTAGCAATGGTTTTTATTATCTGTAGGATAATCTAGGAGTGGAATTACCAGTTCTTAGAGTGTGAGCTTTTGAAATTTTGTTTGTATTCGCTTGGGCAGTGGTAGGTCATCTTTTGCTTATTGTCATTGCTGTCTCGACCTGAAATCCCTTTTTCTTTTGACATTCTTCCTTTCTTTTTTTGGTCCTGTGGGAGGGAACTTCTTATTTTTTTGTTTGTTTTGAAGGGATTGCTTTTACTTAGAATAAATTGCCATGTTGCTTACATTCATTTTTTTCCCCGAAACTTAGTCAACTTAACACTAAACTCCTCTTTTGCTTAAATAGCTTAGAAATAAGTGAGAGAACAAAGATAATACAGCGTTTAGTACCAAATGTTACTCTTAGTAAGAATCCACTGATTGGTTGATGTTAGGAGTTTAAAACTGTTGTTGGAGCCCATTAAAGACATGTCTCCTGTTTGTACGGATCACTCAAGTCACATATGAAGGTGATGGTTTTTGTAAAAGTGCTAGAAAATGTTGGGAAATTTTTTCAACATTTGAGGCTTTCTGTCAAACGTGAGGGTTTTGAACTCTGACAACAATACATTAAACTTTATCCAGTTTATACTGCGTACAGAGTTTCTTAAAGCAGGTTCTACCCTGATTACCATCAGTATACGTGATAGGGATCTTAGCCCTCTGTTCTCAAATATAGTTTAGGGAGTTTTAGAGCAAACTGTGTTTCCTCATTAAATAATCAATTGAGTTGACTCCAATTTGTGTATATCAAACCAAAAAGAGCATAAACTTTTAATATTATGGTCCAGTTGGATAGGATTTGTAATTTTGAGTAACCTTCCAGTGAAACTTTTAAATTCATTACGTTTTTCCCCATCATCAGCCTGTGCTGACATAGATTCAGTTGACAGAATTTGAAAGAACAAAGAGAAGAAAAAGGAAAGTCTAGATTTCTAAATACAGAGAGAGGGAGATGATGGCTCCCATGGAAGGTATAGCGTTGCTTCTAATATCACTTGTGATAGTTGGCTTATCTGGGACATCTGAGTACATCTTACTTTTTGACTCTGCAATATCTTTGCAAGGTATTGATGCCATTTCACTTGGAAGTCATAAAAGGGAGAGTTTATATCCTTTCCTTGTTCCCCATCTCATAGCTTCCAGTATCACATTTCACTCATTGCTATACTTTAGTCCTTTGCGTAACTGATAATGTTGTTTACTTATTGCAAAGACACTTGGTATTTAACTCAAAGACTAAGACTCAGAGTCCATTGACGGTCCAGAGACCGAAGAGACCACAGTGGGCAGTGGAGCCGGTTGATAGGACCTTCCTGAGTCCCTGGGACTCATTGTGTTTTGGGGGTATGAATATATCATTTTTTTTTCCTACTGAATTAAAGTTTTTTCAGTGAAAAAGTTGATCAGTACAGTAGACACTCTTATTTATACCCCTCACCTAATTTCACTAGTTTTTAAGGCATATCACTTCCACGTCACCACTTCTGCTCCCCCGCTTTCCTTCTTACTCCCTCTCCTGCCCTCTGTTTCTGTTCCCTTTTGTCCAACCATCTGAAAGCAGGTTTCAGATATAAGATCACTTCATTCCTAAGCATTCAGTGTGCACCTCCCAGGGACAGGGATGTAGAGTGAGAGTATTTTTGAGGTTACGTCTACCCTGTCACACATTGTCCCTTTCATGGGGACTCCCACAAGAAAATTGTTTTCTTAGGTCTTAATACCAAGTAGAGCTCCTCAGTTTTGGGGCAACAAAAACTGCTAGGTGTCTAAGATGTTTAGCGAAGTTTTTAAAACGCATACTACCTGTTGATTAGCATCGATGTAACTTTAACTTTTGGCTTCATTTGACTACTGGACTTCTTTTCTCCTCTGGCCATTAATGCCTTTTCTCCCTTTAAAATCTTACACATTTTCCCCAGTGAATTTTAGAATGAATTGATGTCTAAAAATTAGCCCAAAATAAATCTGAAATTTTAGTAAGGCCTTAGCTGATCCCTAAGAGAAGAAAGGGGGATAATTGTCTCACCCCATTATGCCCCCTCTGGGACACAAAGATAAAGAAGGTGGAATTTCCCCCGTGTAAAGCCCCAGTAGTTTCATTTTTTCTTATGAATGTGCTGCTGGCATGTTAATCTTAAAACCATTCTTAAGACTTAAAGGACACATCACACTCTGGCTCACACCCACTTCTCAGAGATTGCCCTGGACCTCTCATTCTTTGACCTGGGGTGACTTTCAGTATCAGGGTCCCAGGAACAGTGGTGCGTGGTAGGAAGTGAACACGCTTCTTGGTAGCATCTGTGATAACACAGCGAAAACAATAGATAAGGTATTGGTTGAGGATGACTATTATGGTGGAAGATGTTTTGGATTTAGTCAGAAGGCACATGGCTGAGGAGACCCATGAGACCTGCTGGGTGGGACTGAAGGGCTTAGGTCCGGGAAGGAGGAGATAAAGGGAGTGCAGAAGGGGGTGGGGCAGATGATGCTCTGCCAGATTACAGAAAGATAGTCATCTCGGATCACGTCAGAGCTGATTGTTCCTTCCTGAGTTGCACAGAGGTGGCACTGGGCAGAGACTGGACAGCAGGACATGAGTGGTTTGAACCACCATGCTCTGTGCACCAGGCTAAATACAAGCAGTAACTCACATAACTCTCAAAAGGAGCCTGTGAGTGTAAGAGTTAACCTCATTTACAGATGGAAGATGTGGCTCAGAGAAGTGAAGGAACTGGCCTAAATGGTGGACATATGCCACTTCCAGAGTCTCAGTTAAGCGAAGGCTGCATTGTGACATGCTTCCACTTTATCTTTTTCTTTTAAAAACTTTTTTTGGAGTATAACTTACACACATATGATAAGTGTACATTTCGATTAATTTTCACAGATTGAAGGCACATGTGTAACTTGTGGCCAGCTCAGGAAACAGAATATTACTAACACCTGGACCCCACTGTGCGCCCTTCCAGGCATTATCCCTCCAAGAGTAGCCACTATGCGGAGTTTGAACTCTACTTAACTGGAATTAGTGTGTACTCTTTACGTGTTTGACATCTTTCTCGCAGCATTCTGTCTGTGGGATTTATCTATATTGTTGGTCTCTTCCTGTGTGAGATTGGGTCATAGGACCTAGAGTGTCCAGAAAAACCATTTGTTGCTATAGGGCTGTAAAATCCCCTTAGTGTACAGTTGGTATTTTCAGAACTTGTAAAATTGGAAAATGTCCTATCTGTGTCATCATGGTTTGCTATGATTTGAGCTTTAGAAGAAAAAGCTACCCAGTTTTCAGAGTTCTTGGCATAGAGGATTCTCTCTATATTAAGAAGGAAATGTCTTCAGTATTTTTTAAAGACTTGATTAAAAATCTTGCTGCACTCAGAGCCTCTACCAGCGACATTTTGTCTTATAGATGTAGCATGCTTCTATGCAATAGCTAGGATCCTGAAAAGTTTATTTGCAAATGAAGTTAAATTTGGTTTTATCGAAATATCAGTGTATGAGGGAGCCTGATCATTGGTAAAATGATGAATCATTTGTGCCCTCAGACAAAGACTTCTAGGAACATACCTGTCATTGAACAAGCTTGGGTTTATTGTTCAGTGCAGTGAGGGGAAAACACATTAAAGAGAGGAAAGGGGTGTAGAAAGAAGCTATTAGGAGCTTTGAACTTTACTTAGGTAATATTGGAAAGGGCTGATGGAAAGCAGGGAAACAAAGGTAATTTTCATGTTGGGTGTTTTCAGAAAGCGGGAGTGATCCTGTGATTGGGTATCTCAATACCTTTAGGGAAGGGAAGGCAGATTAGAGCCAGGCCACAGCTGTAATTGGTAAAGAAGTAGTGGTTACTCAATTTAGCCAAGAATGGGGGATGTTTGTATTTTGTGGGTTTCACAGTACTCTTGTTTTGTCTCACTTTGTCATGGTCTTGTTTGATGTAGATGTTTAATGAGATTGCTTATGTCCTTCTTACAGGAGAATGATGTGAGTTAGCTCTAAGTGTCCGATCAGTGTGTAATAATGAGGTCTAGCTGTGAGCGTCTGATTAACTCCTAGTTTCTTGCTTATTTCACAAGAAAAAAAATTTCTAGACTCTTGTTTTTCATAAATCTATAGTTTTTAATATGGGTGTTCTTAAAATAGGATTGAACTTTAGTAACTTCTTATTCCTTAAGATACTAAATAAGTGTTCTGAACAGTAAGTATATTTAGAACATTACCCTTTAGATCCTTGTTTTCCGGCTGCTTAAGTGACTGGGGTTGCCTTGTGTGGACTGGTTTCGGAGGTTTTAGGTAATCTTTGTCAAGTCATGTGGACCTTTGGCCATTGCGTAATCACACTTGACTCTTCACTCCTTACCTGTTGAGTGAGGATGATTTTAACAGTGGCCCAAATTTCTTAATGGCCCCTTGTGAAGTAATTGTTGGATCTCTCAATGAGATGATAACTGCTAATTTATACTGTGCCTACTTCCCAAACGGATTTGAGGTGGCCAAGATGTCCCTTCCCTCTGAGCACCCAACTGCATCTTTTCCTTTCCTTTCCCTTATGGCTTGGCCTAAATGAGTAGTCACAATTGTTAAATCATTTCTTGCCTGTGAAAAAACATTTTCTGGAAGGGGGTTGTTCATCCAAGAAAACTTCATTGGGATACCCTATGGAGGCACTGAAATCTCTCATTATGACTCTTTTAAAGCAGGGTTTGAGTAGAAGACTTGATGCTTTGGCGAGCCCAATGTTGTGATTAGCTGTGAAGGGTTAGGGGTTTGTGTGTCACATTCTGAATCACCTTAGACTCCTGAATGTTTTCACATGGATTGGGATGTGACTTGACCAGAACATGCTTTTCTAATTTTCTTGTCTAACAGAGCATTTAACCTTCTGATTTCTGGCACCCCAGTTTTGCTACATAGCCTTATCCATAAGCTGCAGCTGTGAATGCCTTCTCGTTTGGTTTCATGGGCTAGATTGTGAAACTGGCTAATATGAATGGTAAGTTTTCCCTTGCAGTATCCAGCCTGACAATAGTCAAGAAAGGAAAGGGAAGGAAGATGAGGATGGGTGCTTGGATCAATGGAATCAAAACTCAGACCAGTTCAAGTAGATGAAATAAACAAGGTGGGCGCTGGAAATGTAGACATTGTGCTGTCAAGTGTAGGGCTTCTTGTGCATGTTTTCAGGTACTAATTTTGTCTAAACATAGTATATGGCCATTTATTCCATTGAAATGCTTTGAAATGGCATCTAAATTCCTTGAACTAGCATCTAACTTTCATAGATACCCAAACTTAGTCGTGTACGCTCTTTTTAAATCTATTCCTGTTAGTCAGCCTATTTTGATTGTTATAACTCTAGAGTAGGTTTTGATATCCCAAACGGCAAGTTCTAACACAGTTTTTCAAAAGTTGTCTTAGCTGTTATGATTTTTCCCTTCCTATGTTATATCCTTTAAATCCTTGGGGATTTTATGTTGGGGAGGGTTTATATCGTAAAAATCTCCTGTTTATTTAGGTTCATTTTTTATCCATTTTAACACTTTCAAGTATTTTTGAATATACTTTTACAGAATTTACAGGTGTTCAGCCTTTTTCTCAGGTGCTTTGCTTTTGCCAATGTGGATGTTTTAAATTTTACTTTCTCATTGTATTTAGAAGTGATTTTTGTTTTGTGTCTTTGTTGTTGTTTGGCATCTGGTTACTGTGATGAACAATTATGGGTTGGTTTTCTTGCACTGTGTAGGTGAGTGTCTGGAGTGACAGTTTTGTGTCCCCTCCTTTCTAACATCTGTCATCTCTTACCATAAAATGGGGTCATACTCACATTTAACATATTCTGTTGTTTATGTCTACTAAACAGAAGACAGGGATAATTTAAATAGTGCTGGCTCCTTCACTGTCTGTCTCGCTCCACAAACATTTGTAGGCCCTGAGTCTGTCTCCTTCCCTCAGATGGCCACGTCAGTTTCCATGTACTGGTGTGGTGTTTCTACTGGTGCAGGTTTTTTATAGAAACGGATTCCCTGACCCTACCCTAACTGTATCATAATCAAAGAGAACCTGACTTTCTGCCATTTTCCACTTACATCTTGACCTTGGAACCTAGCCCTCACATAAGAACCACCTCCATTTCTTTCCTTTCTGTTTCTTGCATTTAGCTAGGATGTTCTGTACCACGTTGAGTCAAATTGATGATAGCAGACATCCTATTCTCCTTTCAAACTTTACAGGAATGATGTTGGTGCTTTATTAAATATGTTATCTGACAAAAGCTCTTGCTAGATGCTTAGATGAAGGATGTTTTACTATCGTGAATGAGCAGAATTTTGTCAAATGTTTTGCATCTATTGAGATGGTGATGTATTCACGCACTGCATAATGGCATTTCAGTCAGCGATGGACTATGTATAAGACAGTGGTCCCTTAAGATTAAAATATTATATTTTTACTGTACCTTTTCTATGTTTAGATACACAAATAATCATTGTGTTACAATTGCCTACAGTATTCAGTATAATAACATGCTATACAGACCTAGGAGTAATAGGCCATACCACATAACCTAGGTGTGCAGTAGGCTATACCAATTAGGTTTATGTAAGTATACTTTGATGTTCACACAATGATGATATCACCTAACAATGCTTTTCTCATAATATAACCTGTCATTAAGCAACACATGACTGTATTTTTAAAAATCTCAATGTAATGAAGTACAATTGTCTAATGTTATCTGCTTATTTCTAAGATAAACTCTATCAGCTTATAATTTTTTTAGAATTTTAATACATTGCTGTGCTCATTCTGCTGATATTTTCAAAATTTCTGTATATGTGCTATATAAAAGTTGCCTTTGGGTTTTTTGGTAGGATAGTTTGAAAGCAGGGCTACTTTTGGATAGCTTTTTTTCATTTTTTCCCCCTTTAACAGGTGTAGCTTATATAACATGGCAGTTATCTTTATCTTAAAAGTTTGGTGGAACTTGCCTATTTAAGGAAAAAAAAAACCACACCTGGGCCTGGTATCCTTTCTAGGTAAGGGAGCCTTTTCAAAATTCTTAGAAGCTTTTATGGTGACAGAATAGTGATGTCAAATAATCTATTTAGTGATGCAGCTGGGCGTGTAA
Organism: Aotus nancymaae; assembly: GCF_030222135.1. NCBI lineage: Eukaryota > Metazoa > Chordata > Mammalia > Primates > Aotidae > Aotus > Aotus nancymaae. Next base: position 51,964,353 of record NW_026988421.1, on the reverse strand, counting down.
TGCATCAGTGTGAGGCTGGGCGGGGTGGCTCACGTGTATAATCCCAGTGCTTTGGGAGGCCCAGGCACACGGACCGCCTGAGATCAGGAGTTTGAGACCAGCCTGGCCAACATGGAGACACCCGGTCTCTACTAAAAATACAAACACTAGCCGAGGTGGTGGTGCGGGCCTGTAATCCCAGCTACTTGGAAGCTGAGGCAGGAGAATCACTTGAACCTGGGAGGCAGAGGTTGCAGTAGCCGAGATTGTACCACTACACTCCAGCCTGGGCGACAGAGCGAGACTCAGGCTCAAAAAAATATGACGTGTACATGCACTCATGTATGTATGTCGGCTTTTTTTTGGCCATATGCTTGGCATTGTGAATGTATTCTTAAGATTTTTTAACAATGATTTTTTTAGGATTACAGAATTTATTATTTTGATAGGAGTATAATTTTTCAAGTTAACGTCCGAATAACAATTTCCTTTGCATAATATCATGAAACAAGTTCAGAATGCCATGTGGCAGGCTTGAGCTGGGCAGAGCTTTTGTCTTGGTCAGTTTCAGCTAGTTAACTTGCTGTGTAGGTCTTAAACATCAAATTGTATACAGAGGTCTCTGTCTTAATGTTATACATGTGTTCCTGAAAAACTTTGCATTCTCCAGAATCACACACTAAAAATATTAGGGCTTGATGGAACAATAGCTTTGAGGCAGACCACTCACTCGAACTTTGCCATGTTGTAACTGGAGAATTAAACAGTTTTTGGTTCCTTGGGAGGTGCAACTTGGACTTGTGATGTAGTTTCCAACAGATAAGCAACTTTAAGATGAACTAGTGCTTGAAGTGCCAACTATATGCAGGACTCAGCATTCACAGATAGAAAGGTAAAAAAGGTCTTTGTCCTTGAAGCTCACCTGGACAAAAACCTTTGAACTTCTGTGCTCTAACCTTTTTCCTCTATGTGGTGTTCAATTCAGAAAGATTTCATCTGTCCCAAACCTTTCCTGGTTCAGTCACTGAGTACCCTGTAACAGCTACCCTAGATGAGCAGACCTCTACCAGACCTTAAATATTATTTTAGTGATGATAAATAGCTATTTTTTTGAGAAATTCTGGAAAACAGCTTCATTATATAGCTACTGGGTCATCAGTGCCATCCCTCACAACCACCTCTATTCTGGTTTGTGTGCTTCTAGTCGTTTCTAATGCATCCGAGGGTCGATCTGAACCTTTTAAGCAAAATTTGGGGCATATTGTGGTTCCTAGCATGTTTTTTTTTCCTAACTGGACACATATCATGACAGTTTTCATTTGTTCTTAATTATGGCAGCGTATTATTTCATTGTCAGGATAAACCATCATTTATTAGTGCCTATGTTGATTTCCTATGGCTGCTGTAACAAATTATTACTAGTGGCCTGAAATAACACAGATTTATCTTATAGTTTTATAGGTTAGAAGTCCAATATGGGTCTCAATGGGCTAAAATCAGTGGGACAAGGCTGCAGCTTTTTTCTGGAAGCCCCAGAGGAGAATCTATTTTCTTGCCTTTCCACCTTCTAGAAGCTACCTGCATCCCTTGGCTCATGACCCCTTCCTCATCTTCAAACCCAGCAATGACAAGTCAAGTTCTTGTCATTAGGCATCGCTCTGATCTCTTCTCTGCCTCCGTTTTCCATTTTAAAGGACCTCTGTCATTATATAGGTTCCACTCAGAGAACCCAGGATAATTTCCTTAAAGTCAGTTGATGGGCAACTTTCCTTCTATCTGTTCCCTTAATTCCCCTTTGCATGTAAGTGACATTTTCATGGGATCTGGGGATTCAGTTGTAGACATCTTGAGGCAAAGTTTGCAGGAGGGAGCATTCTGCCTTCACTGATCTCCTGTTGTTATGAATTGGTTGTTTGCATTGGTATGGAGGGCATTTCTGTGAATATCTTTGTATATTGATCTCTTTGTATCTTTGGCTAATCCACATACCACCTTTTTGTAAAGAGTATTTCAAAGTGATACCTCTGGCAAAGGAAAATCCTTCCTTGATTCTTCAGTTTCTAGTAGCTCCAGGCGTTCCTTGGCTTGCAGCTGCAGCACTTCAGTCTGCCTCTGAAGTCACATGGTCAACTTCTCCTTGTATGTTTCTGTCTGTATTTTCCCTTCTTATAAGGACAGCAGTCCTATTGGATTGGAGCCAACTCTAATGATCTCATCTTAACTTGATTACATCTGCAAAGGACCTATTTCCAAATAAGGTCGCATTCACAAGTATGTGGGGTTAGGAATTGAACATATCTTTTTCAAGGACACAATCCATCCCATAAAAGGGAGTGGGGCTATGGAAAGGTACTGAGCACTTACCATGTATACGGCAGCACCGCCAGTGGGCTGGAACAGCAGACACATCAAACACCTCAGCAAAACATGTGAACAGGCAGGCTAACTTTGATGATAAAGCTGCAAAGAGCCTCATGTCAATTCAGATCAGGCTTTGCCACCAAATGAATGCAGTTGTTTGGTTGCTTGGGAAATGTAGCTTTCGGTTTTCAGTCTTGTGGATTTTGTAATTGTGTTTAAAGGATTGAGGACCTGTGCTAGATTTTCATCTTAATTTCTAAAGACAGATTAGCAATATTTTTTACAAGTTCTATTAGGGAAGAGTTACTGCTCATGTACTATCTAATGTTATCTTCCCCCCTCACCCACCCCCAAATCTGGAAAATTATCTTCTTTGACCGGATGCAGCCCCAGGTATCAAGGTGGTGATTTAGTTTGACCATGAAATCCTTGTGTCCAAATAGAATAGAAACTTTATGCTGCAAGTTAACCCCGTGCTAACCTTCCATCCCTCTTCCCTCACTGAAAACTAGAAAATGTTAATACATCAATAACCTCCAACTCACTTTACTTCTTCAGATGGCTTCCATAGAAGGTACAGTCCAGAAGCCCAACCCCTGGACACCTTCGCATGAGCAAGTGGACAAGGAACAGGATTTAAATTGGCTACCATTTTCTTACCTGCACCGGCACCGGAAACAGACACAGCTTTGTAGCTGCAAATGTAGGCAGCTGTTCAAGTCTCCATATCTTAACTGAATACTGATACCCAAGGCTGGGGAATCTGCTGGAAGAAGCATCCAGCTAGCACAGCTTCAGACATTGTTCAGGCATGCTCATTGTAACAATTCTTAGGGCAGAAGCATTGGAAACAACTGGAAGGAGTGTCAGGTGGTAGAGAGATGGTTTTGGCACATCAGTCAGGTAGGTTTTTTACAACATCAAAAATTGTTGGAGGAACATTTAATCATAGAGATACTTAAAATCTAGTAAGTGGAATGAGGATACAGTGTGCATATAACGTGAACCAATTTTGTAAAATGTGTAAGTAAGTACAGAGGTTATAAGGGGTGGATAACATTAGCAATGTTTTTCATAATTGACTATTTTTTTTATACTTGAGAATTTTCTAGTTTTCTGTAATCTATTTCCCCTCTTCCTCCTTTCTAAGTCCCTTTCCTTCCTCTCTTTCCCTCCTTCCCTTCCCCTCCTCTGCTTCCCTCCTTCTCTTCCCCTCTTCTCCTTCTATCCTTCCTTCCCCTCCCCACCTCCTCCCACCCCTCCCCCATCTTCCCCCTCCCCCTCCTCCCTCTCCCTCTTTCCTCCTCCCCCTCCTTTCCTCCCCCTCCCCTCCTTTTCTTCCCTTCCTTCCCTCCTCCTCCTTCCTTCCTTCCATCCATCTATCCATCAGCTGCTGTGCCATAAAGGACTTCAGATTATCTCCCATTTTACAGATGGGGAAATGTAGGCAGGCTGAAGAAAGAGAGCAGCTTGCCAAGGTTAATTAAGAGTTAACAGCAAAACTAGGGCTAGGGCTGAGGTCTCCTGATGAGCTAGTGCAGTATCTTTTTTATCTGCTCCAGGCTCTCTAACCAAACTGTTCATTGGAAACTTGGGGCCCTATCCTTCAGAGCTGACCCAGTTTGTCAGGGCAAGGGTCTGGGGATCAGTAGTGCATCAACTTTTTTTTTTTTAAATGGATATTAGGTGATGCTAATGACATCTTGATGTTGAGCTTTGGGAATCCATGGCCTATAAAGCAGTCCCTCCCAGATTTGTGTGTACGTGTATACACATGTAAACCCAAGGTGAATGTTTATTTTTACATACTTGAATGCTTTATATAGATAGACAAGGCAGTGTTCTTAGCCCTGCAAATGGGGTGTGACAGATTAGCCTCTTTAGCAACTCCAGAGGCACTGTTAACATATCTTAGACACAGTTTTATTAATTTTTAAAATATTTACAGTTATATACATGATACTTACACATGTTTATATAATCTAAATTCTTATGTATAATACATTAAAGCATTTTATTTATATATTCTTGTTAAATAAAACTTCACTCATGGGATCATAATGTGCATACTCTTTAGCATTTTGCCTCTCCAATTTACTGTATCTTGGGGGAGCTTTTCATTTCTAAACCCAGATCTGACTCTCCTCCTATACTGATGAGTTTTCATTTCAGGAATTGTATAGGGCAGAGGCTAAACTGCTGAGGAGGAGACCCCAAAATACAGCTACTCAGTTTATGGTGCTCTCATTTAATAGTCCAGGGCTGGTGACTTCTCCGTGAGGTTGTTCACTGGATCTTCCAGTTTCGTAGCTGTACCGTCTCGCAGGATGTTAGCCTTGCCATGGTGGTGGGAGCTGCCATATAACTTCTGGTTTGATTCCAGCCTGTGGAAAGTGGGAAGGAGCATCGATGATAACTGCTTTGTTTTTTAAGATATAACTCCAAAGTTGCATGTCACTTCCATCCACCTCCTGTTTGTCAGAAATCAGTCCCATAGCCTCACCTAGCTGCTGAGGAGTCTGGAATATGTAATCCAGCTGGGTGGTTCTGTGTCCCACCTGAATGTAGGAGAGTCCTCTTATCAAAAAGAGGATGAAGAAAGTTAATGCTGGCGGTCAGTCACATAACCATCCACTACAGCTTGATTCGTGATCCAGCAGTGGTGACAGGATGGAAGACTTAGAGCTACCAAGTATAGTGCTGTGTTTTGATATCAGCGGCATCTGTGAAAGTGGATGTGGTGTGTGATAAGTGGTGATGGATCTGGAACTACTAGACTGTGAGCTCCTCCAACAGCAGTGATAATACCTTATTCTTTTCTGTCATGAGAATTTGACCGAGTGCTTTGAACTTCAGTTAACCAGCAGAAGAGGGTGGCGAGAAAAGGCTCTTGAGATCAAAAGAAGGCTTTTTCTGCATCTCAGTGAGTGCCCATATGTTAACCAGTATCAGAGTACTTGCCATATGCCAGGCGCAGTTCTAGGTTCTGAAGTCACCACCGGCCCCGATTGTGCTCATAAGCCTACATTCTGGTGAGGGTGATAAACAGTAAAAAGATACATCCTGGTGACAATAGGCAAGAAACATTCTTGATGGAAAAAAGGCAGTGTAATGGGGTGGGGAACGGTGTCGAGGGCTCTTTAGGTTTGATGGCTGAGACAGCCTCTTCAGGGAGATGAGATGACAGGTAGCCAGCCTGCTTTGTGGCAGAGTCTAGCTAGCGCCCGGATCCCACAGTAGGAATCGCGAGTCTGGCATGTGTGGGAACAGATATGCTGGAGTGGCTGAGTGTCATGAGTGTGGGGGCAAGAGGCAGGCAGAGGCTGGACCATGGGAGGGCTGGTAGATGATCCAGGGCAAGGAACCACTATTTCTAAGTGTGATGGGAAGCCATTGGAGAATTTGAGCAGGGCAAAGAAGTGGTCAGTTTTCCATTTGTAAAACTGTGGGTGTGCAGAATGAGCATGGGTTGTGTGAGCACAGGAGTGGAAGGATCAACAGGGCCAGGTAGGCGGCTGTTGTAAGCCTGATGAGGAATGATAGTGGCTGGAACAAAGGCAATGAGAAGGCCAGAAAGAGACATTCAAGATTTACTTCCATTGGAAACAGGACTTTCTGATGGGCTAAATAGGCACAAGGGTAGTGAGAGAAAGAAAACCAAGACTTACTTCTTGCCCCCCTTTTTTTTTTTTTTTTGACTTGGGCAACTCCATGCCTCAATGCTTAGGAAACAGGGGAAGGAATCCAGAGAGATGTTTGGGGCTGATTATGTTGGAGGCGCCTATATGCTCTCTAGCTGGTGATGGTAAGTTGGCAGTTGGTTAAGAGTCTGGAGATCTGAGGAGCCTTTTCTGGCTAAGTGGTCTCATGTCTCTCTTAGTCAAGTTGCGCTTAACTGGAAGACTTTGGGCCATAGTTTATACCACTACACTGAGATCATTAGGGCATGGTAAGGATGAACTGTGCTCTTTCCTATGGCTCCTGTTGGCTTTTGAAAGACAGGTTAAAAGGCATTCTTTTTAGATATAGAGTGTGTCAGGGGTCCCCAGGACCACCCTCAGGTTTGATGATTTGCTAGGAAGACTCAAAGGACTCAGTATCTAGTCATACTCATGGCCAAGATATATTAGAACAAAAGTCTGCAAAGAAAAATTGGCATACGGAAAAAGTGCACCAGACAAAGTCTGGAGGAAACCAAGCACAGCTTCCAAGAGTCCTCTCCCAGTAGACTCACACAGGATGTGCTTAGTTCCACCAGCGTTGCATTGTAACCACACGTGTGAAGTGTCATCTACCAGGGAAGCTCATTGGAGCCCAGGGTTTTTACTGGGGGCTGGCTCTGCTTAGCATGTACCAAAGTTCCAGAATCTTAAAGGAAAGCAGGTGTTCATCGTAAACCATATTGTTTGAAAAGCTTAGGCACGGTGAGCCACTGTTTATTTGGGTGCTGGTGCGGGGGGTGGGACTGTCCTACAACTGAGGTTTCCACTTGCCATCTGAGGACCAGCCTTGTAGGCGGGACTTTCAAATGATACTGGTTTATCACTGGCTTGCTGGAAGCAGACCCGCTCCTGTGGCCTCTTTGACTGGTCCTCCCTTAACCCTGGTAGATCTGCTGTTATTTAGTATCTGAAAGAGAAGGGGAGGAAAGCATGAGGAGGAAAGTTAAATTAGCAGAGTTGTCATGCCAAACCCCATCAGCCTCCACAGGGAGGGCACCGGATTCAAAAGGCCACGTAAGAGACCTGGAGCCAGCAAATGAGACATGGAGTTTTATCCAGGGGCTTTCATCCAGGGGAGAGTGTCCAGTGGCAGTGAGCTGGTTAGGAGAACCACCTTAATTATAGAAACCGTCTAGTGGCAGCGGGCTGAACAACATGTCTGCTTGGCCTGGTGGTGATGGGCTGGGCAGGAAAATCATGTGGCTCAGTGGTGGTGGACTGGGCAGGAAAACAGCAGCCTTTGCAAACAGCCTGTGGTTTGTGTAGCATTTTCACCCAACACCCTCCCCTTAACAACAGCTTCTACCTAGCAACCTTCATTTAGCCCAAAACTCAGAGCCTTAATCCCCTGTACAGCCCATGTTCCACAGGACGGGATGGGGACCCAGATTGTGAACCCAAAAGTATCTGAAGCAGGTCTCAATCAATTTAGAAAGTTTATTTTGCCAAGATTAAGGACAAGCCTGTGACACAGCCTCAGGAGGTCCTGATGACACAGCTTGTTTTTATACATTTTAGGGAAACATAATACATCAATCAATACATGTACGATTTACACTGTTTTGACCTGGAAGGGCAGGACAACTCAAAGTGGGGGCTTTCAGGTCATAGGTGGATTTAAAACTCTTCCTGGCCGGGAGCAGTGGCTCACATCTGTAATCCCAGCACTTTGGTAGGCTGAGGTGAGTAGAATTGCTTGAGCCCAGGAATTCGAGACCAGTCTGGGCAACATGGTGAAAACTCATCTCTACGAAATAATAATAACAACAATAATACAAAAACTAACTGGGCATTGTGTCGTGCACCTGTAGTCCCAGCTACTCAGAGGGCTGAGGTGGGAAAATTACCCAAGTCCGGAAAGTCGAGGTTGCAGTGAGCTGTGATAGTGCTGCTGCACTTCAGCCTGGGCGATGGAGAGAGACCTTGTCTCAAAAAAAAAAAAAAAAGATTGGCAATTAGTTGAAAAAGTTATTATCAATAGAAAGGAATGTCTGCATTATGTTAAAGGGGTGTGGAGACTATATTTTTATCATACAGATGAAGCCTCCAAAGTAGCAGACTTCAGAGAGAATAGATTATAAATGTTTCTTATCAGACTTAAGGTCTATGTTGATGTTAATGCTGGTCAGCTTTTCCTGAATTCAAAAAGGGAGAGGAGGGTGTAATATGAGGCATGTCTGACCCTTTCTTCCATCATGGCATGAAGCAGTTTTTCAGGCTAACTTTGGAATGTCCTTGGCTGAGAGAAGGGGTCCATTCAGATGGTTTGGGGAGCCTTAGAATTTAATTTTAGTTTACAAGATGTGAACCTCCAGGTTGGCCCCTCCCGGATTCTTGTCTCAGAACACACATTCAGGTGCCTCTACCATAAAAGTCATTCTCCAGGTATGCTTAAGTTATTGCTCTCTGGTGCATTTACCCTACAAGAGCTTGCTGTCAACACATAGGAACACTATGTGTGGCATGTATGCCATCAGGGAATATACACTACTTGAAGTGATGGTTGCGATAGCAGAAAGTGACTCTTTTGCAAATCTTAAAGAGTACCTGTTGGTCACCCAACATTTAGTTTCCCTCAGTTTGAGAAAGGAAATTACAGGGCATTTCTTTCTAAAGATGAGCTGCTTTGTGATGTTCACACGCTGACAGCAGCGTAAATAATGTTGGCTTTTGTGGCAAGTTAGTGACTTTTTGGAGACTGACGCTGCAGCCTTTGGATCAGAGGAAGGTATTGTTACTGGATCGTTGAGGTTAGCCCATAGAAAGACTAGGAGTCTTGGAGCCATTCCAGGCTTTGCTTGAATTGTAGCCCTCATATTTTGTAGCTGAGATCCTCAGGCAGGTTGCTTGACCTCTCTGAGCTGGTTTGCCTACATATGATGTGGGGCTCAAATGTGTGAAGTCAGTGTATGGATTAAATGCAATACTGTATGGAAGAGCCTGCCATGGTGACAGGAATACAATCAATACTTAAACATTCTCCTCCATTATCAAGGATGATTGTCCAGTATTATGAATATATGCATATATAGAGCTGGTATATTTCTGTATGTTTATGCTCCTTCCTATTCAGCAGATGTTTGGATGCCAGACCTTAGGCCTTGAGAAGTCTCTTGAATTTATTCTGTTACTGTAGTGGATAAAAATGCTTAGCTTTTTCCTCTGTGCAGCTTAATCCCATTTCAAATCTCTTTGTTCTTGAGGCTATTTATGTAGCCAAGGTAAGATCATTCCAAGGCCAATTACTAAATGTATGGATTAATGATGCTGATTTTCTTTAATTGCTAGGAGGATTATATACCCCTTCAGGGAAGGGTTAGTGTCTGTGATATGCAGTGTCACATCCACACAGCGCTTCTTATGTAGGAGATGCTCCATCATAGATGTTAACTTTTAGAAATCGAATAATTGTAGCTGATTTTTCTAAGTGACAGCAGTTCCGGTTAGGAACTTATTATGGGGGGCGAGGTGAGGAAGCAGATGGAAGATACCTTCTGGGACTAGTGTTGAGGTTCACCCTGCCCATATCAGAAGTCGTGGGGACTTGTTTAGAAATTTAGGGTTCCTGGTGTAGAGAAGCTTTGCGTTAGGCACACAGTGAGTGATGCATGGCCAGTATTTAATCTGGAGTCATATATATATATTTTTGAGACAATCTCACTCTGTCAACAGGCTGGAGTGCAGTGGCGTGATCTCGGCTCACTGCACCCTTGACCTCCCTCAAGTGATGCTCCTGCCTCAGTCTCCCGAGTAGCTGGGACTACAGACATGCACAACCACACCCAGCTAATTTTTGTATTTTTAGTAGAGATAGAGTTTCACTATGTTGGGCAGAATGGTCTCGATCTCTTGACCTCGTGATCCACCTGCCTCAGCCTCCCGAAGTGCTGGGATTACAGGAGTGAGCCACCATGCCTGGCCAGAATCATTTTCTTTTGCAATCATTTTACACTCAGCTAACCTCCAAATGGAGATCAGCTGCCAGTGAATTTTTTTCTTTGCTTGGATTTTTGTTCTGATTTGTTGTTTTTAATTTCCTTTAAGATTTCTTTGCCTTGGAGAATGCACCTTGTGGGGGAAAGGGTGGGAGGAGCATTGGATTCCACAGTCATCTCTGTCTGTAATTGGCCCTACTTTCTATTGCAGAGGTCATTTTATCACAGAGCTCCCCCTGTTGATTCTTTGAAGTTAGAAGATGTTTGACTACCTCCTTTTCTCTGCACAGTTGCAACTGAGAAACACCTCATGTTTTCCAAGCATGTAGAGCTGTAGGAATGGTACATGCCGGTCTTCACGTATTAGCCATTACCCATGGGCCAGGGTTGGAAACCTCAGGTGTCAGGGATAGGTACAGATGTAGAGGGTGTGGCATTGATAGTTTTCTTGTTAAGAAGCTGGATAGAAGCCTCCATATTTAACAACACATCTTCCAAAGGCAGTGAATAACTTCCCCCAGTGGCTTCTGAGCTAAAATGTTTTGGAGGTAGTAATTTGATCAACTTGAAGATCGTGTGTTAAGTTAATCATTGATGTCAATCACAAACACAGAACACCGCTGTACTCATTTCTCCCTTGTAGTTTGTGACTCTCATTCTTACAAATGTGTGTGGTTTGAGACTATTAGCCACAGCCCTTTGTTGTCTCATCTCTTTTTATATATCATGCATACATCTGAGGAGGTCTATACTGTTTTTCTCAGTAAGAGGTGGGAGTCTAGTTCCTATCTCTTGATCTTGGCTGTGATCTTGGGTCTCAGCTCAGCTGAATCTCCACCTGAATGCAGCCACGTGAGTGAACCCAGTGAAACCAGCCAAGAAACCACCCATTAACCCATAGAGTAATGACAATACATTGTTGTTGTTTATAGCCTTAAGTTTTGGCATAGTTTGTTATGTTACAATAGGTAACTGATTGAGTAAGCTTGTTCTGGCAGAAAATACTTTGGCAAGGATCCTATCATGCCCTCCTGTATCCCGCCTAACAATCATCAGTTTAAGAAAGCCTTTCACCTCTTAGTATATTAATAATTTGGATCAGTCTGATTGCTTTCTTCTCAGTTTCTCACTGAAAGGGTTGTTAGGTGCTAGCTTTGTTTTGTAAGGAAGGGAAGGTTGTTGATTTGCGGGCATGATTTATTTTGGGGAAAGGATTGTTTGGGTGTTATGCTTTACTGGGGTTAGGGACTTAGCAACTTGAGTGGACTGTGCATCTGTAAATGTAGCAAAAGGTAATAGGAATTTTGAGAGGAAGAGTAAGAAAACACCAAAGTAGCTTTTGAAAATGATGCCTTAAACTGGTTCCATACTTAAAGGTGGGGGAACTTTATTCTACTTTGATTGAATCTCTGCTTTTAGGACCCAGATTCAGGCTACTTTTCATAGCAGAATTCAGTTACATCATGGCATGAATGAGTTTTTGAAAGCTGGTCATGGGAACTGACTGCAATTTATGTTGTTGTAATAGAAAATGTTACCCTAACAACCAACTTACGGATTAGAACATTTGTGACTTTTAGAGCATTTATGAGTTGGAATATGCCTATAAATATAGTAGAGATGATATTTGAATGATGGGCTAGCTATTTTTCTAAATACATCAAAGTGATAAGTATTAGACATGTCCAATTTTTTAAGTCAGTGAATTGTTATAGTGATGTAGAGTTAGGGCTTTCTCATGTTTTACTGAACTATGTTATACATTTAAGTCTGTATCTTTTATTGCTTTCTAAGGTCATTTAACATTTTTATATTTCATTGACATTTCTTTTTTTATATTTCTGATATAAGTGAAAAGCATGCATGTCATAGAGAATGCTTTTTAAAAAACAGCTTATTGAGATACAATTTTATATACCATAAAATTTACACATGTAAGATGTACAATTCAGTAGTTTTTATATTTACAGAGTTGTACTAAAATCTAATTTTAACACTCGCTGTTCCTCTCCCCACCACCCAACCTTCCCTGCCCTAACCTTATACAACCACAAATCTTTCTGTCTTTATAAATTTGCCCATTCTGGACATTTCCTATAAATGGGATCATATAATATATGGTCTTTGGCATCAAGCTTCTATCATATAGCATAATATTTTTGAGCTTTGTATTGTAACGTGTATGAATTCTGAGAGGGAAAATGATTTATCCACCAAGTTATATTTATACCATTGTTTAACTTTTTTTGGGGAACAGAGTCTCGCTTTGTCACCCATGCTGGAGTGCAGTGGGGTGATCTCGGTTCACTGCAACCTCCGCCTCCTGGGTTCAAGTGATTCTCTTGCTTCAGCCTCCTGAGTAGCTGGGACTACAGGTGCCTGCCACCATGCCTGGCTAATTTTCTGTATTTTTAGTAGAGATGGGATTTCACCGTGTTAGCAAGGATAGTCTCAGTCCGACCTTGTGATCTGCCCTCCTCGGCCTCGCAAAGTGCTGGGATTATAGGCGTGAGCCACTGTGCCTGGCCAACTTTTATTATGTAATATTTTATTCCAACAAAAGAATAGGTGGACCATAACACATGTAAGTTATAAAGCATGACAAAATGAGCACCTGGATTCCTACTACTCAAAAACAAGAATGGTACTGATACCATTGCATCTACCTATGAATTTCATTCCTATCCTATTCCTCCCACCTCCTCATCTCTAAGTGTATCCCTAAGCAATATATTATTTCTTCTGATTTTTTAGTTTATTAATAAATGTATTTTTCTGCAGCTTTTTTCAATACGAAGTTTCTTAGCTTCATTCATATTATATTTAACTGTATTTCTTTTGATTTCATTGCTTTTTAATTTTCTGTGTGAATATACTGTTTTTCTTCTGAATTGGTATTTGGGATGTTTCCAGTATGTTATTTAATAATCAACAGTGCAATGAATATGTTACAACTGCTTTCTTCTATACATGGAAGAGTTTATGTAGGGCCTATACCTAGCAGGAGAATTGCTACACAGTAGAATACAAAAACATTTAGTTTTAAAAATATCTGTACCAATGCACACTGCCGTATATGTTATATAAGAATTCCCACTGATCTTCTTACTTGTCAACACTTGATATTGTCAAACTTGTTAATTTTTGTCAATCTGGGATGTCAGAAATTGTGATCTTAATTTGTACCCTTTTAACTATTTCTGAGGGTAATTATGAACTTTTAAAAGCTTTAAAAAAATTTGTCATTCAAATTTTTAAAAATGCCTGCTTGTGTCATTTTTTTCTTGAGACAGGAGACATTTTCCTGTCTCAAGAAAATATATATATATATATTTCATATATAATATCATAAATATATATATATATATATATTTTTTTTTTTTTTCTTTTCCTTGAGACAGAGTCTGGCTCTGTCGCCCAGACTGGAGTGCAGTGGCCCAATCTCAGTTTACTGTAAACTCCGCCTCCCAGATTCAAGCGATTTTTGTGCCTCAGCCTCCTGAGTAGCTGAGACTACAGGTATGCACCACCATGCCTGGCTATTGTTTTGTGTTTTTAGCAGAGATGGGGTTTCAGTGTGTTGGCCAGGCTGGTGTTGAACTCCTGTTCTCAGGTGATCCACCCATTTCAACGTCCCACAGTGCTGGGATTACAGGCGTGAGCCACCATGCTGGGCCAGAGGTTATATTTATTAATAAAGTTGTTGTTTATGTGTTCTAGTTACTAGTCACTTGTTTCTTAAAATGTATAAGTATCCTTCAGTTTCAGGGCTGCCTTTTCACTGTTTTTATACTGTCCTTTTTCTCTGGCTGCCTTCAAGATTTTCTTTTTGTCTTTAATTTTCTGTAATTTGATTATAATTATTTGAGGATATGTGTCTGTTTTCTGTTCCTTTTGAATTTATCCTGAATGGGACTTTCTGAGCTTCTCGGATCTGTGGTTCATTCTGTTTCATTAATTTTGGAAACTTTTGCCATATCTTTTCAAATCCTCTGTCTTATTAATTTAACGTTTTAGAAGAAAAAAATTGTGGGACCATTTGATAACCCGTGGATAATCTGTCCCTCACCTCCCCCGCTCTTTGTTTGAATTTATTTGTAAAAATAGTTTCTATTGACTTATCCTGAGTAAAGTTTAAGCCACACCAAGTCAACTGATGAGCTAATTGAAGGAATTCTTCATCTCTGATTAGCTTTTTAATTCCTATCATTTCCATTTAGCTCTTCTAGTTTCTATCTCAGTGAAATTTCCCATATGTTTATGTATATTGTTTACCTTTTCCATTAGACCTTTAAACATCTTAAGCATGGTTGTTTAAAATCACTGTGTGATAATTCCTACATTTAGGCCATCTCTGAGTCTTTTCTGTTGTCTTATCTCTTGATTTTGTTTGTACAGTCTTGTAATTTTTTTTTTTTTTGGTAAATTTTGATCGAATGCCAGACATTGTGTGTGTAGAAGACCAGTAGAGACCAAGGTAAATTGTTTTGTTTTTGGAGACAGAGTCTCACTGTTGCCCAGGCTAGAGTGCAATGGCACGATCAAGACTCACTGCAGCCTCAACCTTTCTGGGTTTAAGTGATCCTTACATCTCAGCCTCCTGAGTAGCTGGACTACAAGCACACACTGCCACAGCCAGCTTATTTTTTTTTTAATTTATTTTTATTATTTTTTAAGACAGTCTAACTCGGTCACCCAGGGTGGAATACAGTGGCGTGATCTTGACTCACTGCAACCTCTACTTCCTGAGTTCAAGCAATTCTTGTGCCTCAGCCTGTAGCTGGAATTACAGGCACTCACCATCAGGCCCAACTAAGTTTTTGCATTCTTAGTAGAGACGGGGTTTCACCATGTTGGCCAGGCTGGTCTCCAACTCCTGACCTCAAGTGATCCACCTGCCTTGGCCTTCCAAAGGACTGGGATTACAGGCATGAGCCGCCACACCTGGCCACACCCAGCTTATCTTTTAAATTTTTCAGAGATGGGATTTTACCATGTTGCCCAGTCTGGTCTTGAACTCCCAAGTTCAAGTGATCCACCCACCTTGGCCTCCTAAAGTGCTAGGATTACAGACACAAGCCATTGCGCCCAGTAGTTTTTCTGCCTAGAAATGAGTATGCCTCTTCTTCTGTTAGGCCATGACTAGGGGATTGAGTTAACTTGATCAGTAATTGAGTTGAGTTTGGGTCTTCATGTTCTTTCTTTCATTCTGCCACAGGTATTAAATTTTTCCAGCTGTGAACTGCTGTTACCTTATACTTAAAATAGTGCCCCACTTTCCTCAGTGTTCTTGCTTTACTTTCTCAGTTCTTTTAGGAGTTCTCGAATGCCTGGGCTGTAGTATAATCTTGCCCTGGACCCTTCTTCAGCAATAGATTACCTTTGGTGGTTTAGATCTCATATCTGGGTACATTGTAGAGGCAGGGGGATGATTCTCATTTCCTCTGATCCAGTTTAAGGTAGGCCCTGGTACCTGGGTCATGGAGATAGAGTCTCCTCAGCAATCCTCTTCCCTTCTTCCTCTGGTAGTCAGACTGCCTTGAATCTGGTGTGTATATGTGCAGAAAAGTTTCCAGCCTTTCTTTGGGGGCATGATCTGTGTCTGAGTCCCGTGGATGGAAGGGTTCCTACCTTTGCTTCACACACAGACCAGTTTTGCTTCTGGCTCTCATGCTGAAGCAGTCTCTGTTTGCCTAGACTCTGGGATTGGAGGGTTTATTGTCCCACCCAGAGTGGCTTAAGGTATTTTAGTTTTTATTTTATCTTGAGACAGAGTCTCACTTTTTTGCCTAGGCTGGAGTACAGTGGTATAATATTGGCTCACTGCAACCTCCGCCTCCCAGGTTCAAGTGATTCTCATGCCTCAGCCTTCTAGTAGCTGGTATTACAGGTGTACACCACCATACTGGCTAATTTTTGTATTTTTACTAGTAACAGGGTGTTGGCATATTGACTAAGCTCGCCTTTAACTTCTGGCCTCAAGTGATATGCCTGCCTCAGCCTCCCAAAGTGGTTGTTTCTATATCTATGGATTCATGTCTTTTATTAGTTCTGGGAAGTTACCAGCCATCATCTTCAGTTAATCTTTCCTTCTTTTTCTCTATACTTGTCATCTTAATCTTTACTTATATGTGTATTAAATCTTTTCATTTTCCTTCCTATGTGCTTTGATAGTCTTTCCCATTTTTCATCATCTTGCTTCTTTGTGCCACATTTTGGATTAATTCTTAGGTTTGTCTTTTGGTTATTTACTTTGCTATTCAGTGGTGTCAGATTTGCTATTGAAATGGAAAATCCAAGATGAATGTAAACATTTATTTTAAGACATTCTGTTTTCTTTTCAAACCTGCTTGATCTTTTGTTAATCTCTTGCTGCTTATTCATCATATTTTGTTTTTTAAATGTTTTATAAAGTTATAGTTTCTGCGAATTTGAATATCTGAAGCCTAATGGATCATGAGGATTTAGGGGAGTTAGTGCATATATATGGGGTTCAAAATAGATTGTTTCTGTTAATTTATTTATAGTGGTTTGTGCCTTTTGTATGATTTTTGTTTGAGAACACAACATGGGATTTTTTTACCCTCATTCACACACACACGCGCGTGCGCGCGCGCGCACACACACACACACACTTTTTTCCAGAAACCTTCCTTGTTTTCTCATTAATCCTTCTGTTCATGTCCCCTCCCCAACCCTTTTGTATCTTTTTAGTGCTTACTCATGCAAGGCAAGGCACTAGGATAAACTCTTAATGTGAATTACTTCAGTTTGTCTTCACAACCAACCAGAGGGAGGTGCCATTATTTTCACTTTAGAGGAGAAAGCAGCACCCTGAAGAGATTCCATGACTCCTGTAGGGTCATACAGCTGGACAAAGGTCCAACCACCTTGTAAACCAGGTAGTGTGAGTCAAGCCTGACAGTGTCTATGAACCTCCTCTAAAGAGTGGTCTGCAGGGCAGTACTTCAACTGTGTGTCCCTTGCCGATAAGGAAATAAGTTCATAAATTCAGTGTAAACATTTAGCTACTTTTCTAGCAATTTCTCATTGCTCTATATCCAAGCAAGTGACCAGTGGATCCATCTTCTTGAACCGAGCGTGGACCAGGTCGGGTGTTGTTGAACTTACATGATGAGATGTGTATGCAAACCTGTGTTCTAGTTATGTGCAGTAGGACGTGCGCAGGACATGTGTCTGTCCACTGCAGATGGAGGTGGGCAATGACATCTACCTGGTCTTTCATGAAAGCTGGTTTGAGAGAAACCACAATTGGTAAAATTTAGTGACAGTTAAGAATTCTTATCCAGAAAGTCACTCTTTGGTGCTGTTTTCTCTCTTTCCCTGCAATCCTGTAATAGTGGCCTGGGCTTAGAATCTGAGGCAGAATTATCACATTTGCCAGGGCTAATAATGATTCTTTTCCAATCCCTGTGTATATGAGTGACTTGCTGGCAATACTGGAATGGAATAAATACTATGAATGCTTTAATTATCAACTAATAGTTGCTTTTATTGTGAGCTAGTGTGCAGTATGTGAAGGAAGCATATACTAGTCTAGTGCCTCCAAAGACTAAATGGAGAATTGTAATTCTCGGGCATGTGATTGAAATCCTCTTGTTGCTTCTTCTAATAGTAGAAATAAAGGCACATACAGGCTTGTCCTCTGTGTCATCTGCTACCTATCCTTGCTGTACTGGCACTTAAATATTAAACAGATGTCTACAGGACAGTGGTTGGTGTTGATAAACCCATTGCTGTGACCGACAGTCAAGGTAATAAAAGGGTTGCCAGCCATTGCTCGTGAAGGATTCTGCTAAAACTCTCACTATCTCCCAGAACAATCAATGGTATACCCAGGAAAGGACAGTTTAAAAAGAACAAGTTCTTATTCAGTTGCCTGATGGTGTGTTGGGTGGTTCCCGCTATCCTAATAATATGATTTCATATGCTATTTCAAACTGAAATGTTAAGATCATTAATTTGTGACTAGACAACAAAATAGTAAATTTAAATAATTAGAATAATAAATAGAGCCTGCCTGGACTCTTAAAGCTTTGAGCTGTCTTAGTTTCATGATTCTTTGTTATTAAAACAAGTCATCAACTACTTAAAAGTAATTTTTTTGTTTTAAATAAGTGCAAATGTGTTATCTTGGAGGCAGTTGAACTTTCTCCTGACCATATCCATAGGGCTGCTACCAAATAGATGTTTGTCTGTAATTTCTTGCTTTGGGAGAACTGTTCTTTTTTTTATGCTTAATGGATTATGAGTTGCAACATTCTGCGTGATTTTGGTATTGGAACTTGGATTTTCTCTTCTGTGGTTGAGTGCTATTGTGAAGGGTTTTAAAATTCTTTCTGTACTAACCCTTGATCTCCAAAATGCCATTATAAAAGAACAGAAACACTAAACGATCACATTAAAATCTCCTGTCAGATTTGTGCTCAGGTTATGGTAGCAGTGGGTCAGAACAAACTGTTTTCCTTATCTGCAGAAAATTATGCTCATTTAGAGTGTGGTTGCCTAAATCCGTGGTGACTCAGGAGATTTTTCTGTAGTTTTTTTGGTGTTTATTTTTCCCACAGGACTTGGTAAATTTCTCCTGTTCCTACTCTTCCTTTCTTTCTTTATTTCCCTTTTACTAGATTTTAGTAGGTTGGGAAAAAAATGATGAAGAGATGCTTCGTGGTCTAGTCCTCATATTAACAGACAGTGATTACTGCTGGGTGAGGGGAAATGTGTTAAATTACAATACAAATTAATGGTTCTGATTATACCAAATTTAATTTCTAATATAGCAACTAGAACCTGAATATGGAACAGGAAAATATCATAAAATTATTCTATTTCCTCCATATTTTCCCAGTCTACAAACAGATAAAACAGTATGAAAATGTTTCTTCCTTCAAAGAGTTTCTAATTATTTTGTTCACATTTTCATTTGAGAATTTATGGAGCTATAGGTAAACCTTGCTTCATTTATTTAGCTTTGGAAATAGAACTTTAATTTTGAATTGGGGTATGTTTAGATATGCTGAGACTTGGCAAGCATTTTAGATAAAAAGGGAAATATATTGATAAACCTGAGAATGAGATTTCATGAGGTAGCCTGTTTTTTCTCCCCTCTGTCCACCTTCATGCTTTGTGAATGGTACCTGGGGCTGGTTTCTTTGCCTGTAGGCCACTGTCTACCTGGTTCCTTGCTGGCTGCTTTCGGGGCAATACATTGGAAAGGTAATTTGTTTTACAGCTTAAATAAAAAGTTCTGCCTTGAGATTGGTAGGGGAAAACAGGACTAAGACTGAGACTGAGGTGATACTGCATGTGAGAAATCTGCAGGAAGAGGTCAAATGGACACTTAATACTTCCTTTTTAATGATGCATGGTTCATTCTCTGATAAGTTTATGCATATTATCAGGACACTGTATCCGATTTCATTTTGTTTTTCCTGAGGCTGTATTGGATATAGCATCCTGCTTTTTGTCCTCATTTATATGCTCATTCCTAAGTTGATCAGCACCAATGGGAAAAAGAGGGAGCTCTGGGGTTTTGTGTTTGAAGGACCTGGAGATCTTGTACTGATGTTTTCTCTGGGCCTTTAGATGCCATGAGAGGCAGAATAACACCTCCCAATTAGAAATAAGAACTGGCAAAAACTTAGCTCAAGGTGGCCTCTGATAAAAGCTGTGTTTCAGGCTATGTTAACCCTTTGTTAAGTTAGCTAGATTTTGACAGGTTTCACCAGAAGAATTTCTCATGTTCATTCAGTGGTCCTGAGAATGGCATTTTCTATTAATGAGCTTCGCCCAGAAATAAGTGGCTATTCTAAAACAGTGAATAATTTTGTCTGCCAAAGCTTCAGCATCCCAAGACCTGTGGCACATCTTTGGAAGGCACATTTAGAGCAGGCCTAGCTTCCTTCAGCTTCTCCCTCCCCCGTTCTTTTTACATTTTGCTACTGTCCTTGGGAAGAACTGCAAAGGAAACCGTGCTCTGTGAATACAGTGTGTTGATTATGAGTCCTTTTAAAAAATCAAGATATAATTCAATTCACATGCTGTAGCATTCACCCTTTTAAAGTATATAGTTCTGTGGTTTTTAGTATATTGGGAAAGTTGTACAAACTTTTAACCCCAATTCCAGAACATTTTAATCACCCCAAAAAGAAACTGTGTAGCCATGAGGAGTCATTCCCCATCCCCCTCCACTAGAGCCACTCATCTACTTTCTACCAAAAATTCTTTTTTATGTTACAGTAAAATCTCCTTTCTCTATAACTTAGTGGGTAGATGGATTGGGGAGGCGGAGCTTCACATGTAAACTCTTAAGGTTGATTTTCAACTTCTCACAGGAATAATCTCTTAAGTTTCTTATTTGCTACTTGTCACTTCTAGGCTCCTGTGTAAAGAGAAAGGTGATCCGCCTAGCCTCTGAGTCCACTTCACTTTTACTGCTTGTAGTAAAATTTACCAGTTATCTAAAATACTAAATGTGTGTTAGTGTGCAAGAAGTTGAATCTGACCTGATAATGAAATTAGTTTATGACAAACACCCTTTTGAATGCCAAGTCTAGAATCACCTGCAAAAGCTCTTCAGTTTCTCTCAGCCTTTCTGTTCTCCAACTTTTAGAATAGTCAGAATTCAAATCATATAGGACTTTGTCAGTCGAAACCAGAAAAACTGGTAGCTTGAATAGATAGATGGCAGGCTTGGATATGTATATATCAAATATGCCTTAAATGAATACTTTGAATTCCTGCACATTGCTCTAGTATGAAATCCTGGAGTTTGAGAGTTTGGAAGGCAAATGGGAATTGATTTAAAGGAGGAGGGGAAGTAGAGTCCTCAGCAGTTTTCCTTGATATAGTGGAAAGAGTAAGACATTGAGAAGCGTTAATGAAATAGGAGGTGTGTAAGAGAACCACTGGGGGAACCTGTGGACTTCTCACTGGGTGCCCCGGGCTGGTAATACACATTTATTAGCTGAAGGATTTTGTCTTTGTTGTTTAACTCTCTTGGACCACACCAGAATGGCTTAAAAAATTTGAGTGCTGGACTTTCTCCCAAAGCCTCCACTGTTTGTGTTTGTGTAGCTCTGTTTTTCAGTCAGTGTACTATGTGTGGCTCTCTTTTGTAGAATTGCTCAGCAAGGAGTTCCAGAAGCTGGCATACTTCCTCTAGGGCCACAGTGATAGAGAGCAGGGAGGGTGGACTCCACAGAAACCATGGATATTAGAGTGTGTGGATGTTGGGGAAGCTGGCGAGTATACACAGAAATTGAAACCGCCAGAGTCGGGAGTGATTGTTGGAGCCTTTTACAGTAAGAGGTGGTAATTGTTTAATGTGGGTGCCCATTTGTCTTCTGCCTGTCTGGCTCTTGGAATATTATAAATAACAGGTGCTGGAGGCTTGGAATTCATGTGGCTTTTCCTCTCTCAATTTGGCAGACAAAACAGAAATGCATTATTTCGCATAAATGCATCAAAGTGTTGTGGTTTAAAATGGTCTTTAGGCTGGGCGCGATGGTTCATGCCTGTAATCCCAGCACTTTGGGAGGCCGAGGCGGGCAGATCACAATGTCAAGAGATCAAGACCATCCTGGCCAACAAGGAGAAACTTCGTCTCTACTAAAAATTCAAAAATTAACTGGGTGTGGTGGCACGGGCCTGCAGTCCCAGCTAGTCGGGAGGCTGAGGTAGGAGAATCGCTTGAACCTAGGAGGTGGACGTTGCAGTCAGTGAGCCAGGATCACGCCACTGCACTCCAGCTTGGTGACAGAGTGAGACTCTGTCTCAAAAAAAAAAAAAAAAAAGTTATTTAAATAGACTTGAGTTTGTTTGAAACAAGGATGCTCTTTCCAAAAGATTAATTTTCTTCAAAGATGGTCAGGCTTTTCTGTTTAGACAGAATCATAATAAGCCTAACCTATTAAAACATTTTTTTCAGGGAGAGAGGAGGGTATCTACAGAAGAATATTTTCATCTCCATTGAATAATGCTTGACCCCCTTTTCTTCTGTTTTTAAAGTTCACTAATCCCTCTTGTGACTTGATTCCAAAAAAATTCCCAAAAGGGAAATAAAGTAAAAAATGAAGCCCCTCTCACCCACCTTTACCCTTCACCCCCTAGATTCCCACTACCTCCTAATGACTAGTTTTAGCCATTTGTATAATTTTTTTCTAGTAATTATTCAGCTATTCAGTAAACATGTAAATGTGTCCATGTATATTTGTAATGCCTTTTATTTTTTACTATTTTGAGACAACATCTTACTGTCACCCAGGCTGGTGTGCAGTGGCATGATCTCGGCTCACTGCAACCTCCATCTTCTGGGTTCAAGTGATCCTCTTGTCTTGGCCTCCCGAGCAGCTGGAACCACAGGTGTGTGCCACCACGCCTGACTAATTTTTTGTATTTTTGTTAGAGACAGGGTTTTACCATGCTGCCCAGGCTGGTCTCAACTCCTGAGCTCAAAGTGATCCACCCACCTCTGCCTCCCAAAGTGCTAGGATTACAGGTGTGAGTCAATGCACCTGACCCATAATGCCTTTTTGATGGCTTATTCAAACCTATCCAAACCCTTTAAGTGACTTCATAAGGAGGTGATATAATTTTACTTTTAAGTGAGTTGAGTCTGCTCCAGTAAAAAATGTTGCCCACATATTTTAATTATAAACCTTTGAGATGTAGTGACCTGTGAGAGTTATCATGAATTGATGTACATAGCATAGGACTTGACCTGTCTGCTACATGAGGAGGACCTTTCTGTATTCTGCTTATTTATTTTTGACAGTTTCATAAAAACTGCAGTGTGATAGTTGCTAATTTCTTTGAAATATCACTTTAAGAATAAGGACCACACATAGTAAAGGGGGGCTCTTTGGGGTAACAATAATATTCATTTTTATAGACTCTGGTGAATTCCTCTGTTTTGCATTTCTTGGGTGTGTTGGTTCACAGCTAAAAATAGAGCTGTAATTAAAATGGGCACCCTTTCTGGAAATAAGAACTATATTTCAATTAGTAAATTTCCTGTTTCCTTAACATGTGTTTTGTTCTTTTTTTTTTTTTTAAACAGCAAGCCAGGGCTGAGCAGGAAGAAGAATTCATTAGTAACACTTTATTCAAGAAAATTCAGGCTTTGCAGAAGGAGAAAGAAACCCTTGCTGTAAATTATGAGAAGGAAGAAGAGTTCCTTACTAATGAGCTCTCCAGAAAATTGATGCAGGTAAATTATCTTTTCTACTCCCTCATCTTCTCTGCCCATTTTCCTCTCTAGGGAAAAATGACTTTGATATAGCACTTTGCTTGTAACATTTGCTGATGAGGTTGTAGCTTAAGTTCTTTGGAGATTCAAAATACCAGGTAAGGGTGGCAGCAGTGATACTCCAGACTGTGGTTTTTTGTCTCATCTGAATGTTAGGTAAGCTATTTTGTACCTTGAGCATTTCCAAAAAATTGCTGATGAGCGCAAGATCTTGGCATGAGATGTTGAATGTAGCATTTTTGGAAGTATGGGGATTAATGCCAAATGTGAAATTTTTCTCCTTTATTGTTGAATCTATAATAAGTACATAAACTTTTTGGCAGTCATAGGTGGGTCTTTTGCACTAAAATATGAAGATATAAAGTGAAACATCTTTAGGAAATAGAAAGATATCCAAGAGAGTTAAAACTACTCACAATCAACCATGTTCAAATGAGTAGTATGTTACTGGACAAATATCAGACTGCTATTAAAACTCAACATTGATGACAAGTAATATATAGAAGATGCCACACAAAACATATAGGAAGGTTTGATTTTTCTAATTCAGAGGCTCATTCTCTCCCCCTCCCCTTTTTTCTGTCCCTTCTAAGCTTACTGGTAAAATACGAAGGTAAAATTTGCTTAGGGGAAATAGTTTGTGGGTATGAACTTAAAAATAAGTGAGATACTGAGTTTTCATTGTTTAACAAAACTTGTTCAAAATAGTGAGCAAGTATAAAATTATCAGAACATTATTACCATTTTGTCTTTAGATGTCTGTGAAACACCCCCTTGTAACATCATCAATAACAATTTCATTGATTTGCTTGAACTATATAATTAGTGAGGTTGTAATAAGAAGGTACTTGAGGCTTTTTAAAAAAATCTTCCTCAGTTATTTTCTTACCTCCCCACATAGATGATCCTGGAAGAGTATACTGGAAGCTCTGGTGTAGAAACTTTCATATTAAGACCATAACATGTTCCAGGCAACTTTTACCCCTGTCTTTCTATTTGTCTCATTTTTCTACCTAATTACTGAATAAAGATACTGTTAAGCTTGCACCAAATTTGATTTATATGGTAGTTACTGAAATGTGAAGAATAGCGGTAACCAGGCAATTACTGTCTAGCAGAGATTTATGACAAAATTTTTGCACTGAAAGTTTTTGTTTATCATTTGCATTGTGATTTGGAGAAAAATGGGTGGAGAAGGTTAGTTTGACCTTTGAGTATATCTCACCAGGGCAGCATTAAATGACTTATTTTACTTGGTGCTTCTCGAATCAAGGGGATGTAATTATGACTTACTTTTCCTTTTCCTAAGTGTATGTGTAATCAGGTGCCATAATTTTTGACACTGCAAGAAACATGTTTTTCTTTAAATTAACGTGGTTATTTTTTGGCATCTTTAACCAAAGTACATTATAGGACCATCAAGACCTAGCCGGATCATGTTCCTTTTCTCAGCATATCTCCAGTATGAGTGATTGTATTGTCTGGAATTGGCCTCTCATTCACTTATGTAACCCACCTACCTTCCAAGAATATTGATGTTCCTTAAAATAAGATACTAAAAAAGAATGAAAACATAAGAACATAATGCCACAGCGAAGGAAGTTATTTATAGTTGTATACTTGGGGTAAGAAGGCTTGAACTTAAAATTGAAGCTCTAAGCATCCTCTAAATAATGTTATAACTTGTAGAAATGTAGTGATTGTGTTTTCCTAATTCTTATATCTAAAAAAGTAGTTATTGGTCAAGAGAAAACAAAATCAGACCAAAATCATGGAAAAATTTTTCGGTGGATGGTGAATCTTTTTAAAGGGATTGAATAGTATATAAAACTGAACAAAATAAACTGTTTTTGCCAAAAGTGGTATACAGTGTGTAGCCCTAGTCTTCCTGTGGGTATGTCTTACGTTTGCCTTCAGCCAAAAGTAAGGGCCTAGTATGAAGGTGTGATTCTGTGAAAACATTGTTTGGGGATCTCTAAATGGGTCTCAGCTTGTTGGTGATTCAGCTTGTAGAATCTGGACAGATGGATGGTTAGCATGTCCCTGAGACAATCTGTCATGCATCCCAGCTTGGTTTTTAGGCTTAATGTTGTGTAAAATTTACATAACATAAAATTTACCATTTTAGCCGTTTTTGAGTGTGCAATTCAGTGGCATTAAGCATTTTCACCTTGTTGTGCAGCCGTCACCAACATCCGTCTCCAGAACTTTTTCAAACTGAAACTCTGTGCCCATTAAACAATAATGCCCTATCCGCTTCCCCTGGTCTTTAGGGTTTTGAAAGGAGATGGATAACAGATAGTTTTAGGTTCAGGTCTCTGGCCATTTCTCAAGCTGGTGCCATTCTGAGGCATGATAGGAGATCTGTTGCTTTAGACACCAGCTATCACAACATGTCTGTGTTTTGATAAGTGCCTAAGAACCTGCCCCCTATTGTTGGCCAGTTGGAGGGGTATCATAGCTGCAGCAGGGGAAGGGCCTTTCAGCCTACGATACTCATCCCTCAGGCTCCCAATATGTATTTCCTTAATGGGTTCAACCAGTCTTTTGTTAAATGCCCACTTTTTCTGCCACCCAGCATGGAAATACTGTTTTCCATCTGGAAGATTTTTGGAGTAATTGATACCAATAGACTTTTCTAACTATGTAATTATTTTAATATGGCTTTCTAGGATGTTTGCTTCTGGATAGGACCTTGCTATGAAAAGACTGCTAAGAGAAACCATACAACAGGTATCACCCACAGACAAATGGATGCATTGACCTGTTCACTATGAAAGTGTTCAGCATTTTTCACCCAAAGGCCACTGAAAGGACTGAGAAGGCTATGCGCAGATCAATTTTTGTTTTGTCACAGTGCTTTGGCTATTATTTCTGATAGTGATTGGATAATGCTTTTATGTGCATTTCAAAGGGATTCTTTGATCCTGAGAACAAAATGAGAACTATAAAAGAGACGTGTCTCTTCCTGTCTGCTATGGCCAAGTTGGGTATCCAATACCTTTAAAAATGGAATCAAGTTTACTTAAGTATACATGAGAGGAAATCCCTTTGCTCTTTAAAAGATCCAGTTTGGGAGATGACTTAAACACTCCATATTTGTCAGTCCTCACCAATAGGAAAGCAAACACACACAAAAGGGAGCATGCAGCTCTTCTCCCTTGGTTTTGTGTCTATCCAGTACAGAAAACACCTGACTGAGAAGTCTACATCTTTCTGAGCCCAGGCCATGGGATTAACTACCTGATTGGTGAGAAATTGTTCCAAAAAGAACACTATTACTTTTGCTAAGTTTAGCATGAACCTGCATTAGAGCTAAATTCTACTCTTGAGTACCTTGAAGAGAGGTTGTGCTTTAATCATTAGTTGTAATTAAAACTTTTCTTTAAGAAGCGGTTGTGAGCAAACTTGTCAGAATTTTATATATAGGCTGGGCATTGTGGCTCATGCCTGTAATCTCAGCACATTGGGAGGCCGAGGCAGGTGGATCACTTTGAGGCCAGGAGTTTGAGACCAGCCTGGCCAACCTGGCAAAACCCCATCTTTACTAAAAATACAAAAAACTAGCTGGGTGTGGTGGCGCATGCCTGTAATCCCAGCTACTTGGTAGGCTGAGGCAGGAGAATTGCTTGAACCCAGGAGGCAGATGTTGCAGTGAGCCAAGATCACACCACTGCACTCCAACCTGAGGGATAGAGTGAGACTCTGTCTCAAAAAATGAATTTGATACACAGTATGTCTTCACTTAACCTTGCTGATATGTTCTTACAAACTTTGTCTTTAAATGAAATGATGTATAATGAATCTTATTTATTTATTTTTGAGACAGAGTCTCACTCGTCACCTAGGCTGGAGTGCAATGGTGCCATCTCAGTTTACTTTCCGAGTAGCTGGGATTACAGGCACCTGCCACCATGCCCAGCTAATTTTTGTATTTTTAGTAGAGACAGGGTTTCACCATGTTGGCCAGGCTGGTCTTAAACTCCTGACCTCAAATGATCCGCATGCCTTGGCATCCCAAAGTGCTGGGATTATAGGTGTGAACCACGCACCCGGCCAGTGAATCTCATTTTACCAGAGACTGATTGATACAAACAAGAGTTAAGTTCCTACTGCATATTTCTGGTCACAAAAACATCACCAAACTTCCAAATAAAGACCTCAAACACTTCTAATATTAAACACTGAAATAAATCGAATTATGTATACATTTTTAAAAGATTGATTAAGAACAAGTAAGATAATGTCTTAACTAATTATTCCAGTTTAGGGTCACAGGTGGCCAGAGCCTGCCTTGGCAGTTCTGGGGAGCTTAGGTTACAAGGTCGGAATCCACCCTGGACAGGATCCATTCTATTCCAGGGCACACTCGCACACCCACCCACACTGGCTCAGACTGGAACCGTCTAAACAATGCCAGTTAACAGGATGTGCATATCTTTGGGATGTGGGGGGACGCTGGAGTACCTGGAGAAAACCTACACAGACATGGGAAGAACACGGGAAATCCACACAGACAGTGGCCACGGGGGAAGCAACTCCACCCCGCATCCCCCATCAACGTTATAGTAAAATGACATGATTTGAGGACCTGCTTTAGAACATGTACGTTAGGGAAAAACAAGTCTAAAAGGCCATTCTTCAGAGTGTCATAGCGGTAATTATACTTGGGTGCTGAACTTACAGGTTATGTTATTTTCTTTGTGCCCTATTCCTTCTAATTTTGTAACAGCAGTTCGATACTTTTGTAACTAGAAAACATCTTATTTCTTGAAAAGGAAATGTCAAAATTCTGATGCCTGGTTTCTCCTTACCTTTTGAAACCACCTCCTTCTGTGTCTTTGACTTAGAGAGCTCAGAGTCCTGCTATGCTAGTTATGTCTCTTTGTCATGGGCAGCAGTTCACCAAAGCCCCCTGCCGAGTCAGGCTCATTTGCAAGTGACAGGAGATTCTGGACTGCCCACATCATTAAGAACTAGTATAATCAGAATGCTCTAATGATTAGCTTACCTGTCTTGTCAGTCTTAGTATGATTCACTCCACTTGTCCTCTATTGTAAAACTTTTTTTGTTTTTAAATTTCTAATTCCCCTGGCAAGCTCTTAACCACCAATCATAAATGCCTACTGGAAGACTTATCAATTATCTCATGTGCTGAGCTTGATAATGGTTTTAGCAATTGCAGGCCCAAAGCATCAACTTGACTTCCTGTTCTTTGGGAGCACACTTATCTTATTATGAATTGTCTACACTTTTCTCAACAAATACCACTACCAAAAGTTAATAAACTGTTTTTTAAATCATAGTTTAGGTCTAGGATAAGAAGAATACTGCATGTTACATATATATTAATCTTTTCAATCTAATCCAGCTTGCAAATTTCAGACCTTAAAATAATCAATAGATTTGTAGTATGGTACTTTCGATTCACATTTGAAATAGGATCTGATTCTCAGAAACTAATGCTGCTCTAACTATAATAAAAATTATAGCCATATCCTAATAGGGGAGCACATTGATAACTGGAAATACTTAAGAAAAGTTTTCTGGATCTCTTATTAAGGCAGTATGGCTGGTTTTTATTATTAGTGACGTGGTTCCTGAGGTTAAAATGCTTCCTGGAAGTAAAGTAGTTGGAGTTTTTTTAGCATCTATGGAAAGATGATAAATAGAAGACAGGAAGGAAGTTGTGGGCAAAACTACTGCTGAAACTACCTCTACCAAAGGATTTATAGCTGAGCAGTTCAGAAGGATATCATGCAACAGAATTAGTCTTCTATCTCATTTACACAGAAATAAAACTGGGAAGAATAATTTCAGTAAGTCTCTAGGTCTGCCTGTTCATCTAGACAAAGGGCTTAGAACTTCATTTGTCTTCTTTCTCTGGTCCTGTCAATTCTGGAGAAGTGGTTTCTCCTTCCAATACCATCTTACTGGATTCTTTTTTGTAGAGCGTATGCTTACTTAACCTTAGAGTCTCTTTCTGAGTGGCATGACATTTCTACAGGCAAAGGAAGTGAGTATAGACTCCCAGTTCTCTTCTTTTCCAGCATGTACACTAAAATCTGAAGCATCCTCTTCGCACTCGGTCCCCTTCGAGTTTCCCAAGCCACTAAGATGGCAATGAGATTATTTTGTTTATGCAGGTAGCAAAATCACATGTCAAGCTGATAAATAATATATGAAACTCCATTTAGTTAATTTTGAAGGCACCAAGGCTAAGATGCCATCATTGCATCCATTCATATGAAACCTTGGTTCTATGTTAGGGGAGAGATCTAAATGAAGTTTGTCCTTTATAGTTAGATGGTTAGATCTGTGGCCCTCTCGGCTTGGAGTTTTTCAGTGCCTTAATGATGATCAGAGGACTTTGCTATCACAACATAAGCTTTCAAAACAATTGGAACAGAGCTTTTTCTTGTTGTTGTCATTCCAAATTATCTGAATCTCAGCCTTGTCTATCTTGCATTCACAGTGCATCTACAAAGAGCTACTGGGTTGTTTTTAATGCATTTTAAAAGCTGAGCCACCAGTGGCCAAATTATAAGCCAGAATTCTGTTAGTAGTATCCCAGAAATCTCTCATTACAATGTAATTTTTTATCAGTAGATAATATAATAAACCAGAAATAGTTCTTCTGTCTTGAAGTTGCTGAGTTTCTTTTAAAGTGTGTGTGCATGTGTGTAACTAAGGTTACGGCTAGATGTGATGTGCTAACACAGGTTCTAAAAAAAAAAAAAATCATAAGGGCAAAAGTAAGGGCTCAAAAGCTTCCCATGCTGACTTTTTTGACCTGAAGTGTGAGAAAAAGTAGAGGGAAAAATAGAGGTAGAAGAAAAGAAAAATAAATAAGTGAAGCTAGAGTTAAACTTGCTTTATTTTCCAAAGTAGGTGGGGGAAACATTGTTATTTCTAGTGGAAAGGTGAATCTTGTCTGTTGAAGGATACTTGGCTCCACTGTAGATGGACTTTAGCTATCACTAGAAACACTTTAAAAATAACTTTAAAACTTTGTTGTTCTAGGCTGAAGCACAGTGGTTCACACCTGTAATCCCAGCACTTTTTGGGAGGCTGAGGCAGGTGGGTCATGAGGTCAGAAGATTGAGACCATCCTGGCTGACACAGTGAAACCCCACCTCTACTAAAAATACAAAAAATTAGCTGGATGTGGTGGCAGGCACCTTTAGTCCCAGTTGCTCGGGAGCCTGAGACAGGAGAATCACTTGAACCTGGGAGGCAGAGGTTGCAGTGAGCCGAGATCATGCCACTGCACTCCAGCCTGGGCAACAGAGTGAGACTCCATCTCAAAAAAAAACAAAACAAAACAACAACAACAAAAAACTTTGTAGTTCTGAACATTAGTGTTTTGCATTTCATTTTCAAACAATTTACAGTCAGCCCAGTCAGTAACTACTTTAAAATACTGAGTTATATCCTGCTGCTGTTTTCACCTTCCTATTTCCTCCATTCATAAACTAGGTAAGAAAGATAGGCCTTTCATTTTAATTTTCAATAGTGCCTCAGCTTAGAATGAATTCTTTGGACTAAGCACTCTTTCTTCAGAAGAAGAAAATGCCAGTTTTTACAAAACGGATTTTTCAATATGCTAGAGCCTAAAGGATTTATTTATTTTGAGACAGAGTCTCTGTGTGTTGCCCAAGCTGGCATGATCTCGGCTCACTGCAGCCTCTGTCTCTTGGGCTCAAGTGGTTCTCATGCCTCAGCCTCCTGAGTAGCTGAGCTAATTTTAATTAGCCAAGCTAATTTTTTGTATTTTTTTTTTAGTAGAGACAGGGTTTCACCATGTTGGCCAGGCTGGTCTTGGACTCCTGACCACAAGTGATCTGGTCGCCTCAGCCTCCTAAAGTGCTGGATTATAGGCATGAGCCACAGTGCCCTACAAGGGCTTTAAAAAATCTTTTCCGTGGAGCCTTTTTTTTTTTTTTTTTAAATATTCCTCCTAATCAGATTTTTTAAAGGTCTTAATGCTTTTAGTGGCATCATGCTCCTGGAAATCCAGGAAACTCAAACTTAGCCCTTTAGGTATTGCAAGTAGATAGGAAGTCTGATATTATCCTGAAGCCATCTGCTCAGAAGCGAGGGCCTGATTCTGGTCCTCGGTGTTGCTAACAAGAAACTAAAATAAAAAATAATTAATTTCTGGAAGAATCTAGCTGTTTTTTTCTCTTTATAAAAGTTATATTGTGGCTTTTCCTGTAGAAAATAGCAGTTTAGGTAACTCAGACAAACCTCACTGAAGATAAACAAAAACCGAACAAAATCTTTGTCAAAGAATTAACATTATGGTGAAGAACTGTTGGGCAGAGATCTGAAGGAGGGCAAGAATTAAGCACCCAAGGCTGCTTTTATTCAGAGGGCACTTGGAATTTATTCAGAAACACCTGAGATTTGTGCTTTTGGTCTTTGTGTGGAGCTGGGGCTGCAGAAGTCACTTGATTGCTTCTGCTCCACAGTTGGAGGCTGTGATCAATCAACCCTGCCTCAAGCTGGAATCATAAAGGGTTGCATCCTTAGGCTAAGAGTGAACTAGTTTTACATCAGCTGGGTAAATCAGAGACACAAGGCTTTGATTTTGGATTAAGGTAGACGCGTATTTATGGTGCCTAGCCAAAGAAGATGGAATTTTCTGGAGCAAGTTACTATCATCCTAGTCTACAAGCTTCTCCTGCAGATAAATTTTAAAATACAGTATTTGGCCCATAGTTAAAGATCCACGCACATGAAGTTAGGAGATTCCATGAATGTAAATGAGCAGAAATAACAGAACAGAAATGGACTTCACAAATACTTCAGATATTGGAATTACTGGGCACATACTATAAAGCAGCCATGCTTACTATGCTCAGAGAAGTAAAAGCCAAACTTGAAATTTTTTGGCAGGAAACTGGAAACATAACACTTTTCTTGCAGACATTCAAATGTTAAATGAAAAACTAATGAATAACTATATGGCAATACATTTGAAATTCAGATGATATGGACAAATTGTTAGAAAAACACAACTTTCTACAGCTGACTGAGGAAGAAAAAGAAGACTGTCTTCTGTCCAGTAAATAAATTGAATTAGAGATCAACAGCCATCATAAACGATGAATTCCTGGTCCAAATTGTTTCATTGAGAGTTGTACCAAACATTCAAGGATGAAGTAATTTCTCTTCCATAAATTCTAAAGGGGAAAAAATGGATCCCCAATATATCTTAAGGGTAACATAACCTTTAATACTCAAACTTATATGTAGTTCAGAAAAGGCAAATTATAGTGCAGTCTCAATCATGAGCAAAAATCCTAAACAAAATATAAGTAAATGAAGCCAGCAATATATTAAAAGGACAATGCACCATGACCACGTTGTTGTTACAAGGAATGCAAGTTTAGTTTACCAGTAGAAAATCAGCAAGTGTAATTTGCCACATTCACAGAATAAAAAGAAAAAGTCATTATCATGTTAATAGATGGAGAATAAGGATTTGATAAAGTGTAACAATTCATAATAAACATCTGAGTGAACCAAGAATGGACCTTAAACCCGACTTTAATAAAAAGTATTTACATAGGCCAGGTGCAGTGGCTCACACCTGTAATCCCAGCACTTTGGGAGGCCGAGATGGGTGGATCATTTGAGGTCGGGAGTTCAAGACCAGCCTGACCAGCATGATGAAATCCCATTTCTACTAAAAATACCAAAAAAAATTGCATGCCTGTAATCCCAGCTACTTGGGAGACCAAGGCAGGAGAATCACTTGAATGTGGGAGGCAGAGGTTTTAGTGAGCTGAGATAGTACCACTGCACTCCAGCCTGGGCAGCAGAGTGAGACTCCATCTCATAAATAAATTTGTTTACAAAAAACCTGCCCAAACCATTGTGTTTGATTATGAAAAGTTAACTTTCCCTTTAAAATTAAGAACAAGACAAGGATGCCTAATGCATTTACCTATATTGATTTTTGTTGTGGATTTCTAGCAAGTTCAGAAAGGCAAGAAAAAGATGTGAGGATTGAAAGGAGGAACTAATATTGCCACTTATTGTGTACGTGGAAAAATTTTAAATTTTAAGAATCTACAGGTAAGTAATTAGAATTCAGTTTTCTCACTTGAAAAATTGTTGTTTCTGTGTACCAGGAATAAGCAGTTAAATGTGAAAATATGAAAGCGTCAAAAACCAAGAGAAGGGATTAAGTGCCACAGAAAAATACAGAACACTGTAAGGGGCATAGGGACAGTTGAAATTTTAAGTGAGTTCAAGTCATCGAAGTCATATTTAAGCAAAATCTGGGAGAAGCAGCAGCTAGCCAAATAGATTTTTGTGGAAAGAGTATGGTAGGCAGAAGGAACAAGGAAATGCTAAGGCCTTGAAGTAAGATTGTGCCTGCCATGTTGGAGAAGCAGCAGAGGGACTGGTGTGGTTAGGTTGACATTGTGGGGAGAGAAGAGTGATGGATGAAATTGCGGAGGTAATGGGTCTGGAGGCTTGATACGATAGAGGCTTGGGAGCCACTGTCGGCACTTTGGCTTTAATTCTGCGTGGGAGCCACCACAAGGTTGAACAAAGTAGCAAAACGATCCTACATGACTCCTAAAATGATTGCTTTGGTTGCTGTGTCACAAAGAGATTATGGCGTGGGGGCCAAGGTGGGAGCAATGAGACATATTAGAAGGATATTCTGTAATACTTGCCAAGAGATGGAGTGGATTATTCAGGGAGCAGTAGTAAAGATGGTGAACGTTGGATTCTGGGCACATTTTGAAGAAATAGCCTCATAGGATTTGTGGATGGATTAGAAGGGGTGTAGAAAAAAGAGGATCAAGACTTATGGGTGTGGTTCTCAATGACTGGAAGAATAGTTACCACCATTTAAGATGGAAAAGGCAGCAAGTGGAATATGTTTGGAGTAGGAAGGTCAGAAGTTCAATTGCAATGTCTGGGCTTCCAAATGGAGAGAACAGACAGGCAGTTGGACAGAGGTTCTGACTCAACAGAGAAGTCTGGGCTAGAGATATAAATTTGGGAGTGTTTTCTTTAGAAATTATTTATTGCCATGGAAATTAATGCCGTCACTCAGGAGGTGTGCCCAGAGAAGAGGACCAGAGACATATCGTAAGGAAAATGCAAGGATGAGCCACAGAATGACAGAAGAGATATGCAGCATATGTAATGGCAAAGAACTGCAAATCAGTAAGAAAACAACCCAGAGGAAAATCAGCAAATGATTTAAACAGACTCTTCACATAAGTACATGGCCAAAAAGCCAGTAAACAAATGGAAAAATTATACAACCTCATTATAGTCAGGAAAGATGAATTAAACCACAACAAGATACTACTAATAAATTATTATGCATTGCAGGTAGAAATGGAAATCATTATACACATTTGAAAACAATTTGGTAGTACCTAATTAGGTTGGAAATATTTATTCTCTATGACCCAGCGGTTTCACTCCTGGGTATATATCATATTACATGCACATGTATACCAGATATGTAGAAGAATGTTCTTTGTGCCATTGATCATGATCAAAAACTAGAAATGACCCAAATGCCTGTCATCAGTTGAGAGGATAGATTGTGGTATAAATAGATGGATACTGTGAGACAATGAAAATACAAACCACAGTTAGTAACAAGTTCATTTAGCAGAAGAAGCTGGCTGGATATGAAAGAATGCAAAACTAATGTTTGGAAATAAATGGATACATAGGTTATTTAAAAAAAACAACTTAGGAAAAATATTAGGAAGTAAATACTCAAAGATTAGAATATTGATTATGTCTAGGAGTTGGAGAGGGGCTATAAACAGGAAGAGAAACAGGGGCTTTGGGGCAGACCAAGATATATGGGTAATGTCATAGATCTTGATTAATCTACCCTCTCAACTGTTGTTTTGCTTATCCTGAGGCTTAATCTAGGGCAAACAGTCCACCTGAAGTAAGGATGTTATCATTTATTAAATCAGTATTTGCATTCACAATGTATTTTCTATGTTTTGGAGTAGGATCAAGGAAATCCTAGTCACTGCCGTTTTTAGAGCTTGCAATCCTGTAAAGGGTGATTGAGAATGTACCCAGGTGTTCTAGGATGGCAGCACACATCAGAGATGAGGGCAAAGGCTTTGAAGCCAGAGGCCTCAGTTTGAACCCTGGATTTACCCTTTATCTGTGAAATTTCAGGCAGATCACCTAACCTCTTTAAGCTCTGGTTTCATTCTTTCTAAAATACAGATAACAGTATCTACTGTAGAGTTACGGAGATTCAACCATCAAGTGCATTAGTGTGTATAAAGTGCTTGAGGTATAATAATCACCCTGAAGCATTAGCTGCCTTTAAAAGTAGCTGATGGAAAAGATAGAGAAAAACATCATGAAATAGACATTAAAATGCACCTAGACGTTAATGTGCTCTTCATACCTTCAAGGGGGGTGAGTGCACATTATGCTGAGGGCCTGTGGGAAAGCGTTGGGAAAGTCTTGTGCGCTGTCCCCCAATCTCGGTAAGTTGAGGGGAGGGATTTAGATCCTGTAGGCAGAGGCACAGCATGAGTGGGACATGTGGGCAGAGTGAGTGTCATAGTTTCCATAAGAGTGATCCAGCATGACCAGCAGGTGTTGTGATCTAGAAGCCCTTGGACCATTATGGTCACCAAAAGTGTTTGGCCGACATGATGGGATTTTTTTTGAGTCTAGAAAAGGTCATGAGCTTTTCCTTTAACTGTAGTGGCCACTACTCCCTGGCTTAGACCCATCTATTCTTTGTTTGCTGCATGCATGAACCCTGAAGACATTTATGCTTGTAAACCTTAGACTGTCACATCAACCGAATATGAAAATAGCATGAGGAAGATGTGGGAAGCTTGCATAGGGATTGGATCATGGAAGGACTTGAATGTTATGCCAGTGAGTTTGGACTTAGTCCACAGATAGTAGGCAGCCATTGAAGGGTTTTGAGCAGGACATTGAAGTAATAAGACTTGTGCTAGGATGATCTATAGTGGACCTGGGGAGATCCAGTAGGAGGTTTTGGCAATAGTCCAAAGGAAAAGGAATAAAAGGCCTGAACCAGACTGGGGCCATGAGCACAGAAAGGAGAGAATGTGTGTGTGTGTGACAGCTGTTACGGAGGCTGACTTCATGGGCCTTGGTAACTCATGAGATGTGAGGCATTGACCCAGAATACTGGAACCAGTAACAGAAGAGGAGGAGGTGGGAATAAGTGTGGGCCCAAGAGGCCCTTAGTGATGAAGTACTGAGTTTGAGGTGGGAGTCTGAATTTATGCTCAGTAGAGCAGCTGACAAGTGGATTCTTGAAAGATTCTTTATGTTCTGAGAGAGATTTTTGAGCTTTTTTCCAAAGCTCATATTAATAACATTATGATTGTTTGACAGTAATGACTTACTTTTTTAAAAAAGTAATTAGTTACTTTTTTCCAAAGCTCATATTAATAACATTTGATTGTTTTAATCATGTAATGACTTAATGTAGTTACTGTCCAGGGGTGGCCTTTACTTGGTTCAATGCAGGCAGCTCCATTCCTTGGTAATTGTCAATAAACCAAGGATGTTAGTTGTGGTATTGTGCGTAATAGAGATATTAGTTGACTAGTGAAAGCAAAGCTGGGGCATCTCAGGTTTATTTATTTATTTATTTATTTGAGATGGAGTCTCACTCTTGTCGCCCAAGCTGGAGTGCAGTAGCACGATCTTGGCTCACTGCAACCTCAGCCTCCTGGGTTCAAGCAATTCTCCTGCCTCAGTCTCCCAAGTAGCTGAGATTACTGCCTGCCTCAACCTCCCAAAGTGCTGGGATTGCAGGCATGAGCCATTGTGCCCAGCCTGGTTTATTCTTAAGTTGTCTTGAAAAAGCTGGGTCCTAGGGATAGTGGTCCAAGGCAAGGACTGACTTGACAGCAAGCCCAGACCTGCATATTGACACTTCGCACAACCTAGGATCCAGCAAACCTGCTGCTTCATGTTGGGTGGGAAGGTGCTCTAAGCATTCAGCCTACATGTGTACCTATGGCACCTGTTGGAGGACGTTCTCCCAGGTAAATGATTTTCAATGCCTCTACCTGCCAGAGAGAATTTACTGAGAATAAAAAGTCATTTGGTGCAGAGTTCTTGAATCTATTATGTAAAAGGCCTGGTTCATTGAAGTGATTCCAGAAATCCTTTGTAAATTATAAGCACAACAATTATTGCTAATTGGATGATGCTTAAGGCTAGCCTGCTTAAGATCAAATTAATGCTATACTGTATATTTCATTGGGCTGGAAGTTTGCTTTGAGACTACGTATGTAATCAGTGGATGTTATAAGAAAATGCTCATTTTAGTACTTAGAATTTTAAAATTATACTGATTTATAATTGAGTTTATAGTTGCAGTATTGCTTATGCCCTTTTCAGTTATGTTAATATATTTTTCTTGTTGGATCCCAAGGAACAAACTTTATATAACCCTAATTCTGTTGAAAATGTGACCTGCTGAGGGGTTATATCTGATTCCACAGGGATATTTATAGCACAAATAGAGTTATAAAACTGTTCCATAATCTTTGAGATTGACTTTATAAAAAATGTATTTGTAGAAAATTCTGATTTTTGAACAAAGCCTTTTAATCTGCCTAGGCATATAGCTTTATATTTAAGGCAGACACATGAGTTTCATTTCAAAATATTAATAAATATACTTGACTATTATTAGATGGAATGATTTTGTTATAGTTTAGGATCTCTGACCTTATTGGAAGATTTACAATTGTTCATGTAACAGTATGTTAAGACCTATGATTAGAAACTGAAAGTCATGCTTAGAAATGTTTGCCCATATTGAAGATGGGCATCAGAGATGAAACTGAAAGCTAGTCTTGAGTCAACCTGCACCAGGCTTCCCAGGGTATTTATGTCTGTGGTACCATAAGCTATAGCTTTAAAACAGGCAGATTGATTCAGGGTGTTGGTTCAAACCGTATTGGAGCCACATTGCTTGAATTTACATGGTATCTGTTCAAAGGAGAATATCTGAATTTTTCTCAGACAAACTGTGAGAGGCAAATTATGTACTTATTAGTTCTTCAAGGTCCTATGCACACTTTTGCCTCCTACCTCTTGTTCATCTTAACCCTTGTCTCATGATTTTAGGGAACTGAGGAACTTCTGTGTTTCCTCAAGCAAGCCTTTTTTTTTTTTTTTTTTTTTTGACAAGATCACAGTTTGTCACCCAGGCTGGACTGTAGTGGTGCAGTCACGCTCACTGCAGCCTTGATCTTCTGAGCTCCAGCAGTCCTCTCGCCTCAGTCTCCTGAGTAACTGAGACTACAGGTGCACACACCACCATGACTGGCTAATCTATTTTTTGTAGAGACAGAGTCTCACTGTGTTGTCCGGGCTGGTCTCACACTCTGGGACTCAAGTAATCCTCCTGCTTTGGCCTCCAAAAGTGCTGGGATTACAGGCATGAGCCACTGTGCCTGGCTGTTTCTCTTTTTATTGGCAGTTTCTTTGTTCCAAGGAAGAACCATATTTTCTGTTTCTAGTCTTTGTTCAGGAACTCCATGCTCTGCTTCTGTTGCATGTCACCTGAGAGGTGGCAGAACAAAGCAGGCAGCAGAACTGTTTGTTTCAGTACTGTATTTGGGGGATGATTAAAAACTGTGAATCTTTAGCAGACAGAGTTAGATTTCAGAATGGCTTGATACTTTCCAAATGGGTTAGTGTAACCCAGTGACCTTGCTTGAGTTCTGGTAATGACAGCTTTACCATCAAATTTTCCTTAGGGTATAGCTCTTGAGTGGAAAAAGCCTCCTAAAATTGAGAGCTCTGATAGGCTTTATTACTAGTTCAATCTGTAGTCTTAAAGGAAGTACCTAATCAGCTACTTATAGTGTAAGACCATCTGTCTAAATACGGATATTTTCCTGCAAACCAATGAGAGCCTTACCTTTCCTCAGATTAACATTCTATGGCAAACGCTGCTTGGTGGACAAGAGATTTTTTAATATTAGATTACATCCTTTATTGCTTTAGTTTACCTCAAAGCAGAGGCATGATGCTGAGAAAAAGAAAAGGAAGTTTCTTTCAAATAAAAATGGCAGCAATTGAAAGCATTGGAGGAAAACATAGCTACTGTATTTGAAAAGCTATGCAAATAGTTTAAAGGTTTTACTACTTAAGATTATCATCTCTCAATAACTAGTAGATACTGGTGAAGCTTAGTGTTCATAAGTATTTTTAGGGCAAGGATGATATCTTAGCTGTAGATCTTGCCTACCACTTCCATAGTACCTGCAGATAGAAGACAGAACAACACGCTTACTGAATGAAAGCCGCAGGCGCAGATGTGCATGCTTTGCTATATTTTTTCCTCCTAAGCGGTGCTTGTTCCATTGGGTTCATTTTGTTGAAGGTGCTGGGAACTCTTCTTGTTCTCTATTCATTCATCTTAGTTCTGTTTTTTATCTTTTTTTAATCATCTTTTTTTTTTTTTTGCCCTTCTGATTGTATCATCTTAGTTCTTCTTTTAATTGCTGCTTGATCTTGCAGAACCTGAGTTTTGAAGAACTAGCTAAATATAGACTTGTCACTGTAAGTACCTCCTTATACTGGCTTTTCTCATGGGTCCCTGCAAGGTTGACCAGCTGTTTTTTTGGCCTTGAACATCAAAAACAGTTGGAAGGGAAAACAGCATCTATTTAGTCAACATTTCCAGTGTTGGAAGACTGTCAGATTTTATTTTCCTTTTTTTTTTTTTTTTTCTTTTTTGAGGCAGAGTCTCACTCTGTTGCCCAGGCTGGAGTGCAGTGGTGTGATCTCAGCTCACTGCAACCTCTGCCTCCCTGCAGCCTCTGCCTCCTGGGTTCAAGAGATTCTCCTGCCCCAGCCTCCTGAGTAGCTGGGACTACAGGTACATGCCACCACACCCAGCTTTTTGTGTGTGTGTGTGTGTGTGTATTATTAGTAGAGAGAGGGTTTCACCATGTTGGCCAGGCTGGTCTTGAACTCCTGGTCTCATGTGATCCACCTGCCTCAATCTCCCACAGTGCTGGGATTACAGGCGTGAGCCACTGTGCCTGGCCGAAAAAAAAAACAAAAAACAAAAACAGCTTTTTTTTTAAAAAACTGAGTGTATGTTTTCAGGGCAGTGTACACTGTCAAATGTGGAGAGTGTTATGTGTAACCATTTTGAGTTGATCACGCCTGCCTCAGCTCTCAGTTGTCCACTGTACCTAAGGAGGGTTTACAAAGAGACATCGAATCCCCTGGGCAAGCATACGTGGCTTATTTTTTCCTGTGTTTAATCATTTGACTTTCCAGGTGCTCAGAGTTTGGTAGGTACTGAAGTGAAGCAATCTGAAGGCGACCTCCCTTGGGTTTGCTCAGTGATACACTGGGAGAGAGCACTGGTTTGGGGTAATGGAGGGGTCTGGGTCCCAAGCTCTGCCACTTTCCAGCTATATTGCTTCAGTCCAATAATGTAATTTGTCACATATAAAATGAAAATGACCGTGCCTGTCTCAGTGCAGTGAAGAACCTGGTGTATAGTGTCTGCCAAAATAGATGGCTTGTAGGGAGCAGTGTCCTATCCGGCCAAAAAATAAAACTTTTATGTGTTTCATTGCTTTTAGTGACTTTTACTTTGTTCCCTTAATTCTGAAACATCAGGCCAACTCCTGCTGTGGATCAACTAAACCCCTCAATTGAGAGTGTTATAAAAATAATGCATGATTATTAATGAGAACCTCCCGCAGACCCTGTGGGTCCACTGGATTTCTTTTATTTTCCTTTGGTTTTGTAGGTTGGAGTTTGGTTTGTTTGTGTTTATAAATTTTCTCTTGCAGTGACTCCATAGCATTATCTTTTAATTGCATAAATGAGATACTTTTTTTTTTGAGACGGAGTTTCGCTCTTCTTCTCCAAGCTGGGGTACAATGGCACAATCTCAGCTCACCGCAACCTCCACCTCTTGGGTTCGAGCAATTCTCCTATCTCAGCCTCCTGAGTAGCTGGGATTACAGGTGCCTACCACCATCCCAGCTGATTTTCATATTTTTAGTAGAGACAGGGTTTTACTGTGTTGGCCAGGCTGGTCTTGAACTCCTGACTTTAGGTGGTAACCCACTTTGGTCTCCCAAAGTGCTGGGATTACAGGTGTGAGCCACTGTGACTGGCCAATATTTTTCCTCTTGGTTTTTAGGGAAGATATAGGAAGTGTGGTATATAGTCTCTGTATCAAAAAATAATTATCGTGCTGATTTTTGTGAAGGCGTGCTTACTTGTACACTAAGAAATAGCATTCTGAATAATTTACCTAATTTGTGAGTCTGACATCTCTATCTACATACATGATGCAAATCTGAATAAACTGCAATTCATTTAATAAAAATTAGTATGAAATTTCTATTTTTAAAAAAATTATTTGTATGCCTATAATATAAAACCTAAAGGGTAGCAAAAAGTATATTGCATAACACAAATTTCATTCCTATCCCCTATGACTTTTGGTTTTAAGTTAGAGGGACCAGTTAGGCACAGATTACTAGGTATACACTTGCAAATTTGAGCCAAAATGGGTAATGTAACTTTTGTGGTATGGCCCCTTACTTCGTTTGGTCACCTTTTGGAGCCAGTGTTTTTATGGCGTTTGAGTTGCTTGATTCCCACATCTGTGTGTTTTTCATTTTCTAGTTGCAGCATGAGAAAGCCGAACTAGAACAGCATCTTGAACAAGAACAGGAATTTCAGGTCAACAAACTGATGAAGAAAATTAAAAAACTGGAGAATGACACCATTTCTAAGCAACTTACATTAGAACAGGTAAGCACCTATAGCTCTTCCTATACACTGTATTTTCTCATTATCAGCTTGTTCTTTTAAGCTTTAAGATGCCTTGAGGAATTTAAGTCAAAAGTATTTTTCAGCCTTCTCTTCCCGAAGTAGAGAATTCATTTCTGAAGTAAGTATTGACAGATTTACATAGTTCCTATCGTTCTCTCACACATTTTCTCTTTTTAAACCACAATTAATAAAGTTTCAGGAGATAAATTGTGATGTACTGATTTATAGCAGGAAATGTCAGGTTCCTTTTTGCAAAGCAAAGCGAGAAG
This sequence comes from Aotus nancymaae, assembly GCF_030222135.1. Taxonomy (NCBI): domain Eukaryota; kingdom Metazoa; phylum Chordata; class Mammalia; order Primates; family Aotidae; genus Aotus; species Aotus nancymaae. Next base: position 51,921,971 of record NW_026988421.1, on the reverse strand, counting down.
AATGTTTTTAACCACACAATAGTTTCTGTGAAAGTTCCTAAGACAGTGTTGCTATGGAACTAAAATTGGTCTTTCAAAGCTCTTCAGAATAAACAGTTAACATTTTCTTCTTTTGATTATTAGCAGCCTTACCTGAGCCTTCTCTTCTCCCAGTCCAGACTCGTTGGTACAGATATGGAGTCATAGACTTGGTAACTCACCTTGGGTCAGCCACATACTGGTTGTATGACCTTATGTTAACTTCATTAATTTCTCTGGGCTCAAGTTCTCCATTTGTAAATAGAGCAAGACAGACTAAAACCAGAAATGGCAAACTCAACAAGGTACAAAGGTGGGAAGTAGTAATAGCACATGATCCCTTTGTACTCTGCCCTCAGCAATGTTGGGACATTGGCCTTGGGAGCCCAGATTTGGTCTGTGTACCCATTTATTGCACAGAACTCTGGGCAGCTATTGTCGCTCCATTCAGGGTGTGTCTGACTATATTATCGCTAGCCTTGGTGTTCCTCATTGCCTTTTCCAGTGCTAGTGTCCTGAAATTTTAGTTACCCTAAGTTATAAGAGGCTGACACTAGTGTATTGCTAGCTGAGTTTCCGTGTAAAATGCAATAGAGTAAGATCTTCCAGCTGTTTGTATTTTAGATCCTGATTGCCCTGATTAGGCTAAGCCTCATTAAAGTTGACTGATTTATCTCACATGCAGGATTCTCCCTGTGCACCTCACTCTATGTTCACTCATTCCATCAATCACTCTCAGGACTGCTCTAGTTTGAATATTTTACCTAAGAATGACACAGCGATGGTGCTGCCAGGTTTGAAGAGAAGTTAGGGTTTGTCTTAAGACTGACTTTAGTTATTTCTGTTATTCTTGTATTTACCTGTAGCAAAGCAGGGAATGGTACTAGGTTTACGATTTTGTTCAGAGCTTCACCTGTTTAATTCCGAGGATAGTCAGTAGCTCCAGTTCTGTTCAAGTTAAGCTTTGAAGATTTGTGTTTAAGTCCCTGACGTACCAAGTATTTACTTGTTAACCACGTGACCACGTGAAGTTCTCATAGAAGTTGGTATTAGAAGAGCTTTGTCTGGCCATGCCTTTCACAATGATGATTGTCAATATTTTAAATATTATAGCTTCTCAGGTATTTGTTCACAGACTCCTAAAGGAGACTTTGAAACTAGGGCTGTGACCCAGAGGATTTAGCTATGGCCACAAGGGGGAGGTGGTGGCTTAGTGTCAGAAAGAAGGGCTGTCTCATCCTACAGTCCCTGGGAAGAAGTCCTGCCTCCCTGTCTTAAGACCTTTTGCAGACTTTAGTAACTGAGCCCATTTAAAATGAAGTCTGAAGCATACATTCTCTATACCAGTTTAATAACTTAGTGGCCTTTTAGACATTTCAATTCTTGATGGTAAAGAAATAGATTTCCACAATAAAATATGTATATTGCAAAGCCCATTCTAGAAGGAAGCCTTAGATCCAGCATATGAAGACCGTGTTTTAATTAAAGTAGAAAAATTTAACATTGTCATAAAAATTTCCCCCACTCTGCTTTGGATATGACCAGGATAATTAAATGTGTTTTGTTTGACTATAAATAATTTTAGTCAATGTTTAGGGGGAATATTTGTTTTTTCCCTCTAATAGAAATAAATCTCTTAGTTTCCATGGAAACGATCTTACCAGTCCTTGAGGCTATCTCTTGGAATTATTATCTGTATTATATGATATGACATAGTATATGCTATAGTCTGTATTACAAAGGATATCCTGTACCCTATATTATTGTCAGAAGAGCAAAGGCATGCACTACACTATGCCTTGTAATGATTTACATGTAGTTTATGCCTTTGCTTTTCTGTCAGTGCTTTTAAACTATAAGCCACTTGAAGGCAGTTATCACGTATGCTCCCACATGTCCCACTGCTTTGTCAGATCAGTGCTAAGTGTAGGTTTGGGCATGTGAATGGTGAGTGGTCCTCTGTATTTTAGAAGGCAGCACAGGCTAGTGTTCAGGGCCTGGGCACTGACTCCAAAGCAACCAGGTGTGAACCTGTTCCCTCTACTTAATAATCCTTTCACTGGTTCACTTCCTTTTTAAACAGCTCTAGTGAGATGTAATTTACATGTCTTACAGTTCACTCACTTAAAATATACAAGCCAGTGGTTTATAGTATGTTCAGAGTTGTGCAACCATCACCACAGTCAATTTTAGGACATTGTCATGAGCTCAAAATGAAACTCCATACCATTCACCTGTCACCTCTGATCCCCTATTCCCTCTAAGCAACTGCTGTTCTACTTTCTGTCTATATATTTACCTATTCTGGACATTTCATGTAAATAGAGTCATATAGTATATTCTCTTTTGTGATTGGCTTCTTTCATTTAGCATAATGTTTTCATCTCTGTTGTGTCTGTACTTCTTCCCTTTTTCTGGCTAAATAGTCATCTGTTATATGGATATACCACACCTATCAATTATCCATATATCATTTCATGGACATTTAGGCTGTTTCCATCTTTTAGTTATTATGAAGAACGCTACTATGAACATTCACATACAGGTTTTTTTTGTGGACATATGTTTTCATTTTTCTCAGTCATAGACCTACGAGTGAAATTGCTGGGTCACATAGTGACTCTCCTTTTTTTTTTTTTTGGGATGGAGTCTCACCCTATTACCCATGCTGGAGTACAATGGCATGATCCGGGCTCACTGCAACCTCAGCCTCCTGCGTTCAAGTGATTCTCCTGCCCCAGTCTCCCAAGTAGCTGGGATTAGAGGCATGCACCACCACTCCTGGCTAATTTTTTGTATCTTTAGTAGAGACGGTGTTTCACCATGTTGGCCAGGCTGGTCTCGAACTCCTGACCTCGTGATCTGCCCACCTTAGCCTCCCAAAGTGCTGGGATTACAGGCATGAGCCACTGCGCCCGGCGGGTAACTCTTCTTAAAATTGCACAAAATGTAATTTTAAAATAATTCTTACTTTGTGTGTAGTGGGTTGAACTTGCAGAAAGGATAATGGAAGGCATTCTGCCAGGGATTTGAATTGGTCACGACGTGTTTGTTTTGAAAGTATAGCTTGGGTTATCATGGTTTCTGAGTAGGCTCCTTCCTGTTCTCTGTAAAGCAGAACTTAACTGGGCTGAGCTTCTTTCTAGGTAGGTCCCAGTTAACTCACATGTCAGTAGGGCCTCACTGTAAGTTTATCTCACTGAAAATCAGTCCTTTGGCATGGACATTCTGATTAGTCAGATATCATTCATTTGTTTCTTAGGCCTTGAATCTGGAATCCTTTTATTCTTGAAACAGGGAATGTTAACAGCTAGATCATTAAGGTCTCTGGGTTATAAATAGTTCTCTTGGTGTTTTGCAGTATTATAATTCTCAGAATTTTAGAGCCAGAAGTCCATGTTGTGGGGAAGACTACCTTTGTCCCCAGACGCTAGTAGGGACATGAGACTGGGAAAATCAAATAAATCCAGGGGTAGGAGCATTAGCCCGGCTCTTAGAATTTGAGACAAGCCTCTTATTCCATTTCCTTTCCGTCCAGAGTTTGCTGCAGAGTTGGGCTTGGTGGGAATCACTGCTCAGTGATAGATCAGTTTGGCCTGTGAGTGGCTCAACTTGCTCAGGCTACCTTCTCAGAAATGGAAACCCAGAGAGAGATCGGGAGGGTTTCTCAAGTCACCCAGCTAATGAGTGGCAAATGTGGTCCCCCTGGTTCTCATCCTAGTCGTCTTTTAGACCCTGGAAAGATTTTAGCCTTTGCAAAAGTAAAGACAATGTCATCTGTTATGCTTCAAATAACTCTGCTGCTTTCCTGTTGAAACAGCCTGCATTAGCTCTTAATCATTTATTTTAGTTACCTTTTTGGCATTTATTTAGCATTTTAAATGCTTGATGCCAAAAGTCAATTTATAAGCAGATGTAAAAAAGCATATTCACAGTAATGTAAAATTGTGCGGTCTTTGTAGCATACGTTATTAGTCTAATAAATCAGATTAATCTAATCAACTTGCCTTTAATGCTGTTGGGGCTTTTTAAACAAACACTGGTAGCCAGGGCCTGTAAACCCTGACATGAAGATTTTAGTTCAAACTCAGTCACTATCCATCTCTTATTCACTATTCACATTTTCTTAGATGATGGTAAGAACATTTGGAACTTGGAATTTTCTGTATGTATCAAGAAATCTTATTCTAAATAATATGTTCTGCCAATTAGGGAAAATTTTCCTTGTCTAGCATTAAGGGGCACACATTAGTTTATATATTAAGTGAAGTTTAGCTCATCAGACATGAGGGCCTTCTGTGTACTCTGCTCTGAAAATGATCTGATGGAGAAGAAGACAACAGTGGCATACAGTACATGGGTTAGACACTCCATGGTTATTAAGTAGTGCTATAGAAAAATAGGGGACTATATCAGTGGAGGGTTAGTCATGTAATTCAGCTAACACTTACATGGTGTGACAGGATTGCCTACCATATGCCAGGCCCCTTACTTTTTCCTTCCTATAATTGGTCCTGTGTCTTTTTTTCAGTTATTCCTGGAAATTAGGGACATATTTCCTTATCTGAGGTGGCCTCCTTTTCCCATAGCACTAAAACCCCCATGTGTAAAGGTTGGATTTAGGATTGGGATGGTAATTTTAGTTTATTAGCATCCATTTATAATGACATCTTAGCCCATGTAGCCCAGGGTAACTTCCCTGGGTTCAAATCTCCCTTTCATCTGTAATAAATGGTGTAGCCTCATGCATGCAATTTGACCTCTTTTGTGAAGCAGGTGTAATTCTTATTTGTATGTTTTTGGGGAGGATTAGTTGTCCTTCCTGCCTAGCCTCACACTCCATGTGTACTGAAGTTCTTTCTGATGAAGGATTATCCAAATGTGGACTGCACAGCAAGAAATACATTTGTATGGTAACCTACTACACTGATGATGTGTAATTGTATGTATCACTGTGATGAGTTTCATAAAACAGTACTTATATGCTTTGCACTGGTTTTCTATTTAATTGTAGTTCATTTTTATTAAAATGTAGGTCACAAAAGACTAATTTCACAATGCAGTAATGGGTCTTGACCTGCAGTTTGAAAGAAGTGCTCTGCCTTGCCGAATGCTTTGCTGCCTCCAGATCTTCATGTATCTGTTTCCTCTGCCTGGAACTCTTTCTCCCTCCTCTATCCTATCCCTGCTCAAGCCTTACTAGCGTCCCTCCTCCAGTCAGTTAGGTGTCTGTGCTGTGAGGTAGTTCTATAATTTTCAGACCTACTCTTGTAACATTCAGTACTCTATTTGATTATTTCTTTCTTACAGCTTCCCTATAAGATGACGGAGGGCCAAGACAAGGTTAACCTTAACACTGTATCCCTGGTGACTCTAATCTGTTAGCTCTCCAAAAATTGTAGCTGCTGCCATTTATATTGAAAAGTGTCATCTAATTCCGATGGCACATCTAATTTGCCCTACCTATTTTCCAGGAAAATAAGTGTGTATATTATTTAAGCCTCAAATGTCTCACTACCTTCCTTGAACTGGTTATCTGTCTCTTGAGTTACGGGCATATATATGCTCATGTGTCATTTGTGATCTGATCCCTTTAACTTTCTTTTTTGCCCATGCTGCTGTTGATGCCATTGTATGGCATGCATCCTGCATTAATCCAATATACCTGTATTGTATTGCCTGCTGTGTGTCACAAACTCTTCTAAGAAAGATGACAGGAGGGTCCCTGGCCTTTGAGGATCCTGCTCCAAGGAGGCCAGTTCTGAGGAATGCACTGGGTAGAGTAATGTGATGGAGGAGAGTAGTGGTGCTCTCACCATAGCACAGCAGCCCCCTAGCCAGTGGAGAATGCCTGCAGCTGCTCTGAGATTGATGCAGAAGAAAAGGCACACACTGGCTAAGTGGGTCTATGTTCAGCCATGTTGCAGAGAAGCAGAGGTGGGAGAGGAGGCAGAAATGAAAAGAGAAAATAGGTAGCAAAAAGTGCTTGCAGGTACTACATAAAGATGCCAAGAACAGAAAAAGAGCTGTGAAGATGTGAAGTTGACTCCCCCAACTCTACTTCAGGGTTATGGAGTAAGAGGAGGTTTTGGTATCTGCTGTGTGGTATACTTGAGGACTTAAGCTTATCTTTCCAGTGAATGCCAGATGGAAAGAAGCCACATAGCTCTACCAAGGCTTGTGCAAGCCTCAGTGCTAACTGTGCTCAGTGGTTACCTTCAGCCACTAGATGACATTGGGTGACTTAAAGAGGCTTGATGAGACCCCAGCTTCCAGGGGCATCACAGGGAATGACCCTCACTCAGCTCAGTGCCCCTCACCATCTACAGCTACAGCAAATCACAGAGGCCAGGGTTTAGAATGATGAATTTGAATCCTCAGGACAAAATGTTATTTTTCTTCATTGTCTTAATGAAGCAGGGAAATATTTAGTATATTTTAAGGTCTATGGGGAAGGAAAGAAAACTTGCACATTTCCAGTTCTTAGAATAGTGGCTCCTAAGTTATTAAAAACTGTTAACAGTAGTGCTAAGGATATAAGATGGCCTTTCTGCCTTGCTGGTCTAGAAGGTAATTCATTTCAAAAATATGCCCAAACTGGTATCATAGCCAGTCCTCATACAATTCTGATGCTACTAGTAGCTACAGCAACTAACTCTAGTGAATTATACTGATAATCTGTGTGTCTTTGTGATTTATGAGTGGACTGAGTGGCCAGTAGCTCATGTTCAGGTTTGCATCCTTGGGTGATTTGGTTTTATTAACTGTTGTAGAACATGGTTGTATTAGTCCTTTTTCACACTGCTGATAAAGACATACCCAAGACTGGGCAATTTACAAAAGAAAGAGATTTAGTTGGACTAGTTCTACCTGGCTGGGGAATCCTCACAATCATGGCGGAAGGCAAGGAGGAGCAAGTCACGTCTTACATGGATGGCAGAGACAGAGAATGAGAAAGATGCAAAAGCAGAAACCCCTGATAAAACCATCAGATCTCATGAGACTTATTCACTACCATGAGAATAGTATGGGGGAAACTGCTTCTATGATTCCATTATCTCCCATCTAGTCACTCCCACAACATGTAGGAATTATGGGAGTACAATTCAAGATGAGGTTTGGGTGGGGACACAGCCAAACCATATCAGTGGTGTTTCTTAAATTCACAGGTAGTAGGAACATACTGGGTCTCGTTTAGAATTCCATTCATGTTAAAAGCTGCCCTTGCAGATTCTGACAGTGAGAGGAATCCATTGAAATTGTGCTGAGTAGAGCACCTACTGATTTTTCTGTGCCATTTTAAAAACACAAAGAAAAATCATGTTCCTTGAGAGTTCACTTGCATTAAAGAAATGAAATTTAGTGACTACCATGCATACTTTGTAGTTTAGTTATAAATAAGAATTTCAAATTATGGAAGTCTTGAAATCTTTTTTAAATCAAACATTTGCATTGTAAAAGTAATCCATTGTTCTTTCAAGACAGTTTGGAAAACAAGTACAAAAATGAAAAAACATGACCCAGATTGCAATTCCCCTAGAAAAACAACTATTGATGTTTTTTCTTCATCTTCTCCTCTTTCTTATTTCTCTTTCTCTTTTTTTTAAGTGGATTTATAATTGGCTACTCTGCTTTTTAAAAAATAAAACATCATAACTTACATCTGCACATTTAGATAAGTGGTATTGGAGACATAATCATATTAAGCCCTGAAATCAGCTTGGTGGGAATTTGATTATAGCAAATCTACGTTGATGTTTCAGTTGCCTGAGAAGCTTGGGTACATTCATCTTACCTACTGCTTGTCCAAGAGAGGTGGGAAAGAAACCTCAGATAATAACTGAAAAATAAGTGGGATTTTATGCCTTGGAATTGAGAAAACTAGGGTCAATACACAATACTCAAAAGAAGCTTCAGGAGGCTCTCTGTTCAGTTGATTTGTTTTGGAATCCATTTGTTGGGATGTGATGAAGCCAACTAAGGGATGCCAACTCCAGACCTGTGAAAGTAGACTCTGAGCTCCGTCAAGGGACACGGATAAGTCTCTCTATAGGATATGAAAAAGGAAAAATATTCCCCAGAATTCCTTTCTTAGACTTAACTTCAATTAAATAGAAAACTCACTGTGTTTCATCTTGTAAGACTTTATTTTGAAGCATCAGATGCCACATGAGGGTGAATTTGCACAGGTGATGTTACATGATAGGAGGGGAAATCTCAATGTATTTCCTTAAAAGGAGAGGCAGCTCGTCATGATCCAATGATGTGCATTTTCTGGTCACACACTGGGGACAAAGACCTTGCATGTTAAATTGAAGGGCACAGGCGTGCTGCAGTAGAGCAGTCAAACCCAGAGATACTGTACTGCGACTTCCCCGGTTGTAACTGTGAAATGCACAGGTCTGTTTCTTTATGATCAAAACAAGAATTCGGTTGATGATTTAGAAAGGTGTTCTCCCTAGCTAAACACACAGCAAATGAATGAATGGCTAAGTAAACTTATCCTCCCTATGTAAGGAAGTGGGATGAATGTGGTAATGACAAGGAAGAAATGATTTCTTTATCCAGGAAACTTCCATTTTGGATAAAGAACATCAAGTTTGTCCAAAACTTCCATTTTGTATAAATCACATTAGCGCAAGAGAAGTTGCCCTGTTGTCTTCTTAAAGACACTTATTTTAACTTTTAATAATATTTTGGATGAGAGGGGAACGAAGTCTTGGTATTGAAGCAGGATATTTCCCTGACCTCTTCGCAGACTTGTGACAGGGGTGCCTTGTTTACTTAGCCCACCACTCTCGGCTCCTTGCAGGAGGGAGCATGTAATGAATGAGTATGGGAACTGGAGTGAACAGGTGCTGGAACTGGCCGGCTGCTTAGGTACTGACAGGAATGAGCTCTGTGCAGGCCCGGCAGCAGCATCTAGGTGGAGGTGCCTGCAACTCCCGAAGCCCCAGAGGGTATGTTACAGTACTCTTTTAGTTCTGCTGTCCATGGATGGCTTAAGTGTTAACAGTTTAGTGGGCCCTTTGCCTTTTTGCATGAGGCAGCTGCCCTCCACCAGCAAGGGCAGAAGGCCAGTGTAACAGCCTTTTGTATCTGCACTCATAGCTACCAAGCTCTTGTCTGGCACCTAGAAAAAATGAAGTTGCATGAATGAATTGAAGGATGGTAAGTGTGGGGGATTTTATTACCAATGAACATGGCTCTTAGCGGGAATGGGAGCCGAAAAGGGAATGGGGCAGGTAGGTAATCTTCCCCTGAAGTCTGCCTGGATTCTTCTCCAAAGTTTTGCCAGCAAACAGTCCCTCCGAAGTCGACATTTCTCTCCAACGTCCAGCTGTAGTCACGTCTACTCGCTGAGTCTGGGTTTTTTTTTAATAATCATAGGGGTGGGCTGGCGTGGGGCAGGACCATGGGTGGTTTAGGAAAAGGCAACATTGGAGTGGGAAAACAGGGATGTAAGTTCTCACTTCGGGCTGTGGTTTCAGGGTTTTTGGCTTATGGGTTCTGCCAGGGACCTGCCCTTTTCTACCTAGAATTTCTTTGCCCCCCCTGCCCCTGTCACTGTGTTGTCCAGGGTGGTCTCAAACTCCTGGGTTCAAGCAGTCCTTCTACATGAGCATCCTAAGTAGCTGGGATGATAGGCATGCACCACCACACCCAGCAAGATGCTTATTTTAGGTAATAGTCTGATGGCAGGAACTGCCTATTATTTTAGGTAATAGTCTGATGGCCACTGATCTGATAGTATAGATTTGCAGCAGTTACAGATGTCATTTCTTTCCTAAGGACCTCTCCACTGAACTCTTGATATAGTAAAGGAATGTATACCCAATACGCTGAAACTTGCTTTCTCTCAATGGCAATTGTCTGTTAAAAGAAGCCCCTCGAGCAGTGAAACTAGTATGCAAATTTCTGTAATATTACATTTATGTCAAAGTGATGAAAATGTTAAGTCCAGAAACTGTATTAATCTGATTAATTAAATGTGTGTCTATTTTAAAAGTTATTTCTCATCATTGAAAACAAAATTTATTGAACTAAGTTATGAAATAGTGTCATTTTCATGTTAATAATGGCATATTAATATTGTCCTGAAATTATATCAATTTCAAAGAACAAATCTAGTTCTTATAGGAATATAATTTTTTAGAAGAAAAAAGAAGTAAGCTGTATTAAAGAAGGTTAACTCTGAGCTATCTGGAAAAGTCTATCTTCCAAATAACTGAGATTTCACTGTCATTTATTTTTCTGAAAGTTGATTGGCTCATTCTGTATTTTAAATATGTCAGATAATACCGCATTAATGGATTATTGTTTTTGGATATACTGTTACTTCAGTTACACTAGGAAACTCAGTGTTTTAAGATAAGATGTCTAAGTTTTTTCTATTATAAAATTAGCAGATGTTCACTAAGAAATTGGGCAGGGCAGGAAAAAGTAAGAAGATAAATTTCAACAGCCTAACTTTCACCCAAGGGACCGTATTTATCTTGCTGTATAGTTCTTTCTGATTTTTTTTGCGTATTTTTCCTTTTTCCTGTATTTTAGATGTATGTTGGTAAGTTTCTTTTCAATTATAACTTTGATCTTCTAGTCTAGGAGGTGACCACCATCCCTGCCCCTTTTTCTTGCTTCTCACTGGCAGACTTCCATCAGCTCTTTCTGTTCTCAGCATTGCATGAACCATGCTGATGACCTAGAACTTCTTCTTAAAATTCTGAAAGCAATCACAGCTTGATTAGTCAAATAGACACCTGGGGGGAACTCTGTGGTCTATGAACACCTGTGTTAATTTATCTATAACACAGATTCACTACTTGTTTTGTCTTTTTTTTTTTTAATAAATTTTTTTTTTTTTTTTTTTTTTTTGGCCGGGCGTGGTGGCTCAAGCCTGTAATCCCAGCACTTCGGGAGGCCAAGGCGGGTGGATCACGAGGTCAAGAGATCGAGATCATCCTGGTCAACATGGTGAAACCCCGTCTCTACTAAAAATACAAAAAATTAGCTGGGCGTGGTGGGGCATGCCTGTAGTCCCAGCTACTCAGGAGGCTGAGGCAGGAGAATTGCTTGAACCCAGGAGGCGGAGGTTGCAGTGAGCCGAGATCGCGCCATTACACTCCAGCCTGGGTAACAAGAGCGAAACGCCGTCTCAAAATAAATAAATAAATAATTTTTTTTTTCCTTTTTAAAAAGACAGGGTTCCACCATGTTGGTCAGGCTGGTCTTGAACTCCCGACCTCAGGTGATCCGCCCGCCTCAGCCTCCCAGAGTGCTGGGATTACAGGCGTGAGCCACTGCGCCCAGCCTGTCTTTTTGTTTTTAAAGACAGTTTTCCAGAATGCAAGGGTCAGATATCTTCTACCTTAGGAGGATGCCGGGACTGAGCCAAATTCCACTGGTCACCTGAACAGACAGCTGACACAAGCATTGCTTGTTTTGCCTTACTTGTGTCCATTGCTTTACTTTGTGAAGGCTTTGCCGAGGACCATTGTGAATTGCTTTCAGCTATTTTCATGTCAGATGCACATGATACATTTTTAATAGCCCCCTCATGAATCCTGTTAGTCACTTCTTTCCAATATAGAAGCACAATCTGGATTAACTCAGATGTATGGGAAAATAGGATGGAATGAGATAGGATCTTTTATCGTCTCTGCTTTTGTAGTAGAAGCAAAACTGTAACCATTTTTCTGACTTTTATCTATTTTTAGTATTGTACTTAAATTTTCCCAGGTGATACTGATGTACCCCAGGTCAGCACTTTGAACACTTGAACATCTGTAAAATCACATAGTAAAGTGATAGGAGATGGGGCTAAGCTATTAATGGCCTTTAGACTTCACCTTTAGACATAACCTAACCTGGAAGGCTTTGGGAAGTTGTGTTAATCCCCTACAAACACACTCTGGTGTTTGCTTGTGACTTGCCTCTTACTTTAAAAAAAAAAAAATTGGGCCAACTTAAGAGTTTGGTTAATGTGGGTTTAAAGTATTCTGCTATCTTTTTTCCTTTTTTGGAGTCAGGGTCTTGCTCTGCCACCTAGACTGGAGAGCAGAGGCACAATCATAGCTCATGCAGCCTCAAACTTCTGGGCTCAAGAGATCCTCCTGCTTCAGCCTCTTGAGTAGCTGGGACTGGAAGTGCATGGCACTGCACCTGACTAATTATTTTTTTGTAGAGATGGGATCTCACGTGTTTCTCAGGCTTTTAAGTGCCTGGCAAACTTTGTGTTCTGTTTACATGATAGCCTTTATTTCATAGGCTTTCCCTTCTCTTTATTATGCCTGGATTAGTACATGTCTTAGGTATAATGGACTGCTTTCCAAAATTTGTTTTATAAATCAGATGTTTGGGTTTCAGAACAGATTTTCCCATAGTAATGATGATAACATGGTACTTAGACTAAAACCTTTCAAAGCAGATTGAAAAGGTTCACTAAAACCTTTCATAAATCCTATAACTGAGTATAATATTTAGCTAGAGTTCTCATCCGGCTTTTTTGCCAAACATTCCTTATGCCCACCCCAGTATCGCAGTCCTCTTAATATGGAAAAATGCAGTAGTAAGAAAGAACTGTGGTAGCGTTGGGAGCCATCTCTCAGCTGCCCTACTCCCTTTCTGCTTCTTTGGGTGGGGGGCCAGGATCTGTCTAGTGAGATAGGTAAGACCAGCTCTGAATTCAAATAAGCCAGATGCATTTTTATATATTAAGTATATCCACTGAAGAAGTTCTAAATTTATTTTGGGAACATAATAAGAACTCCTGGTCTGACGTTAATTAACCTGCATTGAAAAGTAGAGCTACTCAAGAGGAGTAAAGAATTTGGCAGTTCATTGAACTGACTTAATTACAAAGCAGCCTTTCCAATGAATATTCAGCTCCAATGAATAAATCAGCTCTATCCCTTGGTGCTGGGTGCTTATGGAATAATCACAGTAAGGGGTTTGGGTTAACCTGAGAATTAGATGTTTGGCAATGGATGAGTGTGGTACATATTGTATGAACACCAATTCTTTTTAAAAGTGATCAGATATTATTAGAAAGTAGGTGGAAGGGAGATTATTACAGATAGAGACCAGCATATTGAAAGCACTGCCTCACTCAGCTTTTTACATCTGAAGCAAGAATTTCCAACTTATTATCCTGGAAACTTAACATATATTATGAGACTGTGCAATGACCAGTACAGTGTAAGCATTGAAAATCTGTTTTAACTGGCAGAACTGATATGTTCACTTTGGCTCTAACTGTATAGGATTTGGAATTATAAGTGGGTGGGAAGTGGTGGGGAAACAGATAAAGAACTTAAGGGGAAGTTAACCAAGGGACTCAATATGATTTCCTCTAATTTCTCTGCTCTTTAATGTCAGCCAGTGCTCCTCAGCAATGCTGAAAAATTGAGATTTTTAAAACTGAAAAAAAATGAGAGGCCCTGTTCTTTGCAGGGCTAAAGATAATATAGGGTCCTATAGCACTGCCAGCCTGTGTAATGCAATACAGTAAGTCCTCACTTAATGTTGTCAGTATAGTTCTTGGAAGGTGACTTTAAGTGAAACAACATACATGAAAATCAGTTTTACCAGAAGTTAACTGATATAAACAAAGGTTATGTTCCTATGACATACTTCTGGTCACAAAAATATTATCAAACTTCATATAAAGACCCAACATACTCCTGATATTAAACATTGAAACAAATGTGAGCTAGGCATGTATTGAAGAAAGATTAATGAAAACCAGATGAGTACCCCATTTTTAGTGAATCAGTGAGTGATGGTCATAGTAGTCATGTGTAAAATCAAGGGATAAATCTTTGCAAAGTAAAAATTGTAAGGAACACCTCCTCCCAACGCACAGTTCAAAAGCAGATGGTAACAATTACAGTGGTTCGCTGAACACTTGCATACTGTATCATTGATTGTCATGCATTTGTATGATTAGCATATACTTTATGAATTTGTATTTTACCATAATTTGTACTCATTGATTTTCTAATGTGCTTATTCCAGTTCAGATCAAGGGTGGCTGGAGCCTGTCTTTGCAGCTCAGGGCACAAAGCAGGACCCAACCGTGGCCAGGGCACCAACCCATTGCAGGACATACTCAAACACACACTGGCACTCACTCCAGAGGGACCATGTAGACAAGCTGATTGCACTTCTTTGGGATATGAAAGTAAACTCGAGTATCTGGAGAAAACCCACACAGACATGGGGAGAACATGTGAACTCTACATAGATAGAGGCCCCACTGGGAATCTGCCTTTTCCTCGTCAACATTATAATAAGAGGATGTTGAACATTCAAGGACCTACTGTGCTTGAGAATCCACACTGCTGAGTTGGGGCCTCCTGTGTTGCCTGCGTCATGGAAATAAATTAGTAGAGCAAATTGGGATGGCAAACCCAAGTTTCACACCCGGGGTGCCCGGGTTTGCTGAGGTGGGCAGTAGGTTGATAGCTAGTAAGTCTACCAACAATTGCCAGGAAGGAGCCTAGATTCACATATAGCTCCGACCCATGTTTCCTGATCTCATCTGTTTCCAAAATCGCTCATAGACTCCCTAAACTGTTCATATTTCCCTGGCATCAGCTACCCGCAACTCTGCTACTTCCAAGTATTGTTGGCAAAGGAGATAGGCCCGCAAACCACAGCATGATTTGCCCTAAATCCATGTTTCCCTCAAGTTTCTCTGTACTTGCTGGTTGAACAGGACCCAGCAATTTTAGCTGCCATAGTGACCGATAACCATTCCTATCTTGGTGGTATCACTGCCTGAGTCATGTCATCTTCCAGGCTAGTGGTTTCCTCTTGCTACTTCTAGCTCTAAATATGTGCGATGGAGCTAGCTCCAACTGAAGACAGCTACTGTCTTGAAATTGGGAAGGAATGACAGAAGGGTAGGCCAGAAAGGGACTGCAGGTGTCATCCAGGTCAAACTTCTCATTTCATAGATGAGGGCATTGGGGCTGCAGCAGGCGAGTGACCTGCTCAGAGACATATGCCTCATTAGTTACATATGGGTAAAGATAGCTTTGTCTTGATTTTGCTTCTCAGAGTTCTTGATTAGTCTTGGAAATAGATGCTCAGTGCTGCAAAATAAAATCAGCACTGAGACAAAGGGTCTTTCAGCAAAGCAGTTTTTACTTCCTGGTCTGCAAGAAGAGTACTATCACTAGCCATCTTGCCACGAGAGTACAATGAATAAAGGAAAATACACAAATTTATTCCTTACACATTTGGGATCATCCTTACTGCTGTGTCTGATTTCTGTTGGCTGGAGCCAGACCTCACAATCTAAAGTAAAACCTGATTGGCTAATATCTTAAAACTTTTCTAAACAGGTAAAATCAGTGGAGAGCTGGGAAATGCCTGTGAGCACATCCAGCACAGATATGTCGGTTAAAGTACAAGGACATAGAGTGTACTACATGCCTGTAAGCACGACATGTCTAACAGCTACATAGGATAGGGCTTAACAAAGTTATTAGCACACTTTTTTTTTTTTTTTTTTTTTTTGAGACGGAGTTTCGCTCTTGATACCCAGGCTGGAGTGCAATGGCGCGATCTCGGCTCACCGCAACCTCCGCCTCCTGGGTTCAGGCAATTCTCCTGCCTCAGCCTCCTGAGTAGCTGGGATTACAGGCACACGCCACCGTGCCCAGCTAATTTTTTGTATTAGTAGAGACGGGGTTTCACCATGTCGACCAGGATGGTCTACGATCTCTTGACCTCGTGATCCACCCGCCTCGGCCTCCCAAAGTGCTGGGGTTACAGGCTTGAGCCACCGCGCCCGGCCTAGCACACTTATTTTTTAAGAAGACAGGAAACTTTAAAAAGGAACTTTTCTACTTCCCACAATTAGTATTATGCATATTTACTCTAAAAGAAATTGAGCATGAGTTTTTCCACTAGACATCATACTGCATAGTGATGCCTGCTTGAAGTTTTTTCTTGCTTTCAACTAACTACCTCCTGTGATACTTTTAAAGACTGGAATGGAATCCTTAAAGGTAAATGCCTCATAGTTATTTGTTTAAATAAACATAATTCAGAGGCTGGGGGCAGTGGCTCACGTCTGTAATCTCAGCACTTGGAAGGCTAAGGCAGAGGATTGCTTAAGACCAGCCTGGGCAACATAGCAAGAATTCATCCTACAAAAAATAAAAAATTAGCCAGGTGTGGTGCCATGTGCCTGTAGTCCTACCTACTTGGGAGGCTGAGGCAGGAGGATTGCCTGAGCCCAGGAGGTTAAGGCTGCAGTGATCCACCATCGTGCCACTGCATTCCAGCCTGGGCAACAGAGCAAGACCTTGTCTCAAAAAAAGAAAAGAAAAATGAAATGACTGTTGATTGCACTTCAAAGCTTGGCCAAAAAGTATGATTAATACAGAGAATCACAAAGTTTAGTAGGAGTCCTATGAGAGTTCCAGGATTTCTCATTGTTGCTGCAGGTATGAATTGTTTAACATTCTGAGGAGCATTTGCACGTTAATGGGGTCCCAGCTTTGCGGCACAATATATTTGATTTATATTGACACCCTGCACCTCCCCCTTTTTGCCCTTGAACTTTTCTTCAGAATTGCATTCTGCCATGCAAAAACAACATATTTTGAAGCTCTGTTTCCAGTTTGCTGTGTAATCATGGCTTATTCACTTGTCAAATAATCGCTGTAATATATATTGATGGCCTATGAGGTGCCAGATGTTATTCTAGATACTGAGGATACACCAATTAATGAAGCAGACAGGACAAGTCCCTTATGGGACTTATATTCTGGAGGGCTGGAACAGAAATAGAACGGATATCCAGATATGGTGATTATCATAGCCAAAAAGTGTTCAGTGCTTTCTAAGTGCCGATTAGTTATCGATGGTTTACGTAAGTGTACAAATGCGACGCTCACTGTAATACAATGAGCCAGACGTTATTTTTTTTCCTGATTTTGCAAATGATATCTGGTAATTTTCTCAACATTTTCTAACTAGTGATTGATGGAGCTGGGATTTGAACCCAGGCATTTGGCTCAAAGTCTATGATCATAAGAGACAAGTGTAATTATAGGAGTCTCTCCCCAATGTATTGGCTGCTGTTTTGTGACTGTACCTAAGTTTGTAGGAAATATTTTATTCAAATGGCCAGTTGTTTCTACAGCTATTTTTATGGCTTGGAGAGGAGAAAAGAAAAGCCTAGAGCTCTGTCATCATATGAGAGTGTTTTTCCCATCTGTTTGAGACCTCCTTTTTTTTCTAAACTTAGAAAATGATATCATTATCCTTGTATCATTTCCTCCCAGGTCTTGATTGTTCAGATTCTAAGGCAGCTGACTTTATGCATATTCATTCTGGCTCAGATGTGAAACAAGTAGCTGCTCACCTTCATGTGGCTGTCTTGTGCTCCTGTGTGAATATGGGCAAGTCTTTTGCTCTCTGTGAGCTCCTTAAGGACCTTGGGTGGTGGTGGTTGTACTAATCATCTCCAGGGGTTGAGATTGGTGCTTCTTAAGACTAAGGCACCAAGAAAGCAGTTTCAGAAAGAGGAATGTCATTTGGCTGCAAAAATAACACTTTGGATATCATTTTCTGATGTTTAGTTGCTTTAAAAGACTACATTTTATTCATGCTTTTGGTTCTGCCTTACTGTATACACAAGGGGTCTTTGATCAATGAGGAGCTTGCCTCCGTGACCCACTAAGGAAATGTGAAATCTATTAACATCTTTTTAGCTGTGCAATCAAGAATAATTTGCTGACTCAGCCACTGAAAGGGTGAATTGGCACTGGTTGAAGAAGTAACATGGAAGTAGTAGAAAGGCTCTTCGCATTGAGAAAACTTTTTTCCTTTTAAAATTAATTAATATGTCAAGTACAGAGAATGATAGAACACATGTCCTCTACTCATTGCTATGAAACCTATTATTGCACTTTGAATCTCTCGTACCAGCCCTCTTTTTCTGCATATCTGTTTCATACTATTTTATAAGTATTAATAGTTTGATTTACTATCTTGACCGTCACTAAAAGGAAGATCCATGAGGGCAGAAATTCCTGACTCCTTGGTTCACTGCTATGCCCGCACCCCCCCATTATCCAGTCATTGTTCTCAGTATTTATTATGTATTGCTCAATATCGATTAATTGAATTTTACCGTGTTTGCTTCATTTTATGAACAGAACACTATTGGGATTCCCTCTCCAACTGCAAAGCCTCCCCCAAATCAAATTTTCTTCCTTCCCTAAATCCTTAGAGTAATCAGTATTGTGGATTTGGTTTTATCATGTTTTGTATATGTTTTTATATCTTAGTACATGTTTCTTTACCTCCATTAGCCAGTATGTAGAGTTGTTTGGGAGCTGTTGTTAAGACTTATTTATATAAATAGTAATACAACCTTTCTGATTTACTGTAAGGGACAAGCCCGGAAGAGTAACTGTAAGCTCAGAACGGTAAGGTTCAAGCCCGGAAGAGTCCTGATATGACTAGGACCCAAAACTCCCCTAAAGTCCTCTCTAAGGAAGACTTTCCACGTGCCTTGAGTAAATGCTGAAGCAAGGAATGCAATTCACATACCAGACAACAATTAAGCATTAACATCCAAGAATGAATCTGTCTAGTTTTTTTCAATTAAAGAACTAGATATACTTAATATGTTTGTGCCAGAAAATTGGCTATATATTTGCAGTTTTCTCCAACAAAAGAGGTCCTAATTGTTCAATCAAAAAATGTGTTAACAAAGTATAAGTGGCCTGACATTTTGCTAACACTTTTTTCCTTCCTTTAGTTGAGACGGGAGAAGATTGACCTTGAAAATACATTGGAACAAGAACAAGAAGCACTAGTCAATCGCCTCTGGAAAAGGATGGATAAGCTTGAAGCTGAAAAGCGGTTTGTTTAGTGTGCTGTTCAATATAGGGTTTGTGTGTGTGTGTGTGTGTGTGTGTGTGTGTGTGTGTGTGTATGTGTGTCTAGAGTGCTGTTGTGGGTGTGACTGAGGGATAGCAGCAGACACTTTAATTCCTTTGGTGATGCGCATCATTTTAATCTGCCAAAGGAAAAAAAAAATGTTGAAAGCCTTGGAACTAGTCCCATGTTGGGCACCTCTTTATTCTTTGCTGTCACACTGTCCCAGTAGAATTTCTTTTCCTTTGGTGTTACAAGGCTATGAGAGAATTGGCCATGGTGCTATTGTTAACCTTTAAATTATTTTCAAGGATGAATGCAATTTCAACTTTCCACCTTGTTGAACTGGTTTCTTCAATTGTTTTCTTATCTATTTTTTTAATTTTGTTTCTTCCCTCCCCAGCCTTAACGTTTTTTTCTTTATTTTTTTTTCTTCTTCAGTTGTTTTCTAAAGTACATAGGGTATACTATGTACTATTGTTTATACATCTCTAGAATTTGCTTCGTTAGGAAGGCTGAGGTTTTAATAGTAACATTGTTTTAAAACCTACTGTAAAGAAATACCTTTACATACTTAAGGCCAGGATTCTTTGTGTAAAATGTATGTACTTGGAAGTGGAATGTCACTCAACAGCAAACATTTCTTAAACCCTTTGCGCAAGATAGGCCCTTATTTTCAAGCACTGAGTGCTTAGGGAGTGTGTCAGGCAGGGCTTGTGAGAATGGGAAGAAGATTCTGTATGTGGAATGTGTGTATGGGTGTAAAAAGTGAGTTTCTTAAAAATGGTCATTAATTCATTTCACCAAGATCTTTTGTTTGCTACCCAGAGTCCTTCTGCTTTAAGTGGTTGGTTTGGATGCATTTTTGTAAATTGTTTTGAGTTCATGTCTACATTTGCAAAATATAGGCATACCACATAGGTTTAAGAAAAGTGAATATTTTATGTAATAAATGCAAGGACCATTATAATATATAACACACTAGTTTTCTCAAGGGTAGACCTGGATGGAGGTAACTCAGTTTGTTCTTGGACAAACTCAAAGGTACAAAGTTAACGACAAAACAAGACAAAAACCCCAGCAGCAATGGAAAGGGATCTAGAGATCTGTTGCCAAAGGAAGACTTCGTAGAAAATAGTTGGGGGTTTTACATGTGTTAGTACTAAATTATTGGGTTGAACAGTATGGAAGTTTTCATTTTTTGGTCAAAGCTATTGAATATCAGCATTTTATATCCTTGAACATAAAAATAATTGGTAAAGAAGGTGGCACTACCAATTATTAACCTGATAATTTTGGTTTTGTTTTTAAACTTCTTACCTCTGCTGTGGCCAAAAGCAAAGGGCACCTAGTCTAGTTTGCCTTGCCCTTACGACGGGTTTTGCAGGAGGGAATTTCAGCAGTTGAGTGTCTATGTGACTTTACCCTCCAAGGAGGTTCATAATAGCTTAGAAGCTTTAATCAAAAGCCATAAGAAGGTTGAATTCCCTCAGCAGCGTCATACAGTAAACCCAAAAAGTTGAACATTGAGTCAGCAGATGATTCTGAGTACATACTGTATTCCAGGCATAATTATCAGATCCAGATGTTAAATAAAGACTTTTCGGTATTGTTTAATTACCAGTAGTCATTTAAAGGAAAAAAGGAGATTAAAATCAGCTCTGTCTTTTGACCTGCGATACCAGGTAAGAGTAACCAGAAGTTTGATGTAAAATGGGCAGAGAAATTAAGCAACCCTGTGAATTCTGGCAGTAAATAGGAGCTTGCTTTCAAAACAAACCTGCTAGCTAGTATGTTGTTTTGTCTTTTTAAGGCAAACTGTTTGTCATTGTTGGAATTTTTCTTTTGAATAAAGAATCCTGCAGGAAAAATTAGACCAGCCTGTCTCTGCTCCACCATCGCCTAGAGATATCTCCATGGAGATTGATTCTCCAGAAAATATGATGCGTCACATCAGGTTTTTAAAGAATGAAGTGGAACGACTGAAAAAGCAACTGAGAGCTGCTCAGTTACAGCGTACGTAGCCTCTGGTTTCACTGGTTTTGTGACCGTAGAGTTAATAACCTTACCAAATGCAGGCTGATACCAATATTGAATTACCATTGAATTTGCAATCATTAAATTCGTATATCACTGATGCATGTTTACTTAAGTTTATCATCCTGGAATGGATTCTTTTTTTTTTTCTTTTTTTTTTGAGTGTTATAGTAGAGGAGAACAAAACCATTTAGAATACTTTCAGAAAATAATTCAAGTAATTTCAGGAGCATCCAGGATCACAGGTAACATTTTAAATCTTCTCTCCCATGTTTATCTCTAGGATTGTGCTAACAAAAAATATTGCAGCAGACCTCAAAGCACTTTCAAAATATTAAGGCAGAGAGTAGTGTTTACCTTCCTTACTGCTACGTTCAACCTTAGCTGACATTTGTTCATGGTGTTTGAAGAGTAAATGCTTTTGAAAGTTATACTCAATATTTTGGAAGAGGCCAAGATGTTGAGTTGAAAAATCGAAAGACTAGAGTTCTGAATACCTGCTAGGTCACTGTGTATTTTCTTGAATCTCTCCTTTTTGTTTGTTTGGCTGTTCCAATTTATTCTTTTGAACAGATAATTCAGTGAAAGGTATGCAGTGAAAAAAATAGGTCTTTCTCTTATTCCTAGTCTCTAGCTACCCTGCTCCCACAATTACACATTTGTACTATATTCTTCTAGATATATTTGTATATAAACTTATTTATACAAATATAGTTTACCCTTGAACAACATGGGTTTGAACTGTGCTAGTTTACTTATACTGTAGATTTCTTTTCTTTTCTTTTTTTTTTTTTTTGAGACGGAACCTCGCTCTGTTGCCCAGGCTAGAGTGCAATAGTGCATTCTCGGCTCACTGCAACCTCCGCCACCTGGGTTCAAGCGATTCTCCTGCCTTAGCCTCCCTGGTAGCTGGGATTACAGGTGTGCACCACACTCAGCTAATTTTAGTATTTTTAGTAAATATGGGGTTTCACCATGTTGGCCAGGCTGATCTCGAACTCCTGATACCTCATGATCTGCCCACCTCAGCCTCCCAAAGTGCTGGGATTACAGGCGTGAGCCACCGTGCCCAGCCGGATTTTTTTTCAATACATACAGTTGTCCCTTCTCATCTGCAGGTTCTGCATCCACAACCAAAGGTGGGTGGAAAATACAGTATTCATGGGATGTCAAGCATGTAGATGTGGAAAGCTTGACTTTTCCTATCTAAGGGTTCCTCAGGGCTGACTGCAGGACCAGAGTATGCACACATACTGGTATACTTGCGGGTTACAAATTCTGAGGGACAGCTGTAGTAACACAATGAACACTTTTTTACACCTTTCTCTTTTTGCTTACTATGCATTGTAGTTTTTTCCCCTGCCATTATGTACAGAGCTGCCTTCATCCCTTATTTAAAGGCAGCAATTTAATTGATTGTATGGATATGCCATAATTTAGTCCTATACCAGTGGACCCTTTTTGGTTGCTACGCTACCACCTCAATGAACATCTCTATACACAGGTTTCTGGGCTTTGATACCTGTGTAAGAACACCTTCAGGATAGATTCCAGGAAGTGGATTTGTGGGGCCACATGGAATGTGCATTTGTAAAAGTTCAGTGGTTCTTACCTTTGTTTTCTTTTCTGAAGTTCCTTACAAATTCTTTTGCTATGGAGCATCTGGGATGGTGCATCAGCATCATCCCTGGAGCCTTTGAGAAACATGGTATATTACTTGCCTATTTCTGCTATTACAAATTACCACAAAACTAGAGGCTCAAAACAATACAAACTTAACATCTTACAGTTCTAAGATGGGACTCATAGGCTAAAATCAGGGTGTCATCAGGGCTGCCGTTCTTCTGGAGGTTGGTGGGGAGCCTGTTTCCTCACCTTTTCCAGCTCTAGAGGCTGCCTGCATTCCCTGGCTCATGGCCTCTTCCTTGCAGTTGTACCACTCCACCTCTGCCTCTGTTGTTACATCTGCTTTTCACTCTGATTCCCCTGCCTCTCTTTATTAGGGTCCTTGTGATTATGTTGGGCCCATTCTGATAATCTAAGATAATCTACCCATCTCAAGGCCCTTCATCACATCTGCAAAGACCCTTCTGTCAATTGAGGTTAGTAGCATTTATAGGTTTTGGGGATTAGCATGTGGACATCTTTAGGGAATCACTATTCTAGCCCCATACAGGTTTCTGGGCTTACTCCAAGGAGTAAAAAAGGAGTATGTTTTTTAAAAAATTAAGTAATCCTACTTTGGGAGGCCGAGGCGGGTGGATCACGAGGTCAAGAGATCGAGACCATCCTGGTCAACATGGTGAAACCCCATCTCTACCAAAAATACAAAATTAGTTGGGCATGGTGGCGCATGCCTGTAGTCCCAGCTACTCGGGAGGCTGAGGCAGGAGAATTGCTTGAACCCAGGAGGCGGAGGTTGCAGTGAGCCGAGATCGCGCCATTGCACTCCAGCCTGTGTAACAAGAGCAAAACTCTGTCTCAAAAAAAAACTATTAAGTAATCCTGATATAGACCTCAGGTTGATAATTACTGTGTGTGTTTGATAAAAGTCGCTGAGATAATGTTCTCAAATATTTATTAAGATTTTTTTGAGTTTTTACCATGTGGGTACACAAACATCTTTTAGCACCTTCCTGAACTCTTTCTAGGGCTGTCAGTTTGTGTTTTTCTTCCTCATTTATACTGTTCATTGTGACCATAGCAAAAATTTAGAAGGAATATGGGGAGAATTCATTCTTACTACTCTCTCCATACTGCACTGTTAGGTCTCTGAAGAGACTGCAGATACTAACAGGCATTTTTATGTGCTATTTCGGATTTTGTGAGGACAGAGAAAGCTGAGCTAAAGAAGCAGCAAGTGGCACTTAGCTGCTTGCAGTGACTGGATTGGGCCTAAAGGGTGTGTTAATGACGTTTCATCCTCCATTCCTTGCCTTCTCCTTAGGTTAGATGACGTGGGCATCTTTCGGATGCAGCTGTGCGAGGTGGCTCCTCACCCTCCAAGCCTGACTGCATCTGAACTCGAACCTCTCTCTCAACAGTTCTCATCAATATTTGAACAGTGGAATCTCCTGGCCAGCATTTAATAGATCAGTGGCTAGGACTCATCCTTGGGATTCTGACTTAATTGGCTTGGGGTATGGTCTGGGCATTGGTATTTTCTAACTATGTACTTGAAAGGGAACGCAAGCCATGCAGACCTTTGGATCATTTGGGAGCCACCTCTTTGGAATCTGTGTGGAAGTCATCCTCAGTTCACACCATCTTTGACTAAATACAATAAGTCCCTACTTCACATCATTCTTAAGTTCTTGGAAGCTTTAAGCGAAAAAACTTACTGTATAACCAAACCAATTTTACTGTAGGCTTACAAGAGTTAAGTTCTTATGGCATACATACGTTGTTTCACTTAAAGTCAGTTTCCAAGGATCTGTGGATGATATTAAGTGATGACCTACTACACTGAGAGATGGCTGTAGACCTGGGGAGATACAAACTGGCTCCTGAGTACTAGGGAGCTCTGTGTGCAAGAAGGAGGAGGAGGACTCGTAGGAACAGATCTGGTCAGGTGAGGCTGTATGCCAGCAGGGGGCAGCCGAGAAATGCTCTGGCAACAGCCTTCTGTACGTGAGTCTGTGACACCAAGAGGTGCTGGACCTGGTGCCTTCTCTGTGCCTATCTTCTAGATCAGTTGCTGAACTGCCAGGCAGTCTTCCAGCCCATCACTTCAGGTGACATTCCTATCTATACATATATTGTTTAAGGATTCCCCCTGCTGAGTTGCCTGATGCTAAAGGATTGCCATTTTCTTTGAAAGACAGTGTTTCCTCTGAAGTTACTCTTCTTGGAGGCTCACTAATCTTTAATTCTGCAAAGGATTCCATGGCAGTCTCTAGCACCCTTCCTGTAAAAGGCATTATAAGATTCCTATTATGGAAAAGAAAGTCAGCTTGCTCTGATAGTCACCCTTCTAATCTAGAAACAGCAAATACTCCAAGGGGCCAATCTTTTGTTTCCTGTCGAGCTAAGTGAAAAATTCTGCATGCTTGCATATTTGGGATGAAATAGTTTAAATCGTTTATATTAAAAGTGTACTTTGTAAATATTTTCCCAGCATGCCTTCAATTAAAGACATTTTTGCGTCCGGATTAGACAGCAGGGTTTCCGGCTATGCTGAAACAGCCAAGGGATTTAGTGTTTGGTGCACGTAATAGTGTTTAATAATTTTGGTATTTTTATTTGAATTTCGAAAATAAGGATATTCAAGAGCTTTTATATATTCTGTAATGATGCTGTCTTGGAAATCATTGAATACTTATCGGAAGTCTTTATTGGCTAAAATGCCAGACCTTTATAGAGTTACTTAAAACTGAAACTAATTTGATGGGAATTGAGAGTTGAAGTAGGGTCAGTCTGTGGTAGAAAAACGCTCAGTGTGGCATTCAGCTCCTTCCTTCTTCCCTAAATTTGGACTGAACTGACAATATGGAACAGCAGCCTACAGGAAACTCTTAGATGTGCTCATGGCCACTCTGAACTTGTAGCTGCTTTTCAGATAAGATAAGTATATGGAGATTTTACTTCTCCCAAGTTCATTCACAAAGACAAGGAAAAGGAATGAAGCAAGAAGATGGGTAGACACCACATTCTGTATTAGATAATTCTGGTTACTTGGTAGCAGATTCTGTGTGAGGTAAACCAGAAAGGAATGGGGGCAGTGGGAAGGTTGCCAAAACAGAAAGGAAGATGTGTTTTTCTTTTTTTGGAAGGTTGTGGAGTATGCCACAGAATCCTGTGAAGAATAACCTCAGAAGGACAAGAGTTGTGATGGCTCCAGGGAACTTAGCTAAAGGAGACCCTGGATCCCCATAAAGATGTCAGTTCCCCATTTCAGATCCTGGGGGAGGGAGTCCAAGTGGCTCAGCCGGGGTCCAACATCGAGCCCCAAGGCTGGTCAGCTCTGTCCTGGGAGACAGGTGCTGTAGCAGAGACCTGGATTTGTGGAGCAGCTCCTGAGCAGTGGTATTTGTCATAAGCAAGATGCCATTCCAAGGGGTGCCAGCTATATACAGGTCTTCACCTGCCATCTGTCATGGCATGTGCATGAGTTGGGGTAACAGACAGCCACACACATACCACAAATTAGACTTAGAAATATTAATCTAAAGTTTTCTGATTTACCGTGTCAATGTCTGTTCTCATGAAAAGAATGTCAACTGTTATCACATGTGTTCTTAAGTACAGTGCTTCTTGGTGTGCCTCCACCACTGTGCACAGCAGGCATGCCAACAAGTGTCACACACTCCCCTAGATGGCTCACTGTGTCTGGAATTGAGAGGCAGCCAAATTGGTATCTGTAGGAGAGCCGGTGGGCGGAATCTAGGCCTCCCTCCTTTCCCAGCTCTGGCAGCGTAGAGAAGAGCTCTGGTAGTGGCTACTTCTAGACTCAGCGACAATTCCATTTCCTCTTCTACTTAAAGCACTTTAGAATGCAAGTGAGTGGGAGTGAAGATGCCTAACCTGCCAACAATGCCTTTTATATTTTTTTTTCTAAAAGCAAAGCATTGGTAAACTTTTATACTTGAGATGAACTTTAAATCCAGATCCCATCTACGTGCAGGAAAATGAGAAAGAGCATCTTTTTTGTGTGTTTTTTTTGTTTTTTTGAGACAGAGCAAGACTGTCACCCAGGCTGAAGTACAGGGGCTTAGTCTCAGCTCACTGCAACCTCCACCTCCTGAGTTGAAGCAATTCTTCTGCCTCAGCCCCGCAAAGAGCTGGGATTACAGGTGTCAGCCACCATACCTGACTAAGTTTTGTATTTTTAGTAGAGACAGAGTTTCACCATATGAGCCAGGCTGGTCTTGAACTCCTGACCTCAGGTGCTCTGCCCTCCTCAGCTTCCCAGAGTGTTAGGATTACAAGTGTGGCTGCCATACCTGGCCAGAAAGACTGTCTTGTAACAATTCCCTCTGTCTATGGGATAGGGGCTAAACTGAAGTCTCCTTTTTTTTTTAGATTTGGATGTGATTGCATGAAACGTGGTTTAATTGAAAACTCTGACTTTTCAGATTCAGAGAAAATGGCACAGTATCTGGAGGAGGAACGTCACATGAGGGAAGAGAACTTGAGGCTGCAAAGGAAGCTACAGAGGGAGATGGAGAGAAGAGAAGCCCTCTGTCGACAGCTCTCCGAGAGTGAGTCCAGCTTAGAAATGGATGACGAAAGGTGTGTGCATGTCCTATGAGCCTTGTTTTTGTTTCTTCGTTTGTTTTAAGAAAAGAAAACCCAGGTTCCACAGGGCTTTTCTTTGGCATCCTGTTAAGTGTATAAGGGGATGGCTTAAATATGTATTTATTGTACTAATAACAGATGCCGAGAATGGGATAAAGATTGAACATTTTCCTTAATCACAAAAAGATGGAAAAAAATGCCCCTCTAAAATTATTTAGTGGGGAGAGAAAAGGAGACAGGATTATTTTAGAGAAGCAGCAGAGTTTACATTTGTTGTTGAATTAGTTTAATCCGGTGTTATATCTCTTTAAAGCATGGGAACATATTAATTCCTGTACTACGTAAGGATAAGCAAGCTATAGTGCAGCTCGATGAAAACAATGCATGCATAGGTTGAAAAGAATCAGCAGGGACACAGGTGGAGGTCGTTGAAATCCCAGGGTCTTGGCTTAACACACTCGATAACTTTTGAGCCTTTTTATAGCCACTTAAAAAAAATAAAACAAATGTATTGCATTCATCTGTTCAAAGCTAAGCAATGAATCCCAGAATTGCCCCACTGTGAGTGATCCATCCTTTGGCTAACTAGCGAAAATGGTCTCAAGTATTTGTGCCTCATCCAGATCTCCCTCTTCCTCCTATCTAAACTTGGGAATAAGGTGGTTGTAAGATAACAAACAAATATAGATGGAAAAAATTGTTCAGTCAGCACAGAAATCCAGCAGTTAGAGAATTAACCTTTCTCTGAACCAGATCATTTCTGCAAGGAAATTCTCCATTCTGGATCAGGGATGCCCTGGCTTTACATGGGCCATATCTCAGTGTGAGAGGTGAGACTGGGTATTCTTGGGGGTCCCTCCAGCAGGACTGGGCATTCAGTGTCTGAAACCAGGGCTACTCATGGCTGTCACTAGTAGCACTGTCTGTTAATGCCAACATGTGCTGTCTGAAACATGTAGGCAATGTTAGCACATCCGCACTCTGTTTCTATGATGGAATAGATCTGGAGGACTAACAACGCTGTTGATCAGTTTGCTGTGGACAGTGACATTGCTGTTTAAAGAAAAATTTAAGATTATAATGAAAGTCTATATTTTTATAATGAGAAAAAATGAAAAACAGTAACACATTATCCTATTTTAAATACCCATGTTTATGCTTCTTCATTTGAAAATAATAAAGATTATTCTTTCTCAAAACTTTGTCTTATAAAACTACAGTTTCCTATTCTTTCTAAAATCTATATCCCTTAAGAACCATTTGACTAACACTATCAGCTAGAATTCTAAGTAGCTTATTAGCTACTTTATTAAATACCATAAGATGCAGACCATATATAGCATCAGGGACCCACGTTGGGGTAAGATACATGCTAAGGAAATATGTCTTGTGACTGCAGTGTCAATACTGAAGCAAGTTTAGCCTTCCAGGTAAATAGTTTTTTCCAGAACCGGTATTCATTTCAGAAAGTTTGCCCTACCTTTTGGAAGTCAGATTATCCCAGATAGAGCACAGCTGCCCAATACTTTCCCTACTAGGAACAATGATATTACATTTGGGGGAAAGAAAATAGCCCAGCACTTAAGAGACCACAGATGCCTCTTAGTCCACTCCTGGATGTGTAGAGTACAAGAAATTCCACCTGGTGCCACTAGGGTGGGTCGCTCGTGCAGGATGGTTTATCAGGAAGTCTCTCAAGCAGAAATTTCTTCTAGTCAGCGCTCCCTGCTCATTTCACAGAGTGTAAGCTGATGTTCCTGATGATCACACTTAAGCACTTTCAGGTCTGATGTGACTTCTGAATCCAAGAAAAAGGCAGACTCGGCATGGTGTGGCCAAGCGTGACCTGCTGTAGGTGTTCAGTACTCAGGTCTCATTAAATCCTAGTGTGAGACTGGATTTAAGTTAAGCAGGGCTTGCTTGTAAACAGTGGATACTCTGTTCACAGGAATAAGTATCTGTAGGCTTTAATTTGATGACATAAATCTCAGAGGGCTTGCTTGGTTTTGAGTTTCAAATAACAATTTAAATGTAGACACTAACATGTGAGTATCTTTGTAACTCTTGGAACAGTGGAGGTGTATTTCAGCATAGCTATTGTATGATGGAGAAAAAACTGGTCCTCTCTGTGGTATGCTGCAGCTCTTTCACCTGACCTCCATCCTGAGCTAAACATCCTAGATTTTTCAGCTGGTGATCCTTGGAGTGAGGTTTGTCAAACAGCAGAGTGGTGTGACTCGGGAGTCTATTTTATAAATGGCTTCTAACTATAACATCACTCTAAACATTCAGAATTTTGACCTCAAGATGTGAACCCCAAACATTTTCTCCTAAAAACTGTCTTAATAACCATTTTAATGCAGGTGGTTCCATCACTTCCTCCTCTCTCCTCTTAGGTATTTTAATGAGATGTCTGCACAAGGATTAAGACCTCGCACTGTGTCCAGCCCAATCCCTTACACGCCTTCTCCGAGTTCAAGCAGGCCTATATCACCTGGTGAGCAAATGTCTTTGGCTATTTCAGTGATTGATTTCTGGTACATTGAATAGGCATCCCTGATTATGTTGCCTTCACCTTTTTAAAAAGAAGAATATCTTTGACTATGATTTTAAGTAATGATGGGTAGACAAAAAAGCCTTAGGTAGATTTCTAAGATGCATCATAGCACATCTTTTATGGGTTCTTTTGCCATATTCCACATACATTAATCTCATTTTTATCCTCAGGATAATTAACGTACGCATCATTTTCCCCATGTCAAAGTAAGGAAGCAGCGATTCAGAGGGTCCGTAACTACTGGTTACACAGCCAGGAAGTGGCAAGGCAGGGCATGTCTGTTTCCAAAGCCTGTGTGTTCTTTCTGACATGAGCTGCCTCCTGATATCTCCCGTGATTGGTGAGTGGGACCTGGCCCTAGTAGGCAGGCCGCAGAAGAGGGAACAAACTGCTGTCAGGCGTCTGCTTCTGTCTTTGCCCTCACAGCCTTTCCCTCAAAGGCTTGCTTGTCTCCATCTGACCCCAAAAACTCTTTCCTGAACTCTGTGGCTCAGCACCAGCATGATATGGGACTCTCAGGCCAGGAGGGCAAGTAACTGATCCAGTGAGAGAGAAAGACGAAGCAGAGGGTGGAGTGGGTGGCCAGTGGAGGAGGGGGAGGAAAGAAAAGGTAACAGGCCAAAGGATCGCATCTTGGGACCAAAATGATGAGACTGATTTTCTTGTGCTTGCTGGTAAACAGATTTTCAGCAGAGTTGGGAGAAAAGTGTGGAGGGGAGGGTGATAGAGGCAAGTTTTGCAGTAGAATAGTGAGGTGACTGCTTTGAAGGATGGCAGCATAAAGATTTTATAAAGTAAAACAGCTTTGCATCAGGATAACAAAAGTTCACAGCAATGTGCTGCTGATAACTTTTTTTTTTTTTTAAAGAGGAGTCAATCAAAAGATAAAGTCTAGCACAAAGGATGGCCACCTTTGTACCGATGGGCCAGCGTGCTCTCTGATATCAGACAGGGGTAAAGATGCTGATTGCCAAGCAGAAGGACTTGCTATCAGAGATCAATAGCACGATCGTCACAACTTGTTCTTGCCAAAAGGATGTTCCCAAACCTGTTTCTTCTACCCTCCATTAAATCTCTCTTCAGAAGCTTCTCTGCCTCTCAATTTTCCCAAAATAGCACTTGGGTTTCATTACCATGATAAAGGCCTTTTTTGCCTTCTGATGTATTGATGTAAAAGGAAGTCATGAGTCAGGAAGAAGTAAAATGGAGGGTTATTTTATTATTTTGTGATAGTGATGCTGATTCATATTAAATATAATTTAATACCCTGTTTGATTTATTTAAACCTAAAGCCTTAGAAGCATATAATTTCTGATTGATTAAAAAGATTGTCGCAATCATTGAGAAAAGAAAAAGAGCAAATGTCAGACCTTGGTTAGGAATATTACTTGTATTTTACAAAGATTCTTGAGGAAAATCTTAGTCTATTTACATAATTTTTACTTTCACTGTACCTGTTCCTATAGTAGGACCTAGATCAAGTATGGGGCTTCTTGGATGGATAAGCTATCTGACTTTTCTTAAACTATGTAATAAGTAACACTTAGATTTTTTTCCTTACAGCTAGACTAAATGGGAATAGTTTTATTCTGTTTTAAATTCTATAACATCATCAAAGGAGATGTTATCTATTTGGAAGTAGAATTACTCCATTATGATCTAGTACATTGTAGTGCTATACATAGAAGATCACCAAAACCTGAATATTCCAGTTTTCTTTTCACATTAGTTTTTATTGGAAAAATTTGTGGTTCTCAGTATTAATAATATCTAATCACTTCCTTCGTGGAAATATGCTGTTGGAATAGCATTCATTTCCATTTTAAACCTATTGGCTCTGAATTTTCCTCCCTTTCCATTTCTGATTGACGTTGGAAATCTTGTGTTTTCACTAACTTTTTGAAATATTGGAAGTTACATATTGAAAATGTACTTGAACAATGCATAGCCTAAAACTAAGAAAGAGTATCATCTTTATTATATTTGGACTGCTTTTATGAATTATATATAGGAAGAGTGTTACTTTTCAGGTTGTCCATCATTTTATGCAGTGTAATAAAGGACATTCCCAGTTAGCATGTTGTGATGTGTCTGAATGAGGGATAGGCAATGATGAAGTCTAAAAAATAGGTCTGCACCCTAATGGCAATGAACATACCCCACAGATCTTGATTTCTAATTCCTTTTGCCAATTAAAATAACTAGAGCTACTTGGAGAAATGAATGTTTCTAGAGCTGGGGCACAGAATGTACAAGATTTGCACTACTTTGTAGTGCAAAAGAGTAAAGAAGAGCCCAGAAAAAGTGATGAGAGTATGTCAGAATACAGGAGCTCCCAAACACCAAAACTGGAACAATTTGAGCAATATTAATTATTACATTATAACATTATTTAATATAAATCAAAAATCAAACAAATATCCAGAGTCCATACTGATATGAATAAATGACTAAAGAAACAAAGGAGAAGACACAAATCCTCATGGAGAGAATTCCAAGTAATATATGTAGATATTCTACCTTCAGGAAGATGGAAGTAACACTCTACTCAAGTGTGGGCTAGGAGACTATAATATTTAGAGGTCAAGTGTAAGGAAAACCTGGCAAAGGAGATTAGGAAGTTGTTACCAGAAAAGTAGAAAGAAAATTGATATATGATGTCACTGAGGTCAAGGCAAAGAATTTCACCAAGAAGGGAGTGGTTAACTGCAAGGTCAAGTAAAATTAGGAGTGGAGATCAGTGATTGAGACGGGCAGCAGAGCGCTCACTGCTGACCTTAGCTAGAGCAGTTTTTGATGGAGTGGTATGGACAGAAGCCAGATCAGGAGTTAAAGAGGATATTGTATCTAAATTGTTAGAATTTTTACAAAGAAGATGTATATATGACCTGTATGTGTCAAATAATTTTAAAAGGAAGAAAAGGTGTCTGCCTTTAATTTGTTTCCACATTTTTTTTTAAAGCAAAGATATATTAAAACTTGGAGCAGTCAGAGGGTATAAAGAAGCAGAAATAAAATCATCCAGAATTCTTCCATCCAAAGGTGGTGTTAATGTTTTAGGATTTTCAGGTGTCTCCTGTCCCACTCCCTACAATTTTCCTTTAGGTAGTTGGTTTCATACATATTATGAAATGCTTTTGTATCTTGTTTTATATTGCTTAGCGTTTTTTCTCAGTCATGAATCGCCTTTAATTAGTCATCTTTTAAATTTACAGTCTTGACAGTGAAATAAATCTTAGAATTTTTGCTGTAGTTATTTTATTTCCATATCAAAGCAAGAGAAGTTTATTCCAGCAAAGACTTTATATAAAACCATAATATTATACTTGGTAAGCTGGTGTTTGTGGTTTGGCAATTTCAACTTAGGTTTTGGTGGAGAGGGGTTATCCTTTATTATATTCCTGGGTCAGAGGGTGAAGATGCATGATACTTAGAACTTAAGGAAAAACAAAAATCAATTGTATATGGTTTCCAACCTCTAAGAGCTTATAATCAACAACAGGGCCTACAGAAGTAGGTTAAAAAAAAGAAACTTTAATACAAGGCTAAATGTAATAAATTTCATAAATTGTGTATATTTTATACCCTTTAGAAAGTTATGTAGTTAAACATATGGCAGTATGTCCAGTCAAAGGAATACTATTCAGCAATAAACAAATTAATTGTTGACACTTAGAACAATTTGGATGGATTGCAGGGGCATTGAACTGAATGAAAAGAGCTAATCTCAAAGGATTACCTACTATATGATACCATTTCTACAACATTCGCAAAATGACAAAATTATAGTGATTACTCATTGCTAGGCTGAGTTAGGATTAGAAGAATGGTTGAGCTGTACACATGCAGAAGCACACAAATAGCACACATGGAAGCTGATGAAATCCAAACCAAGTCTGTACCTTAGTTATCAGTATTGTATCAAGGTCAATTTCCTGGTTTTGACAATGTGCTATTATGTTAGGTATAATCAGGGGAAGCTGAGTGAAAGATACATGGGAACCCTGTAATATTCTTTTAATTTCTTGTGAATTGAAAACTATTTCAAAATAAAAAGTTATAATTTTTTTAAACCCAAGATAAACTAGTTTAAAAAGAGGTTCAATGAAGAGAGAGCTACCAGCTTAGAGAGCTTTCGAGATGGGCTTTGAGAGGAGTTAATGAGTTAAAGTGTTTCAAACCCTTACTTTTGCCAGGCACTCTCCAAGCACTTTGTGATATTATCCATTTCATCCTCGTGACAACCTTGCAAGGTAGCTACAGTAATCCCATTGAACAGCTCAGGAACCTAAAGCACAATGAGATTAAGGAACTTGTCTACTTTCACTTAGTGCTAAGTGTCAGAGCTAGAATCCAACGTAGTCTGGCTCTAGACTCTAGTCTTTGCCTTCTCCAAAGCATGAGTGAGGTGCCTATTGACACTGGGGGCAGGAAGAAGCAAGTACTATGGTAAAGAAAAGACATTCTCAGGCTAGGGCACACTGTTAACAGAGGCATAGAGGTCTCAATCAAGAGCAATAAAATCACTATGGTTCTTTTCACAGCTGCCCTGGGGTCCACCTCCCTGGGGATTCATTGGTTTGGGATAAGGCAAGCAAAGCTTTGATATTCCTGTTGAGAACTACTGACCTGGAGCCTCAGAATATAGTTTGAAGCCAAATGTAGAAGTCTTGAGGAGGAGAAGGAGATTTTTTTTTTTTTTTTTTTTTTTTTTT
Organism: Aotus nancymaae; assembly: GCF_030222135.1. Taxonomy (NCBI): domain Eukaryota; kingdom Metazoa; phylum Chordata; class Mammalia; order Primates; family Aotidae; genus Aotus; species Aotus nancymaae. The sequence continues at coordinate 51,887,501 of NW_026988421.1, read as the reverse complement.
TGAGATGGAGTCTTGCTCTGTTGCCCAGGCTGGAATGCAGTGGCATGATCTTGACTCAGTGTAACCTCTGCCTCCTGGGTTCGAGCAGTTCTCCTGCCTCAGCCTCCCAAGTACCTGGGATTACAGGCATGTGCCACCACGCCTGGCTGATTTTTTGTATTTTTAGTAGAGTTGGGGTTTCACCATGTTGGTCAGCTGGTCTTGAACTCCTGACCTCAAGCCCCCTCAGCCTCCCAAAGTGCTGGGATTATTATAGGCATGAGCCACCGTGCCCAAGCAGGATTTTTTTTTTCTTAAGTAGGCAAGAGAAAGTCTGAAGATTCCCTTGGTCAACCTCGTGACTCCAGACCCTATGATCCCCTCCCAGCTTGCAAAAGCCACCCTGAACTGTAACTTCAATAACTTTCCACTGCCTACCCCAAACCTAGAAAACCAACTGCTATCCCACCACCCTTTGCTGACTCTCTTTTCAGACTCAGCCCACCCTCCCCCGGGTGAATAAACAGCCATGTTGCTCACACACACACACACACACACACACACACACACACACACTGAAAGTCTGAAGATTCTTGATTAGTGGCTTACCGTATTCATAATTACCCTTCAGAAAAATTAACTCAGTGATACTAGAAAATAGACTAGATTTTAAAAAATGAACTGAATTCCCTATTTGGAGACAAGGATCTACTTTCATATTTTATAGCCTTTCTCTTAAATGTAATAACTTCCATAAGAAATAAAATTAGGATTTTATCCCCCAATGTTATTTTAAAGAAAACCTTTCTTTTCCCAGATGAATAATGTACTTGTGATTCCAATAAATATCACATTAAACAACCAATTATTTCCCAAAGTCTTGTCCTTTATCCCAGACCTCCATTTTTGTAAATGTGAATAAAAACTCCACAATTGGAAATGGAAATATGTCAAATAGAAAGCATCACTAATTGATAGTCAAATCACAAAATAAACTTTTAGCATTAGATGTGGAGAGCACAGAAAACTCCTACAATAATAGCACAACTAAAGGAAAAGTTGGCTGAATGTCTCAGTCATGGAAACAAAAAAGACAGATGGAAAAGCATATTGTTTTTATGTAGTTCAGAAAAGCAGTAAGTAGAGTTCATGTTGCTTAGCCTCTAATAGTTGATAGTAGGTTCAGAGTGATTGTCAATAGGTGGTTCCTATCCACATTTCCCCAAACTGCTCCTTGTTTTCCCTTTTCACTTTGTCATATGAAACCTACCTTGTGCTAGGTATTGTGGTAGATGTTGGGAACTCAGAGGTGTAGACAGCTAGCCACATTTGTGCAGTGATAAACAAGTAATTCCTCAGACCAGCTGGTGACTTCTGCACTAGCTCTCTGAAGACCAGGGCTGCACATGCCACACATAGGTGAGGATCGCTTTCAGATGTTTTCAAAATATTGTTGTTGGACCCCAATCCAAACCTGTCTAACAGTAAGGAGAGTCTGGACATACAGATGGTACAAACACGGTGGAGATGATCCTGGAGTCCTAGAGGAAGACTATGCAGAAAATTATAGTGGACTGGGGGTTGTTTCTTCTTTAAATACCAGGTTCTTTCAAGAACATTGGCATATGTAGGGCTTTTGTTCTTTGTATTGAATATCCTCAAGTTGTGACATTCTTAGTGGTTTTGTTAGCCGTTATGGCTGAGACACACACACACACACACACACACACACACACACACTCAAACATGCTCTTCCTGTCTTGTTGTTGATATGCTGATATATATATTTTTTTTGGCTGGGGCTAGTGAGGTTGAGTTCATTGGCTGCTTATTATCTGTCTCCAGTTTGGTCAATTGTTGATACAACTTTTGACACTTCTGCTTTTCTTGCATTTGATGTTTACTCTTTTGCTCTATTTTCTCTGCTTTATACTTATTCCTTCTCATGACTTTTGCTTTCCTGAATCTCAGTTGAACTCCTGACAGGGTTCGACTTAAGAAAATCATTATTGTGGTGAAAAATATGTCTTAATGTAAGATCTATCCTCTTTTAAATGTACAATACAGTTATTGTTGACTATGTACAATGTTGTGCAGCAACTCTCTTTTGCTATTCATTTTGCTAAACTGAAACTTTATACCTGTTGAGCATCCAGTTCACCACCATTCTACTCTGTGTCTATGAAATTGGCTATTCTCAATTCCTGATATAAGTGGAACCATGTGGTATTTGTCCTTCTGTGACTGGCTTATTTCACTTAGCATAATATTCTCCAGGTTAATATGTTGTTGCATATGGCAGGATTTCCTTCTTTTAGAGTGAATAATATTCCATTACATGTTCATATACACCCTATTTTCTTTATCTGCTCATTTGCTGATGGACAGTGAGGTTGCTTCCACATTTTTGTTATTGTGAATAACACTGTAGTGAATACAGGATTGCTAATATCTCTTTGAGATCCTGATTTCAATTCCTTTGTATAAATACTCAGTGGGATTGCTAGATCATGTGGCACTTCTAGTTTTAATCTTTTGAGGCATTTTCATACTGATTTCCATAGTAGATGTACCATTTTACATTCCTACCAACAATGTATGTCTCCATATCCTCACCACCATCACTTACCTTTTTTTTTTTTTTTTTGATAATGGCCAGCTTAACAGTTGTGAGGTGATATCTCACTGTGCTTTTGATTTGCATTTCCCTGATAATTGTCTTTTCATCTAACTATTGGCACATTTGTGTGTCTTTTCTAGAGAAATGTCTATTCAAGTTCTTTGTGCAGTTTTTCATTGTGCTATTTGAGTTTCTTTGCTTTGAGCCATAGGAGTTACTTATGTATTTTGCATATTAACCCCTTACCAGGTGTATGGTTTACAAGTACCTCCTCTCATTCTATAGGTTGCCTTCTCAGTCTGTTGACTGTCTCCTTAGTGCAGATGCTTTTTAGTTGAATGAAGTCCCCCATACCTTTTTTGCTTTTTTTTGTTGCCTATGTCATATCCAAGAAATCATTGCTAAGACCAATGTCAAGGAGCTTTTCCCTAATTTTCCTTCTAAGAGTTTTAGAGTTTAAGGTCTTAGCCTTTAATCCATTTTGAGTTGACTTTTATATGGAGTGTAAGATAAGGTCCAGTGTCACTCCTCTGCGTGTGAATATCCAGTTTTCCCAACACCATTTGTTGAAGAGATTGTCCTCTTTGCCCATTGTATATTCTTAATGCCCTTTTTGAAGATCAGTTGACCATATATGAATGTTTATTTCTGTGATCTCTATTCTGTCCTAGAACTTAACTTTTATTTCCCTTGTTGTCCGTACCATTTAGGGAGCCCACCATTCTTTTCATCTGTTTGTATTTTTGTAGGTGATTGAGAACTTCTGCAATTTAAAACCTCCTAGATAGTTGAAGACACCAGATAATTGAGCTTAAAATGATACTTAATTTGTTGTTATATTTCAGGTCTATCATATGCAAGTCACACAGTTGGTTTCACGCCACCAACTTCACTGACTAGAGCTGGAATGTCTTACTACAATTCCCCGGGTCTTCATGTGCAGCACATGGGAACATCCCATGGTATCACAGTAAGTGTCCACAGGGTAGGAAACAGCACTTTACTCCTGAAAGTGGTACTGACTGGTGTTTTGGAGATCAGGATCAGTGCCCTTAGATATTTGCCCTTCTTCCTGCCTCCTCCATCAGTTCACCTTGAAACTGTACAGACTTCGAAACAGTTTGATACCAAATTCTGGTATTAAAACTAAAATCCTTCCCAGGAGACAAAACTAACTTCACTTCCTATGAAAAATTACCCTTTGTGAAATATAATTTGAACACTGGCCAATGCTTCGATTGAACTCTGGCCAGCTCCTCGCTATAAAGAATTATTGTTGGTTGCCACAATGTCTAAAGGTATTTATTGTCTGCACCTTCACAGTTCACTGACCTTCAGTATTCTTCCTGAAGTTAGCCTTTCTTGTCATGTAACTCAGAATTTTCTCTCCTTGAATTACAAGGAAGCTTAAGTGCATCTGGTTCCAGCTCTACCCAAGGGAGTTTTTTCTTTAGAGCTGGCAATATAGTTGACAAATAGAGCCATTAGAAATGTAGCTAGTGGAGTGAGAGGATTGAGGGTATTTCCAGTAACAGAAATACAAATATTTCAAAGAATAAATTCTTAAATTTCAAAGAAAAACCCTCTCTTAATAATGCACTTAAGATATTTCTGAAGCTGTTTTGCCAGTTTGATGGACTATATGTAAAAGTAGGAACCTTTTTTTTTTTTTTTTGAGACAGAATCCAACTGTCACTCATGCTGGAGTGCATTGGCACGATCTCGACTCACTGCAACATCTGCCTCCTAGCTCAAGCGATTCTCCTCCCTCAGCCTGCCGAGTAGCTGGGATTACAGGCACACGCCACCACACTTGGCTACTTTTTGTATTTTAAATAGAGATAGGGTTTTGCCTGTTGGCCAGGCTGGTCTCGAACTCCTGGCCTCAGGTGATCTGCCCGCCTCAACCTCTAAAGTGCTAGGATTACAGGTGAGAGCCACGTGCCCAGCCTCAAAAATAGGAAGATTTTTGTTGAGCTGTATCTTTCAGGGTATGGAAAGCTTGTTGGAGATAAGCGGTAGAAGGAATTAGTGGCACACACTGACAGAAAAGATTTAAGGGGATATTTTACAGCTCTCATTGAAGGACCCAAGTCCAACAATTTGTTCAGCACAAGTTGTGCAGTAATTTTATGTAGCTTTTTCATAAGTAGAAGTGTAAAACTGCCTTATTTAAATTTTATTACTGGTTCAGAAACCAGTAGGGATGAAGAAGGAAATCCCTGGTTTCTTGTCTTTGTTGGTTAGTGTTTAATTAGCCCCAGTGCCGAGTCAGGCTGTGTTAGGTAGAATGAGCCATCTGCACCTAGACTGACTTGCTGTTCCTGTGCCCTCCGCAGAGGCCTTCACCACGGAGAAGCAACAGTCCTGACAAATTCAAACGGCCCACGCCGCCTCCATCTCCTAACACACAGACCCCAGTCCAGCCACCTCCGCCTCCACCCCCGCCACCCATGCAGCCCACGGTCCCCTCTGCAGCCACCTCGCAGCCCACTCCTTCGCAACATTCGGTGCACCCCTCCTCCCAGCCTTAATGCATGAGCTTAGTCTGAATTTCAAGTTGGGACTCATCCAATGGAGCCGTCTACTCAACGCCAAAGGCTTCCTTCTCTGGCATATTCGGATCTGACTTATTTGCACTGAGGTTATCTAGGCTTCACTATCCATTGTGTTGTAAATGTTTGTCAGAAATGCAGCCAGTGTTGTGGGTCTACAACACTAACCAGACGACTTTTTCCATCAGTGTTTTACTTGAATCTTCATGTACATCCATTCCCTGGCTGGAACCTTCGCTATTCGGTATTTGGTATTTCAGCAGCAGTGTGCAATTTTTGCTTGGCCCCAGAGCTTCATTCTCCTGGCTTTTAGGTTTGTAAAAGAAAAAGAGATATCTTTTTTATATTTTTTCCATGAATTTGCAGAAAATTACTGAGCTGTTGTTACCCTGTTCTCTCATTATAATAGTGTTTACCAAACATACCAGTAATTCAGCACTACAATTCAGACCTTTGAAAATCTAGCTTTCAGCATAGAACAGAAAGTTAGATGAATCAGTGCCCAAGACATATTTTCTGTTTAATAGAACTTTCTACAGATAGACTTTTTACAGGTTATTTTCAGTGTATTATTGACATCCGTGTCTCTCGTAAAACAGATGGCCTGAAGTAATGAATCATGTGGCTGTACCTTCATAAGATAAATGGGATGGATAATTATCGTATATTAAGATGTGATTCTCTTTTTTATCCTTCATGTTAATCTACCTAACCTGGCCCCCTCTAACATGAGTCGATAAATGTTGTCCTACTCACCCGTGGTTTCAATGGCTAATTAGAATGTGCTATTTGATTTCTGCTGCAGAAGGCAGTGTGATTATAACAAAAACAATGTGGCTTCCCTCTTTCATTCTTCATTTGTGTTCTCCTAAAATAGAATTTGAACAAATATTTTAAAGGTGCAAAATACTATTAGAAAATACTATTTGAAATGGACATTATAGGAATATCTTGGTGTAATGGCCAGAAAAATACTGTATTGCTTGGCAGACAAGAAAAAAGGTCTAAAGAAAAGTAGCACATTAGCATTGACGGCTGCTTATTTCACCCAGCATAGCAAGTGCAGTGTATAAAGAAGTATATTCTGAGTATATTATTTCCATTCATTTAGCACAAATAAATCATTTGGTTTCACTTTGCAGTGGAACACTGAGTCACTCTTTTCTTAATACTTGCAACATCTTAATTTTTGTTTTTCAGCAGTTGCTGTTTTGTACTTTGGTAGTAAAGTGATTTTTACCACCTGTGTTTGCATATTTATATATGCTGTGGATGAAAACTTACTAGAGAATGTATATTTTATGACAAGAATGTGTATCTGTTGGATATAATCAGAACTGAAAATTAATTTATCAGTAATTTTTAAGAGTCCATGTTTTGTGACAACCATCTCTAATAACCAATTCTTTATTAAACACACTCCTAAAAATAAGGAACCATGGCATTGTAGATATTTAATATTGTACAGTATAGAAACCTCCATTTTTGCCTTCAAATGCATATTGAAGAGTTAACAGAATGAAAAAAAAAAAAGTCTTGTTGGATAATAGTGCTTGACTAGCATTTTAAGATCTTGAGAGTAAAAGCAACAATAAGATTTTTTTCACCTCTTCCTGTTTCCACCCCCAAACTGAGACCGTCAATCGTTTGGAAGAAACTGTAGGTCTATATAAATTTTATTTATAATGTATGTATAATATACATAATCATAGTACAGTTCTCAGATGCAGGGAAGAAGTTTGGCATTTAATCATTGAGGCTTTAGGTTTTTGATACGATCAGACTGGGCCATGTCAAACCAGGAATTTTCACCAACAGTTCACTGACCCTCCTGGTACATTGCCATTCCAAGGAATTCTGAGAGTAGGCAAACAAATTTTGCCTTCATGGTACAGTTCTCAGTTTTTCTTATAGGAGAAGTATGGTATATGTTTACAAGAATCTTTTCTGAGATCATAGATTTCGATGCTGTGGATAGTGTCTCACACCCAAACGAGAAAGTCCATAATGGAATGATCTTCCCTTAGCTTCCTATCGATTTACTTACCTCTTGAAAGCACAAATATTGAAACATTGCCATATGTTGAATTTTTAAAAAGCACTTGGAGTGAGCAAACAGTTCCTGATAAATGCCTTTTAGAGATAGGTTCTTGACATTCAGGCATCTGCAGAAGTGTTCTGCTGGTTCCCCAAGTCGTTTCACTTCAAAGTAAAACACAGCTCCTTCAAACAGCACTTTTTCAACATAAATCTAGTTGCCTCTCCCTGTGGTGGGCATTCAGAACTGATAGAACAAACACTACTCTTTTGAATTTGATAGTTCATGTCCTTTAAAGTGTTTGACAACCCTATGCGGAGCCTGTAACACTTGGGTAGTACCTGCTAGGACAATTTCTTGGCAATTGTCTAGCTACCAGGGATCAGTAAGATTCAGATTCTGAGCCCATAAAGGCAAGAGCCCCTCTCACCTATGGGAAGCTGACTTCCCTCAGGTGGGCACTTCTTATGGGGACTCATTATGGCTACTGCCATTCTGTTACCCACTCTCCCAGGTGAGCCCTGGATCGGCTCCCAGAAGGCCTTTGTAAAATCAGTAGCCATCCTGCAGGCAGGCGGAAGCAACAGGGGCTTCAGTAGCTTCATTTTCCCGTCTTGCAGACAGAGACCCTTGGCTACCACTGTGCTGCTAATAGGATAAGTACTCTGTTGCCAGATTACCATGCCTTTTATACAAAACCAAATTAACTTACCTAATACCTGACACCTCTCTGGGCTCTGAACTGCTTTTTCTCATCAAGCATGCTAGCACTGTAGACAGAATTCTAGAAATTTGGCAGATAGTGGAAGTCTTTAATTGAACTTACTCCTTTGTTGACTGAAAGGAGTTTTAAATTCTGAGCTCCTGAGATACTGACTAGCAACCATGGAATGAATGTGTGACCAGAATGTGGCTTTGACACCAAGTGCTGCTGTCCCTTTGTAATTGGCTTCTAATGGATTCAACCAGAAATAATTGATAATGTGAATTTTTGTTAATTGTTCACTTGTAGGAAAATAGAATATGTAGACATGAACTTTTCCTGCACGAAGCCTTGCTTTTAGAGGATGCCCTATAAGGCAAGAAAAAGCATAGTAACTTGTGCTTTGAGAGCTCAATATTTGTATCGTATCAGTACAGAAGAAATATTTCTGTGTAACTTGATCTTCTGTCTAGTACTTGTCTTATAGGTAACCAACACTGAAAACTTTGTAGTGATGACTACCAAAGAAATACATAGTAAAACAACCTTTTATTTCCAAATTGTTAAAGAGCCAGCCATTGATGCTGCTACATGAGTTCCATGCTCAAGAGCCATTGTAAGAGATTAAGGGGTTTCTAGGTTTTTGGTGTTTTCTTGTTTTTTTTTCTTTTTTCTTTTTAATTTTTTGATTAAAACATACACACAGCTGTTAGCATAAAGTTATGGGGGCATTTTCTGGGATGCTCAGCAGTTCTCATTAACTGCCAAGCCCAGGTTGCCTCTCGTGAGGCAATTGAAGGAATCCTGTGTCTTGATAGCATGGGTGCTGTGTGTGCGTGTGTGTGTGTGTGCGTGCGTGTGTGCGTGCGCGTGCATTCATGCCTTAACTCGGGTTACTGCTCAACTTTAGTTCTTGACTTAGTCTGCACCGTCATCTAGATTGTTTTGTACATCTCGGTCTGAACTTCATCCTGGCAAAAACAAAGTTGCAGGCACAACAGTTTAAGAATGCATTCCTCCAGAAGAGTATCTGGTCAGATTGACCCTGAGCCTTCTTTGGACTTTATTTGGAACTTAGCCTGGAAAGCAAAACTGGACTGTCCAACAGAAAGATATCAACAAGGAAAAGAGGAGAGCCACGCGCTAGCATGCCTTTTGCCTCTGCATATCTGTGCACACTGTATGTTGTTCATGATAGCTTGTCTACAACTCGACTAGGTTGGAGTTCTGGTAATAGTGGCAATCTTGACATTCTTGGTCAGAGTTTAGAGAGATGTAAGACTTTCTTATTTACTCCTTTATGTTGATTAGTCTTTGATACATGTGCTGAATCAGAAACCTAAATAAAGATAATTTTTTAAAATGTACCTCTTGAGCCTTAAAGTCTATCTCTTTTCATTTCACTCTTTGGGAAAAACAACATTGTTTTCCTGTTGCTTCTGACAGACATCTAACTTAAATTGTAAACTCTAAAGGCTGCCTTAGAAAGTAAACTTAAACAGCTGGGTGCAGTGACACAAGCCTGTAGTTTCAGCTACTCAGGAGTCTGAGGTGGGAAGATCACTTGAGCCTGAGAGTTTGAGGCTGTAGTAAGCTACAATGGCACCATTGCACTCCAGCCTGGGTGCCAAAGCAAGATCCCATCTAAAAAAAAAAAAAAAAAAAAAAAAAAATGTAAACTTAGGAAAATGGCATGAAAGGGGCTGGCATAAGTTTTATTTGTTTTTGACAGAGTCTCACTGTTGCCCAGGCTGGAGTGCAGTGCTGCAATCTTGGCTCACTGCAGCCTCCACCTTCCAGGTTCAAGCGGTTCTCCTGCTTCAGCCTCCCAAGTAGCTGGGACTACAGGTGTGCGCCAACATGCCCAGCTAATTTTTGTATTTTTAGTAGAGAGAGACAGGGTTTCCCCATGTTGACCAGGCTGGTCTCAAACTCCTGACCTCAGGTGATCCACCCACCTCAGCCTCCCAAAGTGCTGGGATTACAGGTGTGAGCCACCATACCCAGCTAATTTTCTTTCTTTTTTTTTTTTTTTTTTAAGCCTTTTCAGTGAACTTTATAATGGATAAATTTCAAAAACAGTAACAGGAATGGGAAGAGAGAGCAGATCTTAAAACAGCAAAAGTGAGAATGTTCCAAGTACTGATTGGTGTGTCTGATATAGTGTAGCCTCACGTAATATAAGGCAAGCACACAACGCACAACAGGTATAACGATGAGTGAGCAGAAAGCTTTCTAGCTTAATTAATAATTTTGTTTCTTAATCAGAGTGCTGGCTACCTGGATGTATTGAGGTTTTGAAAATTCACTGAACTGTACACTAACGATTTGTGCACTGCTCTGTATTTGTGTTACATTTCAGTTTAAAGCAGTAAAACTAGGAGGTTTTGAAAAGGGAAGCCACGCCCATTTCCAAAACGTTACATACAAACACATATATGTACAGGATTTGGATGTCACATCTGGGATGTTTCTTAAGCTTTAAAGTTTCAATCCATCTGTATGGTGTTTTTTTCCTCTGCTTTGTTGGAAACATGGCTTTGGGATCAATTCTAGGTTTGAATACCAATTATTTCCCTGGGATAGTTACTTAACTTTTCTGAGATTCAAGTTCCTTACCTGTAAAATAAAAATGTTATGTGCCCGGCTAGAATGAGAAAATTGATGCGAAGGTACAGTATAGTCCTTCACACATAAAATAGGACATGGACTAGTCTCTTCCATATCCATCCAATGACTGAATATTTGGGGTAATATTTTAGACATGCTTGGGGGGCATATGGTTTGTCAGTTGCATTTTCGTAAGCCCATAGTAGTTAGAGTCCACATTCTGTGGAAGAAATGCACAGTATTCAGCGGGATCCTCTTAGGAGTATGGTTTTCAAGAACCCATTTGTGATGCCATTTTTTTTTTTTTTTGAGACGGAGTTTGTCACCTAGGCTGGAGTGCAATGGTGCCATCTCAGCTCACTGCAGCTTTTATTTCCTGTGTTCAAGCAATTCATCTGCCTCAGCCTTCCAGGAAGCTGGAATTACAGGTGCCTGCCACCACGCCCAGCTAACTTTTTGCATTTTGGTAGAGACGGGGTTTTGCCATGTTGTCCAGGCTAGTCTCGAACTCCTGACCTCCGTTGATCCATCTGCCTCGGCCTCCCAAAGTGCTGGGATTACAGAAGTGGTGTGATGCCATCCTATGAGTACAGACTATTTAAATCCAGGCTGTTTTCTATATAAAAGTAAACCTTCAGTGAGCTTTGACTGACTCTGGGTTAAGCAGGATTCCATTTTAACTCAGTGAAAGCAATAAGTTTTTAATTTGGTTGAAATGACCAAATGACAACACTCCTCTCTACCCACGGAAGCTGGATTTTAGTTGTAGCCTGGTGAAAATATTAGCCAAGGAATTACCCAGGACGTCTGGATTCAGGTCTTATCTTCGTCCTGCCCTAGCTTGAATGTTCTATTGGTGGAGATAGCTGTTTTTATTTCAGGTTGAGTTTGAAGAAAATAATTTAAACAAAAAAGTGCTCAAAAACAAGTAAGTAAAGGTTAAGCTGCATGTGTACTTTATAAAATTTTAATATCTTTTAAAGGCTGTGTGTCCACATGGTGCTTCTAAAATTGAAACGGTTGGTCTAGAACATTTTTTGTGTTTATGTAAAACTCTTAAGTAAATCTAAGAGGTCCTTGTTTTAACATGTAGGCTATTTAAATTAAAAACTTGTGGAAATGCAATTATATTCTGTCATATAATTCAGCTCAAACTTTTAAACATTCTCTTTAGAAAAACAGGAAGAAGTCTGTGCATGGTAAATTATGGTTTGTGTCTGATGTGTATGTTGACATGAGAGTTTGAATTTCTGTTCCTTAAAATTTTCTGTCCAATATCAACTGTGATTTCGTATTGCATTGAGTGCTATTGAGCTAAACATATTTAGATCTTTTTCCAAAGGTCTTATTTTCTGATACTCCACTGATAACTTAGTGCAGCTTTCAAGATTACTAAGTACATCAAGAGGAGATCTTAGTAATATTAAATTTTTCATCTTAACAAAAAAGGGAAAATCAGACTCAGAAAAACAGATGTTTTCTCAGGGAAACAATGATGGAATTAGCAGACAAGGATGTGAAACGAGACTTATAAATGTTCTCCATGTGTTTGAGAAGACAGAGCGAAGCATAAACATGGTAAGAAAAATTTAAAAAACCTGCCAGGTGTGGTGGCTCACGCCTGTAATCCCAGCACTTTGGGAGGCTGAGGTGGGCGGATCACCTAAGGTCAGGAGTTGGAGACCAGCCTGACCAATATGGTGAAACCCCATCTTTAAAAAAAAAAAAAAAATAGAAAATAAAACCTAAATTGATCTTTAAATATAAAAAATACAATATCTGAAATTTAAAACAAAAATCATTTAAGTCTTTTCTGGATTTATTTTTATACTCTTTGACTGTACCTGAGAAACATTAAAAGGCACCCCTGCTGGTCAGTCACGGGCAAAATGACTCATGCCTATAATCCCAACAGTCCTCCCAGCCAAGACAGGAGGATTGCTTGAAGCCAGGAGTTTGAGACTAGCCCGATCAACATAGTGAGACCCCCATCTCTACTAAAAATTAAAAATTAGGCCTGGTGGTGCACGCCTGTTTTTCTAGCTACTCAGGAGGCTGAGTCAGGAGGATCACCTGAGCCCAGGAGTTTTAAGCTGCAATGAGCTATGATCGTGCCACTGCATTCCAGCCTGGGCAACAGAGTGAGACTCTGTCTAAAAAAAAAAAAAAAATTGGGAGGCCGGGCGCGGTGGCTCACGCCTGTAATCCCAGCACTTTGGGAGGCTGAGGCGGGTGAATCACGAGGTCAAGCAATCAAGACCATCCTGGCCAACATAGTGAAACCCCGTCTCTACTAAAAATATTAAAAAAAATTAGCTGGGCGTGGTGATGCGTGTCTATAGTCCCAGCTATTCGGGAGGCTGAAGCAGGAGTATTGCCTGAACCCGGGAGGTGAAGGTTGCAGTGAGCCGAGATCGCACCACTGCACTCCAGCCTGGCGTCTGGCGACAGAGCAAGACTCTGTCTCAAAAAAAAAAAAAAAATGGGGTTGTTGGCGGGCAGAGAACTGTTTAAATTCAAGTTAAGCGTGATCTACTTTTCTCTCACCAGGGGATCTTTGCCTGTGTTCTGGTAGACCACAATTGGGAAATTATTAACCCTGGGGACTTACTACCGAAATCTATCACATTGATGTTGGTCATGAAGCCTCGAGGCTTAGGGTAGCCAGGTACTGCAGAAGGAGTCCTGTGAGTTCAAGTCTGGTCTAAGTGCAATTTTTAAGCTTCTATTTCCTCTTCTATAAAAGAGGAATGAGAATGATGTCTTCAGGATCAAATGAACATATTAGTGTTAAAACTTTAGATGCCATAAGGTTCTTTTTTTGTATTGTAATTCACTATTTCCAATATCATTTCATTCATCCTACAAAGACTCTTAAAACACCAATTATATCAGCCAGTGTGTGTGGCACTGAGAATGCAGTGGGGAGCAAGGAAGCTGCAGTTCCTTCCCAAGTGCGGTGAGTGTTGGGGTCGGAACTCCCCAGCATCAGAAGAAAGGAAGGGTCAGAGAAAGCTTCCAAAGGAATTGATCTTTAAGCAGTTCATTGAAGAACAGGTGGGATTTAGGTGAAGGGTCTTGGATAGAAGGATCAGCCTGTGTGGAGATGAGGGGGCTATAAGAGCCTTGATCCAGGTGGTGACTGTTTGGGGTCACTGAGACAGATGGGTGCAGAAAGCTTACTTGCAAGGTGATTCCTGGAAGTAGAGGGAGAGTAGAGAAAGTGAGGCCAATGAAAGGTAAGTTAAGAGCTGGTTAGCGAGTGGGCAACCGGAGCTGAAGGCCACCAGGGTATCCACAAGGAATAACTCAGAATGTGCTTCAGCATTGGGGTCCACTGGCTCCTTTCACCCATTGGTTGAAGGTGCCCCTGGAGAGAATGACCCCCCAGCCCAATTTGGGTTTTCTGGATTGTGTTTAAGAGGCTTCCTCAAAGGCCCAAGGCAGCAAAGCCTCAATGAAGGTTGCTGGCAAGGTTAATGAGTGTCCACAATGAAATCAGGTGGGCCACAGGGCTTGATGCCTTGCACTAGGTCTGTTACAGGTGGCCTGGGGGCTAAAAAGCTCTCACCATCATTTGGTTTGGCCTGAACAGTTCATGAACATTTGAAATACTTTTTAATTTAAAAATGAAGGCTGGGCACCATGGCTCACACCTGTAATCTCAGCACTTTGGAAAGCTGAGGCAGGCAGATCACCTGAGGTCGGGAGTTCAAGATCAGCCTGACCAACATGGAGGAACTCCATCTCTACTAGAAATACAAAATTAGCTGGGCATGGTGGAGCATGCCTGTAATCCCAGCTACTTGGGAGGCTGAGGCAGGAGAATCGCTTGAACCCAGGAGGCAGAGGTTGTGGTGAGCCGAGATCATGCCATTGTACTCCAGCCTGGGCAACATGAACAAAACTCCATCTAAAAAAACAAACAAACAAAAAAAAAAAAAAACAGTAGACTTGTGTTTGTAAAAACCCAGATTCCTAATTTCTCTTGAAAGGCAGGGCCTCAGGGCCTCATCCCTCCATTGCACAATCAGCTAGGGCTGAACGATACCAACGATACCTATCCCCTGGCATAGATTATTTCAGGTGTGAAAGAAGTTTGATATGGCTGGAGCTTATGTGCATTCTTGGAAGGGAGAAGTAAGAATTTGGAGAGAGGTCTGCACCAGAAGTTCCTAGCACATGTCCAGCTAATAATAAGATAGTTTGTAGACAAGGGACTGTGATAAATCAGTATTATAAGCCTCAAGGTTGGTCAAGATATGAGGTAAGATCACAGTGTTAGTGCGTTCTCTCAGCTGTGACACTATCTAATTTGCTCCTTACTCTCCTTACTATATATTCCATATATAGCATGATTTCAGCAAGCTGAGATGAGGATGTGCTCACGGGTCTAGAGTTACAGAGATGAGTCAGATAGGCGTATGCTGATAAATGTTCAACACTTCTGCTTTCTGAGAGGATTTTTATTGCTTGCTGATTGTTGTAGTGTAAATACCCCCCACCACAGCTGATTTCAATCCACCAATGTGAATTTGTTGAACTTGGAGAGACATGTGCCATAGTATACCATTGTGTAGTTTTTCTACCATACAAATATATTAAATATAAATAACCTTAAGAGCATGATAAAAGTACAATGTAAAATAATTAGGAAGGTGGGGCATTTTGACTGTGTACCCCCTTTGTTCTTAATATAAACTTTTGAAGTGTCATTCTATATAATTTTTAATATTGTCTACTTAACGACCAGCTCACAAAATTCCTGGAAGTTTAACACTTGGCTCTCGTGAGCTTTTTGAGCTGGTTCTAGCACATCTCTGTGCCTGGGAGGTAGGTGGAAACTCCTTTATGAGAAGGCCCCTGGTGTTTGGAGCACTCATGGCAAATGCACTGGTGACATTAGGGAAAATAATTTATTTTGGGAAGCTCAAATACCATTCACAGCTACAAGCTCAGAACAAGCTTGGTCTGGATTTGGCAGAGACAACAGGTTAGATGAGACTCCCTCAGGAATCTCAAGACAGCAGAGGTAGCTGCTTTTGGAGGAAGGATGCCATGTGTCAAGTGCAATGCTGTTTGTTTTCCTGGGGTATGCTCATCTCAGGAGCTTGAGTATGCAAGTTTCTCAGGCTTTTCTATTCAGTTTTTCCACCCTAGCCTGTCTTTATCTTTCCTCACCATCATCCTAATTTTCAGCCAGGACAGGAGGCCAGAAGTTCATTCCACAGAAGCAGGGAGTTTACAAGGGGCCTGAGGAGCTCCACTGGGCGATCACTTTTCTTGCAGCTGTGCTGTTGTCAGGCAGTCTAGACTAGGCGGGCTGCCCCTCATCCAGTTCCTCTTTGTCTGGGTCTGACTATAAACTGAGACACGTAAAGTTTAACTGACTTGGCAAGAATCATGCATGCAGTAAATGCAAAGGCCAGACAGTCTGGCTCCAGAATGTGTGATCTTAACCACTTGATGGGAAAAAGTTGGTAACAAGGTGGGTGTACATACTGTGAGGCAGGCCTGACAGACTTAAGGAATTTCAGAGTAGGGACCATTGGCAACTGTCACGAAACCCTTGGGAAGCTATTGGAGATGTCAGAGCAAAGAGGAGGGGGGCTGATATTGGGTAGTATTGGAGAGCAAGGAAGACTGTGAACTCTGTTTGGAGAGGCGCTTGTGTGTATATGTGTGTGTTGTCTGAGCATGCTCTCAGAAACAAAGAATGCACCATTCAGCAGCTGTGTGATCAAGGATGCCTGGACCGAAGGGGAAAAGGATTGAACACTCTCTGGACAGTTGATACGAAAGAATGATGGTTAATTTCTAGATATGATAATGGTATAGGGCTTATATTTCCTTTTTGTTGTTTTAAGGGGTTTGTTTGTTTGTTTAGACAGAGTCTCACTCTGTTGCCCAGGCTGGAGTGCAGTGGCATGATTTTGGCTCACTGCAGCCTCCACCTCCTGGGCTCAAGGCGTCCTCTCACCTCAGCCTCCCATGTAACTAGGACTATAGTTGCACACCAACATGCCCTGCTAGTTTTCATATATTTTGTAGAGATGGAGTTTTGCCTTATTGCCCAACTGGTTTTGAACTCCTGGGCTCAAGCAGTCCACTTGCCTCAGCCTTCCAAAGTGCTGGAATTACAGTCATGAGCCACCACACCAGGACCATTTTTAAGGTTTTTATTCTTGGCTATAGCTATTAACCTGAGAACTGAGGCCTTAGATCCATGGGAAATATCAGGACCCTGGAATGAAGGTGCTGGGGAAGTTCACATCTCACATTCGGGGAAGATTCCACGTTTACTATGGGATCATGAATTTGGAGGAGCTTTCCCCATAATTATGAGTTCAAAGGCTTACTCAGCAAAGCCAACAGGGAGTTGACAGGGTTGCCTGCGAGGTACCAGAGTATGGCCTGTGGTATGGTTTGGCTGTGTCTCCACCCAAACCTCAACTTGAATTTTATCTCCCAGAATTCCCACATGTTGTGGGAGGGACCCAGAGGAGGTAACTAAATCATGGGGACCTATCTTTCCTGTGCTATTCTCGTGATACCGAATAAGTCTCATGAGATCTGATGTGTTCATTCAGGGGTTTCTACTTTTGCTTCTTCCTCATTCTTTCTCGCTGCCACCATGTAAGAAGTGCTTTTTGCCTCCCATCATGATTCTGAGACTTCCCCAGCCATGTGGAACTGTAAGTCCAATTAAACTTTTTATTTTCCAGTTTCGGGTTTGTCTTTATCAGAAATGTGAAAGTGAACTAATGCAGTTAATTGGTACCAGTAGAGTGGGGCGTTACTGAAAAGATACCTGAAAATGTGGAAGTGACTTTGGAACTGGGTAACAGGCAGAGGTGGGAACAGTTTGGAGGGCTCAGAAGAAGACAGGAAAATGTGGGAAAATTCGGAACCTCCTAGAGACTTGTTAAATGGCTTTGACAAAAATGCTGATAGTGATATGAAAAATAAGGTTCAGGCTGAGATGGTCTCAGATGGAGATGAGGAACTTGTTGGGAACTGGAGCAGAGGTGACTCTTGTTATGTTTTAACAAAGAGACTGGTGGCATTTTGCCTCTCCCCTAGAGATTTGTGGAACTTTGAACTTGAGAGAGATGATTTAGGCTATCTTGTGGAAGAAATTTCTAAGCAGCAAAGCAGTCAAAGGTGATTTGGGTACTGTTAAAAGCATTCCATTTCAAAAGGGAAATAGAGCATAAAAGTTCAGAAAATTTGCAGCCTCATGATGCAGTAGGAAAGAAAAACCCATTTTTTTGAGGAGAAATTCAAGGGCTGCAGAAATTTGCCTAAGTAGCAAGAAGCCTAATGTTAATCCCCAAGACCATGGGGAAAGTGTCTCCAGGCCATGTTAGAGAACTTCACAGAAGCCCTTCCCATCACAGGTCCGGAGGCAGGAGGCCCAGGAGGAAAACGTGGTTTTGTGGGCCGGACCCAGGGTCCCCATGCTGTGTGCAGCCTAGGGACTTGTTGCCATGTGTCCCAGCCACTTCAGCTGTGGCTGAAAGGGGCCAGTGTAGAGCTCAGGCTGTAGCTTCAGAGGGTGGAAACCCCAATCCTTGGCAGCTTCCACGTGGTGTTGAGTCTGTGGGTGCACAGAAGTCAGGAATTGAAGTTTGAGAACCTCCACCTGGATTTCAGAAAATGTATGGAAACACCTGGATGCCCAGGCAAAAGTTTGCTGCAGGGGCGGGGCCCTCATGGAGAACCTCTGCTAGGGCAGTGCGGAAGGGAAATGTGGGTTTGGAGCCCCCACACAGAGTCCCTACTAGGGCACTGCCTAGTGGAGCTGTGAGAAAAGGACCACAGTCCCTCAGGCCCCAGAATGGCAGATCCACCGACAGCTTGAACTGTGTGCCTGGAAAAGCCACAGACAATGCCAGCTCGTGAAAGCAGCTGGGAGGAAGGCTGTACCCTGCAAAGCCACAGGGGCAGACCTGCCAAGACCATGGGAACCGACCTTTTGCACCAGCATGACCTGGACGTGAGACCTGGAGTCAAGGGAGATCATTTTGGAGCTTTAAAATTTGGCTGCCCCACTAGACTTCAGACTTGAATAGGCCCTGTAACCCCTTGGTTTTGGCCAATTTCTCCCATTTGGAATGGCTGTATTTTCCCAATACCTGTGCCCTCATTGTATCTAGGAAGTAACTAGCTTGCTTTTGATTTTACAGGCTCATAGGCAGAGGGGGCTTGCCTTGTCTCAGATGAGACTCTGGACTGTGGACTTTTGGGTTAATGCTGAAATGAGTTAAGACTTTGGGGGCCCGTTGGGAAGGCATGATTGGTTTTGAAATGTTAGGACATGAGGGTCCCAAACCTCAACTTGAATTGTATCTCCCAGAATTCCCATGTGTTGTGGGAGGGACCTAGGGGGAGGCAATTGAATCATGGGGGCCAGTTTTTCCCGTGCTATTCTCATGATAGTGAATAAGTCTCATGAGATCTGATGGGTTTATTAGGGGTTTCCACTTTTGCTTCTTCCTCATTCTCTCTTGTGGCCGCCATGTAAGAAGTGCCTTTTGCCTCCCACCATGATTCTGAGGCTTCCCCAACCATGTGGAACTGTAAGTCCAATTAAACCTCTTTTTGTTCCCAGTTTCTGGTACATCTTTATCAGCAGCATGAAAGCAAACTAATACAGCTGGAAAAGGGCAGTACTCCAAGCAGCAGATGATGCAGGTTTAAGGTAGACTCTTCCTTAATTTATGGTAACTCCTACATTCTCTTTAATCTTTCTGGGTTTCCCCCCCACTACTTTTTATTAATGCAAAAGACACATTCAACCTGTTTCTTATCTCTATAATAAAAATACTTTAAAAATATATGTATATTTTAGAGGTTTGTAAATGAAATATTTGCAGAGACAATGACATGATATCTTGGATTTGCCTTGAAATAATTCATGGAGGATGGAGAAGTGAGTGTGGATATTGAGGAAGTAAGATGTCAGTTGCCTAGGTGATGGATACCTGAGTATTCATTATACTTTCTCTACTTTAGTATGTGTTTAAAAATTTCAGAAATTGAGATAATGGGAATCAACAGAGTTTTTTTTTAAACTTTTAAGTTCAAGGGTGCATGTGCAGGTTTGTTATATAGGTAAACTAGGTAAACTCAGGTCACAGGGGTTTGTTATACACATTATTTCATCACCCTGGTATTAAGCCTAGTACACATTATTTTTTCTCACCCTCTTCCTTCCCCCCACCCTCTACCCTCTGGTAGACCCCAGTGTCTGTTGTTCCCCTCTATGAGTCCATGTGTTCTCATCACTTAGCTCCCCCTTTTCAGTGAGAACATGTGGTATTTAATTTTCTGTTCCTGCATTCATTCACTGAGGAAAATGGCCTCCAGTTCTATCCATGTTCCTGCAAAGGACCTGATCTCATTCTTTTTTATGACTGCATAGTAGTCCATGGTGTATATGTAGCACATTTTCTTTATCTAGTCTACCACTGATGGACATTTAGGTTGGGAATCAATAGACTTTTAAAGATGAGAAGGAAGAAGGGAGTGTTAGAAAAAGTGCTAGAGATTATGGTTTTTGCCAGCAGGCAATGGTATTTTATACACCACCCTCCAACGTGAGAAACATAGCAAGGAATTGAAGGAATTGTTCAGAACTGAACTGAAGTTGTGGGCCCTGGGCAACTTGTTTGGAGTGACTGACATACTGGTTAATTTGAAACCAAAAGAATGTTCTTTTATTCCCTTTTTGTTTCTGTCTATACTTTCCCACGGATAACAGGGCTGGCATGGTAGGGACTTCCCTTTTGTTTTGGAAAGACCACTGCCTGCAGTTGCCCTGTGGTGTTCTAACTTTTTAGTTGGGGTGTGATACTGCTGTCATTATGTTGTGAGTTGACCTCATTGCCCTCTAGGACCAGAAGAAAGTTGGGGTGAATTCACATAACTTGTAAGTCCTGATGAAGTTACATCAGTACTGAGGCTTCTGAAGAAATAATCTACATTTAGCCAAATATCAGAGTAAGGTATCTATGAGTGTGTAGGACCTGAAGAACTAGATCCGGAAGAGGAAGTCCTTTAGGCTTTATTTTACTGCAGTTTTTCCTTTTTGTGTGTGTGAAAATATAAGGTTCAGCTTTGGGGTGCTTTTTTTTTCTTTTTTTTGAGATGGAATCTTGCTCTGTCCCCCAGGTTGGAGTGCAGTGGCGCAATCTTGGCTCACTGCTACTTCTGCCTCCTGGGTTCTAGCGATTCTCCTGCCTCAGTCTCCTGAGTAGCTGGGACTACAGGCACCTACTACCACACCTGGCTAATCTTTGTACTTTCAGTAGAGACAGGGTTTCACCATATTGGCCAGGCTGGTCTCAAACTCCTGACCTCAGATAATCCACCTCCCTCAGCCTCCCAAAATGCTGGGATTACAGGTGTGAACCACTGTGCCTGGCCTTGAGTGCTTTTAAAAATTCAGGCCTTTCTCTGTTCTGGACATTTGTGACTCACTGTAGAAGGTGTTCAGGTTATGCAATGTATAACCCCAGGTTGAGTAGCATGACTGTGCATAAATCAAGGTGCGATATAGAATAAGTGGTCAGTCCTCTGATGGTGTGGCTCTAAGGTGTATTTAATGTCCTTCTTGACCAATTTCAGTAGGTTCCTTGTCTCACTAGCCCTAGGTCAGTACTTAAGAATAGTAATTTTAAAATTTTGTAAATGGCTACATGGACGTGGGCAGCACATTTCTGAGGCTCTGAGCTCCTTCTCTAAGGGTGTCATTACACCTTTAGTCTATTAAAATGGTTTAATAGAGCTAAAAGTAGAAAAATGTAGAATGAAGGAAGCCTCTGATCTTCTCTTCTCTTCTCCTAACTGTCTAAAGGGCTGAATTTGTTGATCTGATTGGATTAGGGTCTAAGTTAGACCCAGGGAACCAGAAAGGTTTCATCAGCCTCTCCTGGTGCCCAGATTTCCAGCCATATTCTTGAATCTGATGAATCCTGCCTTCCTGTTCTATTTCCCCATCTGAAAAGAGGTACTCGATTTTCTTGTTCCTAAAGAAACAGAAATAGTTTGACTCAGCTATCCAAGATGATTTACTGAAAAGGGAATTGTAACAGCTTCGATTAGAAAAGTAGTGATTTTTATGTGTTAAAGCAATTAAAAATCAAGTGCTGTTTTACGTCACTTTCTGTGTGCTTTAGGAAAACAGGTGCCTTAAATTGGCATTAAGATCCTCAGTTGTTAAATTTATTTAATTGCCATTCAGACAAAGTGGAGGTTCTTTATGTTATTAGCATTCTTTATGCTATGAGAGTTCCTTCAAAGGCTAGGGAGAAATTGCTCACATTTTGAATTCAGAGCCAGGTTTGAAGTGTCTATAAGCCCAAACCCTGAAATGAATTTTTGTTTTTGCATGATAAATGACTTATCTCGAATAGTGATCCCCAACCTTTTTGGCCCCAGGGATCAGTTTCACGGAAGACTATTTTTCCACATGGGCAAAGGGTTGGGATGGGGAGATGGTTTAGAGATGAAACTTCCACCTCAGATCATCAGGCATTAGATTCTCATAAGGATTGCACAGCCTAGATCCCTCATATCCATAGTTCACAATAGGTTTCATGCTCCTATGAGAATTTAATGTTGCTGCTTATCTGACAGGAGGCAGAGCTCAGGGAGTAATGCTTACTCCCCACTGCTCACCTCCTACTGTGTGGCCTGGTTCCTAACAGGCCACAGACCAGTATTGGTCTGTAGCCCGGGGGTTGGGGACCTCTGATCTCTAAGGCTGGATCAGCCCTTCAGTGGCTCTAAAGGAGATCCAGCCTATAAAGAGGGGTGGAACTTATCCATTTTGATCTCTACAGGTTAATAAATTACCGAGAATTTCATTACTCTAGGATTTACCCTCCTGTCAAATCTAGCTACAAAGTGATCAGACAGCTCAGTTGATACTAGGTGTGGCTTTCTTTTTTAAACAATTTATCACTGAAATATATGCTTTTGCCGTAGCTACTCTGTATACTTTAAGACCTGGGTCTAGGGTATCTGAATTCCAGTAGTGGCTCTGACACCTGTATCCTTAGATAGATTGCATAACCACTCTGAGTGGTTTTCTTCTTTTTTCTCTTAGACTTGTAAGAGGATGAATGTGTTACTCTGTGTGAAGCTCTTAGAATGGAGACTAGAGCAAGTTAAGCCCTCAATATATGAGAATTGTTATTAAATATTCCTATATTCAATGATTTCACTGCACTAAGATTGTCACAATATTAAATTCTGGTGATAGAAGTCAACTTAGCTTGTCATAGCTCTGTTTTTCTTTTTCAATGCTCATTGTCTGAAAATGCAATTTAAAAAGACCATTGCATTCTTCAAAACCGACTTAGTTTTCTTGGCAGTAGTGATGTGTAAGTGCTGCAGCTAAAATACGGAATATTGTCATTCAGAATTTTTCTGAGTTATATGTACTATATTTTGGAGCCCGTGTTTATTAGGAATTACTCCTGTGCTTTATTCTTATGAAGTTCATGCTTTGACCATGTGATGATATACTGTCAGTCTCCAGAACTGAGTGGTACTCTCCAGTTCGGAGGTACTCACCTGGATTGGCCACACCACTTCCTCCCATTTGCCCAGAATTGCAACTAGGCCAAAATTGAATCAGACTGGACAGAGACATTGGCAACACCCTTAGATGACTGTTCTCTCTTACTTCCTCCCCACGACCCCCACCATCCCAAAGACATTCTCATCTCTTTAAAAACTATTAGGCTAATTAAGGAGAGGAAGTTAGTTTCCTGACAAATATTATTGCTGAAGCATAGTCCTTTAGTTACATATTGCCAGTTGCCTCACTTTGGATAAATCTTTCTGAAATAAGCCAATCTCCTGTCCTAAAACAAAGTTCCCTCACTTGGGATCTCGGTTGTTCTGCTAAGGAAAAACAAAGAGGTTCTTGCTGACTCTAACATTGCCAAAGGATGTGCCGAGCCTGGAGTTTGATGAGTGCTTCCTTCTGCTGCTCTGATGAACTTAACGGGGTATTGGGCTCATGAGGAGGGAATGTGAGGGTTCTTGAATTTTGCTGTTTAAGGAATCATGTATATTTCTTGCTAGGTGCATGGACCTCTTCTTTCAATTTACATTTATCAGACCAGGTTCTGCTTAATGGCAAAAACCAAAATCAGCTTCTTAAAATTTGGGGGAAAATACTTGAAAAATTGCCTTAATCCATAATTCCATGGATTTTTTTTTAATTTCCAATGTTCAATGGCAGTTTTAAACAACAACACTGGCCAGGCGTAGTGGCTCACGCCTGTAATCCAAGCACTTCGGAGGCCAAGGCGAGCGCATCACCTGAGGTCGGGAGTTCAAGACCAGCCTGACCAACATGGTGAAACCCCATCTTAAAAATAAATAAATAAATAAATATAAAATAAGCAACAACACTGTTTTGTAATTTAAGAAGTAAAGTGGAGGGGAGTGGAGGGAAGGAAAAAAAGAAAGAAAGTGGCTGGGCGCGGTGGCTCATGCCTTTAGTAATCCCAGCACTTTGGGAGGCTGAAGCGGGCAGATCATGAGGTCAGGAGTTCGAGATCAGCCTGGCCAAAATAGTGAAACCCTGTCTCTACTAAAAAACAAAATTAGCCGAGTGTGGTGGTAGGCACCTGTGATCCCAGCTACTCGGGAGGCTGAGGCAGGAGAATTGCTTGAACCCAGGAGGCAGAGGTTACAGTGAGCCGAGATCATGCCATTGCACTCCAGTAACAAAAGTGAAATTGTCTAAAAAAAAAAAAAAAAAGAAAAGAAAGAAAAGAAAGTGAGAGACCTGTCTCCAGTAACAAAAATGAGGCTAAGTATTGAAGTTTGCATAATGCATATTAAATCAAAACTAAGGGAATAAGAAGAACTTATTACCATTCTCAGATTGCAGTGGGGTATGTTGGAAAGTGTATAAACTGGGCTTCGAGAGGCAGCATTTCAAGTGTCCTTTGGCCACCTGCCTGCTGTGGTCCTGGATCAGTTCCTCCACACCTCTTGTCAAATGTCTTGCTCTGTGCCTGACACATAGGAGATGCTCACAAACTTCTTGTTTTTCTGTTTCTTATCCACCCAGATCACCTAAACTAGGAGTCCTGGTGGTGTCCTGGACTTTTTGCAGTCTCTCCCCACCCAACTCCAGCAAGTTACCAACTCTTGCCAGTTTTACCTGCAAAGTACTGCTTAACCCTGTCCTCTCTCCCTGACCCCAGGTCAATTTGGTTCATATTGATCATTGGATTTGTATAAAAAATAAATGATTTCTCAGCTGCTTTTCTGGCCTTGAGTCCTGCCCCACCAACCCCTCTTCCACAAATCTTTTTTTTTTTTTTTTCAGAGAGAGTCTTATTCTGTCGCCCAGGATAGAGTGCAGTGGCGCAGTTTCGGCTCACTGCAACCTCCACCTCCCAGATTCAAGTGATTCTCCTGCTCCAGCCTCCTGAGTAGCTGGGATTACAGGCACCTGTCACCACGCCCGGCTAATTTTTGTATTTTTAGTAGAGATGGGGTTTCACCATGTTGGCCAGGCTGGTCTTGAACTCCTGACCTGAAGTGATCCGCCTACCTCAGTCTCCCAAAGTGCTGAGATTACAGGCGTGAGCCACTGTGCCTGGCCTACAAATCTTTCTAAACTAAAGCTGGCTGCATCTCGCTTTTGCTTAGAAGCGTCAGACCCATCTTGCCTATAGGATGAAGTCTTTGACATTATGTAAAAATAGCAAGAACTTTCATAATTCTTACTCTGTGCACTTCTCAACGTTTCACACATGTTAACTCAATCCCCACAACAACTTTATATAAGGATTACTATTATAATCTCCATTTTACAGGTGAGGACTGAGGCATAGAGAGTTTAAGTAACTTGCTTGGAGTTAAACTGCTAGTAAGTGATGAAGCAGGATATTAAAATTTTATACATCGCTGCTTATTCTGACAGTCTTGTCTCTGGCCACTTGTGCCTTATTCTCTATCCTCCAGCAATAGCCAGCTGCATTTCACTCTCACCCCACCCGGATTCACTGGGCGCCCTTGCCATAGTTTTGCTCCTGCTGAGAGCTCTGCCTGGAATGCCT
Organism: Aotus nancymaae; assembly: GCF_030222135.1. Classification (NCBI taxonomy): domain Eukaryota; kingdom Metazoa; phylum Chordata; class Mammalia; order Primates; family Aotidae; genus Aotus; species Aotus nancymaae. Next base: position 51,861,898 of record NW_026988421.1, on the reverse strand, counting down.
TCTCCAGTTGACTCCTTTGCAAATTCTTACTCCTCCTTTCAGAACTTGGCCCCAGCATCACCCTCTCCTTCTGTCAGTCTTCTCACCTGACTCCCTGTGTTGCCCTTACATTCTGGGTGCCCCTCCAGAATTCCTGGAAATAGTAACCAATCCAGGAAGTCAACTAATATAGGAAGCCAAATAATAACCCCCGTAGTAATCTGCCCCAAACAGCCATAACTTGATTAATAACTGACAGTTTTCCTAATTTTTGCATTGGCTTCCAGTTTAGGACCAACCAAATAAAGCAAATATGCACCCCTAAGCCACTACATAGGATGCCGCTTAGCTGCCCCCAGCTTCCCCACACCAACAGCCTGAAGTCTTTTTATTCCCGCCCCCACTATAAAGCATTCCCATTCCTCTACCTGTCTTTGCATCTCTACCAGATGCAAATGATGATGGTTGACTCCCTCCCTAGAGCAGGTTCTGAATAAAAAGCCTTTGCTTGTTCTCATTTGGGTGGTCTTTGTTCACTTCCACAGACTGGAAAAGGTTCCCTGAAGCTCTGGATATTCCATTTATTTTCTTTCTTTCTTGGATCCATTTCCTTTTCTTAGAACACTGGAGAATGTTTTTCACCATCCACAAACATTTAGCAGGGTTGGGCATGTTTGTACAGCACCGGGATTCCCAGGGCTGCCGCTGATGAAAATTTCAGCGAATGTCCCTCTTACCTGAAAATGGAACTAAAACAATTCTTTTCTGGCATGGTGGTTCATGTCTGTAATCCCAGCACTTTGGAAGGATGAGGCAGGCAGATTAACTGAGGTCAGGAGTTCAGACCAGCCTGGCCAACATGGTGAAACCCCACCTCTACTAAAAATACAAAATTTAGTTGTGTATGGTGGTGCATGCCTGCAGTCCCAGCTACTCGGGAGGCTGAGGCAGGAGAATCACTTGAACCCAGGAGATGGAAGTTGCAGTGAGCCAAGATCACACCACTGCACTCCAGCCTAGGCGGCAGAGTGAGTGAGACTCCATCTCAAAAAAAGAAAAAAAAATTATTTTCTGCTTACATGCTGGAACCAGACCCCATGGTCCTCCAGGTTCACATCTAGTGTACCTCTCAGCACTTTCTCACCAATCCCAATCAAATGAAAACATTCAGACCGAGAAACACAGAGTTTTTTTTTTTTTTGAAAAGACTATTGCAGTAGAAGGAGGGGATGATGGTAAGAGGACAACACACTGACCACAAGATCTGCAAGAGTCTCAAGAGAGACCTCGGATGTGTGATCATGAAGGGCAGCTGCTCCATATTCTGGCGCTGGCTCAGGCTGAAGATGGGTCAAAGTTCAGGAGCTTGTTGGGAGGGGAGAAGTCTAGGTGAAGTTTGGTCCAGTCTTATTAGCGGGCATTTTGTCCACATTGGTGAGTGGGGACAAACAATTTGGGTAATCATTTATGAAACAAAACTTGGAGGGTTTGTGTCTGGCCTTGTCCTAAGTAAGCAAGGGGGCATTCACAAGTCTTACCCAAGTCACATGGGGAAGAGTGGTTCTTTGCAGCAAGCTGGTTGGAAGGACAAAGGGAAGGAGGATTTCCCGAGTGCTGTTTTCTAGGAGCACAGGGCTCAGGCAGAGTTCAACACTGTCATCCATTTATGGATGAATGCATAAACAATGTGGTAGATGCGTTCAATGAAATATTATTCAGCCTTAAAAAGGAAAGGAATTCAGACACATGCTACATCTTGGATGCATCTTGAGGACATTATACTAAATGAAATATACCAGTCACAACATGACAAATATTGTATGATTCCACTTATATGAGGTAGCCGAAGTAGCCACATTCATAGAAACAGAATGTAGAATATTGGTTGCCTGGACCTGGCAGGGAGTGTGTGGGGAGTTGTTTAATTAATACAGAGTTTCAGTTTTGAAAAATGAAAAGCTTTGTGGAGACTTTGTGCAACAATGTGCACAAAAATGTGAATGTATTTAACACTACTAAACTGTACACTTAAAAATGGTTTATTGAACAGAGTTTGACCCAAGAAGAAATAAAAAAAAAATGGTTTAGATACCCCACCCTCCAGGGTGCCAGGCAGGGGTGGCCTCCAGGCCTGTTCCCCACTGCCATTGGCAGCAGTGGCCCTGCAGCCCCCCAGCCCTCTCCACCCAGGTCTTGAACCCAGTTAAGAGGCCACTGGCCAGGCCTCCCAGGCAGGTGTTTTATGTTCAGCAATAAAGGTTCTGTCCATTAAAAAAAAAAAAAATGGTTTAGATAGGCCGAGAGCATGGTGGCTCATGCCTGTAATCCCAGAACTTTGAGAAGCTGAGGCAGCAGATCACTTGAGGTCAGGAGTTTGAGATTAGCCTGGCCAACATGGTGAAACACCATCTTGACTGAAAATACAAAAAAAAAAAGATTTGGCCTGCTTGGTGGTGCACTCCTGTATTTCCAGCTACTCAGGAGGCTGAGGGAGAAGAATTGCTTGAACCCAGGAGGCAAAGGTTACAGTGAGCCAAAATCATGCCACTACACTCCAGCCTGGAGACAGAGCGAGTCTTCATCCAAAGGAAAAAAAAAAAAAAAACCGGTTTTGATAGTAAATTTAATGTTATGTGTCTTTTACTACAATTAAAATTTTTTTTAAAAAAAGCCCTCAACATTATCATTATCTTCTTTGATTCAAGATTAATAAATATTATTTAGCAATGAACAACTCAAATTGTTGGTGAATCTCCTGAGTGAGGAGAAACAGGGTCTAAGAAATAATCCCCTGAAGACTCTTGTTTGTGTTATTCCTGCAAAAGCAGCTGAAGCATCTGTTGAGAGGTAGTAGTAAAGGTGAATTGTTTTAGTGTCTTGCTGATCATCCTATAAGGGGGGATGAGTGAAATGAAAAAGAGAAATATTAACATAAAAGGTTATAATAAAGTAAGGAGCCAGGAGTCAGATCCTGAAGCTATCCAGTCCAGCAGATTCCAAGAGGTCGGTGGACAAAAAGCTTTGGGGTCATACGGCACTGCTCGTTGAGTTTGTCGAAGCTACTATGTCAATGTTCTTGGCAATGTTGTCCCTGGTCTTGGTTCCCTCTCACATGAAGGCATGTGTAACCTGAACATTTTATTATACTTCCTTTGAGGCTCAAAGAGTGCCTTTTCCAGGGAGAAACTGGCCCCTCCGTAGTCTGCCTCAGTGATGAGTATTTCAAGATACATATCAAGTCATCCGAGCTTTAAGGCACAGTGCTTCCTCAGGTGCTGAAGGAAGTGGGCAGCTACAAGGCAACTTAGAGTTTCAGTAAGGATCTGGCTTTACAAATTTTAATCTGGATTGTCAGGATTCAGTTCTTGGTGATGCCAAGACAGAGGGAAAGATAAAAATTGGAAATGTTAATTTGAAGGCTGTAGACAGATATTAGAGAAAAAGAAGAGTTAAAATTTGGTACGGTTTGACAATGTGTACAAGATGACAAGATCTAGTACAGGCGGTAACAAAACTTGTTTTTCATATCTGTCGGTTACCTGCAATTTACAAGAGGTTCAAACTAGTTTGAAGACAATGAACAGGACCAAAATCTGGTAACCCACCAGGATGTGCTATAGTTTTCCGTTGAAACACAAAAATTCTCTCCACAGATACTTTCCCCTTTGACCAAAATAATCTCAAAGGACCAGACACAGTGGCTCACACCTGTAATCCCAGCACTTTGGGTGGCCAGGGTAGAAGGATTGCTTGGGGCTAGGAATTCAAAACCAGCCTGGGCAACAGAGCAAGACTCTGTCTCTACAAAAAAAAAAAAAAATTAGCTGGCCATAGTGTCATACTCCTGTAGTCCTAACTACTTGGGAGGCTGAGGCAGAAGGATTGCTTGAGCCCAGGAGTTCAAGGCTGCTGTGAGCTATGATTATACCACTGCACTCCAGCCTTGACCACAGAGCCAGACCCTAGCTCTTAAAAAAATTAAATAGATAAATAAATAAATAAAATAATCTCAAAGAAGGTTTATTCTTGGTCAAAAAATAGAGTTGACGTCATTAAATTTGACCTAATTATTTTAACATATGCAGCAAGAATGGTGATTTAACATATTGGCCCTTTAAAGTTTGCTTTATGGAAGATTTCATAAGGATGTTCAAAATGGACCTTTAAAAACCTCTTGAGGCTTGATTCTTCTGAGAGAGTATTTAAAAAATAAACAAACTCAAACCTCTTGAGGTTAAGAAGCCAAGCCAAGCCAAGAATTCACCATCAGATTTTACCTACATTAATCATAGATTTGAGCAAATTCCTCTCTTCTCAAGGTCACTCAAATAGTCTCAGTTTCCTTGGCCCACTGGGAAGAGAATCTTATTCCTCTGTAAGGCTGAGAACCCCATAAGCTTACCCTGTAAAGTCAGGCTCAGTTCCTTTAAGGCTTATTGGCCATATCTTAATTCATTCTCAAATACGACATTCTAAACAAAGCCTTATTCAGAATAAGCTTTGTTGTATAAGCAATGTTTTCAATTACATCCTCTTAATAAGGAGAACAGATTCTTATTTAACCTATGCAAATAACTATATTGCCATGGAAATAAGAATATTCAATAAAAGTTTCCGAATTCTGGAGGAAACAGGAAGAAACAGTTAAATGTTTTGTTTTTGTTAGTCTACATTTTTTAAGATAATAGCGTAAAAGAGAAAGTAGCCCTCATATCCAGAAAATAGAAAGTTAAAGTATTAGCAGCATTCCAAACAAAACCCAAATGATTCCTCCTCATTTTGCTCAGGCTTATTCTTGCTCTGTTCCATCTTGGGTTAGTAACCTCATGAACCTGTTAACTTCTTAATGAGAATGCCAGAAATCCTAGATGGTCCAATGGCATGGGCCCCAACCTATTTAAGCAATACCCTTATAAGCCTGTGCCCATGAGTACTCAGCATGATCTTTTTCTGTGGGGCTCTGAGACTGTCGTTTCTAAGGTCAAAGCACTCTGGTCTATAGCTGATTTGCAAGTGCTTTCAGGGAAGAATCAAAGTAAAACAAACAAAAAAACTATCTCTAGATGCCAAGAGACTGAAAATGACTGTAGTTAATTTATTAATGATAATTATTCAAAAATGAAAGATCTGATGAGTTCATTACAAAACTAATGCAATTGACAAGGAAATTTGGTTGTTTCTGTGACATTTAAAACAAAGCAGTGAATTTAAAATCAAATGGACAGTAGAAAAGTTTTAAAAAAAACATAGGCGGTAACAGAATTGTAAAGAACCTTAGTTCTTTCAAGAGTGAGAAGACTGTTCGTTTAAGTAATCAAAAACATGAAAAACTCAACGTAAAGCACGGAAAATCATTCTGATAAAACAGAATCCTTGCCTTTCAGGTAGATTTCTCAGAAGGTAAAGAAAAGTCTTAACAACCTCTTAAGAAGTACATAAATTTAAAAAAAAAAAAAAAAACAAAAACAGGCCGGGCGTGGTGGCTCACGCCTGTAATCCAAGCGCTTTGGAGGCCAAGGTGGGTGGATCACCTGAGGTCGGGAGTTCAAGACCAGCCTGACCAACATGGTGAAACCTCGTCTTTACTAAAAAAAAAAAAAAAAAAAAAAAAAAAGTACATAAATAATTCAATAAAATTTTGTCATTTAACAGAGAGAAAAGCAGTTTTAATTTTTGTTAGCATGATATTTGATATCAAGGCTCTTTTTAAGAAAAATCTTATAAATAAAGCCACTAAACCTTAGCCAGTTTCAACTATGGCAAATAAAATTCCCTTCCTGTGCACCTTCTACAGGTTTCTACACATTTAGGTTTTGTGCTGCCTATTCTTCTTCATCGTTCTGGAACAGTCAGTCATTCTACTTTAAGACAAAACTATGCTCCTTTCCCTTAACAAAAATACATCCTGAGTACGTTGCATAAAAGTTATTCTTCTCTGCAATTACTTTTCCTAGAGAATCTCATTCACAATATCAATCATGACTTTTTAACTCCTATTTAACAGAGATAGCTATGAAGTAGATAGCTGTAAGCTGTCAGACACGACAATTTTGTAGCAAAGCTTACGAATATACACTTTACAATGTTTTACAGCTTAGATGTCCTTATAATACAACTTCTCCATGTGGCAAAATACATAGAGCCTTAAAATTATGCCTAATGATTAATATTTCAGTATTTTATATTATTAGAAATGATGTAGATATTTAATAACTGTCCATTAACTAACTTAAGCTAGCATAAGTTTCAAGTTACCAAAAAATCTTGGAGACCGTCTTCAAGCTGACATACCACAAAACATAATTATTGTTAAAATAAAGTTTGTCAGAATAATAATTTACTTAAACACACATCTCCAGTTTTCATCATCTTAAACATCTAGGAAACATAATGCTAGTTTATTCAATCAGTAAAGCTGTCTAAGTTCCAGAAAAATAAGCCCAAATAGAATACAAATGTATGCCTGCATTTTGCTGAACTTGGAGAACTCAGAAGACAGCTCTTTCTATCAAAAGACAAATATTAAAGTAGTCCTTTTTTTAAAAAAGAGTTACCTAAATTTTATGAATTTGAATTCTTAAAACATTTGCATTAGTTTTTTATAGAAATACTTTTTAAAGTATTCGAAGCCCAATTTTACCACCAACAGGGTGGCTTAAAACAACAGAAATTTATTGTGTCAGTTCTGGAGACTAGAAAACCAAGATCAAGGTGTCAGCAGGACCACGGCCCCTCTGAAGGCTCTGGGGGAGGGTCTTTCTTTGCCTCTAACTTGCTTCTCTGGTGGTTTCCAACAGTCCTTGGTATTCCTTGGCTTGTGGACACATCACTCCAATATCTGTTTCCTTTGTTACATGATGTCTCCCTGTGTGTCTGACTATGTCCTAATTTCCTGCTTCTTACAAGGACTTGGGTCACTGGATTAGGGCCCACCCGAATCCAGCATGATCTCATCTTGATTACATTAGCAAGGCCCTATTCCATATAGGGTCACATTCACAGGTACTCAGGATTTGAGCTTGAAAATGTCTCTAGCGGATGCAGTTCAATCCGGAACAGCTAATAGTGGGCCTAGTGTTCTGAACACTCATCAGTCAGCTGCAGAGTGGGGTGTCCATGCCCCAGGGACCCGTAAAGATGGACCACTGGAAGTGTGTTAAGAAAACACTAGAATGTCTATTTATTTTTACGTTTCTTCTTTGAGAAATTGTATTTGTACTCAAGCTTTCTCCTGATAACATTAAAAAAAATGGTATTTGTATTTTGTGATGTAAACGACATATTTACAATAGTACATGCATATGTTCTATAAATGAAAATACACATATTCAGTGGATACTCAAAATTTTTGACTTGACCAGAGAATGGGAAAAAAAGAAAGGCCCTATACCTATTCCACTCCTTCTCTCCCATCTATTAAACTGGGTATCACTAGCATATTAGTTTCTCTTTTTCACAGTTGCCTCAGTAGAATAACTCTCCACTGTGTGAGCTTTGTAGTGAGGTGTCCACCCCCACCCATCACAGCATTTAGCTGAAAAAAGGTTTAGTTTGACAAAAGACCAGTTACTAGGTCTGAGCCAGGGTGACACGTAGCTGGAATCTTAAGAATGAAGCAATTGGCTGTGTGCAGTGGCTCACGGCGGTAATTCCATCACATTGGGAGGTGGAGGCAGAAGGATCACTTGAGTCCAGGATGCAAGACCAGACTGGGAGCATAGCAAGACCTCATCTCTACAAAAAATGAAAAAAAGAAAAATTTAGCTGGGTACAGTGGCACATGCCTGTGGTTTCAGCTACTCAAGAGGCCAAGGTGGGAAGATTGCTTAAAGTCAGGAGTTCAAAGCTGCAGTGAGCTATGATCATGATACTGTACTTCAGCCTGGGTGACAGAGTGAGTATCTGGTCTCTATTTAAAAAACAAAAAGAAGCAATTTAACAAGCATTGCTCCATAAAGAGATAAGTAATGTACCTTTATATATTTCAATAACTTTTCTCTAATTGTCAGTTTTCTTTTTTATTTTTTGAGACAGAGTCTTGCTCTGTTACCTAGGCTGGAGAGTCATGGCATGATCTTGGCTCACTGCAACCTCTGTCTACTGGATTCAAATGAACCTCCTACCTCAGTCTTCTGAGTAGCTGGGACTATAGGCATGCGCCACCACACCTGGGCAATTTTCTGTATTTGTTAGTACATACTGGGTTTCACCATGCTGCCCAGGCTGGTCTCGAACTTTTGAGCTCAAGTCATTTGCCTGCTTTGGTCTCCCGAAGTGCTGGTATTACAGGCATGAACCACCACTCCCAGCCACATAATTGTCAGTTTCTTTTGATACTTCAGACAGAGCCCGTGTTTAATGTAATTAGGTATAAAACATACTGTTAATAGTATAAACAATTTGGTATCATTTGTGGGGGAGGAGGGGGCAGCACAGAATTTGGAAGGTTTTGAAATATAAGTTTTCAAAAGAGGAGAACCACTGCAAACCAGAGCCAGGTGATAATTACACCTCTGTTCTGACCACATCAATTCTACAGGTTTCTTTTTATGTATGATACAATCTCAAGATCCAGCCTCCAACCCCAACATATACCTATACGTTTCCAGGAATTGTTTTGGGATCTCTAAGGGAGGACAGCTGATATGCTCACAGGTAAAAACAACTGTAAAAAGTTTATAATGTGCATTTCAAAATCTGTTTATTGACATATTTCTAAAATTGAGGAGTTAATGTAAACAACATGTAAACAATATATGTACATTTTATGTATAAATTTAAAAATATATTCAGATGTCCATGGAAAAGAATTGTTCAGAAGAGCCAAGGATAGTATAACCTTAAATGAGTCATGGTGTTTTTTGACATTCGGGTTATTTTTGTTGGTTGTTTAACTCTTCAAACACTTGACATAAAGGTCTATTGATTGTAGAGGAACTGATCTCCTTCTCATGGGTTCTTTGAGTTCCTGTGTGGGCATAAGTGTCTCTTTTTATAATTTATTCCACCTGTGCCTGTCAATGTCTTTCCACTTGCCTCCTCCTGTGACATTCTGGCTCATGTTTCTTCATAAAGCTCTAAGCCAGTTATTAATAACAGACCAGTGAGCCTCCTGATCCACCAAGACCATATGGTGTTTTTCATAAAAGAGAGAGATCATTCCCTTGACTTTGGACTACGCTTATTGAAACCCTGAACAGTAAGTGTGTGTTTTTTTTAATATAGCATTTTAAGATGTTGATGTTGGAGGAAAGTTTAGCGTGACTCTTCTGTGCTTCTGATAGAGGGAGAATATAGTAGGTTAAAATTCACTAAGACTCACAAAGCCTGTTTCCTATTCCCTGCAACACATCTCTGGTTTTTATAAGGCTGATTATAAAGAGAGATTAATGAATTAGATTTCTACTCCTTTCATTTTCTTTTGGTTAAATAAAGGCAGGAGGAGAAGCAAAGGATTAGTGATACATAAATTACTTGACCAAGCCTTGTGGCCGCAGCTTGACCTCCTGTCTCCTTGTATTTCTTCTCCATATAGAATTTCAGTGATTTCAAAGAGAATTTTCACATATGAAAAGTATATGTGGGGGATGAGGGGGAGGAGACAGGAGTTGGACAGGAGACCTGGGCACTTTTGGTCTTTTCCCCCCTTGCTCTAGGTTTGGATCACAGAGGGCACCTGTCTTGTTCCATGGGTTCATTACTTCCTTGATTTTTAGCCAAAAGCTTTGCCTTTGCAGCCTTCTTTATAATGGTTGCTTCTGAGAGTCCTTCAAAGTAGGTCACTATGTTTTCTGTCTAGAAAGGGGGGACCCTGAGGCCCAGAAAGGCCAATGCCCTGTTTGGTTCTCTTCAGCAGAGCTGAAACCTGATACCCCAATCCTTCTTCAAGACCATAGACTAATACAGCTTTCTGCTTTGCTTATGTATATTCAGTTCTTGAACATGTGCACCAGGCTTCTAAATAAAATGTGTAAGGGAGGCATTACAGTGAACTGGGAGGAGGCAGATGTGGGCTTGTTGCTGCGCCCTGGCTTGGACCACGTACAAGCTGTGTGATCCTAAGTAAGTACTCAACTACTCTGAGCCTCAGTTTGCTCATTTGAAAAATGAGAATCACAGTCTCTTTTACAACATGGTGGGGTTTACTCAGTGTTTCTAAGCAGCCAAGTATAGTGACAGTGACAGTTATTTTAACACATTTATAAATTGCTTCTTTGAGTTTTTCCTGAATCTTCCTAATTATCTCTCATTTGTTTCCAATTTAAATCCAGAGCCTCCAAATGTGGTTTTTGATGGGAAACCTGAATTTAAACTGTAGAGGCAATATTTGACTTTTACTACTTTTAATAACTTCATTTTTAGAATAGTGTAAATCATGCAAATGCTGAAGACAGGTGGATTGGAGGATGGTATGTTGTTAGCAATCAAGACATTAAGTCTACAGCTAAGATCAACGATAATGAGAAACCTCCCAAAACCACTTCAAAATATAAACTGTTACTTCCATAAACTTATCTGTTCTATTATAATCAGCATTCTAAAATTTGTCTTTTAGCTGTCTTTCTATGTTTCCAAAGGACTGATTTCCATCCTTGCTACATCAGATTCTGTGTGTCTGGATAAGACAGAAAGAGGGTTGTCTCAACATCTGTTTTCCAAAGTGTTGCCCTGTAACTCAGGAGATATGATTGGATTTTTGTTTTCCTTTATAAACTTTAATTGTGCAAATATGTGTTTAATTTCTACCCTGTGCAAAACACCATGTGTTAACCTAATATGGAATCTATAAAAGTCAGAATGGGCTTGCTCATGGTTCAGTCCTCCTTGGGTATCACTACCCAGGCTGGAGTGTAGTGGCATGATCTCAGCTCACTGTAACGTCTGCCTCCCAAGTAGGGTAGTGATTCTCCTGCCTCAGTCTCCCGAGTAGCTAGGATTACAGGGGCCCGCCACTATGCCCAGCTAATTTTTGTATTTGTAGCAGAGACGGGGTTCATCATATTGGCCAGGCTGGTGTCGAACTCCTGACCTTGTGACCCACCCACCTCGGCCTCCCAAAGTGCTGGGATTACAGGCGTGAATGACCTTGCCCAGCTCTTTTTTTTTTTTTTTTTTTTTTTTTGAGCCAGGGTACCACTCTGTTTCCCAGGCTGGAGTGCAGTGGCATGATATTACCTCACTGCAACTTCCATCTCCTGGGCTCAAGTGATCCTTCCACCTCAGCCTCCCAAGTACCTGGGACTACAGGTGTGCACCAACATGCCCAGCTAATTTTTTCTTCTTCTTTTTTTTTTTTTTTGGTAGAGACAGGGTTTTGCCATATTGTCCAGGCTGGCCTTAAACTCCTGGACTCAAGTGATCCACCACCTTGGCCTCCCAAAGTGCTGGAATTACAGGCATGAGCCACAACATCTGGCCAACTACCAACTTCTAAGTAATGACTTTGTGAAGCATAGAAGAGCAACACCTGAAAGTCACACCTCATCCACCCTATGGAGAACAAAAGAGTTATTGTACACTTACTTTGTTCCAAGCTCTGTACAAAATGCTGGAGGTATCATTTCTGCTCTAAAGGTGGTCATAGTCTGTCATTTAAACTTGAAATTCTGTTCTCCAGCCTAGCCATCTATTTTCGGCTAAACTTGACTCCAAAGAACAATCAGTTTGTTTCAGAAATGAAATCTGCACCTAAAAACATAAAAATATTACCAGCAGTGAATTTATACCAAGGAGTATGTGCCATTTAAAATGTTTTGTCAAATGCTTTTGAGAACTCAAAAAAGTCCTGAGATTGCCCCACTCACCTCCAGTCACCATCTCCAAATGGGAATGACACTTGTTTGGATATCTGAGATGTGCAGGTCAAAAAACACAAACCTAACAAACAACCTCCCTCGGCCCCATTCCTGATCCTCACACCACTCGAAGGACAAGTGTCCACTGTCCCCACTGTGTTGGGGCTCTCTGAGGAAGCCTCACACAGCTGGTCCCCAGCCAGGGCCCGGGGCATTTCATCCGGCTTTGTAAAAGCGCATCACAACTGCAACTCATGAGGAGGGCTGGAAAACTTGGCAGGGAGAATGTTGTTAACATTTTGATTATTTCAGTTCTAGGATATTTCTTAATGTTCAGTGCCCATAACTGAGTAAGTTTATGTCATCTTAGGGGCAATGTATGATCTGTTTAGGGCAAGAATTTGCCAGCTAGAAACTTTAGCGTTCAGAGTCCTGATAGTGGATGATTCAGAAGTCATGTTTGTTCATATGTAGAAAAATTGTTCATTTTAGGGCTAGAACATTTACTTCTAACATTTGAGGCATGGCCATCAATGGGAAAGCCAAAACTGAACAGGTGTTGACCTAAAAAGGAAGTTGAGTGGGCCAGTCACGGTGGCTCACGCCTGTAATCCCAGCACTTTGGGAGGCTGAGGCGGACGGATCACCTGAGGTCAGGAGTTCAAGACCAGCCTGTTCGACATGGTGAAACCCTGTCTCTACTAAAAGCACAAACATTAGCCAGTGTGGTGGCACATGCCTATAATCCCTGCTACTCGGGAGGCTGAGGCAGGAGAATCACTTGAACCAAGGAGGCAGAGGTTGCAGTTAGCTGAGATCACACCACTGCACTCCAGCCCAGGCAACAAGAGCGAAACTCTGTCTCAAAAAAAGAGAGAGCGAGAGAGAGAGAGAGAACATGAGAGGTTTTGTTGAAGGGAAGAGAAACACAGTGGATCCTGATGGGTCTGAGACCTGCTTTTCCACCGGGGGCCGGTGGGTGATCAGAGGGCCCCTCAGGAGTGCTGCCAGGTGAGCCGACGCCTGCTGCTCATGTGTCTGTGTGTCTGCCTCAGCTTCTCTGGGCTTTCCATCTCTTAAGGGCTATTCATTTCCTCTCATCTAACCCAGCCACTCCATCCCTCTTCATGGTTGGGCTGCAAGGAAATGACTGTCTTTCTGAATCTGATGCTTCCTTTAACTAAGCGCTGTTTATCGAGTGTCAGGCAGCACGCTGGGCTCTTGGCTTACATTTTTGTTTGCTTGTTTTGTTTTGTGAGACTCAGGCTGGAGTTCAGTGGTATGATCCCGCCTCACTGAACCGCTGCCCCCCAGGTTCAAGCGGTTCTTGTGCCTCAGCCTCCCAAGTAGCTGGGACTAAGGTGCGTACCACCATGCCCAGCTAATTTTTGTATTTTTAGTAGAGACAGGGTTTTGGCATGTTGGCCAGGCTGATCTTGAACTCCTGACCTCAGGTGATCTGCCTGCCTTGGCCTCCTAAAGTGCTGGGATTACAGGTGTGAGCCACCACGCCTGGCCTCTTGGATTACATTTTTACCAGTCCTGCAATATTGCAGTGGCTAAGGCAGTGGGCATTGGAGCCAAACAAATCTCCATAAAAATCCTTGGTCACCTCTTACTACATGTGTAACCTTGGACAACTTACTTAACCTCTCTGGGTTTCCGTCTTTTCGAGTAAGATAATAGTGGTATGAATATTCTACCTCGTAAAGTTGTATGAGATTAAAATCAAAGTGTGTGTAGAAGGCACTGAACTTTAGTTATGAATAAAGTCCTTTCAACCCCCCACAAGATGGATATTACTCTCTCTGTTCTCCAGATGGGGTTGCATCTGAGGTTAGGTGCTTTGTCCAAGTTGCAGAGTTAATACTGGTAAGAGCCGGGATCTAAAACCGGTTCCATCCGGTCCAAAGCCTGTACTGTCTCCTCACTCCATCTTGCTGCCTGATCATCTGTGAAAAACATGTTTCTGTGTTCAGTCGAAGTCCACTTTGTCAAATTCTTTACCCTGTGGCCCTGACCTGCCACATTTTTCGCTTTTCACTTGTGATTTGCTTTGCTCTGGACTCTCTGGTTATACATGGGCCCGAATGAAAGATGTTGGAGGGTGATCACGTAGCCAACTCTGGTGAAACGCAGAATCCAGTCTATCATAAATGTCAGAAAATTACTGAGTCAACTGTGGCACTAACTTTGGAAAAAGCCGCTGCGTGACCTCAGACAAGTCTTTTCCCTTCTCTGGGCCTCATTTGTCAAACGAGAAGTTTACAAAAGCTCTAATATCTTTTCTATACCAACATTTCATTAGTACTTTCAATCTTTCCCCATCGTTGTTTTTCTTAGCTGGAAAGAGAATAAATTCCTTGAAATCATGTCTTTTTTCTTTTTTTTCTTTTTTTTGAGACAGAGTTTCGCTCGTTACCCAGGCTGGAGTGCAATGGCGCGATCTCGGCTCACCGCAACCTCCGCCTCCTGGGTTCAGGCAAGTCTCCTGCCTCAGCCTCCTGAGTAGCTGGGATTACAGGCACGCGCCACCATGCCCAGCTAATTTTTTGTATTTTTAGTAGAGACAGGGTTTCACCATGTTGACCGGGATGGTCTCGGTATCTTGACCTCGTGATCCACCCGCCTTGGCCTCCCAAAGTGCTGGGATTACAGGAGTGAGCCACCGCGCCCGGCTCGAAATCATGTCTTTATCAGGAAACAAGGTGCAAGAATAATGCCTGCCAGCATTTAAACATAGAGCCATAGGCCATTATTTAATTCTCATACAAGCTTTCTATCATACAAGGCTCATGTCATTGATAAGTTAATTTCTCGGATATGTGTTAAATTCCCTTTCGCATATGATTCAACTTTGGGCAGAATTGAAAGAGACCTTAATGAGTTCAGAAAATGCAGCTTGAACTCAAATTTTAGAAGCTTGCAGAACACAATCCATTTACAATTGCATATGCCCAAATTTTCCCAAATTACCCGAATTTGAGTTCAGTGAGGACAAACCTCCAGTATGCCGTAGAAACAGTGACCATCCCAACAGATCATCCCATTCTAAAACCCTGCAGCTCCTGTGCCAAGTTTTTCTTGTCTTCCAGCAACTTGACTTGCTTCCCCAATTACAAGCAAAAAAACAAAAACAAAAGGAAAAGCATTAGTAAGACATAATTCCCATATGATTTCTCAAGTTTCTAAAAGACAATTTTCTTGAACATAAACATTCTGGGAAAGGGAGATGTTTTCCTTAGGGAGACAAGTTGCAAGCACCCAACTTTGGGATTTTATTTTTTAAATTATTTTCTGGGAAAAGTAGACTTAGTATGTATATTTTTCTTGTTATAATTGTCATTTGGACAAAGTGAGCTTTCATTCTTCCCAGAAAGCTTCTACTTTAATGTAGTCAAGTCAGTATTTGTTGAGAACTAATTAGTTTCAGAGACTGTGAGGTACCGGAATACAGGATGAATAAGGCCATCCCGCACCTTCTAGGAAGGCAGCCCTGACTATGGGGTATTGCATGTAAACAACCATGATACAGTGTGCTCACTGGCAACATGATACAGACAAGTGGGAAATACATTCTGTCTAAGGAAGTCAGATTGGATCACAGAGGAGCTGACATTGAATCTTAAAGGTTGAATAGGAGTTGAATAGTTTGGCCTGTTTAGACGCTTAAAGAGAACTTGAGGAGAATGATTCATTCAAGGGCTACTGTCTAACAGTAATATGCTAGACTGTAATTAATAATAGACACTATCACTTATTAGATGTTTACTTTCTAGGCACAAGTATTATCTCATTTAATTCTCAGACGACCCCAAGAAGCAGGTACCATTATCACCATTTTATGGAACCGCCAGCTGAGGCACAGAGTTAATGTAACTTGCTTAAGATCTCACGCGCAGTGGCGGACTTGAGATTCAAACGCTGTCAGTCTGATTCTAGACCCATCTGTCAAACACCATGTCTTGGCGGCATTCTTACTATTTCTCAGCTTAGTTAATATTAAGGAAGTCAATGGGAGAAACTTGTTTGCCATAAGGTGACAAGTGGTTAAAAACAAATAATAAACATGAATAAAATAGATAGTAAAATATAATAAAATAAATAATAAAAACTATACTTTTGGCCAGGCACAGTGGCTCACACCTATAATCCCAGCGCTTTGGGAGGCCCAGGTGGGCCGATCACCTGATGTTGGGAATTTGAGACCAGCTTGACCAACATGGAGAAACCTTGTCTCTACTAAAGATACAAAAATTATCCTGGTGTGGTAGCACATGCCTGTAATCCCAGCTACTTGGGAAGCTGAGGCAAGTAGCTGGGGAGAGCTTGAGGAGACTCTGTCTCCTCTTGAACCCAGGAGACAGAGATTGTGGTGAGCTGAAATCACACTATTGCACTCTAGCCTGGGCAACAAGAGCGAAACTCAATCTCAAAAAACTGTACTTCCAGCGAAATTTGTTGTTAAATAGTGAGCTCACAGTTGTGATCTGGGCAATGTCCCATTTACAAAGGGGCAGATTGTTTTGATGTGAATAAATTAGCAACTAACTGTTGTAAAGTGAATTCTGGCAAATGTGGGGTTACCAGGCCCAGAGGGGTAACTGTGAGCCCCCCTATCCCATTGTTCTACAGGCAGCAGCTCACATATATAGAAAGGCTCCAGCACTGAAGAAGGAGAGAGGCCATTAATAATTATGTGATGTTTCCATGCCAGTATAGTCAATTTCCATTATAATGTAGATCTTTTCAAAAGTAACTTTTCATTTGAAAACGAATAAATCAGTATACTTGAAAGAGTGTGGCATCTGGAAGCTGAAGTACTGGATTAGTTTCTAAACTACCGCACGGAATACTCAGTGTTCTTCATCTTCCGATAGTGCATAAGCAGTGCAAGGCACATAATAGGCCCTCAATAAATGGTGATAATTATTAATATTATTTACTTAGGTGGCCTATTAAGCAAAAAATGAACAGATTTCAATTGTGTCTCATTTTTCAACATGTGCCTCTAGGGAACTTCTATCAGTATTATCTTAACTGTTAGATATTGACTGAAACAAGGAGAAGGATTAGAAAATTTTTATCAAAAAAGAAAATATTTTTGAAGTGTGACTCATGTGTTTAAGACTATAAACTTGAATCCAATGAAAAATGTTTTTCTTTTGAGTGAAAAAGAGACTTTGCAAAGTATATTCATTCTGTTCTTTGCCCTAACCCAAAATCCACACTTAATAAAGAGAAATGTTAGCGGTTAGGAGAAATTGAGAAAAGTGTGAAGTCTCAGAACTAGTAATACTTTTATATAACAGTGGGATTTTTTGTTTGTTTGTTTTGTTGTAGTTTTTTTTTTTTTTTTTTGCTAGGGGACCAAGCCATTTAGAAAATACACTCTTCTTATGGTCCCTGGAGTCAGAGTTGATTTGAAAAACTCCTTTTTTAAATTTTTATTTACTTATTTATTTTTGAGACGGAGTCTTGCTCTGTCGCAAGGCTGGAGTGCAGTGGCACAATCTCAGCTCACTGCAGCCTTCGCCTCCTGGGTCCAAACGATTGTTCCGCCTCAGCCTCCCGAGTAGCTGGGACAACAGGCGTGTGCCACCGTGCTTGGCTAATTTTTGTATTTTTAGTAGGGATGGGGTTTCACCATGTTGGCTAGGATGGTCTCGATCTCTGAACCTCGTGATCCACCCACCCTGGCCTCCCAAAGTGCTGGGATTACAGGCGTGAGCCACCACACCCGGCAAACTCCTTTTTAAAAAAATATTTAAAAACAAAATAGTAGAGGGGAGAGAGATCCAAGATGGCTGATGATTAGCAGCTCGGGCACGTACCTCCCAGTGAAAGCGCAAAGAACGAGAGGACGCCACACTTTCAGACGAATATTAGTTGCTCACGGACCACGAGATTCCCAGTGGAGGAGCTCCACGGGTCGCCAGGGCGACTCTTGTGGCCGGCGTGGCGGTTTTGCTGGTGCCTTAGCACGCCAGTTCTTGGTGCAGAGTCCGGATATTCCCGGGCAGAAAAGCACCATCAATCTTAACACCGCTCTTTTGGCCGGCTCAGTGGATTGCTCAGATTTCGGCGCAGGGAATCAACAAGTTGGACGTCAGAGACCCAGTTAGAAAGTCGGTAATTATAAAGACGACAGACGGACAAATATATAATGAAGGGAAGAAACCAGCGTAAAAAGGCAGAGAATACTCAAAATCCGAATGCCTCTCCCTCTACAGGGGATTGCAATTCCTCATTAGTAACGGAACAAGGCTTAATAGATTACACGGGTGTTCCAATAACAGAAGCAGGTTTCCAAACGTGGGTGATAAGAAACTTCTGTGAATTAAAAGAACTTATTCTAACCCAATGCAAAGAAACTAAGAACCTTGAAAAAAGGTTTGACGAAATGTTAATGAGAATGGACAATTTAGAGAAGAATATAAGTGAATTGATGGAGCTGAAAAACACAACACGAGAACTTCGCGAAGCATGCACAAGTTTAAACAGTCGAATTGATCAAGCGGAAGGAAGGATATCAGAAGTCGAGGACCAGCTCAGTGAAATGAAACGAGAAGACAAGAATGCAGAAAAAAGGATGAAAAGGAATGAGCAAAGTCTCCAGGAAATATGGGACTATGTGAAAAGACCTAATTTACGTTTGATAGGTGTACCTGAATGTGATGAAGAGAATGAATCCAAGTTGGAAAATACTCTTCAGGATATCATTCAGGAAAATTTTCCCAACCTGGCAAGGCAGGGTAATATTCAACTCCAGGTAATACAGAGAACACCACAAAGATATTCTTCAAGAAGACCAACCCCAAGGCACATAATTGCCAGATTTATTAGGGTTGAAATGAAGGAGAAAATACTAAGGGCAGCTAGAGAGAAAGTTCAGGTTACCCATAAAGGGAAACCTATCAGACTTACAGCAGATCTCTCAGCAGAAACCCTACAAGCCAGAAAAGAGTGGGGACCAATATTTAACATCCTTAAAGAAAAGAACTTTCAACCCAGAATTTCCTATCCAGCCAAACTAAGCTTTATGAGTGAAGGAAAAATTAAATCTTTTGCGAACAAACAAGTACTTAGAGAGTTCACCACCACCAGGCCTGCTTTACAAGAGCTTCTGAAAGAAGCACTATACATATAAAGGAACAACCAATATTAGCCTTTCCAAAAATATATCAAAAAGCAAAGAACTTTAACACAATAAAAAATTCACATCAACTAATGGGCAAAACAGCCAGCTAGCATCAAATGCTGGTATTAAACTTATATATATTTTAATTGGATAAAAAGCCAAAACCCATCGGTATGCTGCATCCGGGCCCATCTTACATGAAACAATACACAAAGACTCAGAGAGAAGGAGGAAGATTTACCAATTGAACAGAGAGTAAAAATAAACTAATAAACAAAAAGCAGGAGATGCAATTCTCACCTCTGATAAAGTAGACTTTAATGCAACAAAGATCAAAAGAGGCGAGGAATGACATTACATAATGGCAAAAGGATCAATGCAACAAGAAGAGCTAACGATTCTATAGATCAACGAGATAGAAAATTAACAAGGATATTCAAAACTTGAACTCAGACCCGGAACAAGTAAACTTAATAAATATTTATAGTACTCTCCACTTCAAATACACAAAACATACATTACCACCTCACACCTATTCCAAAGGTGACTATATAATTGGAAGTAAATCACTCCTCAGTAATCGCATAGCATTTCATAGGTTTAAATTAAATATTGGTTGGCTGTTTGTTTGTTATCTTCTTCCCTTATTCCTTCCTGACTACATCATTAAGTATAATTATCAGTATAAAAGAGGTTTTCAATACCCATTACTAAATTGCATTCTAGCCTGGGCAAGAAAGCAATACTCCCATTCTCTCTCCCTCTTTCTTTTCCTTCTCCCTCCTCCCCATTCTCTCTCTCTCTCTTTCTCTTCCTTTTTTCTCCTTCCTATTCTCTCTCTCTCTTTAAAAAAAAAAAAAAAAAAAAAAACAAAATAGTAAAGGTTTCATAGGCAAGGCCCTATAAACTGGTGGCAGAGTGAAGAATAGAGAATACAATGAAATCCAGCTTCTAGAAACCAAGGGTTACTGCTATTCTCATCCATCTAACTTTGTGGGATACCACTACTCAACTATCTAATAAGGAATGAACAGGTCAATTTGAATTAGATTATTTGGACCTGAATCTTGATAGAATCTCAAAGGAAAAATTACTTATACATTGGATAAGAGTATCCATTCTACTTCCATTACAGCATTCTATAAAATAATAAATTGACTCCCAATGGCCTCTAGAAATGGGGAAAAGAAAGGTGGAGACGTTCACATGGGAAGGGAAATTATTTACCATCATCTGAAGTTTCAACATAAAATAAATATTTGACCCAAAATAACCTCAGCTGTCATATCAGACATGGAAGGTCATGTCATTTTAACTATGATGTTGAAACACTACGTTCAAGATAAGACCAAGGTCTTGGACCAAGGTCTTGGCCGGGCACGGTGGCTCACGCCTGTAATCCCACCACTTTGGGAGGCTGAGGGAGGTGGATCACAAGGTCAGGAGATCGAGACCATCTTGGCCAACATGGTGAAACCCCATCTCTTTATTAAAAAAAAAAAAAAAAGACCAAGGTCTTGAGATAAACACATTCAATAAGTTGTAGCGCAGTTTTTTTGTTTGTTTTTGTTTTCTGAAGCCAAATTCAGAAGTTGTAGCATAGTTTTTAAGATATCCTAACATGTTTAAAATTTGTGTATATTTTTTGGTACATGTTTTTATCAGATTAAAAAAAAACTAGGATGGCCGGGCGCGGTGGCTCACGCCTGTAATCCCAGCACTTTGGGAGGCCGAGGCAGGAGAATTGCCTGAACCCAGGAGGCGGAGGTTGCGGTGAGCCGAGATCGCGCCATTGCACTCCAGCCTGGGTAACAAGAGTGAAACTCCGTCTCAAAGGAAAAAAAAAAAAAAAAAAAAAAAAAAAACTAGGATGAAACAAACAAACAAAAAAAACTAGGAAATATTCTATCCTGAAAATTGCTGCTGTTAAATAGCTTTTCTTTCCAATAAATACCCCTTCTATCCTAAAGAAACACTACCATGATTCTAGCTGAGTGAAAACTAATTAGCAAAATGTAAATCAAAGCACCATGTGACTCATACTTTTAATCCACAGTAAAGCCTGGGTGTGTTAGGAAACTTGTGATGACACAAATTTGCGTCCTTCCAATTATTTAGCTCTAGAAACAGATCTAACATCAAGGGGAAAAAACAAACAGGAACCCCATGGTTCCTGTTTCTCATGGTGGAAGAGATTTGCCTTGTTTATCATAGAAGTTACATATTTTTCTTAAAATGTTTCATAGATAATGTAATTTTCCTTTCTTTTGTATTTGTTATAATGATTGGTTTGACAAAAATAAAATCAGTATACATTACTTGGAAGTATATCAGAGGGAAGAAGACTAGCAGTAATGAGACTACTTTCCTTAGTGTTCTGAAGTTATATAGGCAATATCCTTTTAAATGAATGAATGTGAAAAATGGAAACAGCAAGGGGGGAAAAGTGAGAAATGGAAACAGCAAAGGGAAAAGAAATCACCCAAATTCCTTCCACCCAAACTTAACAACTATGACCACAATTGACATTTGGATGTATTTCTCTCTGGTCTTTTATTTTGTTTACTGTTTTAATTATGAAGTCCAACATACATACAGAAAAACATATGAAGGACAGGCACAGTGGCTCACGTCTGTAATCCCACCACTTTGGGAGCCTGAGGCAGGAGGATTGCTGGAGGCCAGGAGTTCAAGACCAGCCTGAGGAACATAGTGACATCCCGTTTCTACAAAAATAAACATAAAAGGAATTGCCTGGGTGTGGTGGCACATGCCTGTGGCACCAGCTACTCGTGATGCTGTGGTGGGAGGATTGCTTGAGTCCAGGAGTTCAAGGCTACAATGAAATAGGATTGCACCACCACACTCCAAGCTAGGCTACAGAGTGAGACTGTCACTAAAGAAAGAAAGGAAAGAGAGAGAGAGAGAGAGAGAGAAAGAGAGACAGAAAGAGAGACAGAGACAGGAGGAAAGGAGGGAGGGAGGGAGGGAAGGAAGGAAGGAAGGAAGGAAGGAAGGAAGGAAGGAAGGAAGGTTGGTTCTATGTAAAGTTTAGTAAATAGTAAAAAGTGATTGCTAGTGTAACCACCACTAGGGACAATAAATGAAACATTGTTGGAATCTCTTGCCTATTTCCTTCTCCTATACTTTCTAAAGTCAGGCCTATTCTGATTTTGTGGCAGCAAATCCCTTTCTTTTCTTGATAAATTTACTACCCGCATTACTGCCAACCATACATGTACCCCTAAACCATGCACTTTAACTGGATTTTCTAGTTTATATAAATGTACTTACACTGTTGTCTTTTGCGTCTTGCTTTTAAAAATTCAATGCTATCTTTGTTAGATTCACTCATCTTTGTATTTTTAAATTCAATGTCATATTTGTAAGATTCACCATTGTTTCTGTCTACAGCTATAGTTTAATTTTTATTATTGTATATGTGCGACCCCGGTTGTGGGACCCCGACCCACGGAGGCAGGCAGGCGCTCGACCGACACGAGGCAGGAAGCGTGGTGACCAGTACCGACTTTATTGGGATCTCCGGGCGACTCCGACGGGCAGGGAGGAATCGCGTGCGCTTTCTTTGTTCAATCTGTTTTATAGGGGCAGAGGGCCTGGGGCAGCGGGAGAGCTGATCTGGCAGGTAGTGATAGGCTAGGGGGAGTTGACCCGGCGGGTAGTGATTGGCCAGGTTGGTTGCTAGGCAGGAAACCTGCCGGGCGGGAGTTTGTGGGAGGGGAGGTTACGGGAGAGCTGATGGGGTGGATGGTGATTGGTTCAGCGACCGGCCGGGCGGGAAGGTTGCTGGTCTCAGGCCGGGCCTGGATGGAATGAGATAAGGGCCCCTCCCTGCAGGGGAGGAAGGGCTACCTTTGTCGGGAATTAGGCCCTTTCCACATGGCCGGGGAACGGGGTCAAAAGTCCCCTACCAGACAGTATAGTACTTCATTATATGACCAGGCCACAGTTTATCCATGTACTAGTGGCATTTAAGTTGTTTACATATAGCCATGCATTTTTTTTAGGTGGGGAAATACACCTAGGAGTGTAATGGGTGGTCATCAGTATGAGTCATAATCATTTTTAAACGTTTTAACATTGTCAAGGTGCAGTGGCTCCCCAGCGGTTTGGAAAGCTGAGGTGGGAGGACCACTTGGGGCCAGCAGTTCGAAGCTGCAGTGAGCTAGAATCACACTCCTGTTCTCCAGGATTGCTTGAGTTCAGAAGTTTCAGACTAGCATGGGCAACATAGCAGGACTCTGTCTCTACAAAAAATAAAAAATTAGCCAGGCAAGGTGGTGCACACCTGTAGCCCTACCTACTCTGGAGGCTAAGGAGGGTGGACCACTTGAGCTCAGGGCTTCAGTATCAGGTTGGGCAATGCGGTGAAACCCCGTCACTACAAAAAAATTAAAAAAAAATTAACCAAGCATGGTGGCGCACGCCTATAGTCCCAGCTACTCAGGCGGCTGAGGTGAGAGCGTTGCTTGAGCCCGGGGCGGGGGTGGGGGGTCGAGCCTGCAGTGAGCCATGTTTGTGCCACTGTACTCCAGCCTGGGTGACAGAATGAGACACAATCTCAAAAAGATAAAAAATAATGAAGTAAATAAAAAATTTAAAAAGGTACAGTAAAAATGCAGTATAAAAGATAAACAGTGGTCCACCTGTAAAGGGCACTCACCATGAATAGAGCTTGCAGGACTGGAAGCTGCTCTGAATGAGTCACTGAGTGAGTGGTGAGTGAATGCGAAGGCCTAGAACATTACTGAACACTACTGTACATCTTATAAATGCAGTACACTTAGCTTACACTAAATTTATTTTTTTTCTTTCTTCAATAATAAATTAACTTTCAAAATAAAGAAATAGGCTGGGAATGGTGGCTCACCTCTGTAATCTCAGCACTTTGGGAGACTGAGGCAGATGGATCACATGAGGTGAGGAGTTCAAGACCAGCCTGACCAACATGGTGAAACCCCATCTCTACTAATAATGCAAAAATCAGCTGCACGTGCCTGCAATCCCAGCTACTCGGAAAGCTGAGGCAGGAGAATCACTTGAACCTGGGAGGCAGAGGTTACAGTGAGCCAAGATGGCGCCATTGCACTCCAGGCTAGGCAACAAGAGCAAGACTCTATCTCAAAAAAAAAAAAAAAAAAGAAAAAGAAAAAATATTAACTTTCATATACTATAATTTTTTACTTTCTAAACTTTTTTTTCTTCTTACAGCAGAACTGCCAGAAGACACTTTATAAACTTTTTTTTTTTTTTTAAAGATGGGGTTTCACCATGGTGGCCAGGCTGGTCTTGAACTTCTGACCTCAGGTGATCCACCCACCTCGGCCTCCCAAAGTGCTAGGATTACAGGCGTGAGCCACCGCGCCCAGCCTATAAACATTTTTATTTTCTTAATGTTTTGACTGTTTTGTAATAATACTTAGTCTAAAGCATAAGCACATTGTATGGCTGTACACAAATATTTTCTTTCTTTATATCCTAATTCTATAAGCTTTTTTCTATTAAAATTTTTAATTTCACTTATAAGACACAAACACACATATTAGCCTAGGTCTGCACAGGGTCAGGATCATTAATATCACTGTCTTCCACGTCCATATCTTGTCCCACTGGAAGGTCTTCAGGGACAATACCCTGCATGGAGCTGTCATCTCCTATGATAATGATGCCGTCTTCTGGAGTACCTCCTCGAGGACCTACCTCAGGCTGTTTTACAGTTAGCTTTTTAAAAAACAAAGTACAAGGGGTGCACTCTAAATTAATGATAAAAACTACAGTATAGTCAGTACATAAACTAGTAACAGTCATTTATTATCATTATCAAGTATGACGTACCACACATCATTGTATGTGCTATGCGTTCATAGGACTGGCAGTGCCATAGGTTTGTTTACATTACCACAAATACATGAGTAATGCATTGTGCTATGACATTATTGTTGGGTACCAGCTCCAACCCCGTACTTCGGTGCCCTTAGTCCCAGTGGTGACGAGGGATTGAAAGAAAAGGAAATAAACACAGAGACACAAGAGTAGAATTTACAGCATGGGTCCAGGGGACCAATGCCAGTGTGGGAACCACGTTGGCCCTCTGGTCTCCAAACACTTTTTATTTATTTATTTATTTAAAGATGGGGTTTCACCATGTTGGCCAGACTGGTCTCGAACTCTTGACCTCAAGTGATCTGCCCACCTTGGTCTCCCAAAGGGCTGGGATTACAGGCGTGAGCCACCACGCCCAGCCCAAACACTTTTATTATGTGCATAATCTCATTGATCTTATGGGCAAGGAAGAGGAGGGTGAAGGGGTAGGTAAGATAGGCCAGGGGAGAGCACTTGAGATCCTTCTAAAACATGCTAAACTAGTGCTCTGAGCATTTAACAGCACTTGAGATCCTTCTAAGACATGCTAAACTAGTACTCTGAGGCTTTTTTTTTTTTTTAGTAGAGATGGGGTTTCTCCATGTTGGTCAGGCTTATCTCGAACTCCCGACCTCAGGTGATCCGCCCACCTCGGCCTCCCAAAGTGCTGGGATTACAGACGTGAGCCACCATGTCTGGCCTAGTACTCTGAGTTTATCACTGATTGTCAATCAGGGTGCGGCTGCATCAGAAATATATCGGATAAGGAGCTACCTGGTCTGACCACATCCAATGCATCAAGGGGCTTTTATCTCCTGAGCATTGAGGGCATAGAGCAATTAAAATTACTCCATATTCCAAGAACCTAGACAGAGCCCGAGGCATTCTGTGATCTCTGCCCTGCAAGGCTTTTCTCCTCTTTGCCAATTCCCATCTGCAAAGACCCTCCCTGATCTTGTGAGCAGAGGTCGCCTCCCTTCTCGGAGATCTTTGCACAAGTCCTCTTTACGAGACCTTCATGCAGTCTCCATGTTGAGAAAGCATTTGTGGGACCAGAGCAGTATTGCCTGTTCTGCAACCACCCTGGTGTTCCCTGGTGTTACTGCGCTCTCGAACAGTCTTTAACTTAGGCCTCCTGTTGCCGCTTGATTTCTAATTAACTGCACCAGTAATGTAGTTTAGTTCGGTGTATAAACTTCAGTGTACTCTGAGCCAAGTAAGATTATAATTATTTAGCTAGAATTAATATAGGTCTGCCCCTGGCCATCTTGACCCACAATTATAACAACTATGACTTCACTAGGACATAGGAACTTTACAACTCTGTTATAATCTTATGGGCTACTGTCAATCCTTTATTTACTGAAGTCATTAGGCAGCGTGTGACTGTACATGGTTAAAGGAGACAGCAATCAGATTTTATAGCCTGGTCTTTTGTAACAAATTCACTCCTCCATTTTCTAATTTGTTTGTAAACATGATACAAAATATTAAAACATAATACAGTTGGCCCTCCAGATCCATGGGTTCCATATCCACGCATTCAACCAACCACAGATCAAAAATATTTTGAAGAATCTATATGTCTCTATTGAATATGTACACTTTTCTTGTCATTGTTTTGTATACATTCCAGCATAACAGCTATTTACATAGCATTTACATTGTATTAGGTATTATAAGTAACATATGGAGATGATTCACAGTAAATAGGAGGATATGTGTAGTATGTAAAGCCTATGCCATCTATATCAGAGACTTGACCATCTATGGATTTTGGTATCCATGGTTACTGTATCTGTGGGGTATCCTAGAACCAATCCCCCATGGGTACTGAGGGATAACTGTCTTAAAAATCAGACACAGAACCTCATGAGTTATGTTCCCTGACATACAAAGGTTTTTATGGTTTGTCATGAAGATATTAAAGTCTTGGTTTCAAATAATTTTTAGGGAATTATTTCTTTAAAAATTGTGTTGAATGTTTGCCCCACCAGGGAAATCCTAACATTTAGCTTAATCTTTCTGTCCAATGTTCAGTTTTAAGCTATATGATTCTGGGATAAACAGAAATTAAAGTGTCATATTTTCAAAAGTTTATTCTTAGACATCTCCTTCCTATCTATTTATTTATTTATTTTTTATAGAGACAAGGTTTCACCATGTTGGCCAGGCTGGTCTTGAACTCCTGACCTCAGGTGATCCACCCGCCTCAGCCTCCCAAAGTGCTGGGATTACAGGCATGGGCCACCACACCCAGCCCCTTCCTATCTATTTTTGAAAATCATTTTAGAAGTTTTTCTGTGTTCAGAGACTCATGCCTGTTTATTAAAGGAAAAAAAAAGTTTTTCTGTGTAAGCTCCCTGCCCCTCCACTTCCTACACTACCTCACTGTCCAATAAACCCTTTTGCTATGTTTTAACACAGGAGTCAAGGTTGCTAAGAGACCACCTGTGCTGAATGCACTTTGTTCTGGCAAGAGCAGAAAAGTGAGAAGCTGTGTTACCTACTACTACCTGGGATTAATTCAGGTGAGAAGTGGGTCTGTACTCACTCCTCATGTCTCACCGATTGTCTATCCCCCTCCTCACTTCTTATTTCAGTCTCTCTCTTACTTTTTGTAGAGAGTTGAAGGTACCCCCGGGAGCCACAGACTGAAGAAACACAAGGTGGAGTTTGAGGTTTCCGGAGGGAAGGAAAATCACTTTGCAAACCCATGTATTATTTTTGCTCCTTGTTGCTGAAACACAGGCAAAAGGATTTGTTGCACGCAGGGAAAATTCTGGGTGTTTCTTTTGCTAATGATTGCTGTATAATTTGCGGCAAGTAATTCCCTTCTCTAGGAATGGAGCAATTTATTATAGAAATTAATCAAGATTGCTCAAAATGAGTACTCTGGCAGAGTACTCATCTCTTTTCCCTTCTCTCTTTCTCATTCTTTCTTAAAAGTTAACCTGCCTTTTTGATTTTGGGGTGAAAATAGCAGATGAAATATTTTACTACCCAAATCTTGCCACCTTTTTTAATATTGACGTTCATTTTGAGTTGACTATATATGGGGACCTTTGGTGTAAGGCTTTGAAAATTACTTATTTGCCTTTGCATTCCCTGTAAAAGGGATTAAAAATGTTTCTAAATGCCCTGCCTAACAGACAGTTGGTAAAATGTTCCGACAGAACAATGTGGAATGCAGACCACAAATTCCAGGTATTTTTAAAATCCTGTTTTATTAATACAGAAATGTGGAGGAAATTAAATGTTTGATGTCTTAGTAAGTGACCAAAACATGAGACAGGATCTTGAGGAAAGAAAAATACCATTAAAAAAAAAAATTATTTGATCGGTACCTGCCTTTTTTCGTGTCTTCAAATTCTTACTTACTGGTAACATCAATAGTACAAGTTAGAGAAATAGCAGCTTCTCCAGTGCCAATAAAAATGATTGAAATGATTGTAGATACTTCATAAGTAAACTTAATACTGATAACATGAAAAGGGAATGGCCATTATGAAAGTTCCTTGAGCAGTTTGT
Source organism: Aotus nancymaae (assembly GCF_030222135.1). Classification (NCBI taxonomy): domain Eukaryota; kingdom Metazoa; phylum Chordata; class Mammalia; order Primates; family Aotidae; genus Aotus; species Aotus nancymaae. Next base: position 51,833,569 of record NW_026988421.1, on the reverse strand, counting down.
TTTAGAAAGAAAGGCAAGTTTGGCATAGAGAAAAGCCTGTGATTTTGACATAAAGTGGTCAAATAAATGGGAGAAAAATATTTGTGTTTATTGGAGAGAAAAATATTTTATTTCATTGATTGCTTACAAATAGGTATGGAATATTCCCTGGAAGACTTACCTTGGTCACTATCTTTTATAGTGGAAATCTTAGATTGAATTGAAAGAATCAGTATTATCAATGTGTTCATTTGAGGATACTTTTCTCTTTTTTCCTAGGGAGCAGGAGTTTTCTGGATATGACTGGTAAAAACTGGATATTAATTTCTACTACTAATCCCAAAAGCCTAGAAGATGAAATTGTGGGAAGACTTCTAAAAATTTTGTTTGTTATCTTTGTTGACTTAATGTCTATTATATATGTTGTGATAACTTCTTAGAAAGCTGACTTCCTTTACTTTCCATGTAAATTTCCAATTGAATTACAGTGAATAAAAATTTGTATTTTAATATGTTGAGTGACTCACATTTTATGACATTGCCAATTTATTCTAGAAGCCAACAGAATACTGCAATACAAACAACATTGTGTATTGTTGAGATCTTTATGGTTTATGAAACATTCACATATACTGAAGTGGATTTTTTTTCCCCAAAAACATCTATCCTACTGAGTCATAAAACTTCTCGGTTTTTGGCCAGGCGTGATGGCTCATATCTGTAATCCCAGCACTTTGAGAAGCCCAGATAGGCAGATCCCTCGAGCCCATGAGTTTGAGACTAGCCTGAGCAACCTGAAGAAACCCCATCTCTACTAAAACTAAAAATTAAACAAAATTGACAGGCATGGTGGTGCATGCCTGTAGTACCAGACACTCACACTCGGGATGCTGAGGTAGAAGAATCATGTGAGTCCAGGAAGTCGAGTTTGTGCACTCCAGCCCGGGCGACAGAGTGAGACCCTGTCTCAAAGCAAAACAAAACAAAACAAAACAAAAAGAAACAAACAAAAAACTTCTGGATTTTTAAAACATAGTCATTATTTTATGTATTGACTAAAATGTATAGGTGAGATTGTGAGTGAAGTTGATTTTTTTAGGATGTGTACCTATGTGACATTTTATATAATTCTATTTTAACATAACAAGCTTAACATTCCAGTAGCATAATCTTTACATATGCTGTACCAATTTTCTTATACACATAATTTATCTGTTTGTAGGTGGATTGTTTTTCTTAACCCTGGGCAATTGAGTGAGAAATATTTCTATCAACGCAGACTTCAGAATGAAAATACTTAGAAAAGATTATTTTAGGAAAACAGAACTTAGAAGAAAGGAGAGAAGGCAGAGTGTACCCTATGTTGCTTTCCTATTTGAGACTAAATGCTCACTCTATGTCATTTAATGTAAGGTTGACAATAATCCTAGGTGGTACGTGCTTCTTGCCTCCATTTTACAGATGAAGAAACTGAATCTTGGAAGAATTGTGCCAGTTTGAGGCCAACACTAGGAAGTGTCTGGAACCAGATCTGGAGCCTTCACAATCTGTAATATGTTGCCTCCAAAGGTAAATAATAACTATAAGACAAGTGTAGTTAAAAACCAATCTGTAGAGCTAAACTGTTTTTCTTACAGTAATTCTTTATTCAAGCCCAAATTTCTGTATTTAATATTGCCCCATTTTCTTATTCCATATATAAAATTGTTTTATCAAGAAGAAAGATCAAGTTTACTTTTTTCTTATGTCCCACTCAAAAATGGGTTCTCTTCCCCTGTGTTCTCCATTTCCTCTGTATCTCACAGTCAGTGTTAAAATATAACTGTTGAGCTTGTACTTTTTAAGCTTTTGAAAAACATATGACTCTCTGTCCTTTAGACTTTTTGAGTTTTTACTTTGGACACGCATGCTCAACAAAATTCTGTTTTCTTCTATGTGACAACTATTTTCTTTGATTTGGCCCAATCATTAATGCAAGTTTTCATAAGAGATCTAATTAAGTGTGAAAGGAATCTGGACCTTTTTGACATATCCTTTAACCAGCTCTTAACCAGTCAGCAGTGTTGTATATTTAACTACAAACCAAATAGAGTCAAAGTGAACCTTAATTGAAAACAGTAGCAGAAAATCCTATTCTTCTCCTACACTGCATTATTAGACCCTACATTTTGGGTATAAGGACCACTTCCTGTTGATGTGCTGTGTTTCTCCCCAAACTCCTATATTTGAGATTTGTTGGAAACTGTTATCAGGTTACTCCTATTTTCAGGTAGTTTCTTTTCTCTGAAAGCTTCTAGGCAGTAGACAATGTGGTTCAAATAATCTATTCTGAAGCCAGACTGCCTGGGTCACTTCCTATATTTTGACAGCCCTATATCTCGGCTTCCTTACCTATGAGAGCCTCGCTCATAGGGTTGTAGAGAAAAATGAAATGATGACTGATGTAAAGTACTTAGTACAGTGTCTGGCATATGGGAAACCCTTAATCTATGATAGATCACTGTCATTATTATCCTCAGGGGGGAGCAAAAGTGATGTGGCTTCCTTCAGATTTACACTCTCCCTTACACTTAGAATGACCTCACATTAACCCATCATATTGGCCCAAGAAGGTGACTGTGTTCCACTGGAACCTAGGCATAGTTCCACTGGAGCTGTAGATCTAAACTGGTTGACTTCCCAGGGCGTCTTTTGGTTATGTCATTTTGGGAGCTGGCAATTACAACTATGTATCATAATGTGACTTGAGACAAGAAAAGATACATGACAAACATCCATTTTCAACAAGTGATAAGAGTCTTAATATGCAAGTGTTGTGGCTTTATAATTGGCAATAGGTTATTTTTTCTTTCACTCTTAGAAAATACTCATTCAGTTCCTTCTTGCCAGATTGTGCTGGGCAGCCAGGCCAAGTTGTAAACAAACAAGTTGTATTATGAAGGGAATAGTGAGAGGTGATTCCAGAACTACTAGCAGTGGCAGCTTCTGGGAGTTTGTTAGGCATCCAGAATCCTAGTCGCCCTGACACCTACTGAATTCAGAATCCACATTCTAACAAAATCCCCAGTGTTCCATACACACCTTATGAGAAGCCCTGGGCAGCTCACATGACTAACTGTTCCTGCCATCTTGTTGCTCTGGCTACTGAGCTATGTGACATTTGGACAAGTTGCTTAATCCTTCTGGGTCTCATACTCCTCCTGCATTAAAATAAAGACACACACACACAAAAAATAGCATAGATACGATATGCTTTGCATCACGTAGAAATCTGTGAATGTCAAATGATTTGGACTAAAACTGACATGAAAATGCATGCCAGAAAGGAATTACGTAAATCCAAGTCATTGTTATAAACATCAGGAAGACAAGAGTGCTCTTTTTTTTTTTTTTTTTTTCTGAGACGGAGTTTCGCTCTTGTTACCCAGGCTGGAGTGCAATGGCGTGATCTTGGCTCACCGCAACCTCCGCCTCCTGGGTTCAGGCAATTCTCCTGCCTCAGCCTCCTGAGTAGCTGGGATTACAGGCACGCGCCACCATGCCCAGCTAATTTTTTGTATTTTTAGTAGAGACGGGGTTTCACCATGTTGACCAGGATGGTCTCGATCTCTTGACCTCGTGATCCACCCACCTCGGCCTCCCAAAGTGCTGGGATTACAGGCTTGAGCCACCGCACCCGGCCAAGAGTAGCTCTTTGAGGTAACGAATCTGTGACTGCCTTTGGTAGAACTGGAAAAGGATTGTAGCAATATCCATGGCAAATATGTATGTATACAGTATGGACTGGGTAACACAGCATTTCCTCTGGTGGATTTCTGTGATGTTTCATAGAACTTAATGTCTACCTGTGCTGCTGTTATAATTAACCCTCCAACTGAACTGAATAGTGTTTCTTCACTTGCCACTAATAGATAGGCCATACCTGAGCACAGATATCTCTGCACTATTAATTTCATAATCTCTTGGTATTAATTCAAGTGGGCTTGCATCCTTCTTAGTGCTGTAATCCCTTGAAGAAATTATTCTGAATTAAGAAGAGAGGTCAGAAAATGCCTTCCAGAACCCTTGTTATTTATAAATAAATGTACTGTGCTGTATTTTGCATACATTATGAAACAACCTGTACAAGTATAGAGGTATTTCCATTTCATAGATGAGAAAATGCAGATTTGGAGAAATTTAGTAAGATGCCCAGGTTCATACAGGACATCCTGACTGTGGTGATGCAGCTAGAAGGTGAGAGAAGCAAGACCCCCAACTCAAAATTGTAAGGCCGGTTGCCTCGCCGGGAGCACGGACGCAGACTGCACCCCACTCCTTCCCTTTTCAAAAGCTCGGACAAGCCTGGACGAGCTCAGGCAAGCTCGGACACGCTCAGGCTTTTTCCCTTCTCCCATGCTCACACAGCCTGACCTCTTAAAAGAGCTCAGTATGCAAACAAGGTGTGGTAACCCTAGCGTCTTAACAACCAATAAAGCCGAGTCTTAACAGCCAATAACAGCCGAGTCTTAACAACCAATAGCAGCCAAGTCTTAACAACCAATAGCAGCCGAGTAATTCCAACCAACAAGAAGCCAAGTCCTAGGTAAAGGCTTGTAACTTACCCAATAGCAGTCCTGCTCTCCCACAACCAATCGAGATATTTCACTCCCTATAAAACCCCCTGTCTGAGAGGAGTCCATGCGACTTCTCCGGCCCCTCCTGTCGGACCGCAGAACCTCGTCGGGAGCCTGAATAAATTCCTTCGCATCAGATCTTCTTGTGCTGGCCTCAGTTTCTTCTCTTTAAACTCAGTGAGAACAGACCTTACAAAAATCATCTGCCTCTAGAATCCTGTTGCCAATGATTGAAACCATTCAGTGATTCTGCCTCATAACAAGCCAGAGGAGTTGCTTACCTCACTGCTTCCTCATTTGGAAGATGAGAGGTTTGAACTGTAATGAGGGCATCCCAATTCTAACTCAAGGATTCAATGAGTGAAAATGCAACCTGTTATGTCTGTCCTAAATGTATGAGGAGACCATTTGCAAGGTCTTTACGGGTAACTCTTTCCTCTTTTCTAAGTCTTCAGTCTGCAATAAAATGGCATATGTATTCTCCAGTCATTAAGCTCCATTTTTTTGTGTTATTAAATATGAAGTCAGGCCTTGTAAATGGGAGTCTCAGATCACTGTTCTGTGTTCAGTACCCAAATGTATTAAAGCTGCACCCATAAAAATCATTTTAATGTAATTTTTTGAATAATTGAAAACTCTCAAATACTATTTTAAACAATTTGTTTTCAAAGAACTTACAAGTATAGGTATAATTTGGAAACAATTTCCAATTGTTTGGGCTTTATAATGATACCTCTTGTGTGACCAGCACTCTTCAGTTTATGAAGCGCTGAGTGACTCATTAAGGGTTGTAGATGGGGTAACATTTGAGTGTCCACTTGAAGATAATGACTTACAAGAAAAGTAAGCCAGAGAGCCGTTCCAGTAAGAATGAACAATTCCTTGATTTGCAGTGGAAGGAACATTAAAATCTAAAAAAAAAAAAAAAAAAAAAAAAAAAGGAATGAACAATTCCTAAGTCTATCACATAATTGGGATAAACTGTCTCTGTAGAGATGGAGGGCAAGGTTTGAGAGGGGATCTTAAATGTGTGGAGTTTGTATGACCACTTAGACCCAGGGTGTTGTTCTGGGCTGTTGTCTGCATGACTGTTTACTGATCTTACTGGGAGCTGTACCACTCACTGAGCAAACGCAGGGCAAGATGCTATGTAGGCCAGTCTATGATCAACAATGAGCCCAGACTTATTTATAAACCCACAGGAAAGGCCCCTGAGGGCGATCTGCCATCTGACCTGAGACTAGGGTGAGGAAGGATTAGTGCTAAGGCACGGGAAGTCCTTGGTGGCCAACTAGGTTTCCAGTGTGAACCAGGAGACTCATTTGCCATTTTAGCCGGGAGGCAGCTACAGACTGTTTGCTGGACTCTTGTATAAGCTGCAATATCAAGTACAGAGCTTGCTCTTTTGGGTGTTGTGTATGAAAGTTGATTATGACTTATACCAGGGAGATCATTCACCCAATAAATATGTATCAAGTACCCATAGCCTACTTGGCAGTGTTGTAGGTACAGGGTATATTAGAGTACCAGGCAGGTGGGCCCCTGTCCTTACGGAGCTTGTTTTCAGGGAGGAAGGCAGACAAGAAGTTGATAAACACGTGAGAATTTCGTCTGCTGTGGAGAAAATAAAACAGAGCAAAGAGAGAGAGAGAACTTAGGTGGAGGAAGAATATTTTAGCTAGCAGGAGCATGAACGTTTTCCTGAGAAAGCTACATTGGAGCAGATTTGACTGGTGAGGAGCCTGCTAGGTGGAGGCCTGGAGGAAGAGTGAGGACTCAGATGCCAAGGAAAGCAGACACAAAGACCCTGGGGGCAGAACTCATTAAAGCATTAGTAAGCTGATATGGTTTGGCAGTGCCCACCCTAATCTCACCTTGAATTGTAATAGTCCCAATTTGTCAAAGGCAGGGCCAGGTGGGGATAATTGAATCATGGGGCCAGTTTCCTCCATACTGGTCTCATGAGAGTGAATAAGTCACACGTGATCTGACAGTTTTATAAAGCACACACTCTCTTGCCTGCCACCAGTTAAGACATGACTTTGCTCCTCATTTGCCTTCCATCATGATTGTGAGGCCTTCTCAGCCATGTGGAACTGTGAGTCAATTAAACCTCTTTTCTTTATAAATTACCCAGTCTCAGGTATGTCTTTAATAGTAGCATGAGAACAGACTCTCGCACTGCTAATAAAGACACTACAGAAGCCCAGTGTGACTACAGCTGAATGGATAAAAATCAGCTTCTACATAACTTCTCTGACATTTATCCTGCAACATGGATGGTTAGGGAAAATTTCCAATGGCAGAAGATAGAGCTTCTCTATGTATTGTTCTTTTTTTTTTCTTTGAGATGGAGTCTCACTCTGTCACCCAGACTGGAGTTCAGTGATGCAATCTAGGCTCACTGTAACCTCCATCTCCTGGGTTCAAGTGATTCTCCCTGCCTCAGTCTCCCGAGCAGCTGGGATTACAGGTGCACACCACCACGCCCAGCTAATTTTTGTATTTTTAGTAGAGACAGGGTTTTGCCATGTTGTCCAGGCTGGTCTCAAACTCCTGACCTCAGGTGATCTGCCCACCTCGGCCTCCCAAAGTGCTGGGATTACAGGCGTGAGCCATCGCGCCTGGCCCTATGTATTGTTCTGTGTCCTTTCTGGCAGTATATGTCACAATTTAAACAGTGAATCCTCTCTGAAAGTTGTGATTTTTCATGGTTATTCCAAGCTGATCTTGCCTGACCCCTAACTTGCCACAATATTAAGCAGCTCTGTTGCTCTACTAGATTAATTGAAAGGCTGTGTTTTTCTGACTTTTTTTTTTTTTTAGATGGAGTCTCACTCTGTCATCAGACTGGAGTGCTGTGGCACGACCTCGGCTCACTGCAACCTCTGACTCCCTGGTTCAAGCAATTCTCCTGCCTTAGCCTCCTGAGTAGCTGGGACTATAGGCATGCACCACCATGCCCAGCTAATTTTTTTAGCAGAAATGGGATTTCACCATGTTGGCCAGGATGGTCTTAAACTCCTGACCTCATGGTCTGCCCACCTCGGCTCCCAAAATGCTGGGATTACAGGTGTGACCCACTGCACCTGGCCTTTCTGACATATTTTTTAAAACCACAAGCAGAGCTAAAATTACATCTGGGTTTTTTTTTAATAACAGCTTTATTGAGATATAATTCAGATATTATACAATTGAATTGACATATATGGATGTGTAGAATCGATATTGTGAAAATGACAATATTGCCAAAAGCAATCTACAAATTTAATGTAATTTTCATCAAAATACCACCATCATTCTTCACAGAACTAGAATAAACAATACTAAAATTCATATGGAACCACAAAAAGAGTCCCCATAGTCAAAGAAAGACTAAGCAAAAAGAAAAAATCTGGAGGCATCACATTACCTGACTTCAAACTATACTATAAGGCCATAGTCACCAAAACAACATGGTACTAGTATAAAAATAGGCACATAGGCCAATGGAACAGAGTAAAGAACCCAGAAATAAAGCCAAGCACTTATATCCAACTGATCTTCGACAAAGCAAAGGAAACATAAAGTGAAGAAAGGATACCCTATTCAACAAATGCTGCTGGGATAATTGGCAAGCCACACATAGAAGAATGAAACTGGATCTTCGTCTCTTACTATATACAAAAATCAACTCAAGATGGATGAAAGACTTAAATATAAGACCTTAAACCATAAAAATTCTAGAAGATAACATTGGAAAAATCCTTATAGACATTAGCTTAGGCAAAGACTTCATGACCTGGAACCCAAAAGCAAATGCAACAAAAACAAAGATAAATAAATGGTACTTAATTAAACTAAACAGCTTCAGCACAGCAAAAGAAACATCAGCAGAGTAAACAGACAACCCACAGAGTGGGAGAAAATCTTCACAACCTATGCATTTGACAAAGGACCAATATCCAGAATGTACAAGGAACTCAGATAAATTAGCAAGAAAAAAAACAAACAATCCCATCAAAAAGTGGGCTAAGGACATGAATAGACAATTCTCAAAAGAAGATATACAAATGTCCAACAAATGTATGAAAAAATCCTCAACATCACTAATGAGCAGAGAAATGCAGATCAAAACCACAATGTGATACCTCCTTGCTCCTGCAAGAATGGCTGTAATTCTTGTAATCAAATAATAATAGATGTTGGCATGGATGTAGTGAAAAGAGAACATTTTTACACTACTGGTGGGAATATAAACTAGTACAATCACTATAGAAAACAGTGTGGAGATTCCTTAAAGAACTAAAAGCAGAACTCCGATTTGATTCAGCAATTTCACTACAGTATCTGCCCAGAGGAAAAGAAGTCATTATTTGAAAAACATACCTGACATGTATATAGCATGCATGTATATAGCAGCACAATTTACAACTGCAAAAAATATAGAACTAGCCCAAATGCTCATCAATCAACGAGTGGATAAGTAAATTGTAATATATATATATGTAAACCATGGAATACTACTCAGCCATAAAAAGGAATGAAATAATGGCATTTGGCCAGGCATGGTGGCTCATGCCTATAATCCTAGTACTTTGGGAGGCCAAGGTGGGTGGATCACCTGAGGTCAGGAGTTCAAGACCAGCCTGGCCATCATTGAGAAACACCATCTTTATATAAAAATAAAAATTAAAAAAAAAATGGCATTTGCAGCAACCTGGATGGAATTGGAGACCATTATTCTAAGTGAAGCAGTTCAGGAATGGAAAACCAAACATCATATGTTCTCATGCATAAGTGGGAACTAAGCTATGAGTATGCAAAGGCATAAGAATGATACATTGGACACTGGGGACTTGGGGAAAAGGGTGGGGGTGGTGAGGGATGAAAGACTCATTGGGTACAGTGTCCACTGCTGCAGTGATGGATACACTGAAATCTCAGAAATCACCACTAAAGAACTTATTCATATAAAAATAAAATAAAGGGGCTGGGCATAGTGGCTCACCCCTGTAATCCCAGCACTTTGGGAGGCCGAGGTGGGCAGATCACAAGGTCAAAAGATTGAGACCATCCTGGCCAACATGGTGAAACTCCATCTCTACTGAAAATGCAAACATTAGCCGGGTGTGTTGGTGGACACCTGTAGTCCCAGCTACTCAGGAGGCTGAGGCAGAAGAATCACTTGAACCTGGAAGGCGGAGATTGCAGTGAGCCGAGATCACACCACTGCACTCCAGCCTGGCAACAGCCTCCATCTAAAAAAAAAAAAAACAAAGGAGAAAAAAAATCAGAAAAAAATGAAAGCAAAAAAACAAAATAACCACACACAAAAAAAACCACACACACACACATACATAACACACACACACACACACAGAGCTAAAGTTACATCTGCTGTATTTTTTTAGTAACATCTTTTTTGAGATATAATTCATATGCCATACAATTCACTTGATATAGAATTGACATACAATTTAAAGTGTACAATTCAATGCTTTTTAGCATATTTACAGAGTTGTGTAATCATCATCACAATCAATTGTAGAAAATTTCATCATGCTAAAAGGAAACCCCATGCCCATTAGTACACTTAAGAAGCTTCTCCACCTTTTCCCCCAAACAGGTCCCTCTCCCCAGCCCTAGGCAACCAGTAATCTTTCTGTCTCTATAGATTCACCTAAATTTTGTGATGTTCAAATAAAGGAATCATATAACGTGTAGCCTTTCCTGTCTGGCTTCTTTCCACTTAGTATTTATAAGTACTTCTGCACTTATAAATTGTAACATTTATAAGTACTTTTATGGCAGAATAATATTCCATTGTATGGATATACCACATATTCTTTATTTGTTCATCAGTTAATGGGTATTTGGGTTGTTTCCACTTTTTGGTTAATGTGAATAATGCTGCTATGAACATTCATGCACAAGTCTTTGTGAGGGCATGTTTTCATTTTTCTTGGTTATATACCCAGGAGTGGAAACTATTGGCTCATATGGTGACTCTATCTTTAACCTTCTGAAGAACTGCCAGACTATTTTACAAAGTGGCTGCCCCACTTTTATAGTTTTTGAAAATATTTCTCCTAATCTCTAGGAAAGGAAGCACATTTTTGACACCTGGTAATTCAGCATTTCATATGTTAAATAGGCAGATTATGAAATAAAGAAATTTTTTAAAAAATGAAAGTTTTAAAACACAAACCAAAGTAAGAAGTTTGAGTTTTAAAACTTTCATTTATTTTCTTTAAATTTCTCTTTTATGTCATCTAGTAATAACATACCTTATTATTGGGGTTCCTTATTACCCATTGCATATTAAATTATTAATTACATAAGAAATTTCTCACATTTTCTTCAAGTGCCTGAGGTCAAGTAATGAAGAGCCAAGTTAACATGAGATACTTTTTCACGGACAGTCATTACATTTATTTACCTACTAAATCACTGGGTACCTACTCTACGCCTGGCATGTGTGCGGTGCCAAATATTTGCTTTGCTATTTTATACTTTAAGAGATTACTTTATTATTGCAGGGTTGGTGGAACACTGTGTACTACAAATAATTATCATAGCTAATTTTCCACAAGCAGGTTCTTTGCATATTGAGTGTTTTGCTTTGGTTATTCATTAGTTACATACTTCTTTTTATAAAATATGCCATTTGGGCCACACTTGGTAAGTCAACCTTTTTGCAAATTACACTTGTCAGCACCACAGGAGTTCCATTAGGTATTTATTTTTCCACCTCATAGCAATGTTCATTTCTTAATTTATTTGGTATATATTATAACACTATTGGCTAGAGAACCTATTGAAAAATAATCTTGACCAGCCAAAGAAAAGTTGAACTAGCAGCCTTTCCAAGAATTACATCTAAGGCAGAATCCAATCCTTTACTTCATTAAGACCACAGTTGATAGAAGATGTACCCGAGTTACAGAAATATTTATGTGATGTGGAAGAAGGGTGTTGCCTGAGGAGTGATTTAATTCTATTTAAATTCACATTAAAAGGCCACGTTTCAGACTATTATGGTCTCTGGACTTTGATTCTCCGAACTGGTTACCATACCTGCTTGTCACTACAGAAACTTCTTGGATGAATTTGAATAACCCAGATGCCAGTCGTGTAATGGAGATAAAGAATAGTGTATATGACATCCATTCATAGTCATTGTAAATTTGTCAATGGATAGATTTTTCTTCTTCTTCTTTTTTTTTTTTTTTTTTTTTTTTTGACGGAGTTTCACTCTTATTACCCAGGCTGGAGTGCAGTGGCGCGATCTCGGCTCACCGCAACCTCCGCCTCCCGGGTTCAGGCAATTCTCTTGCCTCAGCCTCCTGAGTAGCTGGGATTACAGGCACGCGCCACCATGCCCAGCTAATTTTTTGTATTTTTAGTAGAGACGGGGTTTCACCATGTTGACCAGGATGGTCTCGATCTCTTGACCTCATGATCCGCCTGCCTCAGCCTCCCAAAGTGCTGGGATTACAGGCGTGAGCCACTGCGCCCGGCCCAGATTTTTCTTCTTTTAACTTTAGGACAAGTAGGTTCAGAACCTTACTTGCCTTGGGTTCTTTGGTATACTCATGACAACAAGTACTCAGATAGCACTTCCTTACTAGGTGTTAGGCTGTTCTGAACACTTTTTGTTGTTTAATTCATGAATCTTCACAACTACCATATGAGGTAGGTATTATTTTGCCCATTTTATAGATGATGAAACAGGCACAAAGAAGATAACCCTCATCAAGATTACGAGGCAAATAGGTAGTCTGGCTTCAGGGTCTGTGCTCTTTTCCTATATGTCCTCTGCTTCTTTTAACCTCTTGGGATTTCTGTTTCTTTATCTAAAAAATTAGAAGATTCAATCCTACATTGAATATGAGGTTGCACCTGCTAATCTCCAGGGTCCTTTTCGTAAGACTCAGGCTCAGATTCAGCAGTCTCAAAAAGAGCATTCATGACCATGTGTAACTAAGAGAAATAATCAAGACAAAAAATCCCTAGGAATTAAATCACCCAGAAGCAACCTCTTTGTGCCTCCAAGGATGTCTGAAGGACCACATCCAATAAAAGAAAATGCCTATAATTATCATTGTTCATGATGCTGACGCTTAATTCAGCCTTAGATTGGTGGGTACCAGAGTCTTTGTGATGGATGCAAGTATTTGTACCGTGGGTCATACCTCTCTGTAGATTTGGAAACATAATGACTTTTCATCTAAATACACAATGATAGATTTGTTTGAGGATAAAGGAACTATTGGCATGCTTCTATCTGAGCCAGCTGTACCCCAAGGATTTGACAGATGTTAGCTTCTTATTGCCAAAAGATATTGTCTCTCTCTCTCTTTTTTTTTTTCCTAAGACCTCTTTAGCCTAATCATCAATTTCTGATTCTTCTTGGTTAGGACAGGCCTATTTCCAGTGAAACTTTAGCACTTGCTTTATCAGACACCGTTCCTCAGTATACTGGTATCTCACAGGTTTTCCACTTTTTGTTTCTGTTGCATCTCTTCAGTGATCTATGATTATATTTTCCAAGTCACAAATCAAGAAACTGAGTTTGACAAAATAACTTTGTACCATTTCCAGTTGCAAAAAAAATCTTGAAGATGTATTTTAGATTCAATAATGCTGGAGTTTCACGAACTTTTTGTGTGTTATTGGAATGATGAGACATCATATTTGAAATTGGAACTATCCTAGAGGATCCTGCAATGTGAGTCACACTTCCCTCATTTTCTAGCAATTCTTTGTTCTTATTATTCTAAATTCTTTTTTTTTTTTTTCTTTTTTTTGAGACGGAGTTTCGCTCTTGTTACCCAGGCTGGAGTGCAATGGCATGATCTTGGCTCACCACAACCTCCGCCTCCTGGGTTCAGGCAATTCTCCTGCCTCAGCCTCCTGAGTAGCTGGGATTACAGGCATGCGCCACCATGCCCAGCTAATTTTTTGTATTTTTTTTTTTTAGTAGAGACGGGGTTTCACCGTGTTGACCAGGATGGTCTCGATCTCTTGACCTCGTGATCCACCCGCCTCGGCCTCCCAAAGTGCTGGGATTACAGGCGTGAGCCACCGAGCCCAGCCTATTATTCTAAATTCTAATTGGAAATCCAGAAACTACCTTAGACCTTTATCTTTACTAATCACAGCAACTACCAGTTGTGTGGTACTTCTCTTTTTTTTTTTTTTTTAAGACAGAGTCTCACTCTGTTGCCAGGCACCAGGCTGGAGTGCAGTGGCACAATCTCAGCTCACTGCAACCTCCGCCTCCTGGGTTCAAGCAATTCTCCTGCCTCAGCCTCCCGAGTAGCTGGGACTACAGGCGCACGCCACCACGCCCAGCTAGTTGTTATTATTATTATTTTTTTTTGGTACTTCTCAATCTTTCAAATTGGTCACTCTATCATTTTATAATTTTATAGATTTTAAGTTTTCCTATCTTTTGCCTCAACAATTATATCAGCTTTCTAACTAGTCTCTTTCCCAATCAGTGCACCCTCCAACATGGTTTCTAAGAGTTATCACCTTGAAACACAAAGTCAACCATGTCCTTCCCCTGTTTAGAGTGTTTCAGTGGTTTTCCTTTGCTGAATAATCTTCATTTGAAGATAAGAACTTCCATGGTCTAAACCATCGTAGAGAACATTTGTTGTTTTCTTGCTAGTCAGCATCCTAGTTTGTTTATGGAGAATCATCTCTCCCCTAATGAGTACTCTCAAAGTGCCCTGTCTTTCCCTACCTTACAGATGGTTACATGGCCCAAGTCAAGTCAGTCACACTTTCTTCTGGGAATTTGAATATTTTTTATTTTTCATTTTTTTTATTTTAGATAGAGTCTCACTCTGTCACCAGGTGTCAGGCTGGAGTGCAGTGGCGCAGCCTCGGCTCACTGCAACCTCCGCCTCCCAGGTTCAAGCAATTCTCCTGCCTCAGCCTCCTGAGTAGCTGGGACTACAGGCACGTGCCACCACGCCCAGCTAATTTTTTTGTATTTTTAGTAGAGACGGGGTTTCACCATGTTGGCCAGGATGGTTTTTTATATATATATATAAAGACAGGGTTTCACCATGTTTGTCAGGCTGGTCTTGAACTCCCTACCTCAGGTGATCCGCCCGCCTTGGCCTCCAAAGTGCTTGGATTACAGGCATGAGCCACTGCACCTGGCCGGAATTTGAATCTTGAATAAAACCCTGCAAGGATGGAGCTCATTAATTTTCTTATGAGGATATGTAGTCCCTACCAATGAGATCTCTAAATGGGCTTGAGTCCTTCCAAGTTTTCCAATTTATGCTATCCTGTAAAGAGATGGGAACTGTTACCTGCATTTAAAAGCCCTATGCTTGTTTACCTTCCACTTCCCACAAATACTCTGACTTTTAATCATTTGTAATAATCCACTGTAATTCCCTAGCATACCATGGGAGTCTTTCATGTCATGAAGACTTTGCAGATGCTCTCCTTTCTGTCTTGGAATGCATCCCTGTCAAGCCAAGCAGTGCCTCCGACTCTGTGTTTCTTTAACACAGCACAGGTTCCCTGATTGGGGGTGGTTAGCCCATACTAGTAATTATTGTCAGTCTTCTTTCCTAGATTGCAACCTCCTTTGTTTTATATGATGCATGGCACAAAATAAACAAGATTTATTACTTTCTTTTAATTTTTATTTTTTGAAACAGGATCTCACTCTGTGGCCCAGGCTGGAGTACAGTGGCACAATTTCTGCTTACTGCAACCTCTGCCTCCCAGGTTCAACTGATTCTCATGCCTCAGCCTCTTGTGTAGCTTTTTTTTTTTTGTATTTTTAGTAGAGATGGGGTTTTGCCATGTTGACCAGGCTGGTCTTGAACTCCTGACCTCAATGATCTACCTGCCTCGGCCTCCCAAAGTGCCAGGATTACAGGTGTGAACCACCACGCCCAGGCTACAAGAATTATTTGATGAATAAATAAATAAAATTACAGTATATCTTGTAGTTCATACATGGGAATTTATGGTATAGATAATAAATAAGATGCATCTCCAGAACTGAAGAAAAGGATAGAAGGTTTAAGATAGCAGAATCGGCCCGGCGCGGTGGCTCACGCCTGTAATCCCAGCACTTTGGGAGGCTGAGGCGGGTGGATCACGAGGTCAAGAGATCGAGACCATCCTGATCAACATGGTGAAACCCCGTCTCTACTAAAAATACAAAAAATTAGCTGGGCATGGTGGCGCGTGCCTGTAATCCCAGCTACTCAAGAGACTGAGGCAGGAGAATTGCCTGAACCCAGGAGGCGGAGGTTGCAGTGAGCCGAGATCGCGCCATTGCACTCCAGCCTGGGTAACAAGAGCGAAACTCCGTCTCAAAAAAAAGAAAAAAAAAAAAAAGATAGCAGAATCAACATAAAATACACAAGACTGACCATAGGAGAATTCCTGATGAAATTAGGGCAAATTCATTAAAGTAGGAGTGATGATAATGATGATGAAGAACATACAAACACAGAGCATGTATGTTACTAGCTAAGTAATTTCTAATTAGGTAAGTAGTTTTAAAATATCATTTTTATTTACTTATTTATTTTTAGAATCAGGGGTCTTACTATGTTGCCCAGGCTGGACTCAAACTTCTGAGCTTCAGCAATTTTCCTGCCTTAGCTTCCCAATAGCTGGGACTACAGACAGGTGCCACCACACCCCGCTGAAAATGTTATTTTTAGCCACGCGCGGTGGCTCACACCTGTAATCCCAGCACTTTGGGAGGCTGAGGCGGGCGGATCACAAGGTCAAGAGATCGAGACCTTCCTGGACAACATGGTGAAACCTCGTCTCTACTAAAAAATACAAAAATCAGCTGTGTGTGGTGGCACGCACCTGTAGTCCCAGCTACTTGGGAGGCTGAGGCAGCAGCATTGCTTGAACCTGGGAGGCGGAGGTTGCAGAGAGCTGAGCCCGCACCACTGCACTCCAGCCTGGTGCCTGTTGACAAAGCGAGACTCTGTCTCAAAAGAAAAAAAAAGAAAATGTTATTTTTAATACAGCTTGGTTAAATAGTAGTAGATGAGAGCACAGAATCCAGAGTCAGACAGCCTGGGTTTTAATATCCATACCTCTGTGTTTTCATTTTTTGGATAGAAGAAATTGTACCTACCTTATAAGTTTGACATTATGAAAATAAAATTATATAGGTAAAGTACTTAGCACAGTGCATGGTGGTTCTAGTCATTCTTCATTTGCCAACCCCCGATCCCAATCCAGTTTCTGCCCCTCTTTGACTCTGTTCCTGGGAGGCTGAACCCTTAGAGGCAGCATTCCCGTAGCTCCCTCAATGCCTGCCTCTGCTTGGGCTTGGCCAAGGGTAGGCACCACCAAGAGATCTGAGAGCAAAGAGAGAGGCGAGGGTATTTTATTTGCTCTACACCCATTTTGATACCTTGTCTCTGGGAATAAACTACCTTCCTTCCCAATTTCAGCCCCCTTCAGGTGCTGCTAGCCCGGGCCCTGGGCTCACTAGGTCTTCCCTTTGTCACTGAAGCCCTGGGAGCAGTAAAGACTTCCCACTGTCCCTCGTCTTTAGGTGTCTCCTGTTTATTCTTTTGCCTCTGCCCACATTGCTATAAAGTGTTTTTGCCTTAAGATTTCTTTATTTGACTACCTGGGATGAATCCTGTTTCCTGCTCAGACCCTAATACACTGTGTATAGTAATTTCTTTAAAATGTGAGCTTTGGTTTTTAGATTAAATTATTAGCATTAAATAATTAAGATGAAATTATTAAATTATCAAGTAGATGACTATTAATTATGTAAAAACAAACATGGATATTGGGAAGGCAGGATTCAGAAACATCTTCAAAATAAAGCAGACTGGGTGTGGTGGCTCATACCTTTAATCCCAGCACTTTGGGAGGCAGAGGCAGGAGGGTCACTTAAGCCCCAGAGTTTGAGATCAGCCTGGGCAATATAGTGAGACTCTGTCTACACTTCCCCCAATACACACACAATTAGTTGAGCGTAATGCTGCATGCCTGTGGTCCCAGCTACTTGGGAGGCAGAAGTGGGAGGATCACTTAAGCCTGAGAGGTTGCGGTTGCAGTGAACCAAAATCATGCCACTGCACTCCTGCCTGGGCAACAGAGACCCTGCCTCAAACAAAACAAGACAAAACAAAACAAAAAACACCAGAACTGACCAACCAACCAAACAAAAACCATAAAGCAGGGGACACATTTCATGTCTATAGCAAGTTGCTTGGCTCTAGCTTGAAATAACTCCCAAGTACTTTGATGGAAAAGTGTATGTATCTCTGCAATGTGGTAAGTGGTAGAAACAGATGAGCAAACCATTCTATGTGAGCCCAGCCTGGGGTCGGGTAAATGGAGGATAATTCATGCATCCTTTTAGGTTGCTTCTGTCTGCATTGATTTCAGTCTGCATTGATTTCATTGATTTAAATACTGTTAACTGCTTGACTACTTTTTTCCCCAAAGAAAGTATAATTCACTTTCATGGGTTAGTTGCCTTCTTCTAAATCATTCCCAAGAAATCAAAATTGCAGCCTGTTGAATAGATAGATCCAAGGTGACCATATTTTCCAAATAAAAATTATTTACTTAATGAAACAGGGGGCAAAGTCTTTGGACTACCTACAAATTTTAGGCAGTATGGACCCTGTACACAGAGTAAAAGTCATGCTCTTCACTTACATGAGGTAACGAGGAAGAGAAGAAGCCTACAATTTAACACTTTGAAGTGAAACCTGTTGCTGTCTGAAACTTCATGTAATACATCTAAGTCAAATACTTAGGCAAAAGCACATTTAAAAAACTGGCACTATTTCATAAAAAGATTTGATTTGCTCATCTTGTGTTTATATTTATATAGTATTCATCTACTCCACCTGTATTTTCACAAGAAGAAATTGGATCCATTGGTACATTTGAACTCCACACTCCGCCTTTGGTAGTAAACCCTTCTTCCTTAATGATGACACTGTAGATCATGTAAGCTGAATTTGTAACACATGTTATTCTATGAGTGGATTTAAAATGTGGGAAATGGCTTCAAACTGTCCCGGACACATGCAGAAATTTTCTCTTCCTCTCCTTCAGTGCACTTTTGAGAACCTGCTATGTGCCAGGTACTCTGCTGGAGCCTGGTATAAAGCTTTGTAAGCACAGCTGGAGGTCCTACATTTTGTGTGGACCCTGGACTCACATCGCCTGTGTCTGCCTGTCTCGGTCACTTTGGTGCCAACTTTGGGCAGCTCTCTTAACCTCATCAGGCCTTAATTTTTCTTATACATGAGAATATGCACATTCTGTATAATTTTATGTTTCTGATTTCCGCTTTCATGAGAATTTAGAGTGACGGTTCAGAGCAGGGTCACTGAAGTTTGTGGGTCAAGATGGCCAGGGGAGACCTATGTTAATTCTAGCTAAATAATTATAATCTTACTTGGCTCAGAGTACACTGAAGTTTATACACCGAACTAAACTACATTACTGGTGCAGTTAATTAGAAATCAAGCGGCAACAGGAGGCCTAAGGCAAAGACTGTTCGAGAGCGCAGTAACACCAGGGAACACCGGGGTGGTTGCAGAACAGGCAATACTGCTCTGGTCCCACAAATGCCTTCTCAACATGGAAACTATATGAAGGTCTCATAAAGAGGACTTGTGCAAAGATCTCCGAGAAGGGAGGCGACCTCTGCTCACAAGATCAGGGAGGGTCTTTGCAGATGGGAACTGGCAAGGAGGAGAAAAGCCTTGCAGGGCAGAGATCACAGAATGACTCGGGCTCTGCCTAGGTTCTTGGAATATGGAGTAATTTTAATAGCTCTGCACCCTCAATGCTTAGGAGATAACAGCCCCTTGATGCATTGGGTGTGGTCAGATCCGGTGGCTCCTCATCCGCTATACTTCTGATGCAGCTGCACCTCGATAACAATCAGTGATAAACTCAGAGTACTAGTTTAGCATGTCTTAGAAGGATCTCAAATGTTAAATGCTCAGCACACTAGTTTAGCTTGTCTTAGAAGGATCTCAAGTGCTTCCCACCCATCTTACCTACCCCTCCACCCTCCCCTCCACGCCCATAACATCAATGAGATTATGCACATAATAAAAGTGTTTGGAGCCCAGAGCTAGGGGCCAACATAGTTCCCATGCCAGCATTGGTCCCCTGGACCCATGCTGTAAATTCTACTCCTGTGTCTCTGTCTTTATTTCCTTTTCTCAATCCCTCGTCACCGCCGGGACTAAGGGTGCCCACGTTCGGAGTTGGGCTGGTTCCCAACAGAGGTTCAAACCTTAGCTTCACCTCTCACGTGATTGAGGGCAAATTATTTAGCTTCTCTCTAGTTCTTGTTCATTATTGGCAAAAGGCAGGTGAGAATAGTAGAAGCTTCTTCTTAGGTTTCTTGTGAAGCTTTAAATTAGTGTAAGAAGTCAGTTCTCATTGTTAGCTCTCCCCAGCCTTGAATCATTTTGCTAAAGTAAGTTGGGAAGAGCACAGGCTTAACAATCGGCCAGGCCAGTCTCAGAATCCCACTCCATCACTGACCCACTGAGTGACTCAGCAAGTAACTTAGCCTCTCTGAACCCCAGTGTCATCATCTGTAAAATGAAGATACCAATACTTAACCAGTCTGGGCATAGTGGCTCATGGCTATAATCCCAACACTTTGGGAGGCCAAGAAGGGAGGATCACTTGAGCCCAGCTGTTTGAGATCAGCCTGATCTTGAACACCTGGGCTAGATGGCAAGACTCAAACCCTACAAAAAACTTTTTTAATTAGCTGGATGTTGTGGTGCATGCCTGTAGCCTAGCTACTTAGGTGGCTAAGGTGAAGGATCCCTTGAGCCTAAGGGTTTGAGGATGAAGTGAACCGTGATCATGCCACTGCACTCTAGTCTTGTTGAGAAGTAAGAAAGACCATGTCTCTAAAAAACCAAACGAAACAACACCATTCATTTATCTTCCCCATTTCCCTTAAATTAAAAAAAACTTCAAATAGTATGATAAAAGATAAAGGCAGAAAAATACGAAATGGTATTCTGGAGAATTGCAAACAAAAATACAATATAGCATATCTTTAAGGGCACTTTAAACAGCTGAAAAATTGTCCTTTTAAACAAAGCTCTATAAGTGTAAGAGAGAATGATTTATCCACTTTTATTATTTTCTGACCATTTATCTGTTAGAGTGTGAGAGAATAAATTGGAATTAATAGAATGATTTACGGATAGATCTCCAAGCCAACTGCTATAAAAGCCACAAAGTCAGTTTTCTTTCATTGTTTTTATTACAAAGTGTAGTCATAGTCGGTCTTTGTAGCTATGCTGTCATTCATAACAGGAGAAGAACATCATGTGAAAAGATAAGAAACCTGCATGGTGTGATAAGTCAGGGAGGAAAGTCTGGTCAGCCGGGCAAGCACTGGACCAGTGAATCAGGTGCTGGTCAAGTGCACCACCTTCCCCTAACCATATGACACCTTGCTCTGTCCTCTGCGTTTTGTGTTTCTGCTTCCTTGCTGGGATAAGAACCAAAGAACAACTTTAGGTTAATTTCTCCATCCATCTCATTCTCTGAAGGACTAAGGTGGCAAATAGTTTAAGAAAGGGAGACCTTAGACCATTTCACAAATTATGAAGCTCTTTACAAATGCTTCCTAATAACAATACAAAGCAAAGACTGGATTCCTTTATTTAGTTGACACCTCTGTATCAACTTTTCTTTTTTATTATTTTATTTTTATTTTTCTTCTTATTTTTTAAAATAAAGACGGGGTTTCACCATTGTTGGTCAGGCTGGTCTTGAACTCCCAACCTCAGGGGATCTGCACGCCTTGGCCTCCAAAGTGCTTGGATTACAGGCATGAGCCATCACGCCCGACCCCAGCTTTTCTTTAAAAGCATTTCTTAGGTCCCTTTTCTTCCAAAGGCAGCGAATCTTGCATCTTTTTTGTTGCTGGAGGTAAAAACTTGGGGGCATTATTTCTGCTGACTTACCTGCCTGCCCGACACCCAGAGTGATCTGGAGCACATCTTGAGCTTCTCTCAGTCAAATTCCTTTTGCAAGTAAAGTGCCAGGACTTGACTAGATCTCTGAGTTCTCTCTTACATGTCTCAATCCTCTCTTGCAGTGTGACTGAACAATGAACCTTCACAAGATGATGGGGGCAATTTTCACATTCCAGCCTGGCAACAGTCCCCTGAGCCAAGTGTCCACTGCCTCAGTGCCAGATTCCAGCTCTCTGAGCCCTCCAAGCTCCCTTCTATCCACTTCATTCATTGCATTAGAAGCCTGGTCCTGCAGCCATCTAAAGCTGGGAGCAACCCTGTGTGTGAGCACCAACTCATTTTTGGTTCTCAGTTGATAGGCGAGGGCTGGCTTGAGTAGAAATGGAAGTGCTGGCCATATACTCTTCCAAAAAAAAATCTGGGAAAACTTGGTGCAAGTGGTTACAGGGATATGTCAATTTCAGAAGCCAGTTGGTGGATGTAGTATATTTTCCAGGCATGGTTTCCTTGCCCCCCAAACATAAGTTCATATACATTGACTGGTTTGAGCAACAATCAAGATAACATGTGCTCTGGTGCTTAAGAAGTATTTGAATCAAAGACAGACTTGCTAAAAATATCTTTTATTGGCCGGGTACAGTGGCTCACGCCTGTAATCTCAGCACTTTGGGAGTCCAAGGTGGTGGATCACTTGAGGTCAGGAGTTCAAGACCAGGCCAACATGGTGAAAACCCGTATCCACCAAAAATACAAAAATTAGCATGCCTGTAATCCCAGCTACTCAGGAGACTGAGGCAAGAGAATCGCTTGAATCTGGGTGGTGGAGGTTGCAGTGAGCCGAGATCATGCCACTGCACTCCAGCCTGGGTAAGAGAACAAGACTTTGTCTCAAAAAAAAACTTAAAAAAATATTGAAACAGGCCGGGCGCGGTGGCTCACGCCTGTAATCCAAGCACTTTGGAGGCCAAGGCGGGTGGATCACCTGAGGTCGGGAGTTCAAGACCAGCCTGACCAACATGGTGAAACCCCATCTTAAAAAAAAAAAAAATTGAAACATAAAGAATACAAATTATCCATGTAAAGAACACACTTGAGTAACCGTAAGCCAGGTAAAAAATACAGCTTAAGAATCCCCTACTGTGTCCCCTCTCCTCTTCAGAAATAAGTTTTTTAATGGTGTTGACAGTATAGTTTCTCCATTTTTCCTTCCAGAACTTATTCTTGGGCCCACCTTACTCTCATTCTCACTGTTACTTTCCCCCCTTTCTCTTCTTCCCTCTTAGAACAAAACAAAATACTATTGACTCTCACTGGTCATTCTCTTCCCTGTAACCTGAAAGTCAGTAAATTGAATAGAAAGGAATGATGAAGGCCAAAATGGCGGAACCTCCGTCACGTTTGTGCTGTAAGAAAACGTGACACGGCTGCCTAGGCTCCACAGGTTTTTAAGCTCTCATCCACACAGACTCCATGATACAGGCAAGATTCTTGGAAATTTCATAGACAAGGAAACGGAGGTGCCGCAGCTTGATCCCTACTTCTGAAACCAACCCTTTGCCAGGTGTAGAATCTTTGCCTAGGCCCGGACTAGTGACTTTCAGTGTATAAAGGGAGTTCTCATCAAGGTGGTGGGGGGCCCCTGTCCCCTTTGAGAAGCCAGTAGAAAGTATGGTGTGGCTTTCCAGAAAAATGCATACACACAGGAACACAAAAAGTGCGTATCACTTTGGAGGGTTCACGGTTGGCGAACCACTGGTGCCTATGGACAACCACCAGCTGCTGCAGTGACTCTGAGGGATAAAACAGACATCCATATCCGCCCCCAAGCCCATTACCTTTCAGCCAAAGATAGTATTGCCAATGGTAGTATTGTTGGAGCAGTTCACCTGCGGGACAGACTGAACGTCCTTAGAAGCAGCCTGTGTGTGTGTGTGTGTGTGTGTGTGTGTGTGTGTGTGTGTGTGTGTGTGTGTGTGTGTACCGCGGGACGCCCTCCTTTTCCGCGGAGCTGTCACAAAAGACAGCACTTGGCATCCTCACTCCTCACTTCCCAGGAGCACCGACTTCACAAAGTTCTGGTGCCTGTTTCCCCGGGATCACTGCCAGGTGGGTATACAGCCCCGGCCAGGAGGGCGCCGGCGGCCCCGGGAGCCTGGGAGACCAAGGACTACTTGCATTCATTTCTAGACTCCGGCTCCCCTCAAAAGCGCACGGTCCTTGGCGGGCTCCGCCCGGGCACGCGGTGGGTGGCGTGGGCACAGCGGCGCCTGGAGACGAGCGTGTGTGCGCACCGAGAGGGCGCCTGGCCGGCGGTGCCCACCTCTCTCGTGGCCTTGGTGGCTCCAGGCCGGGTAGGCCGGGGCCGCGGCTCGGGCAGTGCCCTCCCTACTGGCCGGGCCGGGAGCCGCGGGAGCAGGAGCAGCGCCCCTACCGCCCGCTTTTCCGCCTCCATCTCCTCCGCCTCCTCCTCCTCCTTCCCCCAGCCACCCGCGCAGTCACAACCGGTTCAGACTGGCCGGGGTGCCCCGCAAAGAGAGACGAGGGAGAAAAAGACAACTGGAAAAACTCCGGGGAGGAGGAGGAGGAGGAGAAAGAGAAGGTGGAGCCCAGAAAAGGGGGCCGGCTCCCCCGCTCCATGTGGCCGCCGCCGCCGCGGGGGTCGGTGTGGGGAGAGGGCGGCGGCTCCCGGGTCGGCGCGTAGCGGGACCGATTGTCCAATACTCCGGCAGGAGCCAGGGCCGCGGCTGGCCCGGATAAATAGCCGCCCGGCCGGCCGGGAGCTGCAGGGGAGAGCGGTGGCCGCCGTCCCACCTCACCACCAGCCCGGCCGCCCTGGGCACTGCGCCGCTTGCTGAGCCCCGGAGGCCCCGCCGAGGCTGGGATTCAGGTAATGGGCTGGAGCTTGCGGGGAGGGTGCCAAGGGTGGGACAAGAAGTAACTCCGACTCCGAAAGTAGGAGGGGGCGGTGGAGCAGCGTGAAACCGGGTTTTTGTCTGCGGTGTATGCTGGGGGTTCGAGTGTCCGCGGCGCGCCCGCGCCCGCCCCTCGCCATCCCGCTTTTTGATGGGGTGCTTCTACAAAGTAGGCAAGTTTCCCTGGAAATCTGAAGGCAGCATTTTGCACGGAGTTGAAAGAAAGAGAGGGGTTCCTGGGGTGGTTTGGTGCCCCTCCCCCACGACCTGCCCTGGACTCCTGAGAGAGGTTCTAGGGTTGCTGGTGGAAGAGCAGGGAGAGGTGCACGCAATCCAGGTGGGCCTCTATTTCCCGGGGGACCGAACGGCCTCCAGCTGTCTTGGTCGGGAACGCGAGTAAGCAGGTGCCCCCGGAGGGTTGGGATTGGGGCGCCCCGGGTATTCTTGACATATGTGGAGCGCAGCGCGCGGGGTGGGCGGATTCTGCATCGTGGCGCCAGGTTCAGCACCACCCGGTAGCCCCGGGAGAGCGCGGGAGCCCAGCCTTCGCCACTGCAGTAGGAGGCACCGGCACCTCTGGACCCTGAGCCAGAACTTGGGAGGACTTGGTGCTTAATGCCCCATCTTAGGTTCGCCCTAGGTAACCTGCTCCGGCTTCAGCAGCGCCCAGAGGCTTTCCCGAGAGCTGATAACCACGAACAAACTTGGCTGTCAAAAGCAAATCAATGCTTTACCTTATTTTTTGGGTGTCCATCCAACGCAAACTATTCCGGAAGTTTAGTCAGGATTTACACTAAATATGTTACTTATGTACTAAGTTGTTCGATATAACATTTTTGATCAATTTTCTAGGCTACAATTTTGATGTGGTTTTTAAAAATATTGAATTAACTGAATAAGAGTTCATATTGAAGGTGGATTCTCCCGTTCCCTGCACCCCAGAGTAGGATTTTCGGTTGTTTCATCAAATTCTGTAAATTGGTACGCCCTAACGGTTTCTTATATTTGAGTTGGATTCAGCTTTGAGAAATTCTTCAGGCAGGTATAGGCAGAGGGCTGAGGAAACCAGAGAAGATTCCGAAGAGAAAGCCCAATTACTTGTTGCATGATTATAGCCTCTTTTAAAACTTCTAATAGGAAAACCCTTCCACTTTCCTGGACCGAATGCACAGTAAAGCCATTTTCTATTCCCTGTTGCACTAATTAATAATAAATATGTAAATTTATTAAATAAATTAATATCCATATCATTGTTAATACCCATACCATTGCGAGAAACCAGTACTGCCCCCACCCCCCAAGAAAATCCCTCGGAAGTGGGAATTAGATAATAAAATAGTTTAACCTGCAATTTTGCAAAAACTCAGACTTTGAGCACCACTGATCCCCTAAGAACATCCCTCTTGGATTCTTCTCTTTCGTTTGTAGGTGAGTGCGATACAGGTATCCTTCATATCTTGAGCATTGGGAGGAGCCAAAGATACGAGAAGAGTGGATCAAGACATTAGGAAATCTTTTCTGGCTTCTGATGGAGTCTGAAAAGGTGGTGGGAATTGGTTGGTGTCTGAATCTTCATCAGGACACATTATGGTGTTTTGGGGGTGGATCTAGCCATGCAACTCTAGCTAGAGGATGACAACTAGACAGATGTGGTCATGTGTTCAAGTTTACTTCCTCACTCCAACCTTTCCAACCCCTAATTAATGAATTAGATAATAAAAATTGTGTACATTTATCATGCACAACACATTATTTTGAAATAGCAATACATTGTAGAATGGCCCAACTAACATTACCTAGGCATTACCTCGAATTTTTATCTTTTTTTTTTTTTTTTTTTTTTTTTTTTTTTGGTGTGGTGAGGACACTTAAAATCTACCATCTTAACGGTTTTTCAAAATACAATACGGTGTTATTAACTATAGTCATTATGTTGCAAAATAGATCTCTTGAACTTATTGCTCCTAACTGAAATTTTGTATCCTTTGATCAACATCTTTTCACCCCAACCCTAGTCACTGGTAACCAGGGTTCTATTCTTTACTTCTCTGAATTTAACCGTTTTAGATTCAAGTCTTTCTGTGCCTGTCTTATTTCACCTTACATAATGTCCTTTAGGTTTGCCCATGTTGTCACAAATGACAGGATTTCCTCCTCTTTTCTCTTCTTTCTTTCATTTTCTTTCTGTCCTTTCTTTTTTCTTTCTTTCCTTTCTTTCTCCTTCCTTCCTTTCTTTCCTTCTTTCTTTCTCTTTCCTTCTTTCTTTCTTTCATTTTCTTTTCTTTTCTTTCTTCTTTCTCTTTCTTTTCTTTTCTATCTTCTCACTGCAGCCTCAACTTCCAGGCTCAGGTGATCTTCTCCTCAGCCTCCCGTGCCACCACACCTAGCTAATTTCTGTGTGTGTGTGTGTGTTTTGTTTTTGTTTTTGTAGAAACGGGGTTTTGCCATGTTTCCCAAACTGGTCTTGAAGTCCTGGGCTCAGGAAATTCCCCTGCCTCTGCATCCCAAACGGCCAGAATTATAGACATGGAGCCACTGTGCCTGGCCAGTTTCCCTTTTTTTTTTTTTTTTGAGATGGAGTTTCTCTCTCTCTCTTTCCTTTTTCTTTCTTTCTTTCTTTTTTTTTTAATGAGATGTTGTTTCACTTTTGCCACCCAGGCTGGAGTGCGATGGTGCAATCTCAGCTTACTGCAACCTTTGCCTCCTGGGTTCAAGTGATTCTCCTACCTCAGCCTCCCAAGTAGCTGGGATTACAGGAACCTGGAAACAGAGTTTCACTCTTGTTGCCCAGGCTGGAGTGCAATGGTGTGATCTTGGCTCACTGCAACCTCCACCTCCTGGGTTCAAGCGATTCTCCCGCCTCAGCCTCTTGAGTAGCTGGCATTGCAGGCATGTGCCACCACACTGGCTAATATTTTGTGTTTTTAATAGAGATGGGGTTTCACCACATTGGCCAGGCTGGTCTTGAACTCCTGACCTCAGGTGATCCACCTGCCTCCGCCTCCCAAAATGCTGGGATTAAGGTGTAAGCCACCGTGCCCGGCCGATTTCCTTCTTTTTAAAGTCTGAATTAGTCTCCTAGTGTGTGTGTGTGTCTGTGTGTGTGTATCACATTTTCTTTATCCATTCATCTACTCGTAGACATTTAGGTTGATTCCGTATCTTGGTTGTGGTGAATGATGCTGCAAGGAGCATGAAAGTGCAGCTATCTCTCCAACATAAGACTTTCCTTTCCTTTGGGTATGTAGTGGTATTGCTGGATCATATGGTAGTTGTATTTTTAATTTTTCTGAGGAACCACCATATTGTTTTCCATCATGGCTTTCCAAGAAAGTATCACTTAATGACTTCAATTTTAATTAATGATTGCAAAAATATATGTATTTTGAGCTACTTCGCCTTTTCTTTGGGAGGTTCTTGGCAGACACCAAAGTAGTCCTTATGGATGATGAGATTGAACTATAACTAAAAACCAAGTTCAAAAAAAGAACACATGGTCCCTGCCTTCAACGGTTTAGTGAGAAAAATAGACATGTTTACAAATATCCATGTTACAAGATAGTATAAATGTAATCATATGGTAGCAATATCAATTGTGTGCTACTGAATGACACAGAAAAGGAGAGGTTCATTCAAGGTTAAGTATGAAGAAAAGTTATGGGGTGGGTGTAGCAATTTAGCTGGGACTTAATGAAGGAAGAAGATTTCCTTGATGGAAAAGAGGCCTACTGGAACAAGAGAATAGCACAGAGATAGGGAAGTCTGGTGTGTTGAAAGGAAGCAAAGCAGGTTGGAGTAGCTGAAGCCTCGAATTTAAGACAGATAAGGCTGGGAGGTGGGATGGGGCTAGATTATGGAGACTAGGACATGTCATGCTAAGATTTTTTTGATTCTTTTTTTTTTTTTTTTTGAGACCGAGTTTCGCTCTTGTTACCCAGGCTGGAGTGCAGTGGCGCGATCTCGGCTCACTGAAACCTCCACCTCCTGGGTTCAGGCAATTCTCCTGCCTCAGCCTCCTGAGTAGCTGGGACTACAGGCACGCGCCACCGTGCCCAGCTAATTTTTTGTATTTTTAGTAGAGACGGGGTTTCACCATGTTGACCAGGATGGTCTCGATCTCTTGACCTCGTGATCCACCTGCCTCGGCCTCCCAAAGTGCTGGGATTACAGGCGTGAGCCACCGCACCCGGCCCAGATTTTTTTAATTCTTAGCTTAATGCTAAGAAATTATAATGTGATTGAACATTATTGGTATATTTATATAAAGTGTCAGCATCCTTAACTGTATTTTTGCCTTTAATTTCAGTTTTATGAATTTCCTTCTAAAATAAGTAGTTGAGTAAAATCTCAATGTGTACTTCCTATCAGTTAGTCAGTAAACATACTACTTTGTACATGGCATACTATAAGGATGCATTTAGACAACAGATCAGACCTCACATGATCATGTATAAATCGTGCAAAACGTTTGCTAACTGAAAGAACACATCAGTGTTGTTGTTGTTGTTTTTTTTAAAGATGGGGTTTCACCATGATGGCCAGGATGGTCTTGAACTCCTGACCTCAGGTGATCCACCCACCTCAGCCTCCCAAAGTGCTAGGATTACAGGCGTGGGCCACAGCGCCCGGCACATCAGTGTTGTTAATATCATCATAGATTTCTTCACCAGAACACTATTCTCAGGACAAGCTCTGCAGGATAGGGTTGTGTGGAGGAGAGAGAAACTGAAACAAGAGCCCGGGAGCACAGTGACCCTGGTAACAGTGTGGGACACAGGGAGATGATGACACCAATGTATCTCTGTGCCTGGCCCTCACTCTGCCTATATTTCACTCTCTTTTTGTATTTATTTTTTTAAATATTTGGACCTTCCCATCTTTTCTCAGACTCTGGGTGTTTTACAGAGCCTGCTGTTTTCTCTTCTGAGTTTGAGAGTAGGACTTAGATGACTCTTCACTGGCTTGGTGAGTAAAGGATCCTGAAGCTGTTCTCGCCCCTAGCAGGACGTCTCTCAGCTTCAGTTTCCTCATGGGTAGATTGAGGAGTTGAATAAGATCAGTGATGGCAAGTTCACAAGGTTTACCCAGATGAGACTGGCATCATGCATGAGCAAAGAAGACTGGGGGCAGTGGTTGGGTAGCAGGTGTGTGGAGATGTGGGGAATGGCAGAGGTGAAACTAAATGCAAGGCAACCTTGATCAGGGAGGCAGTAGGGAGTGGAAGGTCCTGGAGAGAAAATGCTTCATCCAGTGAGAGGCAAACTTACTCAGTTCCAGTTAATTGTTATGTAAGAATGAGGGCCCAGTGTTATCAGAGCTTTCAATGTTTTGAGAGAATCCTGAAATTCAGATTTTTATGTGAAATCTTCTGGTGTTAAAACATCAGCAATTCATTCAAATTTGCTAAAAACAAAACCAAAAACATTGGGTCTGCCAAACAACACATCAAGAGACCAGATTTGGCCTGAGTGGGGCCAAAGTTTCCAAAGTTCCTTCTGGCTTCAGACTTCATGATCCTATATAACCCATTTCTTCCCCTTTTGCTAAAACATATGGTAGTACTACCTGTATCCAAATTATGACAGCTTTGGAGGAGCTCTTTGGCAAATGCTAGACTGTGAAATATCTACAAGGCCTTGGAGTTTTAAAAAATATCCTTTTTTGATGGCCACACTATGATAAAATTCAGAGACCTCCTGCCATGAGAGGCCATGGTAAGAAAATTGCTTCAGCCCAGGAGTTTGAGACCAGCTTGGGCATCATAGTGAGACTTTGTCTCTACAAAAAATAAAAAATTAGCTGGTCATAGTGGCACATGCCTGTAGTCCTAGCTATTTGGGAGGCTGAGGTAGCAGGATCATTTGAGCTTGGGAGATCAAGGCTGAAGTGAGCTGTGATTGCATCACTGCACTCCAGCCTGGGCAACAAAGAGAGAACCTGTCTCAAAAACAAAAAAACAAAAACAATGCCTCTGAAGAAGCACATAAGAAAAGAAAAGAAAAATTAGCTGGGCATGGTGGCGCGTGCCTGTAATCCCAGCTACTCAGGAGGCTGAGGCAGGAGAATTGCCTGAACCTAGGAGGCGGAGGTTGTGGTGAGCCGAGATCGCGCCATTGCACTCCAGCCTGGGTAACAAAGAGAGAACCTGTCTCAAAAACAAAAAAACAAAAAAACAAAAACAATGCCTCTGAAAAAGCACATAAGAAAAGAAAAGAAAAAACAGAACAAAACAAAAAAACAGAGGCCCCAGAAGTTAATTACCTGTGTTTATTTTCCCTTTCAGGAACAATTAGTGTGATTTAATTCCAAGCTTTAGAGCTACTTCTCTGAATAGTTTACTTCCTGGTCTGCCTTTCCATCTCAATGTTAAAGAATCAATATTGGTTTCCACTTGGATGACGGGTATTTACAGGCTTGGCTTATGGTGTTGAAACAAAGAAATCTTCATTGTCTTTACCCTGACAATATTTCACCGTGTATTCTGTCCCTCTTCCTTAACAGAGCTATCTGGGGATGTATTTGAATTTCAACTAGATGAACAAGTTAAAGGTTTGGCTTTTTTTTTTTTTTTTTTTTTGAGAAGGAGTCTTGCTCTTTGGCCCAGGCTGGAGTGCAATGATGTGGTCTCAGCTCACTGCAACCTCCATCTCTCAGGTTCAAGTGATTCTTGAACCTGAGATTACAGGCACCCGCCACTACTCCTGGCTAATTTTTATATTTTTAGTAGAGGCGGGGTTTCACCATGTTGGTCAGGTGGTCTCAAACTTCTGACCTCATGATCCACCCTCCTCAGCCTCCCAAAGTGCTGGGATTACAGGTGTGAGCCACGGGGGACAGCCCCAGGTTTGGCTTTTATAAGTTAAGTTAATATGGCAATTTAGATTTAAAAAAAAAAAAAACATATTTATATGGATCTAAAAATAAAAAGATAAATATAACGAATGGATTTACAGTGAAATTCTCTAATGCAAGTGTGTTTTTAAAGCTGAGGTTTTTGGATTTGACTGACCGGCATGTATTATTTGCTTTATGTCAATGAGCTATTCTACAAACAAGTGGGCCTGACTTTAACTTAAAGTTCAGAGCAGATGTTGACAATGGGAAGGAGGCATCTGAGTGCATGAAACAAGAATGACGTGTTCAGAGAAACCACATACCTTACTCTGACTGAGCTGACCTACAGAGGACAAACAGGAGGCTCTGAATGACAGTGCTGAGCCATGATTTGCCCTTGTCCTAGTCCCAGTAATGAGTCAATCCTCACCCTTTCACATCAGAAAGTATGTTAATCATCACTGAATGTTTAATATTTAAAACAGAATCTGAAAAAATCAGGTAATTATTTGATCATTACAGTCATGTCATCTGATGTTATATTGATAAAAAAATTAAATTTTAAATGGTTTACTCATGTATTTGGCTAGCTTTTCAGATTCAACAGTGGAAACACTCTAAGCTCCAGAGAGGAAGGGGCCACAACTCCTTCACCCCACAATACCTTCTAAATGCACTCAATTCATTTTGTTGAATGAAAGATATTTGATTAATCATTTGAATTAGGATTTAGGTAAGTAGGTTTTCTATGCAGTCATTCATTCATTTCATACAGATTTGTTGAGTGTTCCCTATGTGCCAATCATAATTCTTAGTGCTAGGCATATGGGATAGATTTGTGGGATCGTCCCTTAATGAATAACAATCCACTGTAATAAATGTTATAGCAAGGATACCTAAATTGGTGTGAGATCTTGGAGGAGGAATGACGGATGTAGAGTTTCACAGATGACATCAAGATGAAGGAAACATTTGCGTTCAGTCTTGAAGAAAGAGTAGGAATTGGAGAAAGGCCTTCCAGCTGCCTCCAGCTGCCTCCAACGACAAACGGGAACTGAAGAGTGAAAGCTTGGACAAGGGAGGGAGCATAGTTAAAATGCTGAGTTGTGAGCTGCGTGTTGGGGGCACAGATTGGTGGGACATTCTAGCATTACAGACTTTTAGGAGAAAGAATCAGGTAACTGGCTACTTATTTAAAGATCTGGATATCTAATGTCATATGGACAAAACATGGTTTTATAAAACCAACGTTTTCATTTTTGTTTATAATTTTTGAATAACATGACAGTTTTAGTGATGGATGACTGTAAACCTCATGAGGGCAAGGATGATTGTCATTGGTTTCTTAGTGTCCTCTTATAATACATGAAATAAAAACGTGTGCTCTGCTAAAGGGTAAATTGTGGGTGATAAGGAACCATGGAAGGGTTTGAAAAATTGGAAGCAGAATTGAGATGACCAGAGAGCCACGGTTTAGGAAGATGGCTCTGGCAGCAGCTCGGCAGATGCATTGCAGCAAGGAGAGAGTGTAAGCTGAGGAATCCATCCTTAGGCACTGTGACGGTCCAGGCATTTGCAGACAAGATGGAGAGAAGAGTCTGATTGCAGAACTCTTTGCAGGACCCTGGCATGCTAGAGACGAGGAACTGGGATTCAAGTAGGATTTGGAATGCCACGAAGTGGAGGCTTTGCGCTTGGGCAAAATGGAAGTATGGTCATGACAGTTTTCCAGATAAAATTCAGGAAGAGAGGGCCGGACGCGGTGGCTCACGCCTGTAATCCCAGCACTTTGGGAGGCCGAGGCGGGTGGATCACGAGGTCAAGAGATCGAGACCATCCTGGTCAACATGGTGAAACCCGTCTCTACTAAAAATACAAAAAATTAGCTGGGCACGGTGACGCCTGCCTGTAATCCTAGCTACTAAGGAGGCTGAGGCAGGAGAATTGCCTGAACCCAGGAGGCAGAGGTTGCGGTGAGCCAAGATCGCGCCATTGCACTCCAGCCTGGGTAACAAGAGTGAAACTCTGTCTCAAAAAAAAAAAAAAAAAAAAAAATTCAGGAAGAGAATTTAAGAATTGAGTTTGAGGGACCTGAGCACATCCAGTTGAGTTCTTGACATGGGAAATGGTGAAAAATTGGTTAGAAATGTGGATTTGGAGCTCTGAAGAGACCTGGAGACTTCAGACTTCCTGCTTGAGAATCTGTGATCACTTGGTGGCGCTAGAGAGAGCTGGGAGAGTCATGTGGGAGTGAGCTCACAAAAGCCTAGGGGCAGGGGTTTGTAAAAACATAAGTAAACAGTGTCAAGAATGAGGAGGCTGTGCTGAAGAACAGTAAGGAGGCGGGGAATGCTGTAGTGAAAACACTTTTTCTTGTTTGGATGCATCAGAAGCCAGAAATCACTGAGCAGAGGAATGATGAGAAGGTGAGGAAGCAGAGGTAGGGAGAGTACCCTTTCATGTTTTTCTAAGAAAACCTTTGAAAGATGCAACTACAGTAACAAGATCTAACACTTACTAAATAGTTACTCTATGCCATGGTACCTAGAGCTTCATAGCCAGGTTTGAAATCCCCTGCAGGTTTTGGCATGTGCGTGGATGGTTACTAGAAACATGCTCATGTGAGATACAGACTTAAAATGGGGTTCTTCATTTGCTTTTTGATGCACATTGAATTACCACCTTTTTTTGAAAACTAGTTTGGAAAGGGAGATCCTAGGAGTCTTTGGGATAAGGAAGGGGTCTCTGAACTGGGGAAAGAGCAGTAAACTGGGGTATGAAGAATACAAAGATAAACTTGACTGTGCAGTGCTGAAGAGACAAAGTCAGCCATTTGTCAGCTTTCATTCTACCAACAGGTACCCTAATAACTATGCTGCAACATCTGGAAAGGGGGTGCTAGCCAGCTATGTGGTTTCCTGATTTGTGGAGGAAAGGAAAGAACGAAAGAGGGAGGGAAGGAAGGAAGAGACAGAAAGAAACGAAATGAAAGCAAAACTTGTTTGGACTTCAGTGCCGCTTGGTTTTGTCTTTTTTTGGCTGTCAGTGACCTGGGGGCTTTTCATGATCTCAGAGCAGCCTATAGTTGTCATTCTGGTCTTTCCTCACTAAGACTTCCTTCTTCCCATTTGCTGACTTTTCTTTCTGTCAGGAAATTATTCTAAGAGATGTTGAAAAATGCCATTTCCATATCCCATTATTATTTTTGGGTGAGGGGGAGAGATGTGGTCCCTGTGTGTGTGTGTGTGTGTGTGTGTGTGTGTGTGTTTTCAGTTCAATTGAATCTGAAATAATGAGAACCTAGAACGAAATGTCTAACAGAAGATGTGCTATTGTGGGAGGAAAGGAGGGGAGTCGAGGATGTTCTGGCCAGAAGTCTTTATAGGGACAGTACCTTAAAGATTTTGGGGGAAGCTATGTGAGGATAAAAAACAACTTCTTGTCACTACCAATTATGTCTAAAGGGATAAAAAAATAGTGATACTTTATGTTGAGATTACTATGTGCCAGGCACTGTGCTAAGTGCTTTACATAAATTAACTCATTTAATTATGACCACAATCTGATGAGGTAAATACTATCAGTCCCCTCACTTTTCAGATGAAGAAAGAGGGGCACAGAGCTAATTAAGTAACTTGTGCAAGGTCACATTCTTGGCTGGTACCAGAGCTGCGATGTATGCTCAGGTTATCCAGGACTCCAGCCAGTGTGCTTATTCCTTATGTGAAATTTTCTAGAATAGATGTCCTTATGTACTCATAGATGTAAGTATCTGTGTGTGTACTTGTATGAGACTGTAGGTGTTGAAAACACAGAAAAGTGGAAATTCAACCAGTCATTCTCGTGAACCACATAATACCTTTACCAAATGATCACAGCCTCTCTCCTACTACCTTTCCCACACTGAAAGGTGGTTTGGCTAATTTGAGCAAATTAATAGGTGACAGTCATTA
Source organism: Aotus nancymaae (assembly GCF_030222135.1). NCBI lineage: Eukaryota > Metazoa > Chordata > Mammalia > Primates > Aotidae > Aotus > Aotus nancymaae. Next base: position 51,798,275 of record NW_026988421.1, on the reverse strand, counting down.
TCCTGACAGCCTTATAATTATCATCATCCACACCATTATCTTTGTTAGAATTTCTCAGGGGTTTTCCTGTCAACTCCATGCCTGTTCTGTTGGACTGTGGAAAAAGCAGAACTGGGGAAAGAGCGAAACACTGGGGTATGAAAAATGCAAAAATAAACTTGACTGTGCAGTGCTTAAGAGACAAAGTGCTGACTTTTGTCATCTGCGAAGTGTGGCTTAGACAGAAAGAGCTGGGGCAAGCATTTGGACACTGCCTGCCCAGAGATTCTTGGAGCTGCTCCTCCCAGGTCTTTCCTTGGCTGCGTGCAGCAGAAGGGTGGCATTTTGGATGGTTGAACCCGAGCTTGGCTATTTGGGATGATGGGAAAGAGACAGCACAAGACTTTTCTCTCTTCTGGCTGCCAGCAGTGTGTTCTTGCTCTTTCTGGAGCCACAAGGGTGAAACTGTGGTCATTCTCTAGCCAGAAAGCAGCCAACAGATTTTGGGGATCTGCCACATCAAAGTGTGGGGTTAATAGCATCGCCACCACCAGCGGTGACAGAGTCAAATGCAGCAAGTCAAGAAGGAGCAGGCAATGTCCTTTCTGCTTCCTTTAGGGTCTAGTATGCTTAGGAAAAAAGTCATGGTCTCCTGAAAATACCTAATTATTCTGCTCTATTGTTTTGTAAAGTTTTCTTTAAGTGTTCTTTAGTTATTAAGAAATAACTAAAGATTTAGAAGTTTTAAAAGCCCTAGATTTCTAAATGATCTAGTAACCGGTTCTAGAAGTCAGGGGCAACCAGGAACTACTCCTTAGACAATGGCTGTGAAATTATAAGAAACCCCTTAAGTTCCAGATTCTTCAATACCAGAAAAAACTTTAAGGTTGTGAAAATAGTAGCTCAGATTTATTAAGTTTTTTTTAACTGTATGCCTAGCAGTGATCTTTGAATTTGCAACCCACTCTTACCCTATTTTACAGATGAGAAGACTGAGGCTCAAAGGCAACAACTAATTGACTTAAAATCCCGTGCTAAGTAGCACAGACTGGACCAGAACTCAGATACAAACTTGGTGTAAAAAGCCTCTGATCTTACATTACTCAGTTCCTATCATTCTGGAACCAGATACTAGAAAAATGTGCCTTATTCCTATCTACCCCATCTTGATGGTAAAATAAAAAGGAATAAAGGAAAGCTAGGCAGTAATTGAAAAAATTGTTGACTTGCTTAAAGTAGTTTTCTGTTATCTCCTTCTTCCATATGTACCTAAGGCAGCCCAAGGTCACTGATGTTGACCTCAGAAACCCTGAATTTATGTTTTGTTCTCATTGTTCAGATTCCTCTTTCAGGATATTTAGGCATTCCTGGACCTGAGGAGAAGCTTTTCTCTGTTGCCCCTTTGTTTGAAGAGCTATAATACCAACGAAATGAGCAACACATAGTTTCCTGATTTTATTTCCCTCACACAAACCTGTTACTAGGTTAAAATTTTGCGTGTAGGTACAGGTGGGGAGAGTGGATGTGTGTGGGGAAAAGGGCCATTGACCTCGGTGGGGGCTATGGGGGTGCTCATATTTATGAAAACTCTCATGCAGCTGTTAATTTTATCTCTAAATCAGGCCATATATTTGGTCATTGTAACTGTATTTATAGCATTTGTCTTTTAAAAATTAAATTTATGACTGGGCGCGGTGGCTCACGCCTGTAATCCCAGCACTTTGGGAGGCCGAGGCGGGTGGATCACGAGGTCAAGAGATCGAGACCATCCTGGTCAACATGGTGAAACCCCGTCTCTACTAAAAATACAAAAAATTAGCTGGGCATGGTGGCACGCGCCTGTAGTCCCAGCTACTCGGGAGGCTGAGGCAGGAGAATTGCCTGAACCCAGGAGGCAGAGGTTGCGGTGAGCTGAGATCGTGCCATTGCACTCCAGCCTGGGTAACAAGAGCGAAACTCCCTCTCAAAATAAATAAATAAATAAAAATTAAAATTAAAATTAAATTTATTGTGTTATAAAACAATTGTAAGCATACAGTATGATGAGTTTTGACAAATTCATATAGTGAGGGTTTATATTAATTTTTTTTGGTAACAGATTTATTAAATTATAAATTACATATAATTCACTTATTTAAAGTGTGTAGCTCCCTTGATGGTTTTAGAATATTCAGAGTTGTACAACCATCAGTACAATCAATTTTAGAGCATTTTCACCACCCTTGAAAGAAACCTCATATGCATTAGCAATCACTCCCTATTTCTCCCTACCCCAAAACCTCCCAGCCCTAGGTAGCCAATAATCTATTATCTGTCTCTGCAGATGTGCCTATTCGGGGCATTTCACGTAAGTGGAGTCGTACAATACGTGGTCTCTTTCAATTATGTTATCTCACTTAGCTTAAGGTTTTTAAGGTTATACATGTTGTTGCATGTGTAAGTATTTCATCTCTTTTTATTGCTGAGTAATAGTCCATTGTGTAGATATATTATACTTTATCGATTCCTCAGTTGATGAGCATTTGGATCCATTATCCATAAATGTTTATCAGTTTTCATCACATGTAACATAAAAAATATTTAGTATATTTAATATATTCTTCTTTTTTTCTTTGATGGAGTCTTGCTCTGTTGCCCAGGCTGGAGTGCAGTGGTGTGATCTCAGCTCCCTGCAACCTCCACCTCCCAGGTTCAAGCGATTCTGCTGTCTCAGCCTCCTGAGTAGCTGGGACTACAGGTGCTCACCACCACAGCCAGCTAATTTTTGTATTTTTGATAGAGATGGGGTTTCACCGTGTTGGCCAGGCTGGTCTTAAACTCCTAGCCTCAAGTTATCCACCCACTTTGGCCTCCCAAAGTGCTGGAATTACAGGCATGAGCTACTGTACCTGGCTGAATATTTACTATATTTAATATAGTCTATCTATGATCTATCTTAATATATAGACTATTTTCTATATGTATTCATAACTGTTTGGCTGTAACATTCATTTTTAAGATGTAGACATTTAACAGAAGCCTTGATTTTTATATCCTTTTTCTTATTTTCTTACTTTCAATATTTAGTATGCTAGTAGAAACATGAAAGTAGCTTAATCCCATCTTGACTTCTGAGACAATCTGATCAAGGCCACCACAATTGGATTCATGACTGTAGTAAAATTACTATTTGGAGTTCACCCCCTTGAATAGCTATTTCAAACTGTAGAAAATGCTTAGAGGATTGTAAACACACACACACATACACACACAGAATGAAGATGACTCAGTATGATTTTACAAAGAGTTTTAATGCTTTAGAAGCACAACAGGGTGGATTCTTTTTCTTTTTCTTAAAAAATGGTGTTGATAAATAACTATATTTGTTTGACTTTAGAAGAGAAATGATACACTGACGTTCTGAAATGTCAATGGAAAGTGACAAAATTGATCCAGTTACTATAATTTTTAAAGGACTTACGTTAGTGTTAACATGATGACATTTGCTAATATATAAGTCAACAAATAGAGTAGATTTACTTGACACTTTAGGTCTTTGACCCAGCGGAGACTTATTTTAAAGTTTTATCCTACTTAGAGCTTGTTATAAAAATCAGTTATAATAAGTGTGTTGACACTGTTGCAGCTGATGACTGCTGATGCTCTTTTTACCCCTCGAGCAGTATAAAATGAAATTGTTTAAGAAATGGGATAGGGCCGGGCCGTGGTGGCTCACGCCTGTAATCCCAGCACTTTGGGAGGCCGAGGTGGGTGGATCACGAGGTCAAGAGATCGAGACCATCCTGGTCAACATGGTGACCCCCGTCTCTACTAAAAATACAAAAAATTAGCTTGGCATGGTGGCGTGTGCCTGTAATCCCAGCTACTCAGGAGACTGGGCAGGAGAATTGCCTGAATCCAGGGGGCGGAGGTTGCAGTGAGCTGAGATCGCGCCATTGCACTCCAGCCTGGGTAACGAGCGAAACTCCGTCTCAAAAAATAAAAAGAAAAAGAAATGGGAGAGTGAAAGTAGAAGTAGAATAATAGACGTGATAGGGAGATGGTGGACTAAAGAAGTAGAGACACACATGGTCACTTGTATTATGCCTGTCTCTCATGAAATGAAAGGTAATGAATTTGCATTTGAATTATGAGCTTCAGTTTGTATTACATATGTTTGTTTACCTCTAGTTTCAGAATTCCCAAATAATTATCTACATTTTTGCTTACATTTTATTAGGATACCCAAAGAATGACTTGTTTACCTGCATGTTTTTTAGGTATTATTTAATTATTTCTCAATTCCCATGATTCCTTTACCCAGACAGAGGTGGTATAGAGTAAATGATACATGTTTGAAGGGACAAAAGTCATTGTTTGAGGGAAAGTGTGACATCAGTATTAGAACTGCTTCTGGCTGAACAGGTTTGCTCTTTATGAAACCTGTTACCTACATTGGAGTCAGAGCTTATAGGGAACCACAAGGATTTCTAATTTTGAGTTTTATAAGGTGTCTGGTCACTCACAGTCCTGGCTTGTTAACACTGGTTAAAGGAGATTCCAAATTCCCAAATAGTTTACTAGAATATACTACAATATCTGTATTTCCTAGAAGCACATGTTTATATTGTTGTATGAGTAAGACTCCAAAACTTTGAATATATGTATGGATCATAAGCCAAAATACACAGTGCCTTCTGGTACTTACAGGTCTTGTTTTATTTATTTATGTATTTATTGAGACAGAATCTCGCTCTGTTGCCCAGGCTGGATTGTAGTGCCATGATCTTTGCTCACCGCAACCTCCACCTCCTAGGTTCAAGTGATTCTCCTGCCTCAACCTCCCGAGTAGCTAGGATTACAGGCGTAAGCCACTGCACCTAGCCCCCCTCCCCTTTTTTTTTTTTTAAAGATGGGGTTTCACCATAATAGCCAGACTGGTCTTGAACTCCTGACCTCAGGTGATCCACCCACCTAGGCCTCCCAAAGTGCTAGGATTACAGGCGTGAGCCACTGCGCCCAGCCACCCTTTTTTTTCTTTTGAAAAAAATTCCACTACTTAGATAATATAAATGATTTATTCTATAATATGTAGAAACAGTTCTTTCTTGGGGTTATAAACACAGACTTCTTGAAACACGTTCTTTCTAAATTTTCAGTGATAGTACCATTTTTCTAATCTTGTTTTGCTCTGTGAGCTCTGTAAGAACTACCCTCTCCAACTCCACCAAATCTATCAGGCCTGTCCTGATTACACACATACCTTCATGTCATTCCTCTTGCCTTGGCCACCCTTATATGAATCTCTTCATTATTCTTTAGAACTAACCTACTTTATGAGGCCTTGCACTCCTGCTCCCACCTTGAGTGCTTTCATTTCCCTTGACTCCTAAACTTTTAATATCCATCCACTTGTTTGGCACCCAATCATGTACATACTCTCTTATGCACATACCTTTCAATGTGCACACACCCTCCCATGTGCCACATATCTTAACCTTCCTGAGTGAGTTAAAAGAGCTCCTGAGGACAGGTAACATACCCTATATGCCTTCTGGTTTTCCTTAGCATCTATTACAGTGTAACTTAAATGTAAGTGATCAAGAACATTTTGAATAAAGACCACTTTCTTCTCCTCCTCCTCCTCCTCCTCCTCCTCCTCCTTCTTCTTTGTCGTCGTCATCATCGTTATCTTTTTTTTTCTTTTTGAGACAGCATCTTGATCTGTTGCCCAGGGTGGAGAGCAGTGGCATGATCATGGCTCACTGCATCCTTGACCTCCTGGGCTCAAGCTATCTTCCTGCCTAACCCCCACCAGTAGCTGGGACCATAGGTGCATGTCACCACACCCAGTTAAATTTTAAGACCACTTTTATCGTGCTGAATTTCTGTAAACTGGGCTTAGTGGAAATTTTAGTTAATATGGAATTTTTATTTAAAAGAATGCCAGATAAGGGAATTGATCATATTAGATCATAAGATATGAAGAAGGGAGGATATTAAGAAGAGATTTTCATTAAAATAGATATGGCACATTTGTTTTCTTATATTCTATGGTCATCGATAATATTCCTCAGCTTGGGGCCGGGCGCGGTGGCTCACGCCTGTAATCCCAGCACTTTGGGAGGCTGAGGCGGGTGGATCACGAGGTCAAGAGAGCGAGACCATCCTGGTCAACATGGTGAAACCCCGTCTCTACTAAAAATGCAAAAAATTAGCTGGGCATGGTGGCGTGCGCCTGTAATCCCAGCTACTCAGGAGGCTGAGGCAGGAGAATTGCCTGAACCCAGGAGGCAGAGGTTGCGGTGAGCCTAGATTGCACCATTACACTCCAGCCTGAGTAACAAGCGAAACTCCGTCTCCAAAAAAAAAAAAAAAATCCTCAGCTTTACCTTTGTTCTAAATGGGACCAACTAGAGTATAGATGGTTAAAATAATCGACTTGAAATTACGGCCTACTCGCAATATATTCAGTTGCAAGTAAAGAAATGAGTAGCAGATAGCTTAACAAAATAATTTACTGGGTTAGCTCACAAATGTGGAGGGCTGGAGAAACCAGGCTTTGGTATCTCTAGGAGGTCAAGGTAGCAGGACTGACAGAAGTCCCTTCAGTGCACTTTCATGGGGATCCATAAACTCCACAAGTTTCTCTTCCTTATAGCGTTTCACTCCAGATTCAGAGTCCTGAAAGCCTGCTGGCTTCTCTTGGGTCATATGCCACTCTATTGCTCAAGGTGAAGGAAACTTAATTAACAGTCCTACAAACACTCTAGCCATAGGGCAGATCTACATCCTCAAAAAGGAAATTGAGCACCATTACAAAAAAGGAGCAATGAAGCCTAGCCTATTTGTAAAATCGCCTTACCCAGTACAGAATATCAGAAAAACAGCTGGTGGAGAGGCACCTAAAGAATAGAGGAAGCTATGGGAGGAGGGTGCTGCTGTGACAGATCACAGTAAATCACAAAATGGTAGTTTTCATCGTGTTCTACTGAGACCACATGTATCTTAAACTCTGAGGTGATGACAAATCAGAAGCTGTCAGCGCTATAAAAACTTGCCTTTCTAGTCAGAGTGGATGTGCATGGGAACTTGTATTTCCAAGATTTGCTCTATTAAATATTTACTGTGAGAATTTCTTTGGCTCTTGTCCTATATCCTGAAATGTCACCCAAGGCAGGGCATGGCAATGCAAGGTAGGGCAGAGGTATTTGGTGTAGAAAGGCATTTTTGTCTACTTATGTTTGAAAACTGGTAAGGGAGATAATTCTTCATCCCCCATTACCTGCAACCTCCCAAGAATACTGGCTTTATTCATGATTCTGGTGCTTTGTCTGTATAAATTTGTACTTTTCCTGAAGTGCTGTGATTGGAGCATTTGAATGAAGGACAATCTTGTATTCATTTGTCTTCATACAACCTCTTCGTCTCTTTAGATCTTTGGCTATTTCTATGATCTCCTATCTAGTTTGGGGAGTTAAGATGTTATTTTCTTTAAAGAGGATTCTGAACAGAAATTGTAAAGTACTAAATTGTCATTAGAAACACCAGAATTGCACTGTTTACTTTTACAATAGAGTAGGTACCACAGAGAGTAAATTTCCGATGGAGGGACATATGTGATTACTACAAAAGTTTTTGATTTGGAAGTTTGGATTATTAATACAATCATGTGGTTTCAGTGTCTGGATTTTAGACCTACAGTTTTGTTCACTAATAGTAACATCTTTCTGTTTTTGGTTATTAAATGTTGAAAGTTAATTTGTATAAAGACTTATGGCACATGGTGACGTGAGTTCTGCCCAGAGCTCTGAAATCAAAGTGAAGAAATAAATACACAGAAGCCCAGGCAAATGACAGGTGTAGCTATGACTCTCTGAAGGTTACCAAATGCCTTGTCATCTAGTTAGGCTGTGCGTGAATAGATAATTGATATTCCTACTGTCTTCAGACATTACCTATTGAAACCACAGCCAAGTGAATAGTTTGGTAAAATCTGTAGGCAAAGACTCTGTTGCACTTGACTGTAAAGTAAAGTGTAAAGTGTAAAGTACACCTGACTGTAAAGTAAAGTAACTGGCATAGTGAAGAGACATGAAAGATGCAGGTTAAGTGGGAGGCCCTGCTGGGGACATGGAGGTTAGGCCTTGGATCTCCAAATCCATTGCCAGGTAAGCCGTTCAGAAAAAGAAGGAAAATTTTTCTTTTCTTGTCTTTTTTCGTTGTTGCTATTGAGACAGCGTCTCACTGTGTCATCCAGGCTAGAGTGCAGTGGTGCAGTGCAGTGGTGCAATTACTGCTCACTTTAACCTCAAACTTCTGGACTCAAGATATCCTCCTACCTCATTCTTTTGAGTAGTTGAGACTACAGCTGCACCACCACACCAGGATAATTTTTGTATTTTTTTGTAGAGATGGGATTTCAGTATGTTGCCCAGGCTGGTCTTGAACTCCTGGGTTAAAGCCATCTGCCTGCCTTGGCCTCCTGAAGTTCTGGGATGACAGGCATGAGCCACCATGCCCAGCTCAGATTTTTTTTTTCTTTTTTATCTTTTTCTTTTCTCTCTCTCTTTTTTTTTTTTTTTTGAGACGGAGTTTCGCTCTTGTTACCCAGGCTGGAGTGCAATGGCGCGATCTCGGCTCACCGCAACCTCCGCCTTTTGGGTTCAGGCAATTCTCTTGCCTCAGCCTCCTGAGTAGCTGGGATTACAGGCACGCACCACCACGCCCAGCTAATTTTTTGTATTTTTAGTAGAGACGGGGTTTCACCATGTTGACCAGGATGGTCTCGATCTCTTGACCTCGTGATCCGCCCGCCTCAGCCTCCCAAAGTGCTGGGATTACAGGCGTGAGCCACTGCACCCGGCCAGCTCAGATTTTTAAATAAAGTAAACATCATTTGGGTACCAACACCTAGTAGAAATTCATAAAAATCCCCCCCAAAGTAAACTAACAGTCAAAAGAGTGCATGAACCAAGGAAGATTTAATCCAATAATTTATGGATGCTTCAGTAGTAGAAAATAGATATTTTATTATATTAAAAGTTATAAAGGGAAAATGTTATGATTATCTTCCTATACACTGGAAATACATTTGATAAAATGTAATAACCATTATTTGTAGTAATGCTCAGAAATAGAAAAATGCAAATTCAAGACATATAAGGAGATAAAAAATTATAACCGTAGGTGATTATATGACTGTATTGCACTGTGTATTCTATATACCTAGGAAAATCATCTGAAAATCTACCACAAATAGGAGAATTTCATAAGGAAGTGGGATGAAAAATTAACATACAGACATCAGTAGCTTTTAAACATACAAACAGAAGACAAATCAAAGAAATGACCCCAAATACAGTATTAGCAGCAAGGATAAAATCTATAAAAATACAATACAATGAAATATTGAGGAACATTTTAAACACTAAGAACATATATGGAGACTTGAACAAATGCAAAACATTATGTTCTTAGAATCAACATCATGAAAGGTCAATTCTCCTTACATCAATTTTTAAATTAAACTCTGTCCTAATGAAAGCATCATCTGATTTCTTTTTGAAACAGACAGGCTGATTCTGAAGTTCATAATAAACAGGAAATATGAATAGCCACAAAATATTGCAAAAGGAGTGTAATTGTAAAGAGAGAAAAAGCCCCAGTAGAGGTTAAAATATAGTAATAGGACTTTTATAAAAAAAGATTCTGTGATGAAACAAATGTGGCAATGATGTGTGAATAGATAGACCAATGGAACAGAATAAAATATCCACATACAGCTAAGAATTAGGAATTTCAACTGGCTCTTCGTCTCCAAAATAATGCACAATATTCATACCTATAAGAAATGCAAGTTGAAACTATGATGAAATGCTATTTTAAAACCAATAAATTTGCAAAAACCCAAAGTTTCACAACACACTCAAAATCCTGGAGACAATATGAATTAGTTCAATTCTCTTGAACTCAATTCGGTAATACCTGGGCTCAAGCCATCCTTCTACCTCAGGCTTTTTCAATATTTTCTGAAATTACAATTACAAATGTATATTCTCTTTGATTTAGCAATTCCTCTTTTGGATTTTACCTAACAGATATGCTATAAGCAAAAATACATATGAATGTGTAAGGTTTTTCACTGCACATCGTTTTTCATTCAAGTCATAGGGACTGGTCAAACAAACTAAGATAAAGTCCCATGCTGGAATATAGTGCAGCAGTAAGAAATGAATAAGGAAGGTCAGTACGCATTGATGTGAAAGATCTTCAAGAGATTTGTCAAGTGAAAGAGAACAAGGCACATACCAATGTATATAAAGTGCTGAAAATTAGAGGAAATCTCTATTTGAGTTCGCTAGTGTATGCATAAAGAAACTTTAGAAGGATATACAAGAAACAAAAGGCATTGGTTACCTGTGGAGGAACTAAGGCTTAGAAGGGAAATAGGTAGATAGGGGTTGTATATGTTTTGTCTTTTTTCATTTTTGCACCATGCAAGTGTTTTGCCTATTCAATAAGTAAATAAATAAGCAAGCATACAGCCACATGGTATACATACATCCTATGTACTTATAAAAATGACTGTCTGTATTGATAGGGAAAAATCTCTCAGAATGTTAAGTGGACAAAGGAAAGTGGGGAATGTAATGTATAATATGCTACTTTTTTTTTTTTTATGAAAAAAAGAGCCATTGAGAATATGTGCTTGGTTGTGCTTATAAATGCATAAAGAAACTGGAAAAATACTCCAGTTGGTGAACATTGTGATGTGCTGCCAGTTCCCCTCCAGGCTCCCCTCAGGAATAACAGAGTCCTTGCTGCAGCTATCGAGAATGCTGTCAGCCCTTATGGGGATAGACGGCCTCCTCCGAAGGGCGCCACCTCACCTTGGATCACCACCCATTCCTGGGTAGCCACATCCAGTGCATGATCAACATGGAAGTGTGGAAGGGCAGCTCTCAGCACCCAGCTCAGGACAGCTCTGAAGGGTCATCCCAACTTTAGAAATCTCCTTCTTTATAACTGCAAGGTTATCTGCAGCTGATTTTCTCCCTCTGCCATCTGTGCCCTTCCATAGGGATCAACTCGAGAGTATCCCTAATCAGCCTCCTTCTTGCTAGGAATCTGCTTCCTAGGGAACTCAAGAAACTAAAAACTAAGAAACTAAAATTAGTGGTTCTCTCTGGTTGGGCAGGGTGGGAGCCTGGTGAAGGTGGACAGGTGGAGAAGGGTATATTTCACTTTATGTCTTTTTATAATTAAAAAAAATCATACCATGTGGATGCATCATTCAGTCAAATTATAAATGCAAATGTATTTGTTAACTTGCTATGTCAGTGATATTTTATGCTTTTCCATGTACGTCTTTGGAGAATGTTTTTTATTTTTCACTTTAGGAGGAGATATTTTAACCCCAAATGCTGTGCCCTGCCACACTCTAAATATGCATTTCTTTTCTGTTTGTTTGTTTGTTTAGGAGCTGCAGAGAAACACCTCCTTGATTTTTTCTTACAATGGAACTTAAAAAGTCACCTGACGGTGGATGGGGCTGGGTGATTGTGCTTGTCTCCTTCTTTACTCAGTTTTTGTGTTACGGATCCCCACTGGCTGTTGGAGTCCTGTACATAGAATGGCTGGATGCCTTTGGTGAAGGGAAAGGAAAAACAGCCTGGGTTGGATCCCTGGCAAGTGGAGTTGGTTTGCTTGCAAGTAAGTGGATACATTTATGTCTTTCCTTACTCTTTAATCATTTAATTACATTTACTACATCATGAACATTATGCAAGGCATAGAGGGCTTTTTTCCCAAAATATAACAAACCTTTTCCTGCCTTCATTCAATGATTGTACTACTCTTTTACTATAACAAATCTGTGTGAAAATACAGGCAGTCCCTAAGATGTTAAGATGTTAACTCATCCATCAATCCATTCATTTCTTTTCTTTTCTTTTTTTTTTTTTTTGAGACAGAGTCTTGCTCTGACACCAGGCGCCAGGCTGGAGTGCAGTGGGGCAATCTCGGTTTACTGCAACCTCCGCCTCCCGGGTTCAAGCAATTCTCCTGCCTCAGCCTCCTGAGTAGCTGGACCTACAGGTGTGCGCCACCATGCCCAGCTAATTTTTGTGTTTTTAGTAGAGATGGGGTTTCACCATGTTGGCCAGGATGGTCTCGATCTCTTGACCTTGTGATCCGCCCACCTCAGCCTCCCAAAGTGCTGGGATTACAGGCATGAGCCACCGCGCCTGGCCCCATTCATTTCTTTATTCATTTATTTTCTACAATGTGCCAGGCAGTGAACTAGATGCTGGAAATGAAAAGATGAACAGCAAACACATGATTCCTGCCCTTAAGAGGCTCACAGTCTTGTAAGAGACACACATGCATGAATAAGAATGAGTCAGGGAGATGAAGGTAAGGATACAGGTATGTTCAAGGTACATTGGTAAGGACCAAAGGACCAAATGGCTCTCAGCAGCCCTCTAAGCAGTTTCTACATGGCTAGTAATTACTCTTCTCTGCTTCAGATACACTGTGGTCAAATCACATGTCCTGTGGTCATGAGAACTTCATAAGAAGAAGCTGACATAGCAAAGAGTCTCTCGATGATATTCTTAAGGATTTTAATAGTGTTATGTATAAAATATATGTGATATATTTTGTGTGTCTCCAAAAGTAATATTCCTGATGAACAGTGACATACAATGTAATAGTGATTCCTGCCATCTTTAGAGAGAACACTAGAGACTTTATTTTCCTTTTCACCATTAAAATCATATGCCACTTCAACTGGAGTCATAGTTTGAACTCTGGAGTAATATTTAGTAACCATTACTCCAACATATTTGGAACTATTTAAGCACAAAAGGTGGTGATCTAGATAGGGTCAGTAGCCCTGGGCTTTATTCCTGTGTGCTATGAATTCCCCATTGTTCATTGAGCAAATCACAATCTCTATTCTTGTGGGGGAAATAAGGACACTAAATGTGATTTGTAAGGTATTTTTTGGCTCTAAAATGCTTTCATGAAAATATGCTTAACACAAAATGCATTAGCCATTTCTTCTTTTAAATATGCTTCTCTTCTGAATTATAAAGGGGATGTCTTGTTTTAAAAAAACAATTTCCAATTGTTGTATTACCTTGTTAAATTATAAACAAGACAAAAAGGCTTTAAAAAATAATATTGCCATTAAGAGCCCAAGGGAAACAGGAAAGTTTGCCCTAGATTTGTTTGAGAGAGTTTCTCAAAATTTGGATTGCTTGTAAAGGCATCAAAGTACATGTGGGTGATAATTTGTATGTTAATAATGTGATTTATATGTATTGATTTCCGAAATAAGACCTGTAGTGGGGAGGAAAAAATTGTTTTAATGTTCTCTAATTAGTCACCATTTCTATTAGCAAATACTAAGTTCAACAGAAATGTAATTACCTCGGCTTCCAGCAAGGGTCAAAGGATAGTTGAAATGATAACTCAGTTATCACATATTTGAAGAATTAAGCTTCTTTCCACAAGTCTCTCCAGATTGGAGTTGAGGATTGAGGGAAGCCAAGTTCTCCTTAAGGATGGGCATTTGTGGTCAGATCTGAGGCTGACTCTTTTTGACAATTCAGCTGCAGCTCTACATGTTTTCCAAGTTTCTACGTGGATGATCACTCATCTCAAGAGCCAGGAGCAGCTCTTTTTACTCTTAGGCAGGACTGGCTACATAATTTGCAGGCCCCAGTGCAAAATGAATATACAGAATCGTTGTTAAAAAATTAAGAATTTAGCCTATAATTCCAGCACTTTGGGAGGCCAAGGTGGGCAGATCATGAGGTCAGGAGTTCGAGACCAGCCTGACCAACATGGTGAAACCCTGTCTCTACTAAAAATATAAAAATTAGCTGGGCATGGTGGTGTGTACCTGTAATCCCAGCTCTCAGCAGGCTGAGGCAGGAGAATTGCTTGAACCCAGGAGGCGGAGGTTACAGTGAGTCGAGTGTGCCATTGCACTCCAGCCTGGGTGACAGAACAAAACTCCCATCTCAAAAAAAAAAAAAAAAATTAAGAATTTATTGACAGCAGAGCACTAAACTAAGTGTGGGATTCCTATAAGCACTGGGCCTGTGCAACTTGCATAGGTCACAGATCTGACAAGCCAGCCCTGCTTGTAGGGACCCGAGAGTTAGGGCATCTTATCAAAATTCTGGGAGACAACAAGTAGTTGAAGGAGTTGAGGGTGGAGTCAGAGGCTAATTCAAGTCCTGGCTCCATCAACATTGAGCTGAGTGACCTTATGCAGGTCACTTAACCTCTCTAGGTCCAATGTCATTAGCTAGATTAAGAGACACTTGGACCTGGTGAGCAAAGCTTTTAAAGATGAGCATAGAAAAATGAGGGCAAAGAATTCAAGAAGGAAAAGTGGTAGGGGAAGAAAGGATGGCTAAAGAGCTACAACTTACATCTGTGTGTGTATATATGTATATACACACTTTAGATAGTGTGTCCAGGTTTCAGCATAGCTGGCTCCACTGCACATACTATATTTGATGTTGGCCTCTTTGGGTTCCTCATAGCATAAATTGAGAAGTGAACCCTGGAACAGTGTTTATATAGTATTAGCAAGAAGTATCTGGCAGTGTGCAAGACGCATTGACCATCTGCTTTAGGATAACTTTGTTCTACAGAGAAACAAGTAGATCATTACTACCTTGGAGATGGAACACGTATATTTCACCTTGGTGACTCAAATGGATATCAACGATTCTTAACCAGGGAGATCATTAGGATCATCTATAGGACAATTTCAGCATATAAGTCCGTGGATTTGACACTCAGACATTCCAATTCCTTTGGTCCATGATGGGGCCTAAATTCATGAATTTTTTCTTTTTTTTTTTTTCTTTTTTTTTTTTTTTGAGACTGAGTCTTGCTCTGTCATCCAGGCTGGAGTGCAATGGTGCTATATTGGCTTACTGCAGCCTCAACCTCCCAGGTTCAAGTGATCCTCCCAACTCAACTTTCCAAGTGGATGGGGCTACAGGTGCATGCTACCGTGTCCAGCTATTAAAAAAAATTTTTTTAGAGACAGTGTCTCACCATGTGGTGCAGGCTGGTCTCAAACTCCTGAGTTCAAAGGTTTCTCCTGCCTCAGCCTCCCAAAGTGTTGAGATTACAGGCATAAGCTACTGTGTCTGGCCTCATGAATTTTTTTAAAGTCCCTAAAGTGATTTTTAGTTGGGAACTACCACTGGCTTAAGCCCTCTATATTTAAATTTCAATCTTTCACTTTTTGATAACTCTCTGATATATGACTTGCTCTGACATTTTTAAAAATAAAGAACTACTATAGATTTCTTCTTGGGTGTGGCATTAATCATGCCATGGAAATCATAAAAAGTAAATTGTCTGTAAAACCTGAAAAAAAAGAGAAACACTTCAGGATGAAAGATGAAGACAGTTCTTGGAAGTATGGGCAGGAGAGGGAGCTGGAGCTTTGGCAAGATTGTGCCTAAGCATGTGAAATATAAAGGCCCACTCCTGGGCTTTGAGAAACCTGGATTAGGACAGTAGCTTATAATAGCATATTAGAACTGTGAAAGGCATACAGTTCTGAACTTTATACTCTTTATAATCTTAATTCCTAATTCTTTTTTTTTAAACTTGAGTAATTGAGAAGAAAATACTTCTTCCCCTTGCCTGAATTCTTTGTTTGTCTAGATAATTCTTGGGATGAATAAAGCTGGGTAGGAAGGATCCTACCTTCCTGGGTTGTACATTGTGAATGAGCTCATCCTCACTGCATATATTCCTAAGGTCTCTGAGCTAAGGATGCTGTGATAGAAAACACCATCCTTGTTTCTAAGAGCTTTGTAATCTCAGGGAAGAGACAGGAAAAAAAAAGGAATAATTTGAGAATTCACAAATATCAAGGAGAAGAGCAATGGCTCTGAGGTTTTAGAGAGATAGCCATTGAGATGGGCCAGATGGGAAGATAGACTTTCACTGGCAGATAGACAGGGAGAGGGAAGTCCATGCAAATTACCTTTATGCAGAGACCTGGATCCGGTAAGTGCAGAGCTGTGTTCTGGTGAAGTAAGTTTGGCTGGACTGGAGGGATTGTGTTGAGAGATGTGACAGTTAGTTCTATGTGTCAAACTTGGCTTCAAACACAAATCTAGGTGTTGCTGTGAAGTTATTGTGTAGATGTGAATAAAATGCATGTCACTTAACTTTAAATAAGGTAGATTATCCTAGAAAATCTAGATGGATTTTGCTCAATTGTTGAAAGGCTTTAAGAGCAGAAATGAGCTTTCCCAAAAGAAAAAAATCTGCTTGTAATTGCAGCTGCAGCCTATGCCTGAGAGTTCCAACATGCCCTTCCTAATGACCTGCCCTATGAATTTTTGACTTGGCTAGCAAGGAGGGTATTATCTGGCCAATCGTGTAAGCCAATTCCTTGCAATAAATGTCTTCATATATATTTCCTACTGTTTTTTTTCTCTGATTGAATCCTGACTGATAAGGGAGGAATGGAAGGTAACTGAGCTAGAAAGCTATCATGGCCTTGCATTGTTTTAAAATGAGCTAATGCACCCTTTCACTAGATATTGTTCTCCAAATTCAAGGAAACCGGGTGGTGCTGTTTCTCACACTACCCAGTTGCTGAAACAGCAGGAAATAGCTCGGAGATCTAGCTTGCAGTTTTGTACTCAAAGCAGATTTGAGAGTCCTTGCCCTCTCCCTTTTGTCTTCGCTTCTTCCAAAGGTGTTCAAACTCATGAGTCAGTAAACCTATCACCATGTTAATATAGTGAGTAAATATGGCCAGGCCCACTTGCTGAATGAGTTTATGAGTGCTGGCAGAGCTGGATTTGGGCATTACCCCTAAGCACTGTTAATTCCTTCAAGGAGTACTGAATTCCTGCTTCTCTCAAGGATTCTGTTGCATTGGCAGGTTCCCAGTGTGCTAGGCAGTTTTAAGATTGGTAGGAATAAAGACCAGGTTTTGGTTAAGCTGCCTGCCATCTCTAAATACCACTAAACCAACTAAAAAGAAAGGCAGTCAGAGCTTGTGAGATCAGCAATTTGAGTGGGTGTGGCTCCCTAGTGCCTTTTTCTTTTTTAAGGAGATGAACTTGGGATTTACAGTCTTTGCTAGAGCAAGGATTGAGGAGCCTGCAGTTTGGAGGCGCTCACACCTTGGGCTCCCTGCATTTTAGGTGGCAGGGTAGAACTTTCACAAGCCCAGCTGATCCACTCTGTTAGGAAATCCTTGCTGCATGGCAGGTCCATAACCTGGTTACTGCTACATTTTATTTCTCACTGTAGCGTCAGCCAACTTAGATATTCACTGCGGCAGACCTGGTCATCCTTCCACTCCTGGGACTCTCTGAAACTTTTTAGGAGAAAGAAGTGCAT
Source organism: Aotus nancymaae (assembly GCF_030222135.1). NCBI lineage: Eukaryota > Metazoa > Chordata > Mammalia > Primates > Aotidae > Aotus > Aotus nancymaae. The sequence goes on along the minus strand of NW_026988421.1, from coordinate 51,780,908 downwards.
GGAGGTTGAGTTTATTTCCCAAAGGGAATAATGTCATTCCCAAAACTATCTTATAATATATTAAAAACTGGAAAATCACACTATGTTTCTATTTCCTCCATTTAGAATACATGTTCATTCTTTTGTTGAGCTAACCTTACTTCGTAGCCTAGTTCAAGGCTCAGTTCCGTGACCTTGGTTGTTTTCCCTCTTATGAAATCCCCAGACAAGCCATCTGAACCTTTCTTTTGGTGCTTCTGGCCTTGGGTTGTATTTTAAACCTTGATGCGAGTTTGTTTTGCCTTTTGTCTAGGTCCTGAATTGTGTTTGATTTCTCTGTGTCCCCTTCTAATATGATATGAGACTCTAGTACTGTGCAGTCCAATACAGTGGGCACGTGTGGCTACTGAGCACCTGAAATGTGGCTCATTCCAGTTTAGATAAGCTATAGGTATAAAAAATACACACTGGGCTGGGCTAGTGGCTCATGCCTATAAATCTTAGAGCTTTGGGAGGCTGAGGCAGGAGGATCACTTGAGACCAGGAGTTTGAGACCAGGGGTTTACGACCAGCCTGGGCAACCTAATGAGACCCTGTTTCTATAAATTTTATTTTTTTTTAATTAGCCAGGAGTGGTGGTAACTTGGGAGGCTGAGGTAATAGTGATTTTTAAACACCAACACTGACAATAATAATATTGGTTCTTGAACACCAATACACAGGCAATGGTAAGTTCAGGAAAAACTTTCACCAAAGGCAAAATGAATATAAAGGGAATGATAGATGGAATGTATGAGTGTGTATGTGTGTGTCTGAAGTTCCCATTCTCTTCTTACTGTCTTATATTTTATTCTGAAAGTACATCCTTCTCACTTTTTGCTTATTAAAACATTTCTTCTCTAATTAAGCAGTGGTAATAATAGATGATTAGTACGCTTTTTTTTTTTGAGACAGAGTTTTGCTTGTTGCCCAGGCTAGAGTGCAGTGGCGTGATCGAAGCTCCAGCTCACTGCAATCTCTACTTCCCGGGTTCAAGCGATTCTCCTGCCCTAGCCTACTGAGTAGCTGGGATTACAGGCATGCACCACCACGCCTGGCTAATTTTGTATTTTTAATAGAGATGGGATTTTGCCACGTGGGTCAGGCTGGTCTTGAACTCCTGACCTCAGGTGTTCCACTTGCCTCTGCCTCACAAAGTGCTGGGATTACAGGTATGAGCCACCATGCCCAGCCGGTTATTACATTTTCAAAGTGTTTTGCAAAGATAAAAAATTAGCAGTCCCCTCCCCTTTTCCACCCCCCTTTTTTCCTCCTAAAATTGTTCAGGTCTAAAGGTGTGGAATCACTGGTTCATGTCATAGGTAAACTAACTTTGGTTCTAAAGTTCCTTTCTGCAAAATTTTCACTTTGCTTCATAAGAAATCTGAGAGTAGACTTTTGATTTAATCTGTCTCTTGAAACTCATCCAGTGCTGAGGAATAATACATGATTTATCATCTTGAAGGCCTTGCACTGTTACTACAAAGAGCTAAACAGATAAATGTATCACGTTTTGCAGATGTGACTTGATGGTCACTTGGATACATTTTGCCTTGTTATTGATGAAACATAAGACTATTACGTTTTAAATCTATGTAAATAGAATCTATAAATAAACCAGGTTCTCAGGATAAGGGTAAAATAATTTTCTCTAAACAACTGAACACCAAGTGATTATAAATTTTATATTTTCATCTCACAAAAGTTCACAAAGCTATATTATCTATAAGACATCAACAAAAGTACTATTGCCAGTGGTGAATCCTTACAGGTCTGCAGCAAACTTGATTCTTGTTTCCTTGGAGGAAAGAATTCAGCCAAGGGGCAGAAGTGAGTTTAAAGCAGAGAAAGAGACCAAGGCAAGTTTTAGAGCAGGAGTGAATGTTTGTTAAAACATTTTGGAGCAGGAGTGAAAGGAGGTAAAGTACACTTGGAAGAGGGCCATGTGGGCTACTTGAGAGATCCAAATGCCCCATTCAGCCCTTGACTTGGAGTTTTATAAGTTGGCATGGTTCTGGGTTTTTTTCTTCTCTCTCGATTCTTCTTCCCTTTGTGGTTGGCTGTTGCTCAACTGTTGCGTGGGCAGTGTTGGTCATTTGGGAGGGTGACCACTTGCGTAGTGTGTTTACTTAGGTTGTGCTCATGCTCCCTAGGGGCAATTTTTCTTAACCAGTCAAATGCCCCCAGAGGAAGGCTGTACATCCACCATTTTGCCTCTTAGTGAGCATGCCTGAGTCCACTTGCTCAACTCCTGAGATCTTATTGGGAAGCTGCTGATCACCAGCTCCAGGTATTTTCTGTCCACTGGGAGACCGTCTTTCCCTCAGAGAAACAGTTTAATAAACACCTGACCATCACCTGATGGTTACCTGATATTCTTGGGTGGGGCGAGGGCTCTCCTGCCCTGCTCACGTCTGCCTAACTATCTACTCTAACAGTACACGGATGTTCTTTACTACTAATTTGATTTCTAAGAAAAAATTAAGATCCCAATTGAAATATTTCTGTCGGGAAGAATGCCGGGCTGACTTTGGCTTTAGCCTGTCATTGGCTAGCTATGGATCACATGATCTTTCTGAATTCCAGTTTCACCATATTTAAATTGAGGTATTTGGACCATTTCCAACTTCCAAAATTTCAGCTCTAAATTTTTTTGTCTTTAATCTCTGATCTAATGATATAGTTCTCTAAATCAGCAGCAGATGGCAGTGTAAAAGTAGAGAACTTTTAAAACCTCTTTCAATTTGCTGTTCACCTGTAAGAGAATTTCTGTTCATTTTTTTCCTAACACTTGAATTGTTTTTCAAAAAAACCATTTGTTAGGCCAAAAAATGACTTGAGAATTTATTACATAGTTGATAACAATGATGTATATTTCATACAACAGTGGCTTTGGTTGTACATGCTATGAAAATTACCCCTCCATCTTGCCCCGACACTCCCAGGCTCTGAGGTTTCCCTGTGGAATTAACATGCATTAAGGAGCAAAGAGTTAAAGTCCCATTTTGAGGATGAAACTTGAAACTTTTCAAGCATGCCAGGAATAATCTCTGTGTTTCAATTGCATTGTGTTGTAAAATTTGTGAAAACCGACACTCAGCGTCAATGTGGTTTGGTAACAACAGAGAAGGGTCGTGCTTATGCTGTCAGACATCCGTTTGTAAAATTAGACTCTGAAAACTGTTTCTATTTTTGAAGTATCTAAGTTTTTCTCATTGTATTGGATGATAAGTTTGGTCTTTCAAATAGATTTTCCTTTTAAAACACTGGCACAGAATATTTCCCTCTGTTTGTCATGTAAATGTATCAGTCTCCTCTTCTGCACTGGCTCACACGAGGGCCTGAAAATGGGAGGGTCCAGTTCTTGACCAGGAAGGAATGTGGGAGAGCCTTAAGCACTGGGAGCTATGATCTCAGTATATCTCAGGGGCCATAAACTGGTCTTAAATACGTGTTTAAGAAGTTCTCAGGTATTGGGAAGAATGTAGTGCCTGGATTATTGGATCTTGCCTCTGTCATTTACAAATAGTGAGACTATGATGGATTCCATTGTTTCTCTGAGCTTGCTTCAAAAAGGAGTAAAAGACACATACATACAGAAAAGTGTATGTATCGTGACAGTATAGCTCCATAAATGTTCATGAACTGAACCCACTCATGTAATCAGCACATTCACACCAAGGACCAGAACATGAGCAGTGCCCTGGAAGTTTGGCTTTGCTCTCTTCTGATTTTAACTCCCCAGCCCCTACTGAAGATAGCCAACATCCTGACTTCTAACACAGATTAGTTTTGCTTGTTTCTGTAATTAGGTGTTTATCTGGGTGTTTCTGTTGGGTATATACATAGGATTGGAACTTCTGGGTTTTACAGCATGCTGTGTTCGGCTTTAGTGAACACTGCCAGCAGTGTGTGAGAGTTCTGTTCATACCACCTTCTTGCTAACAGTATTACCTGTCTTTAACCATTCTGGTAGGTATGGTTTTTGAAAATTGAAGATCATAGCTTGAAAGGTTGTCAACTGAATTCAGATATACTTCTCTTTGCTTCCAAATCCTTAGTCTTTCTTCTACCATAGACCTAAACAGCTTCTTTGAGCTTGTTTCCTTCCGTGTTAAATGAGACTGTTGGGCTAAATAACCCTTAACATCCTTTTATTTCTAGTACATTAAGTTCTGTAGTTCTGGGTACAGTCCTAGTAGGAAAGAATTTCACTATCACTTAAATTCTGTTACATGAGCAGTTGCCCATTTATGCATAGAACAATTCCAGGTGATGGTCCCTTCGGCCTGTTAGTCAACAGAGCACAGTAACGCTATAAGGTGGGTGCTATTATCATTCCCATTTTCAGATGAGGAAACTAAGGCACAGAATGATCAAATAAGTTGCCCAAGACCAAACAGCTACCAAGTAGTAGGGCTAGAATTTGAATAAAATCTGACTTCAGAACCCCCGTTTCTTAACTATGTGATCTTATCATCCTTGCATTTCATTATAAAAAAGGATGAGACTAACAATAGTATCCACCTCCCAAAGCTGCTGTAAGATTAAAATGAGACGAGATTGTTCACGTGAACTGCCTCACATCGTAAATACTCAGTGGATGTTTATTTTTGTTGTTGTTTTATGACGGAAAGAATCATTTTGAACTTATGATGGATGGATCATATGATAATAAGTGAAGGTTTCATTTCTTTTTTTAGGTCCTGTCTGCAGTCTCTGTGTCTCATCTTTTGGAGCAAGAACCGTCACAATCTTTAGTGGCTTCATGGTGGCTGGAGGCTTGATGTTGAGCAGTTTTGCTCCCAATATCTATTTTCTGTTTTTTTCCTATGGCATTGTTGTAGGTAAGGAACCTCGTCACTGTGACTTTCCTAACCTTCAAGAGTGACATATCATTTCACCAGTGCCAGGTTTATGATTCACTTAACGTAAAGGAGTGAAAATGCTCACTAATAATATACTTTCAATGACCACTTCTCTAAAAATTGTTGCTTTAGTAAAAAAAAAACCTGCCCAGTGAATCAAAATGTTTGAAAGAACCAACAATCCATACTGTGTCTCCTTGCAAGGCTCAGGTAAGTTTTTCATCTCAGCCCTTGTCTCTCTATAGCACTAAAAGGAAAAGTGAGAGAAGGGGAACATAAAACTTGGATGTTGTTGACATTGGTCACGTCTCACTAAATTATGAAGTAGCCCTTTTCCTATTGGGCAGTCAAGCATGATTCTTTGAAGCTGTTTGTGCTCACAAAAACAGCTGTTTGCATTCCATAGTATCTGTTGCTGTGGGCCCAAGTCAAAAGTCACAGCACAGGTAAAAAGTCAATTTGAAAGCATGTATTAGTAGTACTATTTTTTTTTTTTTTTTTTAAGAGATAAAACGTGAGTGAAGAAAGCTTAGTGGTGGGATGATACTGGTTACAGGGGAGGAAAGCATAGGAGGCTCAGGGCCTTAAAGTACTGATAATTTGGGAAGATATCCTTGTCATGTCGTTATACTAACTGTGTTCAGTGTTAAAAATCACCAGACTTGGTATTCCTAGGAGCTGTTGGTGGGCCTTAGAAAAAGATGACCTCTAGTTTTCAAGTTTTTTCTTAATGCCTGAAAAGAGCTAATTTTGTTGACTACCAATGTTCCTCCTTTCTGCTTGGAAATATTTCTTCAATAATATATAATAGAAAATGTAGCAACTAACATTCACCGAGTACTTATCATGTGCTAGGGACTCTGCTAAATGCTTTATACGATCTCATTTCCTCTTCACAAAAACCCATTTTACAGAGAGGGAAAGTGAAGCTCAGAGAAGTAAAAATCTTACTAACTAAATTAACAAAGCGAGGAGACTTGGTCTGACACATAGAGATGGACACTCAGTAGTCCATTTAGATGGGATTTGATATTGGTTTGGGCTTACACCCTTGGCTATTGCTACTGATGGTGGAGTCACAGGACTTCCACTTGGCTTTCCCTACTATGACGGCATTGTGGGGAATGAGAACTCTTACTGCTTAGGCCAAGAAACCAAAGAACAGCTTATGGAGTTCTACCAGCTGTTGTGTGTATGTGCTATAATTAAATATCAGGGACTGAAGAAAGGACCATTGGCTGGGCAGTTGGGGTGTAATTCCATATATTACCTGCCCCCATATAAGCCCACTCTAAGGGGAAGCCATGCAGACTCTTCATATCTCTAACAACAATGTTCAAAATGTATTTTACTTTCCTCAGTGTACAGTTACCTAAACAGATGGCCCTAGTTCTCTTTGGGGAAAGACTCAGGTTATCATTCCATACATACAAACTTGTCATTGTGTTTTTGCAATGTCCTTCCTCCTAGAGTCCTGGTCTTTCCTTCAGTTAGTGGATTATCGGTCAGAAAACAGGCTCAAGTCTGAGGACGTATGTTGCTCTGGTTTGGCAATAGGTTCTGATTCTCAGTGACTAAGAGGAAACCATCAGCTCATGGAGGGAGCACTGGACTTCAGGTCAGCAGACACAGGTTCTGTGGGCTTGAGCAAGCTCATTAATCTCTACGAATGGCTGTATCCTCCCTCATCTGTGAAGGCAGGCTAAGAAACCTATCTCATATGGGTCTTGTGAGGACTAAATGATGTCAAGCAAGATAACAATAAAATAAAGAGTTGAGTTAGATTTCAATTAATAAAAAAACTCTCACCATGGCCCTTATTGGGGACCTGTGAGTAACTGCTTGCTGGTGAATTGTTAACATTTCCCACCGTTGTTGATTTCCTTGCAGTTTTATTTCATCAGTAGGCTTATGGTGGAGGGCTCATGGAATGTTTGGGAGATAAATAAATGGGATAATAATATCGGGATTATATAATAAATAAAATGGGATTGTAATGGGACAGTTACCATTTAAAGTAGAGTATCAAATTGAGAAGAAAGTGACAGGAAATTATTACACAGTCTAAACTCATCTCATTTCTGTATTTTGAGCTCTTCGGAAACACAAGAAGGGTTCAGTCTTATGGTAACATTTATAAGATGCAATTCTGTGCAGAATCATATCCTAAGGACTTTCATTTGTCTGGAATGAACTAGATGGCCTCTTAAGCTAGTGAGTATGACCAAGGGAAAGATCAGACACTGACTAGCAGGCAGGCTCTGGGGTTGGACCATGTGGGTTAACCTTCTTTTATTCACTTGCCAGCTGTGTGACTGTAAACATGTTTTGTAACTTCTGTTTTCTCATTTTTCAACTGAGCATAATGATAGCCCTTATAGGAGTTTGTGAAGATGAGTAACATAATGCAATGAATGTTAAGCATAAACCATTGTCATTCATTTTGTGACCTTGACAAGTTATTCAGCCTCTCTGAGCTTCCATTTTTATTTTATTATAAAGTGGCACTGATACGAGTTCACAGAGGTATTGTGACTATTCATGAGATAATGTTTATAAAGAGGCATACAGAGATATTTAATACACATTTATTCCTTTCTCCTTAAATTTCTTTCTGATCTGTACAGCTGCAGTTTTTGGCTACTGAAGAAGCTCTGTTGGATCAGAAATATTTGTGTAAGAGATTTAAAAATATAGAAAAAGAAATTAAAGTTAAATTGGATATTACAACCTAAAATGTCAAAATTATACTAAAAGTGTATTAATTGGAATAATTCTGTTTACCATTTAATTATCTTTACAAAACTATTTGAAGATATGGTGTGATTTTGTTTAGGTTTGTATAGCTCAAATGAAAACCTGTACCAACTTGTCAGATTGCAGGATTAATTGCAATGAGGAACCTGATACCATATCAGTATAGCTTTTGTGCTCTGTTATAGTAAATCCATTTATTTATTCTCTACTTTGTTGTTGTTTTGTTGTTGTTATTGTTTTTGAGGTGGAGTCTCACTGCAACCTCTGCCTCATGGGTTCAAGTGATTCTCCTGCCTCAGCCTCCCAAATAAGCTGATACTACAGGAGCGTACCACCATGCCTGGCTCATTTTTGTATTTTTAGTAGAGACGGGGTTTCACCACATTGGCCAGGCTGGTCTTACGCTCCTGACCTCAGTGATCCGCCGTCTTGGCCTCCCAAACTGCTGGGATTACAGGCATAAGCCACTGCGCCTGGCCTCTGTTTATCCTGTACTATAAACAGATCTTCATTCAAACCTGATTTTGTAGCAACATGCATTGGCTATTTGAAAAATATTGGTTTGCTGAATTATGCAAGAACTTAAAAATATTAACACATTTTATTGTAAAACATCACTTTGGTTAATATTACCAACAAGCTCACTGGAAATCTTTATGTATTGGCAAGTGATTGTAAGCCACATGGCCAAATCTGGTGATTGAGGCTCCTGTTTTCTCAATAACTTTACTAAATCAGGAAAAAGGCAGTGCAGTGGGAGATGAAAATTAAGTGGGTAGGACGTGGTGGTGCAGGGAATGTGCCTGTAATGAATTGCTCAAGCTTCTTTCTAGCAATTTCTCTTTGCTTTGTTGAAAAGCACAACTCAAAAGTCCTTGCATTCTCTTTTCTTTAGAATACATTGTTAGTTCCCATCTCTACTAAACGTACAAAAAATTAGCCGAGCATGGTGGCGCGCGCCTGTAGTCTCAGCTACTTGGGAGGCTGAGGCAGGAGAATTGCCTGAACCCAGGAGGCGGAGGTTGTCGTGAGCCCCGAGATCGCGCCATTGCACTCCAGCCTGGGTGACAAGAGTGAAACTCTGTCTCAAAAAAAAAAAAAAGAATACATTGTTAGTCAGTTACCTATGTGTTTTGTTTTGTTTTGTTTTGTTTTGTTTTTTGAGATGAAGTTTTGCTCTTGTTGCCTAGGCCGGAGTGAAATGGCACAATTCTGGCTCATTGCAACCTCCACCTCCCATGTTCAAACAGTTCTCCTGCCTCAGCCTCCCAAGTAGCTGGGATTACAGGCATGCACCACCACCCTGGCTAAATTTTTTATATATATATATTTTTAGTAGAGATGGGGTTTCTCCATATTGGTCAGGCTGGTCTCAAACTCCAGACCTCAGGTGGTCCACCTGCCTCAGCCTCCCGAAGTGCTGAGATTACAGGTGTGAGCCACCATGCCCAGCTTATAGTTTTCTTAATATTCCCTTCCTAATTTTTGGAAGAATTATATTTTCTTCCCCCTCACCCTCCTCCATCACCTATTTTTTTTTTTTTTTTTAATAATGTCTGCATAGTCCACTGAGACTGGGGAGGGAAAAGAATATGTTTGTAGACAGTCTGATTCTCCTGCTCTAATTCTGGCAAATGGGATAAAGTATATTTTCTTTATATCCATTTTAGGAGAACTAGAGCTTTACAAGCCCTCCCTTTCAAAGTTGTTATAAAATTAAAGATAATCTTTAACTGTCATGGATACACAGGTGTAGTAAGGTACTATGATTTTTTAATGTAGTCTGAGGCAGTATCTACATAATGCCATAATACTCAGGTGAAAAATGAAAAAAAGTATACCAATATCATGGCTATTTTTTAGTACTCAACTATAGTGTAGGCACAGAAACTACATCTTTACTTTTTTTATGCCTCTTAGTTTTTAGAATGATCTTACAAGATTGTTTTAAAGATAAGGGAAAGTAGGAATTAGAGAGTTTAAATGACTTTGCCAAAAGCACACAACCAATTGTCTAGTTGTGTGCCTTTGGAATAGACTTGAAAATATATAACTTGTAGCACAGCACACTAAGTGTAATAATGAAATGAAGCCAATGTATGTGTGTGTGCAGGGGAGACAGAGTGGAGGCTTCATGCTTAATTTATGCTTGAGCTGAGTCTTGAAGAGCAGGCAGGATGTGGTTCAAGTGGATATGGGTTGGAAGGGGAGTGGGGTGGCATGAGGAGGACATTTCAGTAGCCTAAGTACTCAGAGGTGGGAGATAGAATGGATAAACTGTAGTCTTTTTGTTAAGGAATGCACAGATGGTGTGGGGAGTTGCAAACATGTCAAAGCATGGTGTGTAACAGGCCAGATGCTAACAGTTTTATGTGGTCTTTATTGCAAGAGCATGACATAATGAGAATTGCATGACAACAGTTTAGAAGACAGATTGGTAAGAAAGATACTGAAGGCTGAGACTGCTATTAGGAGGCCTTAGATGAAATTAAAAAGATGAGGAGGTGAACTGAGGCAGTGTCAGTGCTGAGAGAGACTGAAGTTTATAATTTAGGCTGTGGGTGTGATAAACAGCTTGATGTCTGCTTTGATGAGAGGGGATGAGGCCTCTGAAGTTGTGGTCTCACCCAGAAGTATGTGAAATGGAAGGTAAAGTGTGGAAAAGAAATGTTACAACATGTAAATATATTTAGTTTTTACTATTTAAAAAAGGGAAACAATTATGCCTTACTAATATTGATGCTGTGAATTGTCAGTAATACAAGTATTTACTTTTAAAATTGTTATACTTTTACTTGAGGTTGGTACACGGAAGTTTTTCACTGGTAGGGGTCTGATCCAAACTGGTTGGAGACCAAGGAATGCTTTAAGGCAGTGTTTTCCAAACTGTTTAATTTTGGGACCCTTTACATTCTTTTATTTAGGATACCAAGAAGCTTTTGATTATGAGGATTATATTTAGATTTAGTCTATTAAAATGTATTGTATTAAGAGATAAGACATTGAAAAATATTTGTTTAGTCATTCATTTCAAGTTAACAAATCCAGGGCATGTTAGCATAAATATATTTATTATGAAAAATAACTCTTTTCCAAAGCAAGACAAAACTTGGTGAGAAGAGTGCCATTGTTTTACATGTTTGCAAATCTCTTTAATGTCTGGTTTCATAGAAGGCAGCTGAATTCTCCTATCTACTTCTGTACTCAATATGTTGCAATATGCTTCTTGATTAAAGTATATGAAGAAAATCTGGTCTCACACAAAGATGTAATTAAAAAAGGGAAAAGTGTGAATAGCCCTATCAAGTAATTATAGATATTCTTCTACTGAAACTTGGTGATAGTTTCCTAAGGATTAATTGCAATAAGGAACCTGATACTGTATCAGTATACTTTTCATACTCTGTTATTGTAAATCCATTTATTTATTCTGTGCTTTGAATAGATCTTGATTCAAACCTAGTTTTGTAGCTTCATGCATTGGCTATTTGAAAAATACCAATTTGCTGAGTTACGTAAGAACTCAAAAATGTTAACACATTTCATTGTAAAACGTTACTTTGGTTAGTATTACTAAAAAGCTCGTAAGAAATCTTTATGGATTGGGAAACTGTCAAATGCATGCTGATAGATACAAGTTTTCTAAAATTCTGGGTTTTTGTTTTTGTTTTTGTTTTTTTTGCTGGAACACATGAATTTTATCATTGGCAACAATTACTGCCAGTTGTTTCCCAGCACTGGTTCATTCCCAAGAAAATAACAGCCAGACACCCAAGGTTAAACAACCATAGTTTGTCTATCAGACACTGTTTCAAATAAAATGATGTTATATTTTTAAAGTGGTTATTTTAGCTAGCTATAAAACAGTCACTTAAGTGCTTATCCTTGCAGCAATTATTGTAATTTGAGTGAAGCATGGAAAACAAATCTGTTTATTTTTACTGCGAGGGTGTGGTGGTAAAGCCTATAGTGTAAAGTTCCTCAGGAGTACCTTAGTTTGTGGTAGGCTTTTGCAGTTTTACTCACCATCCCTTTTACACCATCCACATAAATGTGAACATAGTGAAAAAAGCAGAGAACATCTCAGTATTATTATGAAAATAGTTTCGACTTGACTAACTTCATGAAAGATCTTAGGGACTGTAGATACACAGACCTCTCTTTAGCAACTGCTGGTTTAAGGTTGTCCTGAAGCAGATGAAGAGAGGTATCATGCCACTTTTTGCTTTCTTTCTTTTTTTTTTTAATGAGACAGAGTCTTGCTCTGTTGCCTAGGCTGGAGTGCAGTAGCAAGATCTTGGCTTGCTGCAACCTCCACCTCCAGGGTTCAAGTGATTCTCCTGTCTCAGCCTCCTAAGTAGTTGAGACTACAGGTGTGCGCCATTGTGTATCTGGCTAATTTTTTGTGTTTTTAGTAGAGACAGTGTTTTGTCATGTTGGCCAGGCTCATCTCAAACTCCTGACCTTAAGTGATCCTTCCACCTCAGCCTCCCAAAGTGCTGGGATTGCAGGCATGAGCCACTGCGCCTGGCTTCACCTTTTGCTTTCTGACAAATTTAAAGTAAATGCATTTCAGATTTCTGCTACATTAAAAAAAAGTGAAGTAATCTTATCTGAACCCTGTAGCCTTTAAATCATTTTTAAAAATTCATTTTAGTATAAGATTTAAAGTTTAGAGGTTGTTTCAACTTTTTTGGCATTAACACTTAGTAATCTGAAATGTCTTCTTCATATCTTTGATGCTTAACATTTGACACAGCTCTGACTACGAAATCACGGAAAGCATGAATGAATAATGCAAATGTCAATTTGCATTATTTACACTAAAGCCCCCTCCAAAGGCTTTCAGGGATAGTCTTAATTAAGGGTGACATTTTTTGGCTTCACAAAATTGATTGGTTAGAAACAGTTTTTATTTCATGTCTTGAAGTGTCCTCTGTGTAGTAATGACACCTGTATAAATTAATCCAACTCATGTCTTAGATTTTGAGATAGGATTTTTTCTTTATGAATGACATAAAAGGGCACTCTATTTTTAAATGGTTATTTAAAATGTGATTGTTTTAATCTATCTCATTTCATTAATAAGACTCTGATGAATGCAATCATGGATGATCCTCTGAGTCCTGGACTAAGTGCTGATTTCCTAAAATGTTTATGTAGTATATTTGTTAAATTCATGTATTCTTTTAAATCATAGTCCAGGTAGCTATTTTAAGTAATGAAAATGATCTTAATAATTCATGTAATAGGCCATAGTTAATTCAGTTTTTAGACTGTCGCTTATGTGTTATTTTAGAGTGATGATGAAGAACAGATAATGTTGCAGAAGAAAGGCATAAAGTAAACGAGTGAGGGCCAAAGGAGAATTATATGAAAACGAACTGGGGTTGTCAGATACTTAGAAGGGAAGAAAATATTAAGCTAACAAATGAGAGCCCTGGAGATGATCTGGAGATAAATATTACTTTTGGGATTCAGGAAGAGAAATTTAGTTTTAAGATTTTTGTTGTCGTTGTTAATTATAAAATAATTTCAAATTTACAGAAAAGTGGAGAATAGTATAGCAAACAACCATATGCTCACCAATAGTTGTCAATATCTTGTTGTATGTGCTTCCTTTTTTTGGTGAAAGTATTTTAAAGTAAAGACATCACTACATTTTACTTCTAAATAAGGTAATATGCACTCCTAAAAGATAAAGACTTACAAATAAAAATTTCACTATGATGAGATGATCTGAGAACCCCACAGGACTTGCCTGAGAGCCTTCATTTTGCAGACCGCGGTGTGCAGGCTAAACTCTAACAAGATAGCTTTGGGTGATGAAGCGTACTTTTAAAAGTTGTTTAGAGAATGTAGAAGAGGAAGAACACTGAGCTGGTAGCAAGGACTTGGAAGAGGCATAAACCTCTAAGGGGCAAATTTGATTAAATTTGCTATTTGGTATGTGAATTTAGCCATTTTCTCTCTCTCTCCATAATGTCTTAATTTACATTTGCATTATTCATTCATGGTTTAGACATTGGATGCTTTTTTACTTGACCTTACCTTAAGGTGGGCGTGGGTTGAAAAATGAGGCTGCCCACTGTGTCTATTGGGGCTACACACATGGAAGGAATCTAGGAGTCTGCCCTTCTAACAGTTTTAGCCAGTGAGTAATGGAATGTCCTACTGGACATACTTTTTTCTCTTGCATTGAACTAATACAGTGTCTTAATTTATGAAATGTCTTCTTCTCATGCTTAGGTCTTGGATGTGGTTTATTATACACTGCAACAGTGACCATTACGTGCCAGTATTTTGACGATCGCCGAGGACTTGCACTTGGCCTGATTTCAACAGGTACATTTTCAAAATTAGTACAGTATTGTCACCATTCAGTCTTCTAAACAAAATAAAAAGTTACCAAGCACAGACATGTTTAACCAACCATTACCCAGCTACCAATCAGGTAGCAAAATAATTTTTTTATTTCTAGAAGGAAAGTTTATTTTAGTCGTAAATATGGGAGTGGCTTTCCTTTCTTTTTAATATTTTACATTATAATTTTAATATTTTACATTATAATTTTAATGTCTTATATTGGATGTTTTCTAAAATTTATAGCTTTTCTATTCTAAAACTGTAAACAGATACTTAGCATTACATTAATAAAGTTTTACATGGACACCTATGATTGTCAAAGCACTTTTAGAAACTTAAACTTAAATGACCACAAAACTTGAAAACTTGTCTTTATGATATTTTTTAAAAAGCTGTTTTTTCCTGCCATTGTATTTGTTCCCTGAAAGTCCAAAGTGAACAGTTTTGTTACTGTTTTATTATTATTATTATTATTATTATTATAGTTTAAGTTCTGGGATACATGTGCAGAATGTGCAGGTTTGTTACATGGTTATACATGTGCCATGGTGGTTTGCTGCACCCATCAACCTGTCATCTACATTAGGTGTTTCTTCTAATGCTATCCCTCCCCTTATTCCCCTCCATGACAGTCCCAGGTGTGTGATGTTCCCCTCCCTATGCCCATATGTTCCCATTGTTCAATCCCACTTTTGAGTGAAAACATGTGGTGTTTGGTTTTTCTGTTCCTGTGTTAGTTTGCTGAGAATGATGGTTTCCAGCTTCATCCATGTCCCTGCAAAGGACATTAACTCATTCTTTTTTATGGCTACATAGTATTCTATGGTGTATACATGCCATATTTTCTTTATCCAGTCTAACATTGATGGACATTTGAGTTGGTTCCATGTCTTTGCTATTGTGAATAGTGCTGTAATAAACATACGTGTGCATGTGTCCTTATCATAGAGTGATTTATAATCCTTTGGGTATGTACCCATTAATGAGATTGCGGGGTCAAATGGTATTTCTAGTTCTAGATCCTTGAGGAATCGCCATACTGTCTTGCACAATGGTTGAACTAATTTATACTCCCACCAACAGCGTAAAAGCATTCCTATTTCTCCACACCCTCACCAGCATCTGTTGTTTCCTGACTTTTTAATGGTCACCATTCTAACTGGAGTGAGATGGTATCTCACTGTGGTTTTAATTTGCGTTTCCCTAATGATCAGTGATCATGAGCTCTTTTTCATGTTTGTTGGCCACATAAATATCTTCTTTTGAAAAATGTCTGTTCATGTTCTTTGTCCACTTTTTGATGGGGTTGTTTTTAATTCTTGTAAATTTGTTTAAGTTACTTGTAGATTCTGAATATTAGCCCTTTGTCAGATGGAGAGATTGTAAAATTTTTCTCCCATTCTGTAGGTTGCCTGTTCACTTTGATGTTAGTTTCTTTTGCTGTGCAGAAGCTCTTTAGTTTAATTAGATCCCATTTATCAATTTTGGCTTTTGTTGCCATTGCTTTTGGTGTTTTAATTATGAAGCTTTTGCCCATTCCTGTGTCCTGAATGGTATTGCCTAGGTTTTCTTCTAGAGTTTTTATGGTTTTAGGTCTTACGTTTAAATCTTTAATCCATCTTGAGTTAATTTTTGTATAAGATGTAAGGAAAGAGTCCAATTTCAGTTTTCTGCATATAACTAGCCAGTTTTCCCAACATAACTTGTTAAATAGGGAATCCTTTGTCAGATTTGTCAAAGATCAGATGGTCGTAGATGTATGGCGTTATTTCTAAGGCCTCTGTTCTGTTCCATTGGTCTATATATCTATTTTGGTACCAGTACCATGCTGTTTTGGTTACTGTAGTCTTGTAGTATAGTTTGAAGTCAGGTAGCATGATGCCTTCAGCTTTGTTCTTTTTGCTTAGGATTCTCTTGGCTATACAGGCTCTTTTGATTCCATATGAAATTTAAAGTTGTTTTTTCTAATTCTGTGAAGAAAGTTAATGGTAGCTTGGTGGGAATAGCATTGAATCTATAAATTACTTTGGGCAGTATGGCCATTTTCATGATATTGATTCTTCCTATCCATGAGCATGGAATGTTTTTCCATTTGTTTGTGTCCTCTCTTATTTCCTTGAGCAGTGGTTTGGAGTTCTCCTTGAATAGGTCCTTCACATCCCTTGATATGCTTTTGCAGCGACTGTTTCTTTCTTTTTTTTTTTTTTTTTTTTTTTTTTAGACGGAGTTTTGCTCTTGTTACCCAGGCTGGAGTGCAATGGCGTGATCTCGGATCAACGCAACCTCTGCCTCCTGGCTTCAAGCAGTTCTCCTGCCTCAGCCTCCTGAGTAGCTGGGACTACAGGCGTGCACCACCATGCCCAGCTAATTTTTGTATTTTTTAGTAGAGATGGGGTTTCACTTTGTTGACCAGGATGGTCTCGATTTCTTGACCTCGTGATCCACCCGCCTCGGCCTCCCAAAGTGCTGGGATTATAGGCGTGAGCCACCGCGCCCAGCCGTGACTGTTTCTTTCTTTCCATATTTAGTGCTTCCTTCAAGAACTCTTGTAAGGCAGGCCTGGTGGTGACAAAATCTCTCAGCATTTGCTTGTCTGTAAAGGATTTTATTTCTCCTTCACTTATGAAGCTTAGTTTGGCTGGATATGAAATTCTGGATTAAAAATTCTTTACTTTAAGAATGTTAAATATTGGCATCCACTTTCTTCTGGCTTGTAGGGTTTCTGCAGAAAGTCTCACTGTTAGTCTGATGGGATCACCTTTGTGCGTAACCCAACCTTTCCCTCTGGCTGTCCTTAAAATTTTTTCTTCATTTCAACCGTGGTGAATCTGATGATTATGTGTTTTGGAATTGCTCTTCTCAAGGAGTATCTTTGTGGTGTTCTCTGCATTTCCTGCATTTGAATGTTGGCCTGTCTTGCTAGGCTGGGGAAGTTCTGGATAAGATCCTGAAGTGTGTTTTCCATCTTGGTTCCATTCTCCCCATCACTTTCAGGTATCCCAATCAAACGTAGGTTTGGCCTTTTCATATAGTCCTGTATTTCTTGCAGACTTTGTTCATTTCTTTTCATTCTTTTATATCTAAACTCGTCTTCATGCTTTATTTCATTAAGTTGATCTTCAGTCTCTGATTTCCTTTCTTCTGCTTGATCGATTCAGCTATTGATATTTGTGTATGCTTTACAAAGTTTTCAGGCTGTGTTTTTCAGCTCCATCAGGTCATTTATGTTCTCTAAACTGGTGATTGTAGTTAGCAATTCATTTAACCTTTTTTCAAGGTTCTGAGTTTCCTTGCATTGGGTTAGAAAATGTTCCTTTAGCTCGGAGGAGTTTCTTATTACCCACTTTCTGAAACCTACTTCTGTCAATTTGTCAAACTGATTCTTTGTCCAGTTTTGTTCCCTTGCTGGCAATGAGTTGTGATCTTTTGGAGGAGAAGAGGCATTCTGGTTTTTGGAATTTTCAGCCTTTTTGTGCTGGTTTTTCCTCATCATTGTGAATTTATCTACCTTTGGTCTTTGCTGTTGGTGACCTTCTGATGGAGTTTTTGCATGGTGGTCCTTTTTGTTGATGTTGATGCTATTACTTTGTTAGTTTTCTTTCTAACAGTCAGGGCCCTCTTCTGCAGGTCTGCTGGAGTTTGCTGGGGGTCCACTTTAGACCCTGTTTGCCTGGGTATCAGCAGTAGAGGCTGCAGAACAGCAAAGATTGCTACCTGTTCCTTCCTCTGGAAACTTCATCTCAGAGGGGCACCCACTAGATGCCAGCTGGAGCTCTCCTGTATGAGTTGTCTGTTGACCCCTGCTGGGAAGTATCTCCCCATCAGGAGGCACGGGGGTCAGGGACCTACTTGAGGAGGCAGTCTTTCCTTTAGCAGAGCTCAAGCACTGTGCTGGGAGATCTGCTGCTCTCTTCAGAGCTGGCAGGCAGGAACGCTTAAGGCTGCTGAAGCTGCACCCACAGCGCCCCTTCCCTCAGGTGCTGTCCCAGGGAGATGTGAGTTTTATCTATAAGCCCCTGACTGGGGCTGCTGCCTTTTTTTCAGAGATGTCCTGCCCAGAGAGGAGAAATCTAGAGTGCAGAAATGCCTTTCAAAAGTACCTAAGATATCTAAATTGAGGATTAGATGCCCAACATAATATATGAAAAGAAAGCTTATGGGCCTACTAAATTGAGAATCCCACGCTGGTGAAGACTTTACTAAAAGAAGCAGAAAGTGCTTCTAGAAAGCACCTTATCCCTGAAAAAGATAAGAGAAAAGGAAGGAAAATGAACATCCCTAAGGCCACTGTCGGAAAGACTGGTGCTGATCATGTCTCCACTTCCTTGTAGTGTGGAACTTAAAATTTTTCTGAAGTACTGGTTTCTCAATACCTCTCAGTGGCCTACGTGCATATCCAAATGACAGACTGTTTACTCTTGTTATTCCTTTTGTAATCAAGAGATGATCATTGAGAGGGAAAACATAAAATATATTTTTTTAAATATAAAAGCATTCTGGACATATAAAAGTGATGTTTCACTTTTCAGATGAATTTGTTAAAGTTATATAGGGTTCTTATCAAAATTTATGTAGCCAACATTTTCTGAGTTTTTTAGGACATAGAGTTGCCAAGTTATCAAAAGTTGTAAATGTACATATGCCCCTTGCTGGTAGGTGGGTAACTCTGGAAGATCAAGCTTTTAGATAGGCTGAAGAATGTCAGTAGTTATTCTGGCAACAGGATCCAAACTAATATTTTGTTCCTGAGGCCATAGAGTGACAACAAAGTGATTCGTGATTGAATTAAATCCAGCTGGATATTTCCCCACCATAGTTTAAGAAGCACTGCCAGGTGAGAAGTGTGAATAGTAGTGTAGGAGGAGACAAGGCCAGAGTCCGAGGACATGGCTAAGGCAGCGATGGGAGAAGGAATGCAAAAGCAGAAGATGGGGAATCCAGAGTAGTTGGAATGCAGTTTGGAGAACCTGTGAGGATCTTCCCCAAGTGTGGGAAGTACTGTGAGAGCAGGCATGGCAGCTTCAAGGACAGTGAGTCTCACCTGTACTGTATTTTTTGTAGAGGCAGTATGATGTCGAGTTAGAAGCACAACCCTGGATCCACACTGTCTGGATTCGAATCCTCCTTCTGTCACTCACTAGCTATCTGGTGTTAGTTACTTAACTGTTCTGTGCCTCCATTGAGGAACTATAAAATGGGGATAATAATATGTTGATGAAAAGAGTCAAACTCTATAAAATACTTAAAGAGATCTATTCTGAGCCAAATAACAAATGGCCTATGACACAGTCCCATGAGATCCTGTCTCAGGTGGTCAGGCTAAACTTGATTTTACATATTTTAGGGAGACATAAGACATCTATCAATACATGTAAGTTGTACATTGGTTTGGTCTGGAAAGGCAGGACAACTGGAAACAGGCTTCCAGGTCGTGGGTGGATTCAAGAATTTTTTAATTGGCAGTTAGTTGAAAGGGTTAAGTTATTGTCTAAAGACCTAGAATCAATAGAAGTGAATGTCTGGGTTAAGAAAAAGGGTTGTGGAGACCAAGTTTCCCATTATGCAGATAGAATCAATAGAAGGGAGTATTTCTTAACAGACTTATAAAGAGTCTGTTCTGTCAGTCTTAAGGTGTCTGTTTTAATGTTAATATTGGTGAGCTGTGTCTGAATTCCAAAGAGGAGAGAGTATAATGAGGCATGTCCAGCCCCAGTCCCGCTGACCTCACATGGCCTGAACTAGTTTTTCAGGTTTACTGCAGAATACCCTTGGCCAAGGGGAGGGTCTGTTAGCTGGGTGGATGGCTTAGAATTTTATTTTTTTAAATTATTTTTATTTATATATATATATTTTTTCCTAAGACAGGGTTTCACCATATTGGTCAGGCTGGTCTCAAACTCCCGACCTCAGGTGATCCACCCACCTCAGCCTCCCAAAGTGCTAGGATTACACGCATGAGCCACCGCGCCCAGCTAGAATTTTATTTTTAACTTACAAATAGTACCCATCACATTGGGTTATTGGAAATATGAAAGGGATGTATATGTAAGGCACATGACAAGGGCTCTCAAGTATTAGCAGTTATAATCTGCCCTAGGTTTCTCCAATGTCCAAATTTATTTGTGTTGAAGGTGTTGGGAATTGTATGCTGTGAAAGATGACCCTGCTTTTCACTCAGTCATGAGAGGAGGGCAGAGGGGCCTGGGTCATAAGCACACTAAGTAAAAAGTGAAGCGACTATGGACAGTCAAGATTTAAAGGAGTTTTCAGTTTCAACTCACAGGGAGCTAGGTGAAGGGAAATTAGGGAGAAGTGTGAACCCACCTTCAGTGAAAGATATGATAAGCAAAACAAAGTCACAGCAGAGCTTTTTAAAAATTAAGAAGAAACCTCACATCAAAATACTTGAAATATTGTGACCTAGTTGAAAAAAAGGAATGTGGGCATGAAGTGAAGGCTTAAGGGAAGCGATCTTCCTCCTTCGTGAACAGGAGTTGGTCAGCAAATGCCCATGGGCCAAATCTGGTCTACTGCTGGTTTGTGTATGATTAACAAGCTAACAATGATTTTTACATTTTTAAATGCTTGAAAAAAATCAAAAGAAGAATATTCATAATATGTGAAAAGTATGTGCAATTTTAATTTCAGTGTTCATAAATACAATTTTATTATAACACAGCCATGCTCATTTTATGGATTGTCTCTGGCTGGTTTTATGCTTCAAGGGCAGAGCTGAGTATTTGGGACAGAGATTATACAGCCCTCTATGCCTTAAATATTTACTCTCTGATCCTTACCAGAAGTTGTTGACACCTGGTATTAATGAGTTAATCAAAGTATGGCTGTACCTCTCACTGCTTCAGATTCCAGAACACCTTTTAATATTTTCTCTCTTTGTAATAACGTATAACATGCATGGAAGCATAATTAATGTTTTATTTCACTTTACCCTTTACAGTGACTATCTTAAAATTAGGATGCCCTTTTTGAAGATTAAAAATTACAGTTTAGCTAATGCATACTGGCTTAACACCTAGCTAATGGGTTGATAGGTGCAGCAAACCTCCCTGGCATATGTTTACCTATGTAACAAATCTGCACATCCTGCACATGTATCCTGGAACTTAAAATAAAATAAAATTTTTTAAAATTCATAGTTTTACAGTCTACCAGGAAATTCTGCCAGGAAACTCTAAATTAATCCTGATTACCCTGAAAAAAAAAAAAAAATCCTGCATCTTTCTAAGCCACAGACATGTTCTTGTGGGATGAAGGCTGAGGAGACTAGCCTCTGATGTATAATTTGATTTTCCCACTCTCTCCTATCTTATGTGTTCAATAAATATCTGTTGAATTGATTTTCATCATGTTGACAGATAAACCTGGTTGGCAAGAATAGGAAAGTTGTTTATTTGTTTACTTGTTCTATGTGAAAACATAGAACTTTCCAAACACCAAGAGCGTTTTTAAGTATCTAATGATGTGGCACTTCGTTAGAATCTGTACAAAGAAATTGTGCTCGGCAAAAATCACAGATTTATAGTTAATGGGTACTAATACAGCCAACAGTACATGAGGTCACTCTGCTATTTTTAATTCTGTCAGTGTGTTTTCTGTAGCGGTTTTGACTTTTATGGTATATGCCACATTTAATGAGATAAGGAAAAGATTACATTTGTCTACTATTATTATTTCTCAATAGTTAGCAAATAGATACACTCTTAGTAGTCACAAAAAGATACTATTTTAGCTGCCATTACATTAACATGAGACATTAATATTTGCATGCCAAGTTTTTTTTTTCCTTTAGGAATTAAGGAGTTAACTTTTAAAAATGTTAAGAAAGGGACAACTGAGATCCCAAAGAAAATGTTTCCTTACAATTCTAAGGCAGAGCCATTTGACTATTTGTAAGAATCGTTTTATAAGATGGGTTTTTACAGCAAGCATATCCGTGCAATCAGTGATGCCTCTCAGCTTGGTCCCACTGCCATCCCGATGGGGTTATGATGTAATTTAATATTGACCATTTTAAACATATGATCAACCTTTTTAGATTATTTGTTTCTGCTTTTTCACATATTTCCCAATGACATTTAAATTTTATTTTTCTTTCTTTCTTTCTCTTTCTTTCTTTTCTTTCTTTCTTTTTGCCTTCACTGCACTAGCAGACATTTAAATTTTAAAATCCTCAATTTTTTAAGGATTGAAATCAGAACCAATGAAAACAGTACCAGTTGATTAGGCTGTCATAACTTGGCATCCCTGTGTGTTTAATGTGATCAATGCCAAAAAGGTGGAGTATTCACAGTGTTGCACAGATGCATAAACCAGCATATTTTGTAATTTATATACCCTAAAAAATTCTACTTTTTTCATAATTGTATTAATGCATGAAAAGTATGAATCATTCATTGTGATGGTTCAGCAATGGATTTCAACTATCAAACCATTGTAAACATCCTTAAACTGCAATATACTATTTATCTTAAAAAGCAAAATATGAAAATCTACTTATACAAAGGGAATAAATATGTAGCATGGAGCCTGGCACATAATAAGTGCAAAGAAAGTAGTTTCATGATGACATTTGTTAAGAATATGGGCTATCGGGGTCCAACTGACTGAGTGAATCCTATTTATGTTCTTTACAGATTTTTGATCTATGGCAAATTTCTCAACCATTCCAGCCCTAGGTCACTTCATCTCTAGATTAGGAATAATAATAGGACCTACTCAAAGGGATCAGTAAAAGAATAAAACATGATCATTCAATGTAAAGTGCTTAACAATGACTGAGCTGTAAATGCTAATTCTTAAATGTTCTATCAGTATTGCTATTATTATTATCTTCTATCTTCTTGCTATGATTTTAATATGAAGTTACATATAAATGCCAGTGTAAAAAATAAATTGAATTGTGATACTACAAATTCTAATCCTGAGACCCTCAGATTACGAGGTTGAACAGTTCCCGTTCCCTTTTTAGGTTCAAGCGTTGGCCTTTTCATGTATGCTGCTCTGCAGAGGATGCTGGTTGAGTTCTATGGACTGGATGGATGCTTGCTGATTGTGGGTGCTTTAGCTTTAAATATATTAGCCTGTGGCAGTCTGATGAGACCCCTCCAATCTTCTGATTGTCCTTTGCCTAAAAAAATAGTTCCAGAAGATCTACCAGATAGATACTCCATTTACAATGAAAAAGGAAAGAATCTGGAAGAAAACATAAACATTCTTGACAAGAGCTACAGTAGTGAGGAAAAATGCAAGAGCACATTAGCCAATGGTGACTGGAAACAGGAGAGCCTACTTCATAAAAACCCCACAGTGACACACACAAAAGAGCCTGAAACGTACAAAAAGAAAGTTGCAGAACAGACATATTTTTGCAAACAGCTTGCCAAGAGGAAGTGGCAGTTATATAAAAACTACTGTGGAGAAACGATGGCTCTTTTTAAAAATAAAGTATTTTCAGCACTTTTCATTGCTATCTTACTCTTTGACATCGGAGGGTTTCCACCTTCGTTACTTATGGAAGATGTAGCAAGAAGTTCAAACGTGAAAGAAGAAGAGTTTATTATGCCACTTATTTCAATTATAGGCATTATGACAGTAGTTGGTAAACTGCTTTTAGGGATACTGGCTGACTTCAAGTGGATTAATACCTTGTATCTTTATGTTGCTACCTTAATCATCATGGGCCTGGCCTTGTGTGCAATTCCATTTGCCAAAAGCTATGTCACATTGGCATTGCTTTCTGGTATCTTAGGGTTTCTTACTGGTAATTGGTCCATCTTCCCATATGTGACCACGAAGACTGTGGGAATTGAAAAATTAGCCCATGCCTATGGGATATTAATGTTCTTTGCTGGACTTGGAAATAGCCTTGGACCACCCATCGTTGGTAAGATATTTATCTTAAAGTCAACCCATTTTGCTGTTCTTCCTTGTCACATCTCCAGATACAAAAATCCAGATTGTAATAGTGACACAAATTTGTACAAAATAAATTTGCATGGAACATCTTATGGTAATGATTTATTCAAGACTGCTTTGATATAATTGAGAAAGCCAATATGCATGCTCTGGGATTTGTGATCACTCTTTATTTGAGAGACTCAAAATGCCTGCTTATTCTTACCCAAATATTTGAGAGATTTTCTTCTTCTAACTCCCAGTAAACCACGTTGGAAGCCGTGGAGTAATATATATCCTAATTACAACTATATATAAAATTGATGAAACTAGGGTATGGGCTGGATGTTCATACTATTTCCGTGAAACTCACTTTTTTTCCTTACTGTCTTTTCAGGTTGGTTTTATGACTGGACCCAGACCTATGACATTGCATTTTATTTTAGTGGCTTCTGCGTCCTGCTGGGAGGTTTTATTCTGCTGCTGGCAGCCTTGCCTTCTTGGGATACATGCAACAAGCAACTCCCCAAGCCAGCTCCAACCACTTTCTTGTACAAAGTTGCCTCTAATGTTTAGAGGAATATTGGAAGACACTATTTTTGCTGTTTTATACCATATAGCAACAATATTTTAACAGATTCACAAGCAAATTTTCTAGGGTCAAGAGTATTTTTCATAGCAAAATTTCACAGTGGCTGAGTTTGAATGAATTATTATATTTTTTACATACCCTATTTTTTTATGTAGTGTATGTGTAGCCTCTATCTAATGTATTTTTTTCTCTTTTCGCTCCCCGCACCCTCCATGGGACTATTCTGTTTTGCTGTTATTCACTAGTTCTTAATGTTGTAAAAAGTTTGGCCAGCCTCTAAAGGCTTTCTCTTTGTAAAGAAGTATAATTTCTCTGCCGACTCCATTTATTCCACTGCGAGACATGTAAAGAGGTCTCTCCTATTTTAAAAAGTGATGCATGCGTCATGATAAGATATGTGTGAAGCCCACTAGGAAAGAAATCATTCTCTTCTCATGTTAGACTTGCTAGTAAACAGAAGACTTCAAGCCAGCCAAGAAATTAAAATGGTTACTGAAACAGCCTTAAGAATTGCAGTGGAGCAAATTGGTCATTTTTTTTTTAAAAAAAGATATTTTAACTGACAATCACCAGTTTTCATTATTCTATTTTATTTACCTCACTGAAGTACTCGCATATTGTTTGGTACCCACTGAGCATAAACTGTTTCAGTTTCTAAGGTGTTTGCTGAGATGCAGGTGAACTCCCAATGGATGAGTAGTCACTGTAGACTTTCTTTATGGTTGACCATTCTAACCTTGCTGACTTTTGTTTCTCGGCATCCACTCAGCTATTTCCCAGGAAGTGCTAACTTTACGTGTTTCCAAATAGGAAACACGTTTCTCAACCATTCCGTTCTGGCAAATGGGAACCGTCCATTTGCTTTGGGCACAGTGGGGTTGGGCTGCAAGTTCTTGCATATCCTCCTGGTGAAGCATTTATTTGCTACTATCAGATTTTACCACTATCAAATTTAATTCAAGGGCAGAACTAAAAGTGAGTGTGTGTGTGTGTGTGCGCATGTGTTGTGCATGCTCTAAGTCTCCGTGGGATATGGGAAGGGAAAAGGGCAATAAGAAATTCATACCCTTGGCCGGGCACAGTGGCTCACACCTGTGATCCCAGCACTTTTGGAGGCCAAGGCGGGTGGATCAAGAGGTCAGGAGTTCAAGTCTGGCCAACATAGTGAGACCCCATCTCTACTAAAAAAATATACAAAAAAAATTAGCCTGGCGTGGTGGCATGTGCCTGTAATCCCAGCTACTTAGGAGGCTGAGTTAGGAGAATCACGTAAACCCAGGAGGTAGAGGTTGCAGTGAGCTGAGATCACCCCATTGCACTGCAACCCAGGCAATAGTGCGAGACTCCATCTCAAAAAAAAAAAAAAAAAAAAACCCAGAAAGAAATTCATACTCATCTATCTGCATTTAACATTAAGAAAAATGTTGTCGGAATAAACTCCAATTTTTAATACATTGATATATTTTTCTAAAGAAATGGGTTTTAGACTTTGGTATGCATCAGAATCCCCTATAGATCTTTTTGAAAATATTGGTGCCTGGGTATCATGCAGAGAGAGTTTTTATTTCTGTTGGTGTGGGCTGTTGCCCAAGCATCTATATTTTTATTGAGCTCTTCAAGTGATTCTGATAGCACAGCCTGGATTGAGAATTTTTATAAGATTGACAATAGAAAAACCTTTATTCTTTTAAATAATAATTATTTTAAACCCAAGAGGTCAGGGGTTTTAATAAACAAATAGCCAAGTGTTCTTTAAATAGGAGGCACCCTTCCCATTGTGCCAAAATCGTCTTTTCATTTCTTTTGAAATATGAACGCTTATTTTATATTTGTATGTTGCCTTTCTTTGAAGGCGCCTGAAGCACTTTATACATGAATCCTCACAACACCTCTGTGAGGTAGGTAGATAGTACTTTTCTATGTAGTAAACCTGGAGTACGGAGAATTTCATAACAGTTCATTCTACTCAATAATGCAATAATGGAGCTCCAGGGTGTCTTGGTGTAGAAGTCCACTCAGACTTCTGGAAAGTTTTCTGTACCTCATTTGTTAGTCCCTGTCAAGGTTAGTAAATAAAATAAGTGACATTAAAAAAAAAAAAAACTAAACTACATGTTGTGATGAAAGTTCCTTTTTGCCAATGTTATGTTCAGGAAACTCAATAACCTGAAAAAGTTTGACTTTTATGTGACACCTTCACATTTATCAATGCTGATAATTGTCCAAAGGCATCTTTACTGTGTCTACTAATAACATCCAATGTGTGCATTGTCTGTTGTCTAGGTGATGAATTTTAAGTTACAATAAAGTATTTGTGTTTGTTTTGCATCAGTTTGGTTGCTTTCTCTCCTCTTAGTCAGTTCTCCACCCAGTTATAGTGACACTTCACTTGAATGTAAGACTGTAAATTACCTGACATAATTTGGACTCTGGAACATGGTGATTGGACAGAAGTGTATTCAAAATGCTTAATTACTTTGACCAATGCCTTCCAAAAAGCTGGTATATCAGCTTTATCTCTTGTGGTAAAGAGTACTCTGCAGGTCTTAATTTTTAATAATAATTCCACCAATCATTTATAGAATTCTTAATATGTTTCAAGCTTATGTTAACTAACCCACATAATAACCTTGTGAGATGGAGATTATGACCCTCATTTTATAATCTAAAATATAATTGTCTTAATACTATGGACAACAATAATAAGTAATTTCCAACACCAAAATGCAAAATATTTCTCTTTGTAGAAATTAAAGTAAACCCTTTAATTTCTAACGTGGTTCAGAAATTAGGTCTAGCCAGGAGGGTTCCTCTAAAGCCTATCCTTTAGTGAACAGAAAATTTTCTGTAGGGTAATCATGTCAGTGGGGAAGAAGGTTCAGCCACTAACCTTTAAAGGCCCCATGAGGAACAATTCCCAGGAACCAGGAGTTCTAGTACTGGGAGGTCATGACTGAATGTATGTGTCAGCTGACCAGTCCCATGACCTTAGGTGGCCTCAGCGCTTTGCAATTGGTAGAGAATTATCCCAACTCAGGATGTTCCAGACATAAAGGGGAGCTCTATTTTGAAACAAAGGACATTTTATTTTCTCTTTTACTTAGAGGGAATATTATACCGAACACATAAGGCACCTGATTCACATTAGCAGTGCCATGTACTTTCTCCTTCATTAATAACAATCTTGGGCCGGGCGCAGTAGCTCATATCTGTAATCCCAGTACTTTGGGAGACTGAGGCAGGTGGATCACTTGAGGCCAGAAGTTGGAGACCAGTCTGGTCAACATGGTGAAACCCTATCTCAACTAAAAATACAAAAATTAGCCAGGCATGGTAACACAGTCCTGTAATCCCAGCTACTTGGGTGACTGAGGCAGGAGAATCACTTGAACCCAGGAGTTGGAGGCTGCAGTGAGCCAAAATTGTGCCACTGCACTTCAGCCTGGGTGACAGAATGAGACTGTACCTCAAAAACAAAATTAAAAAAAAAAAATCATCTTGGAACCGTCTGCTATATAGTCAATTGAATCTAAAGGATGCCAGTTAGTAAGATCCCTCTTGGAATAAGGAGTTAAAGCGCAGTCAGTTAAAATGATCAGAGCTCTATTAATGCATGGAAAATACTTGGGACTACAGTGTACAAACTTGTTAAGGTTGTGATTCCACAACCAGATTGCCTATCTGTCCCTGTGGCCGGGTGACCATGAGCAAATTATTTAGCCTCTCAGAATCTCAGTTTCCTCATTTATAAAACACATCATAGTGGGAATTATAAAACACATAATTAAATTATAAAACACATAATTGTGGGAATTAAATAAGGTCACCCACATATATACCTGGTACATGGTAGATGTCCGATACAATATTAGCTATTATTATTTTTGTTGTCATCATTCTTAAGTGTATTGCTTCCCTGTACCTGAGGAAGGCATCAAGTGTTCCGGGAACAGGTGTGGGGTTAATGTTTGAATTAAAGGGCTTCATTTAGAAGAATAATGAGCCTCTGTTATCCCCAATCATATAACTGTCACAGCTCTTGCCTGTTCATGTCAAAATCTTCTTTCCTTGGGGATTCATGACTCAGCACATTTTTCTGGAATTGCCATTCAGAAGCTCTGACACAAAACAAAACACAGGCTGTTCCACCACAAATCAAATAGAAGCCACTTTGTAAATTGAATCGCTATGGGAATTTGAACTTTTTTTCTTAAGAACTCTGATCTGAGCTGCTCAGAAGGTGGGCCTGAAATTGGGCAGAAAGCAAAATGATCCGATTTGTTTACCAAGTACTAATTGGCTTCGGCTCAGGGCCCTTACCTCACTGCTTTCCAGCCCTTGAGACTTACTCTTGAGGGAGTGCAATTTCTTGCCAGGTCTCCTGGGATTCTATTCCTAGTAGATCTTAGCCGCATTAGATGTTTTTTTTGCTGCGTGCATTCCTTGTCCTAATGAGTCATTTACTTTTATTCTTTCTCCTTGCAAAAAGAAAAAAATAAATTTAAATTTAATCAGTTTTTAATAAAAAATGATATTCTAAAATCTTTGGTAAGCAACATATTTTCAATAAATAATAGTTAACCATGGTCAAGTGCTTTCCTGCGATAGGTCACCTTGAAACTACATAGCCACAGATATATGCTTATTATTTCTTCCTGGTAAAGTTCCCGATGTGATAAAGCAAATTGTTATCCTTCCAGCTTAAATCCAAAAACTGCTGACTACGTACAGCTCGAATAGGGCTTTGCTAAGGGCAGCCCAAGTGACTTTAGAAACCTAGCAACAAAGGAGCAGGCATTTTGCTGGAAAGCACTCCCTAATAAACTTCCTGCATGCAAACTGTTTCATAGTATCTTTCCCACCAGGAAACTGAGGACAGCTGAAATCCCAACATGGTGAGAAAATTCCAAATCCACAGGATCATCAGAGCAGAGAGGGAGGTAGACATCTTTCTTGAAGGCCTTATATGTGTCCAGTATTGTTCCAGGTACTGCACAAACCATGTCTTGTCCTGTTTAAGTTCCAAAGGTGTTAGCAAGACTGGCTGCTTGTCTGTCAAGATGCCACAAAGATGCCTTCTTATCTTAGGACATTTGGGGTCTGGCTCTTTCCTGACAGGTTCAAGTTCTTCATTTTCATCCAACACTTCTTAACTGAGCACCTAGTATGTGTCAGGTACTCTCCTGGATACCAAGGATATAATGATGAGCAAGGTAGACTAGGTTCCTGTACTCTGAGTTCATTGGAGCCCCAGAGCTGAGCAGAATAAGTTAGATGGCAATGCAGTTCCAACAGAAGCTTCAGCTCCTGTGGGAAATTCTGGAGCTGGGATGGTACAGCATTGGCCCAGTGGAGTTCAGTCATGTCTGACTCACATTAAGATTCCCCCAAAAAATGGATTTAGGGGAGCAAGATGGCTAAGTAGAGAAGCCTGGTACTCTGTCCTCACATGAAAGAACCAAGGAAATTAATACGTAGCTAGAATTTGACTGCAGTGTTGAAGGGAGAGTGCTGGGGTACAGTGGGACAGTGGAGATGCACCTGTGGTGACAGGAAGTCTAGGAGGGCAGTGTGGAGGTTCCTGCCTCTGTAGCTCTGTCTCCTCCACCTACATCAGATTGGCCCAGAGACAAGAGGGACTTCCTGTTGAATGGGAAAGGAGGCAGAAGATCCCCACCAGCCCCCATTGATACTGCAGACACCTACAGTCTTTACAACAGGAAAATCCTGCAGTTCTCACAAGTCCTGAGCCCAGTTTGGAGAGCTGCTGGGAATTCATGCAGCTGCATTGCCCCAGATTAGGAGCACAAGGTGTGCACTCCCTTATTTACCCTCGAGTCCCTGTGAACCAAGCTGCTGCAGCACAGTGCCATGTGGAGACCAAAGTCACCTCCAGAAGGTACCCTGCTCTAGGGACTAGTAGCCACTGCACCTCCCCTGCATTGGAGCAACACCTTATTCCACAAATCCACACAGTTGACTGAATGCCACAACCCCAGCAGTATGGAGCTAGAGCTCAGAATCGGCTGTGACCCTGGTCCTGTACAGTCAAGAAAGCAACCTCTACTGCTTCACTTATAGCCAAAAAAATGTTGTGGCAGTCCCACCCAGGGTGACACCCTCCCTTGAGCTAGCCAAGCTGCTGCATACCCTATCCTAAGCAGAAGATGTCCCTGAGCCTCCAAGCAGCTGATATGCCCAGTAGAGTGGAAACGTGTCCAGGAACTGGAAACAGCCCTGTAGCACCCTCACCCTTCACAGACATGCCTCTGGCCTGTCCAATGGCCCTGCATCTCCAACAAGAGCCTGAGAAACAGTCCTGCAGGCTGCTCCTGGTGGGCACGCCTCCAGGCTAGCCAAGTAGCTGTTCACCCATGTACTGGACTTGAGAAACAGCTCCATGGGCCGCTTCTAGTGGACACAGATCATGCCTGTGCTTGCATTCCAGACCTACAAAACAGTCCTGGTGGGCTATTCCCTGCAGAAACACGACCAGTTAGCCAAGCAGTCATGCAGTAATGTCATGAGTCTCAGAAACAGCCTTGTGCCCATCCATGACAAACAAACCCCCAGACCAAGTTGGCAGCCATGTGCTCATGTTTTGGACCTGAAAAATAGCTTTGTGGGCCACGCACAGTAGATATGCTTCTAGGCCAACTCAACAGCTTTGTGTCTGTGTTCTAAGACAGAGAAATAGCCCCTTGGGTCCCTCCAGCAGTTATGCTCTGAGATCAGCTGAGAAGCTGTGTTGCCACATCCCAGACCTGAGAAATAGCCCCAGGGGCTGCCCCTAACACATATGTCCCCGGGCTGACCAAGCAGCTGTATGCCTGCATTCTGGACCTGAATTCTAGGAGTTTGTTTCTGCAAAATCAGTACTTTTGTTTTGCAAGCAGAAAATGCATCATGAGTTAATACTGACAACTCTAATTTAAATCAATGATGACATATTTTTATCTAACTTCATTGATTTTTTATTTAAATTCTTCTCTGTTGCTAAAAATCCTGATTTTCAAATGAGAGTAATATAAGTATCTCTATCCTATGTGTACAACATTTTCAAAATAATATTACAATTATTACTAATAATATGATTACTGAAAACTGTTTTCTTTGTCTCTAGAGTAACATATTTTATATGCGTGAGCCAATTATGCTATAGTCCCTTGAAATGGTTTCTCTCTGTGTGACTAAGTCACCAATTTGATACTTACTTGGGTTTATTTGTGCACCTTGTATTTATCCTATTGTGAGTGAGATTGAATATCTTTTTACACATTTAAGGGATATTTATATTCTTTTATTTGTAAATTCTGTTTTTCTACAGGACAGTTTTTGCCTGCTTTTTCCCTATTTTTAGAAACCCTTTCTATTCTATATTAGAGATAATTTCCCCTTGTTTGTCCATACTATAAGCTGAAATCGGGTTTTCCCATTTTCTCAGTTCTTTTTGTTTATCATATCTTTTGCCATGTTAAAGTTTTTTTACTTTTATGTTTAAGTCATTTCTATCATGTTTTCCCAAATTGATTTTAAATATAAATTTGTGTAACTTAAACAGTAGCTTAGATAGTAACTTAGGTAGTAACTATGAGTTAGTTGTATAATTTAGGTAGTAGCTAATATTTTTACTTATTTGCTTATTTTTGTAATTATAATATAAAGTTTATGTAGTATGGAGTCAATTTTATAAATACTTCCATTTACAACTATGAGTTTCGTTCCATGCTTAGGAAAGCCTTCTCAACCTCAAATTATTTTTTAAATGTATCATGATATTTTCGGTTACAGATTACAGAATATAACATTAAAAGTTGTAAGTATATTAAGAATATTTATTATTTTGCATAGCAAAAAATATGGAGCTAGGAAAATTCCAGCATAGTTAATTTTGTGACAAAATAATGTCATCAAGGACCTAAGTTGTTTTCATCTTTTTGTTTTATAAACATGAGTATAATAGTTTATCCTCTTAGGCTGGCTGTCCTCATGGCCTCCAAGGGCTGCCACTGTTCTAAAATGTTTATTATATAAACAACCATAAAAATAGAGAATGAAGGCTTCTCCTCAGAGTTCAGGTTTGGACAAAGTAGAAAGCCATTCTCAGAAGGCCCATGGCTGGACTTGGGTCCAGATCGTGCTGCATGCCCATTTCCAGTTCAGTCAGTGGCATTGGAGATGAAATTGGCAAGAATGACAAAGATTTAACTGGCTGAGCATGGTAGCTCACACCTGTGATTCCAGCACATTGGAAGGCTGAGGCTCCAAATGCAGATCTTCTGAGCCTAGGAGTTTGAAGCCAGCCTGGGTAACATAGTGAGACCCCATCTCTACTTTAAAAAATTAGAGGTGATGGATGCAGCAAACCACCATGGCATGTGCATACCTACGTAACAAACCTGCACATTCTGCACATGTACCTCAGAACTTAAAGTATAATAATAGTAAAAAAGTAAATAAATAAAATAAAAAATTAGTTGGGTGTGATTGCATGCACTATTGTCTCAGCTACGCAGGAGACTGAGGTGGCGAGATCGCTTGAACCCGGGAATTGGAGGCTGCAGTGAGCTATCATTGCACCCTTGCACTCCAGCCTGGGCAACATAGTGAAACCTAGTCTCAAAAAAATTTTTTAAAAAGATTTAATCCTGAGACTTAGGCGGGGCCTGAAGCAAATGATTACCACACATGTGAGCATAATCTGGGTTTTGAGAGTAAGAAAGAAGAAGGAAATCACCATTGTGTAGTCTTGCAGATTCATTTCTTACACATTAACTTTCATCCACCTAAAATTTGTGTTCATGTAAGCAGTGAGCTAGGGACCAGTTTATTGTTTTTTCCTAAACAACTAGCTAGATGTCCTATGTATTAAATAACTTATTTTTTTTTTTAAATTATTATTATTATTTTTTAGAGATGGAGTTTTGACATGTTGGTCAGGCTGGTCTTGAACTCCTGACCTCAGGCGATCCACCCACCTCAACTTCCCAAAGAACTGGGATTACAGGCGTGAGCTACCATGCCCAGCCTAAATAATTTATCTTTTAAATCAGCTCCCTTATGATAGTTTCTAAAAGGAAACAGGAAAATCTGCCAGGAGCATAGGAATTTTTTGTCAAATCTTTTAAATTCACTATTTCACAGAAAACCCTTGAGACAGCTCCTTCAAATCACATTGCTCACATCACACCAGACCCCTCCATGTAAGAAACTGATAGGCGATGTTCTCTCTGTATCTAAAACCTAGGCAAATAGTGCAAAATATAATTTCAAATTCATGAATTCCAGGCTGAAAAGTCATGTGATATGCCAGCTATTTTTATTTAGAAAATCGGATACTTAAATGTACCTGCATCTTATTTATATTGAAATAACTGAATGCCCACCATGGGCCAGCCACATATTGGCCTTAAGAAGCTTAGATTTTTATTTATGTAAGGCAGAGAGATCAAAAACAAATAGGTCTGTGTGTGTGTGTTTGTATGTGTACATATACACATCCAATGGGCAGAAAGCAAATAAGAGGGATGAGCAGGCTAGGATATGGGGATGTTTTTAAAGATATAATTGACAGGAAGTTTTCTCTGAGGAGCTGACACTTGAGTAGAGTCATGATGCAAATGAGAAAGCAAGCTACATGGCTACCTATGGAAATAGCAGTCTAAGTAGAGCAACAACGTTCCAAGGCACTGAGGTAGGAATATGCTTATCTCTGAAGGGCAGAGTAAAATGAATGAGAAGGAGAGGAGATCAGAGAATGAAGGAACTTACACGCATCATACAGAGCCGTATAGGCCACTGCAAGGATGTTGGCTTTTGCATTAAGTGAGGTTGAGACCGACCCAGTGATGAGAGACAGGGAGCAGAGAGATTGGAAGGGAGAGAGGGAGGAAGAAAGAAAAGAAAGGAAGGGAGGGGAGAAGGAAAGAAGGAAGAAAAGTGATACATCCAATTTTTTTTTTTTCAGACAGGGTCTCACTCTGTCACCCAGGCTTTAAGTGCCATAGCACAGTCATGGCTCACTGCAACCTTTACCTCTTGGGCTCAAGTGATCCTCCCACGTCAGCCTCTGGAGTAGCTGGAACTGCAGGTGCACACCAGCACACCTGGCTCATTTTTTGATTTTTTTGCGGAGATGAGGTCTCACTATGTTGCCCAGGCTGGTCTTGAACTCCTTGTCTCAAGCAATCCTCCTGCCCTGGCATCCCAAACTGCTGGGATTATAGGCATGAGCCACCATGCCTGGCCCTGATTCATGCTTTAAGAAAATCCTTCTGGTTGTTTCGTAGAGAATGAACTATAGGAACACAAGGGGGAAAAGCAGGAAAGTAAGGTAGGGAGCCATTACAGTAATTCAGCTGAGAGATGGAGGTAACTTGGAACATATTAGTGGTGGTGATACACGACCAAATTCTCAATATACTTCAAAGTAGAGTCAACAAGACTTGTTGAGTTTGATATGGAGTATGAAGGAGAGAGGCAAGAATTATCCCAAGGCTTTTGGCTTCAGCAAACAATAGAATGGAGTTGTTATTTGCTGAGAAGTGAAAAGTTTTGCAGATTGTAAAATAAGAGTCTTACTGTGGCTCTGTTAAGTTTGAGATAACTACTATACACCCAAGTGGAGATGTTAAGCTAGATGTACAAGCATGGAGTTCTGGGTTGCTGTCTGTGTACTTGGGAATCATCAGTCACATCGAAGGTATTTAAAGCTACAAGTCTGGGTGAGATACCTAGGAAGTGAGTGAAGAGAAGAGAGACAAGGACTGAGTCTGAGAATTCCATGAAATCAACAAAAGAGACTGAAAGGGACTAAGTCGGTAAGATAGGAGGAAAAGGAGAGAATTGCATCTCTGGAGCCAAGTGAAGAAAGTGATTCAAGAAAGAGGAAGTGATCAGTTCTGTTAAATGATGCTGACAGATCAAGTAATGTAAGGGCTGCACACTGATCACTGGCTTTAGCAGTGTGGAGATAATTTGTTGATCTTGATAAGTAGTTTTCAGGAGTAGTCAGTACACAAGTGTCTCATTAGAGTGGGTTCAATAGAGAATTGGGGGAAAGTGATTGGAAATCATCAATATAAACAACTCTTAAGTAGTTTATTCTTGTGTATGATGAAAATATAAACTCTGTTGACTGACTTGGGCATCCTACTCATTTGCCCAAAATTTCTGTTTCCAACCCTATGTGAGATTTAAATACCAGGCTAATTTGTTTTGCTTTGTCTCATGGCCAAAAACGAATTCCTGACTTTGATCATTCTTGATATTTTCCTCTGGAAATTACCTTGAGAGAATGTGGATGAGTTATTACAAACTCATACACAGTTCTGGAAAACTAACTTGAAACCTTTGTCTGACTAAGGGGTGATCCCTGGTCTTCTTCCTTACGAAAGCTCTTTCCACCTGTGCAGTAAGTTGGGGCAAGGCATTCTGGTTGGACCTACTGGGTGGCAGTAGCTGTGGCTGAGGGTATAAAGTATCACCTCCTTTGATTTTATAGCACTGCGTGGTTTGCAAAGTGCTTTCTTACTCATCATCTCATCTGAGCCTCATAACAACAGTGTGATATAGGCCAGGCAGATGATGAAATCACTATTTTATAAAGGAGGAAACTGAAGATTCCAGTGGCTGAGGAATTGTCTTAGGGCACAGGGCTGGGATGAACTCCCAAGACTTCTGACCATCTGTCTCCTGTTGTTCCCATTTACTCCGATTCTACTGGCTAGCACAGTCCTACCGTTCTTGGCTAGAGCTGCTGTCCTGTGTGATGTCTTCCTGGTAACAGGAAGGGAAGAAAGGATGGCATTTAGCCTTCACTGTGGTATATCAACAACCTCGGGGTGCTTGACCTGCCTTCGTGTCTGTAGGTCATGGACTCCAGCCTGAGCTCTCTCCTCTTTCGACCCTTGCAGATGGTCTGTTTTTCACACGTTGTGTCTCAAAGTTTGATTGGAGGTGACAAGCCCATCAGATTTTACTGGATGATTTTACTTCTATTAAAATCAAGTGTAGCTCCTTTTAAAATTGAGAGATTAAAGCATTAGATAAAGTTACATAGTAACCCAATAGATAGCCTTTCATTTTATATTTCTGAAATTATCTTATTTCTCTTCAATTTCCAAGAACATTCCAGAACTTAATTTTAGAGAGTGTAATTCACATGCTAATATTCCTAGTCAAGGTAAATAGAATATGCCTCTATGTTATGCATAAATGGGAGGGCATTAAGGGGAAATTTGGAAATGAGCTGTCAGAATTCATAAACCAAATTTTTTTTCTGAAAGCTCATGTTTCTCCCTTAAGATGTTACAGTGGCTTCAAAAAGGTTATCGAGGTGTGATCACTAGTATTCTCAAGCAGCACACACATATTCAGTGTCTGCAGAATCTGCTGAATGTGGGGCACCGGTCTGATTACTGGTTACATAATAAGGTGCATTTATATAAGACAGATTTCATTATTCCAGGTTACCTTCCAGTTTGCTAGCTCTAGACACTACATGGAATTATAAAGCCATCTTGAACTCAGAGAGAAGAGAGGACAGATGAAAATTACTTCACCAATTGCATCTAAGGGCCAAATATTATATAACAGTCTACATGAAGGAAAGGCAAAATAACTGTGGGGAGAATGGGTGGTGAAGCCACATATCACCTGTGAGTGGTCTTCCTCCAGTCCAGCAATAAGTGTATATCCAAAGGAGGCATGTGGAGGGGGAGAAGCATGTGCTTCGGAGCTCTTAAATCAAACAGGCTGCTGTAAGTGGTGGACACACATTTGGGAAATATGTGGTGATACAGTCACTCTCATATGCCATGATGAAAGGCGTCAGAGTAAACTATTCATAGACAGTTTGGCAATATCTATTAAAATATGAATGTATATACCCTTTGATACAGTAGTCTCACTATTAAGAATTTTTACTTCCCAGCACTTTAGGAGTCTGAGGTGGGTGGATGGCTTGAGCCCAGGAGTTCCAGACCAACCTGGCCACCATGGTAAAACCCTATCTCTACAAAAAAAAATTAAAAATTAGCCAGGCCTGGTATCACACACCTGTAGTCCCAGCTACTAAAGAAGCTGAAGTGAAACGATCACTTGAGCTGGGGGAGTGGATGTTGTGGTGAGCTGAGATCATGCCATTGCCTTTCAGCCTGGGTGACTGAGTGAGGCTCTGTCACAAACAAACAAAACCCCACAAAAAACAAATTTATGCTAATCTTGTAGATGTGTGCAAAGATGAACATAAAATGCTCATCACAGCATTTTCTATAAGACTGAAGCTTGGAACAACCACAATGTCTAAGACTAGAAGGCGTGATAAAGACAGTATATTATACTGAAGGAGTGAACTGCCATGCAACCAAGAGAGAGAATAAGAGAGACTGAGATGTGCTAATATGGAGTGTGCTTCAGGATATACTAAGTGAAGTGGGGTGTGTGTGTGTGTGTGTGTGTGTGTGTGTGTTTGTGTGAGTCAGGATCCCATCAGGAAACAGAATTTGCCCCAGATGGTTCAAATGTTGAGCTTTAATGAATGGACAATGAACAGAAGTCTGGGCAGGGCACATTAAGACACTCAGTGGGAAGCCATTACCATAGTGGACATTGTGCTGCTCCACCCGGGGCCTCCTTTTCAGGGCTGACACACCATCCACAAGGGCTGGGAATATCAGCTGTTGTTTGCTCATAGCTGACCCCTCGCTAGAATTCCCTCAGTTACCACAGGGGACAGTCTCATCCAGGTTACACTTTTGCCTGGGGGTGGCCATGGGCAATGACTGTTTGATTCAGGGATATGAAGGCCCAGCCCCCTTGTCTCATTTTGGGACAATTCTGAAGGGCCATCCAGAAGTTCCCTGTAGTATCATCTGAGGCCTCATTGAACTGCATTTCAGATTAGCTTCTCCTCCCAGCCAATTCTGCTTTCCTCTTTTCCTTACTGGTGTGTCTCCCCAAAGCACCCTTCAATATGCCATCTGCATACACCTCCACATCTCAGTTTGTTTCCAGGAAACCTAATCTAAGGAATATCCCTGGGGCCAAAGGTGCTGAAGGTGCTAGAGACTGACGTAGAGGCTGCATGCAGAAGCTGAAGTTGTG
Source organism: Aotus nancymaae (assembly GCF_030222135.1). NCBI lineage: Eukaryota > Metazoa > Chordata > Mammalia > Primates > Aotidae > Aotus > Aotus nancymaae. Next base: position 51,742,286 of record NW_026988421.1, on the reverse strand, counting down.
AAGGGATGCAGCTGCTACCTGGAGCATGCAGCTAAGGTGGAGGAAGAAGAGACATCCAAACTTCTCTCTCCTCTCACTCTCCAACCCCATTCCATTGTCTGTCACTGGACAATCTCCATTGGAAACTAGCTAGCAAGGAGTGTAACATATGCAGGGGTCGCTTCTGGGGACAAAGAATAGGACCTAAAGTAGACTGGGAATGGGGAGTGGAAAATAGAAAATAGATAGCACAATATCTCCTATTTATGTAGATAGAAGAAATATATAAAATGTACGTATATGCACACAGAAAAGAGGCTAGTTGCACATAGAAAATTTCTGGAATGGTATAGGAGAAAATGTAAATAGTGGTTGCTTCTAGTAAAGGCAACTGTGCAAATAGGGTATACAGAAGATTTGTCCTGCATTCATTCTCTTCTGACCATTCTACTTTTTAAATATAAGTGCATATGTACTTAATATTGTATTTGAAATAAAAATTAAATGAACATATTGAGCTTCTAGGTAGGGTATTAAGCAGAGAAATTTGAGAGATTGTTTTGTTCATTCATGGATAGTTGCTAGGTGCCTTGCCTTGTACTGCATCAATACAAAAAAGAAAGGTCCCTGCCTTAATGATAAATTTACAATTTAGTGTAGCACAAAAAATGACAATAAAGCAATGGGATGGTGCTATTACAGAGGTGGGTTGCAAGATACCAGGGACCGGAGAAGATAGGGAGGTCTAAACCTCCCTAGCAAGTCTTCAGCCAGTCTTCAGCTTACAGGAGGTAGAGCCAGGGGTAGGCTGAAGTGATGAGTAAGAGTTTCATCATAGTTGGTCAGAAGGACTCACTAAGGATAATGGGAGGAGAGGAAGACCTATGCATAAGAATGGCAAGAGAAGGGAGAAACGTACTATATTCAAAAGTTTAGGGACTGAGATTCCATGGAGGATAATGTGGGGTTATTTTACAAGTTTTAAACATTGAGGCAAAATTAAGAGTACAAGTTGATGAGTTTTATTAAATGTATATACCTGTGTATACACCCTCCCCACCAATATTTTCATTACCCTAGAAGTGTCCCTTAGTCTCTCTCCACTCAATCCTCACTTCCCGGAGCAACCACTGCTCTGATTTCTATCACTAAGTATTACTTTTTCCTGCTCATGAACTTCACACAAAAGGAATCATTTAGGATCTGCTCTTCGGTATCTGACTCCATTTGCTTAACATAATATTTTAAAGATTTATCCATGTTAAGTTTTCTAGATAAAAATATAGCATGCCCAGTTAAATTTGAATTTCAGATAAACTCCAAATAATTTTTTAGCAAAAGTAGGTTCCATGCAAAATTTCTATTTTATTTGCTCAATCTGGTACCCATAAACCATATTGTTAGGTTTTTAGCTTTTCTAAAATGTTGAGTACTGTGCTATGCTATGAATAGACCACAATTTGGTAAAAATACCTAGACTTGCTGGGTTATGAGGTAAATATGCATTTTTTTGTTGTTGTTATAAGAAACTTTCAGTTTTCACTTCATTCTTCATGAAATAATTTTGAACAAAGGAGTGACATGGTCCAATTTGCATTTTAGAGATAGCCTTCTGGCTGTAACTTTGAGAAGCTGGTAAACGGGAGGGGCAAGACTGCAGGCAGGGAGGACAGAGATGGCCAAAGCCCAGATGATGCATACCTGAACCGTGATGCAGGAGAGGATGTTCAGAAAGAGATTTAGGAGGAAGACTCAATAGGCTTCTGTGTAAATTGTCAGTGAGAGATTAAGAGGGAAGAAATAAGAGTGTCTGGCTTCTTCCGGATCACTAGCTAGAGGAGGGAGGGTTGATGTCTGCTTCAGCCACTAACCGTTATTTCATGCAATGTTGGTTATAGTAGGGTCCAAATCAACTTTTGTTGCCTGACTCTTGCTCCATGACTCTAAGGAAAAATAATCTCAAAATGCTTTCACTGATTGTATTTCCATCAGTATTTTTAACTAGTATAAATATGATTAAGTACTATATGCAAAAGGCTATCCTAACAGAGAGGAAAGAGAATATGACATTTAATTAATGAGGATTACCTTTTTCCAGGCACTATAATTTCAAATTCTTTTTAGCATCTGAATTTCTCCTGAAGTTGCATGATCATAAGGTTCAGAAGAACCTTGAAAATGTATCTCATCCATTCGAGGTGTTATTGAACCTAACTAGGTTCCATTCACCCAGTGGAGTAAAGCCAAACATTCACATTGAGGTTTTACAGCAGGAGAAGGAAGAGCATTTATTTGCAGGACTCCAAGCAAGGACAATTGGGTAGTTCATGCTTAAGATCTGACCTCCTCCATAGCTTACAACAAACAAGGGTTTTTTGTTGTTGTTGTTGTTGTTGTTTTTGGAGACAGAGTGTTACTCTGTTGCCCAGGCTGGAGTGCAGTCACATGATCCTGGCTCACTGCAACCTCTGCCTCCTGGGTTTAAGCAATTCTTGTGCCTCAATCTCCGAAGTAGCTGGGATTACAGGTGTGCACCACCACACTCAGCTATTTTTTGTATTTTTAGTAGAGATGGGGCTTTGCCACGTTGCCCAGGCTGGTTTTAAATTCCTGGGCCCAAGTGATCCACCTGACTCAGCCTCCCAAAGTGCTGGGATTATGGGCATGAGCCACCATGCCTTATCACAAGCAAGAGTTTTTAAAGGCAGGGGTAAGTTTCAGAAAAGCAGAAGTTACAGGCAGAAATAATACATCAATACATGGAGGTTATCTGTTGAAGTTGAAGTAGGTGCTTACGGGTAATAGGTGGATTCAAAGTGCCTCTGATTTGTGATTGGCTAAGGAGGTGAAGTTTCATCTAAAAACTTGGGGTTAGCAGAAAGGAATGCTAAGGTCTGTCTTTTGGGCATGACTTTCTCTAGGATGCCCAGAAAGAAATTAAGGATAAGGAGCAGTGGTCAGAATTCAGTCATCAGTTTCCCCTTATCTGAGGTTTGTGTGACAGCAGTTGACATTTTCCATCTGGTAGGGGTTCAGGTTTAAAGAACAAGTCAAGGACATACGTGAAGATACTTTTAGTTTCCATAGGGAACCAAACAGCTCATGGTTCTTACTTATTTGGGTGGTTATTGTTTTAAGCTAAGTCACTTTCTCGCTTATCAAACTGCTCACTTACTTCCTAAGGATAGTGAGGTACCTAGAATTTCCCTTAAAGAAATGCAAGGTTTTCTTTTATTTCCATGTTTGGAGATGCTCAGAGGAGCCCCTACCCTGTCTCATGGGGAGAAGCAGTCTCTTACTTTGGAGATTGATAATCCTAGGTTAAATCATTTCTTTGCTTTTTACTAGCTAGCTATGTGACAATTGCCAAGTCATTTACCTTACTGAGCCTCTGGCCCCTCCTTTATATGTTATGAAGGTTATACAAAGTGGTATACATGCGCACCTCAACAAACTTTCTCCCCCTCCCTTCTGCACCTATCAACAGTCGGTGATCACAGCAGTGTCTATCTTGCACATAATTGATTGACAGCTATTATTCTCAGCAAAGCAGCCCCCAAGGCAGACACTTGAGTCTAAAGAAGAGTCATCGAGTGTTATCTGTGCCCATACAAGTGCCAGGCAGAACCGCAGTGCCTCCCCCGATGTTGTATGTGTAGAGAGGGGCTGGTGAGACCAACCTTTCTGCTGAGCTAATGTTGTGAAGTCCTTTCCTGAGTAATCAACATTTCTCATGTATGAGGAGTGGCATTTTGTAGCAATTAAATTCCTGCACTTTGAATTTGGACAGATGGGGGAAGCTCTTGGAAACTGTCTGCTCTACAATATTAAGCAAGTTGATTACTCTCTCTGAGTGTCAGTTTCCTCATCTACAAAGTAGCGATCAATAATAGTACTTACCTTTTTTTTTTTTTTTTGAGACAGAGTTTCGCTTTTGTTACCCAGGCTGGAGTGCAATGGCGCGATCTCGGCTCACCGCAACCTCCGCCTCCTGGGTTCAGGCAATTCTCCTGCCTCAGCCTCCCGAGTAGCTGGGACTACAGGCACACGCCACCATGCCCAGCTCATTTTTTGTATTTTTAGTAGAGACGGGGTTTCACCATGTTGACCAGAATGGTCTCGATCTCTTGACCTCGTGATCCACCCGCCTCGGCCTCCCAAAGTGCTGGGATTACAGGTGTGAGCCACCGCGCCCGACCAGTACTTATCTTTTCATTTGGAATGATGATTGAGGTAAGGTTTGGAAACTCCGTAGCACAGAGCTTGGCACTTTGTGAGCCTTCAGTAAAGGATAGCTGGGAGACCGGCTGTGGGTGGGGCCTTTACTCTTAGGAAGACACTGTGTTCCTTTATAAAGTCCAAGCCATCTACTTTTTGTACAGTGAGTTGGTATCTGCTGTCCCTGCCTCCCTGATTAGTGAAAACACCTAGAGCCCAGGAAATCTCACCAAGTGCTATGCATTTGGATGGACCAGCCATTTCCCTCAATGCTCTCTGTTACCAACACAGGAGTCAGGCTTAGAGAGCCCTGGAGCTCAATCTTTATTCCCCTGTCAATGAAATCCTTACCTGTGGTTTGCTGACACATTAGGTCTCCCCCAGGGCACAGAGTAATCCAACACCTTGTCCTTTCAAACTGACACGGAGTTCCTCACTGGTGAGCAGCTCTTCTTCCACTGGCCTCCTTACCAAGGCCTGTTGTAAGCGTTGTATTAGACCTTCAGTCCTAGCTAGAGAGGAGAAAATGTATCTACCTTGTATCTTGCAATTTTTGATTTAAGTGAGAACTTGGAGAGAAATAGATATCTTGAAATAAGAAAGAATAAATGAGGATTTGAAGAACCAGATTAAATTGAGACCTGGAAGCACAGGATGAACACAACTTGATCATTTGATGACAAATGTCAGATTCCTGACAAAATAAATTCTAGATTCTATCTTTCTTCACTGCGTAAACCCTTCAGAGATTTCCTGCTCTCTGTTCTTCCCAAGTAGCCTAACCCCAAGGGAAACACTGATCTCAGTATCTCTTTGGAGAAGTCAGTCTCCTTTTTGGATGTGAGAGGCAGCATGGTCTGTAGAGTCCCAGGATCAAAGGATGCTGTGTGGCCGCTGGACCCTGCATTGGTGTTACTCACCTTCAACCAACAAATACACAAAGTGCACACGCACAGCACACATATATACAAGTGCTCATAGGACTGGGAGCAGGGAGAATAAGGCTGGTCAGTTCATATGCTACCTGAAGAGACCAATATACAATTAGTTTACAAGTTGAGAAATGTCACGGCCGAGAGAAGTGCAAACTTTATAGGTGTGGGCGATATTTGAAGTATTTGACAACTAGCCAGGTGTGGTGGCTCAGGCTTATAATCCCAGCACAGGGAGGCTCAGGTGGGAGGATTGAGTCCTGGAGTTTCAGATCAGCCTGGGAAACATGATGAAACCCCATCTTTATAAAAAAATACAAAAATTAGCTGGACGTGGTGGCACATGCTTGTAGTCCCAGATACTTGGGAGGCTGGGGTGGGAGGATTGTTTGAGCCCGGGAGGCAGAGATAGCACCACTGCACTTACTCCAGCCTGGGTGACAGAGTGGGTAAGACCCTGTCTTAAAGCAACAACGACAAAAACAACTATCAAATATTTGACAATTGTTAGAGTCACTGCAAAGGCTGTTTCTTACCCACAGCCAGGGCAGTGTGACTAAGACGTGCCAGATGGGCATGGGGCATTCTCTTTTGGGTCCAGGACCATCCTGGGGGTGATGTGATGGACATGGGGGAATGAGGGCCTCCCTCAAGCTGGCTGGATGGCAGGCACTGCAGGGCTCTGAGGGATTGAGCAGCTGAGGCAGTGAGACACAGGGAGGGGCTGGAGCACAGAGCAGTGTTCGCATCCCACTGGTGTGGGAGTATTTCCATATTTTACCAGTGATATGCTCTTAGAGAAGCAATATCTCATGCAAATAAAATGAGAGCAGTATCGATGTAATTAAATATATTTAGGAGACAAAGAATAAAAATAAAAAGAAACAGGGGAAATTAAATTTGATATTTGTCTTAGTAGGTCCAAAATGTTATCATTTCAGCATGTAACTATTATCCAAAGGATTAATGAGCATCAATTACACTCTTTTCTGTTGTTGTGGAAATCCAGTGTGCATTTTCAATTTAGAGCCTGCCACCTGTGGTTACCATATTGCACAATACAGGTCTAGAAGGAAGGATTGTGAGAAAGACAGTCCTCTGTGCTCCCTGGATTTTAGGGGAGGTGACCTTCCAGTTGCCTGGAATTTTCTGCAGGATCTGCCCATGGTTTTCTTCTTTGTTTAGCCCACCTGTAAACACACACAGTCCTTAACAGGTGCAGAATTTACCGTGAGACACTGTAGCTCTTTCAGCTCTGAGCTCAATTACACTAATTGTCTGGCCTGTTGCTTAGTGCTGCCTTCATTACCAAACCAAAGGCTTAATTGCTCTTGTAAGCCTCTTTGAATTTTCAGACTCAATTTACCTGCAGCTTCCTGAAACTCGGGCACCCGAATTTACTAAGGGTAAGTAGGGATTTGCTGTGTGCCGAGGCCTTGTTATTCCATTCTAGACTTGCATTTTCTTTTTTATTCAGCGGTGTGAGATAAATGGTCTTTTCTTTCCTTTTGCCTTCCTCGCAGCGGGTGACACCTGCAGGCTTAAGCAGCATTTTCTGTACTTTAGCACCACCTTGTGGTTCAGCTGAAAAATGTCTAGAAATAGGCCGCATCCATCTTGGGCTCATTGAGCATCAGGAACAGCCTTGAAGGGCCATCTGGCTTTTGTTGTCTCCTTCAGTATTAGAGGAAATGAGATTTGTTTCTGAATAGGGAATGTCTCCTACAGGCTAAACTGCCTGCTGAGAAATACTTCGAGGTAATGGCTCCAATTTGAACTAAGCAGAGAGTCAGGCAGAAACATCAATCCAGGCTGCCACTGTTCTCTATTATGCAGATTAATTTGGGTCTACATTTCACAGATGACTCGGCTCACCCAGGGAACTTGGCATCTCTGTCTGCTGTTACTGTAAAATGCGGAGTGAATGTTTTCAGCTGCTCCAAGTTAGGAATTAGCTCCTGGCCATTGTTGATGCGTCCTGGAAACCCGGCTCACTTCATTGGATCCGCAACCCAATCTGCAGCTGAATTTTATTAACAGACAAGTTGCTTTGGCCAGCATTGGTTGAATATAGTGTTAGAAAACGGACAGACTGCATAGAGGTTTTGCCAGTATCCACGGCCCAGTAATTTTACTGTGAGTAACTTTATGTACTTCCCCTGTTATTTTGCACCTGTACTCCTTATTTCCTTTATCACTTGTTTCTGCGCCAAAGGTGTATGAGTTTGCAATTTGCTTACCAGTACAGACAGTTTTGTTTGACTTGCTTATGGTTACTGGCAGATTATTTTTTTTAAAAAAAAATTTTATTTTAGATTTGGGGGTACACGTGAAGATTTGTTACGTAGATAAACAAGTGTGTCACAGTGGTTTGTTGTACATATTAACACATCACGCAGGTGTTAAGCTCAGTACCCAATAGTTACCTTTTCTGCTCCTCTCCCCCACCCTCCCTACTCAAGTAGACCCCAGTGTCTGTTGCTTTCTTCTTTGTGTTCATGAGTTTTTCTTATTTACCTCCCACCTATATGTGAGACCACGTGGTATTTGGTTTTCTGTTCCTGCTTGCTAAGGATGATAGTCTCCAGCTCCATCCTGTTCCCTTAAAAGTCATACTCTCATTATTTTTTATGGCTGCATAATATTCCACATTGTATATGTACCACATTTTCTTTATCCAGTCTGTCACTGATGAGCATTTAGGTCAATTCCATGTCTTTGTTATTGTGAGTAGTGCTGCAATGAACATTCATGTGCATGTGTCCTTGGCAAAGAGGTGGATAAGCAAGAATTCTCACACATTGTTGGTAGGAATCTAAACTAGTGCAACCACTTTGGAAAATAGTCTGGCATTACTAAGTAAAACTGAGATATACAAAAATATTTATAGCAGTAGTATTCATAATTGCTGTAAACTGGAGACAAATATCCATCAGAAAGAGAGTGAAGGCTGGGCATGGTGGCTCATGTTTGTAATCCCTGCACTTTGGGAGGCAAAGGCAGGTGGATCACCTGAGGTCAGGAGTTTGAGATCAGCCTGGCCAACATGGTGAAACCCCGTCTCTATTAAAAATACAATAATTAGCAGGGTGTGGTAGTGCACACATGTAGTTCCAGGTACTTGGGAGGCTGAGGCAGGAGAATCGCTTGAACCCAGGAAGCGGAGGCTGCAGTGAGCCAAGATCATGCCATTGCACCCCCAGCCTGGATGAAAAGAGTGAAACTCAGTCTACAAAAAAAAAAAAGAGAGAGAGAAAGTGAATACATCAATTGTGTTAGATTCCTAATAGAGTATTATTCAGCAATGACTAATGAACAAACTACAGCTCCATAAAACACAGTGAAGCTCACAAAATGACACTAAGTGAAAGCAGCCAAGTAAAGAAAACAAACTAAATGGTTCCATTTATATAAAGTTCAAAGAGCAGGGAAAACTACACTACGAAGTTTGGGTGCTTAGAAAAGTAAGAAAATGATTCTCATGAAAGTCAGGAGAGAGGTAACATTTCTGAGAAGGAGGAGGCATATAGCTGATTAGCGGGAAGTTAAGGGAGGACTTTCAGGAGCACTGGCATTGGTCTATTTAATGACCTGAATATAGGTTACAGGGTTACGCTTTGTTGATTACAACAACAAAAGATGCACCGCTCAATGATTTTTCCGTGTGTATGTTTATTTTCTTGAGATGGAGTCTCACTGTGTTGCCCAGGCTGGAGTGCAGTGGCACAATCTCAGTTCACTGCAACCTCTGCCTCCTGGATTCAAGTGATTCTCCTGCCTCAGCCTCCCAAGTAGCTGGGATTGTAGGCACCCACCACCACACCCAGGTAATTTTTTGTGCTTTTTAAGTAGAGACAGTTTCACCATGTTGGCCAGGCTAGTCTCGAACTCCTGACCTCAGGCAATCCACCTGCCTCGGCCTCCCAAAGTGCTGGGATTACAGTATGAGCCACCATGCCCAGCCAGTGATGTCTTGCCTTAAGATAGTAAACAGCATTTTTGGAGGAAGAATATGAAATAAATCTTGGGCATGCTGAATTTAGAATACTTTAGACATCCAAGTAAAGATGTCCAGTAGGCAATTAGGTATTAGCAGATTGAGTTCTCAACAGCAGAAGTTAGGGTAGAGATAAAAATGTTGGATTTGCCCAGGAGTGAGGCCATGGACATGGCTGTGACCGCTTAGGGAAAGAAGAATGACAGAAGAGCCTAGGGCTGATTGGTGGAACATCAACATTTAATGGCCAAAAACAGGAGAATAAGCCAGTAAAAAAAAGAGAGAGAGAGTGGTAGGAGGAAAATGAAGAGCATGTCATGAACCATTAAGCAAGAGGAAAGAGTGTCTCAAGAGTAAGAAGCCACTCTCTGCAGGTTGGTATGTAGCTGAGGAGCAGCAGGGCAGTGGGGGGTTGGGTACATGGATTGTGTGTAATTCTCAGCAAGTCAGTTGTTACTCCACCTCTTTCTGGCTGATCTGACACAGGCAACAACCCAACAGAAAACCAGTGCTTCTGAGAATGGCTGCAAGTTTTCATGTGATGTCTTTTGAGGTGAGAAATCAAGCCTGAGCTCTTCTTTCTCCTGATTCTCAGGAAAGAAGAAGGCAGATGTGAGAACACTGACTGGGTCTGTGTGTCACTGGGCAGCATCACTGTTAAAAGGTCAGCACACAAATGCACACTCACTTTCCTCCTTCTTCCATGTGACTGAAGTGGTTGAGAAGGCTGTCACTCCCTCCTGTACCCCCCACTGTCAGGGATAGCCAGGGCCAAACCTACTGCTTGGGCAGAAGAGGCCAGGGCAGGTGTCCAAGGCCAGATCAGCAGTCAGCCAGGGCAAATGGGCTCGCTCTGGTTACATGACGCAGGGCAACTGACAGAAAGGAGTGAAATGTGGGGAAGATCTTGGTGTGTTTGAGAACTAGGGAGATGAAAAGGATTCATCATCCCATGGTCTGCTTGAGTTTGAAACAATTTAAGCTTAACTAGATTCCAAAAAACCAGCATTTCCACATGAACCAGGTGGGCTCATTCCAGTCTTCTACCCTGGAGTTTGCTGCCCAAGTCCTAGTTAAGAATAAAATACACAGTCCTTTTGTTTTCCATTTGTCAGTGCAAATATTTAATACAAATCTTTCTCCCATGGACCCTGTAGACTTGAAAACAGTGGCTATAGATTGGAGACAATTCTGATGTTCCAGGGATCCCTGACCAGAATAATATGAAATTACCATAAGTTCTCAATATCTAGTACCACACACATAAGTTGCATCACACACACACACACACACACACACACAGATGCAGGCTTATCTACCGCTCAGAAAATTACACAGATTCAACAAGAACAAATAGTAATTAATGTGTTCCTTAATGGCTGGTGAATAATAATGTTAACTAAAACAAAAACAAGCAATAATTTTTAAACTCACAATTGCCCCTCCCACCCCCACCAAATATTTAAATCATTTAGTCTAAACTGACAGAACAGCAAATTAATACAGTCCTTTGGGAGGGAAACCTGGTGATACATATTAGAAACCAATCCTATTATTTGTTGCTTTTTTAAAAAAATGACAAAATAATTATAAAATGCTGTTTCATAAATCATAATATATTCTTAAAATGAATACTATATAAACACTTTAAAAATGAGATGTTTGTGTGAGAACTAGCTTTGAAGGAGACACAAGGTATTTATAAATTATTCTATTGAATGATAGCTAGTATTTGTGGAACACCTATGTGCTAGGGCTGTGCTGACTGATTGCACATCTGCTGTTTAATTTTATAATAACCTTACAGGGGAGGTGGCATAGTAACCTCATTTAACAAATAAAATGGAGGCAGAGGCTTAAGTTTATTATCTAGTATCACTGAAGGAGGACAGAGCAGAATCAGGATTTTTAAAACCGTGAAACCTTGATTTCAGAACCTATACTTCACTCACTGTGCCAGAGTGTCATAAAGTATACATACTTTTGAGTAAATCATTATTTAATATGTATCAATGTTGTACATTTCTTAATATACAGCAATGTACATGAAACATCAACGTTATGTATTTATGTAATATACATCAATGTATGAGTTCACAGCTCATATACTAAGGCTTTTTGGATTTCTTTAGTAAATTTTAAGAAAACTGTTACAAATTAGCAGTACAGATGATACAAATATATGGCAAAAGTAACAAGGAGGAGCATCAATGACTGAAAGTTTGGAGAACAAAACTCTCACCTTCTCAAAAGGCACTTTCTTCTTTATATGCTACAATATTGTATGCAATTTTCACGACAATTACATATTACCTCAAAGAGTTTTTTTTTTTTAAAAAAAAGCAATCCCCAAAACATTTTTCAAATAAAACAAGAGTAAAAGCATTATCTTAATGTGTGCTCTCAGAAACTAGAAACATCCTTCTTATCTAACATGAGTTAAGTACAGTTATCAACTTGATTAAATAGTCCTTAATCATTAAATTAATGACAATAAGAAAAAGAGATCATACTATACTGCCAATTGTTACAAGAGCCTGAGTAAACATATGCCATATATCATGAAAAAGTCTCTTCAGACCCAAAATTAAAGGTGAAAAGAGAAATGAAAACAGGGAGAGATGATATGAGGCTTTTCCCTCAACTAATTTACTCTAATACTATCTTTATAATACATGTGTTTAGAACAAACAATGCTACAATGAGCAACTAGGTTAAAACCATTATCAGAGAGGCAACTCCAGAATAAAGAGATACAGTATGCTCCTTGACGGAAAGACCTGCTAGTGAGAACTGACTCCTTCCCATGTTCATCTGTAAATTTGGCACAATTCTAATCATAATCTCAATGGGATTTGTCTTAAAACTCATCAAAATAATTCTAAAATTCACCAGAAACAGTAAATTCATGGGAATAGCTAAGAGCATATTTGCCCTATCAGATATCAAACTTCTATAAAGAGCCACAGGGGAGGGCAGGTAATGGAATAAACACAGACAGGCCTGTCACTGGAACAGAACTGAGAATCCAGAAAGAGGCCTTATGAATGCAGGAAGACCTTGTGGCATTTGAAATATGAACAGGTCAGTGAACTGAGAGACACAAAAGCCTGTCCATTTGGGAAAATGTTAGATTTCTACCATCACACTAGACACAAAAGGAAATTCCATACAAACTAAATGATCTCAGTGTGAAAAAAATTTTTCACATAAAATATATGAAAAATTTTTAAAGATAATCTTGGGATTGTAGAGATTTTGCTAAACAATTTTTAAAAAGCTATAAAGTGAAAGATTTTCAAGTTGAATAATGAACTTTTTTAAAATGAAAGATCTGACCACATAAGTTAGAAATTCTACACAAAGACACCACTAACAAAATTAAGACAGGTAACAGATGAGGAGAAAATACATGTAACATATATAACAAAATATTAACTATTGTGATATCTAAAGAACTCCTATAAAGCAATAAGAAGAAATGATAAACAACCCAGAAGGGGGAAAAATGGGCAAAGGTATGAACAGGCAATACCCAGAAGACTAATGTAACACCTAGTAAACTACAATCTAGGGGATTAAAGAAGTCGTGTTTTTTAAAACTAACAAATTACACATATTTACATGATATCAGAATGGGAAATGCTCTTCTAAACTTGAATCTACAGACAAAAATTACCAAGAAAAGTCATTAAAATTTTCATAGACTTAAAAAGACCTTTGTACTAGCATTTGTCTAAATCAATGTGAAAAATTCTAAGATTTATCTAAGCAGGAGAAGAAACACAGTTAATAAAAATGTGAAAATGTCATTATCAAACAAGGTGATTATAAATTTAAGAACACTTTTTTTAAATGTGAAAACCATTAAACCTCACTGATGCTTGGGGAAAATGCAAATCAAAACAACGACATGACAGGTTTCATATATCATATTGGCAAATATCTAAAAAGTGAGAATACCCAATATTGGCAAGGGTACAGGGCACCCGATATTCTTTTACATGACTGGTGGAATTTTTAACAACAAGAGAAAGTAGTTGTGATATGTTTTTGTTTTTTTGTTTGTTTCTTTTTGAGTCAGAGTCTCACTCTGTCACCCATGCTGGAGTACAATGGCACAATCTTGGCTCACTGCAACCTCTGCCTCCCTGGTTCAAGCAATTCTCCTGCCTCAGCCTCCCAAGGAGCTGGGATTAATTTTTGTATTTTTAGTAGAGATGGGGTTTCACTATGTTGGCCAGGGTGGTCTCAAACTCCTCATCTCAGATGATCCACCCACCTCAGCCACCCAAAGTGCTGGGATTATGGCCACCATGCCCAGTCGCAATATGTTAAGTGAGGAAAAGACATATTAAACATAAAGTAAGATCTCAACCATGTTCTAAAGTAATAATAACTATGTTTATGAGTACCTTTATGCCAGGGACCAGGACTGTTTACATGTACTAGTGCACTTCATATTCACAATAATCCTATGAGTCAACAATATTATTACCTTCATTTTATGGAGGAAGAAACAGACAAGAGATCAAGTGATGGAGCCAAGACTTCACCTCAGGTTGACTCTAGAGTCTCAGATCTTAACCACTAGCACAATGTACAGAAATTCATTAAAATCTTTAAACACAGTGGAGTTGAGTATACTGTCTACTTTAATTCCCTATTTTGTCATAGATTTTCTACTACTTTACTTCTCAAATACAATGATTTTTAAAAGGACCAGTAATCACAAGACAGCAACAGTGTCCCTGAAATTCCCCTAAAGATGTTAACTACAAAATGAAACTTATAAATCATAATCCAATCACTTTAAATATTTTAGTACAAGAACATTTTTCTAAATGAATTTCATATGGATCTATAACAAGAAACAGATTAAAACAGTATTTTATTCTATCAGTGTATTTTAAAGCTCAAATGTGGCTGAGTACAGTGGCTCACGCCTGTAATCACAGCACTTTGAGAGGCTGAGGTGGGTGAATCATTTGAGGTCAGGAGTTCGAGAGCAGCCTGAACAACATGGTGAAACCATGTCTCTACTAAAAATACACACACACACACACACACACACACACACACTTAGCCAGGCATGGTGGCACATGCCTGTAGTCCCACCTACTCAGAAGGCTGAGGCAGGAGAACTGCTTGAAGCTGGGAAGAGGTTGCAGTGAGCTGAGATTGTGCCACTGCATTCCAGCCTGGGCGATAAACTTTTTGGTAAAACATAAAAACTTTACAATATGTACTAATGCTGATATATGCATAAGGCAGTCATGTTATTGCACAATGCAATCAGTTCTGATAGTACTGAATGTACTTATATAATGTTATAGGAGCAAACAAGCACCACTGTAACATTTCAAAATATCAACATAAAACTACAGTCTTACTAATCAATAACAGTTTTTTCCTTTCTGAGGAGGAAAAGGAAAAAACAATTTTAATTAAAAAATAAAATGGCTTTTTTTTTCCTGAGACAGAGTCTCGCTCTGTCACCCAGGCTGGAGTGCAGTAGCATGATCTCGGCTCACTGCAACCTCCACCTCTTGGGTTCAAGTGATTCTTCTGCCACAGCCTCCCTAAGTAGTAGCTGGGACTACAGGTACATGCCACCACACCAGCTAATTTTTGTATTTTTAATAGAGAAGGGATTTCACTATGTTGGTCAGGATGGTCTCAATCTCTTGACCTTGTGATCTACCCACCTTGGCCTCCCAAACTGCTGGGATTACAGGCATGAGCCACGGTGCCCAGCCTGAGCCACTGCACCCAGCCTACAAAATAAAATGGCATTTAAAAAGTTTCCAGTCTATACACAAAGTGAGAAACTCTATTCCAAGGATTCTTGTCCTGGGTATGAGCATTGTAGACAATTTACATTTTATTCCTTTTGCTTATTTTCTCCAAAATAATCTAAATGCATTTTTTTTCTTTTTTCTTTTTTATTTTAAGACAGAGTTTTGCTCTGTTGCCCAGGCTGGAGTCAGTGGTGCGATTTCAGCTCACTGCAACCTCTGCATCCCAGGTTCAAAGCAATTTTCATGCCTCAGCCTCCCAGGTGGCTGAGACTACAGGTGTACACACCACCATGCCCGTACTTTTTGCATTTTTGGTAGAGAAAGGGTTTCACCACGTTGGCCAGGCTGGTCTCGAACTCCTGAACTCAGGTGATCCATCTGCCTCAGTCTCCCAAAGTGCTAGAATTACAGGCATGAGCCACCATGCCTGGACAACTTTTTATTTTAAAAGTACTGTAATTGGGCCTGGCACGGTGGCTCACGCCTGTAATCCCAGCACTTTGGGAGGCCGAGGCGGGTGGATCACGAGGTCAAGAGATTGAGACCATCTTGGTCAACATGGTGAAACCCTGTCTCTACTAAAAATACAAAAAATTAGCTGGGCACGGTGGTGCCTGCCTGTAATCCCAGCTACTCGGGAGGCTGACGCAGGAGAATTGCCTGAACCCAGGAGGCGGAGATTGCGGTGAGCCGAGATTGCGCCATTGCACTCCAGCCTGGGTAACAAGAGCGAAACTCCGTCTCAAAAAAAAAAAAAAAAAAAAAAAAGTACTGTAATTATGAACCACAGGAATTTGCAAAAAAGTACACAGGGAGGTCCCAAGTACGTGCACCCAAAGTCCTCCGATGTTATAACTTATGTGACTCTAGTACACTGTCACCATCAGGAAACCGACCCTGGTACAATCCCAAGTTTAATCAGGTTTCAACAATTTTATATGCAAAATGGGACTTGAGAATGTTAGGATTTGCATGCAGTATGTGTGTGGGTGGTTGTATGAAATTTTATCACATTTCCAGCTTTGTATAATCACACCTGAGATACAGAACTCTTCCATCCCTACACAGCTCCCTCATCCTACCACTTTATAACCACACCACCCCTCACCTCCCATTCTTAACTCCTAGCAATCACTAAATCTGTTCTCCATCTCTGCAGTCTTGTTATTTCAATAATGTTACATAAATGTAATCATACAATATGTAACTTTTAACTCTCTGTTTTTTATTTTTATTTTTTGAGACAGAGTCTTGCTCTGTCACCCAGGCTGGTGTGTAGTGACACAATCTTGGCTCACTGCAATCTCTACCTCCTGGGTTCAAGTGATTCTCCCACCTCAGCCTCTCAAGTAGCTGGGATTACAGGCATGTGCCACCATGCCTGGCTAATTTTTCTATTTTTTGTAGAGACACAGTTTCATCATGTTGGTCAGGCTGGTCTTGAACTCCTGAGCTCGGGTGATCCATCCACCTTGGCTTCACAAAGTGCTGGGATACAGGTGTGAGCCACCACACCAGGCCTTCACTCAGTATAACTCTCTTGAGATAACTTGACGGTACAAATCAGTTGTCCTAATATATTAAAATTTATCATGATATGCTCTTGAGTGTATATAAACATTTATAACATTTTAAAGTTTAAAACGTTAAAATATGAATCAAAAGCATATGAAATCCTTGTTTCACTGACACAGAACAAGGATTCTGAGATACAAATTTTGAAAACTGGTAATCTAATACAATTCTGAAAACTGGTAATCTAATACGTGTCTAGTACAATCCATCACAGGTTGAATATCCCTTATCTGAACACTTTGGAGCAGAAAAACTTGGAATTTGGAATTTTTTCAGATTTGGAAATATGTGCATTATATACCAGTTGAGCACCCCAAATCTGAAAGTGCAAAATCCAAAGTGTTCCAAAATCCCAAAACTGTGAGTGCCAATATGACCCTCAAAGGAAATGCTCACCAGGGAATTTCAGAGTTTAGATTTTCTGATTAGGGATCCTCAACCTACATGAGCACTTTATAGAAGAAAGGCCCAGGTCTCAGTGCTGTCTTATCGTGTTTACAAGAGTGCATGGTTTACAAGAACACCTGGTTTTGCACTTTTTATGGCCAAGCTCTAGATTCCAGTTCTTTCCCAACCCAGTTGAGTTTGTTACATTCAAATATGACCACTTGCTCTTCTTCTCAAATGACCACAGTTTACTACCCTTTCAAGTTCTTCCTAATGATTGAGAAAATGAACTCTTAAATTTCCAGATCTGTGTGGTGCTTTTTATCTAGCACCACACCTCAGGTCCAATTCTCCCATCTCTATGTGCAGCAGGTCCACATGACAAGGCCTCACTCAGAAAGAGCTACCCCAACATGGGACAGATTCAAACAAGCTCTTCTCCCTCTCCCTCCCTCCAGGTGCCTAGATTCCCTATCTCACTCCTCCCTAGGCTAACTGGCTGTCTTCCAGATAGCTCACCCCCACTGCCTATCTGTTAGCTAACTGGGTGTGACAAACCAAGTCCTCATACCTTCAGGTTTAGAAGGCAAACACTCCAGGAACTTACTTCTTGAATACCAATACCTTTGCAGTAACTTCCCTGCCTTTCCAAAGACTGCTCTAAACAGGTAAAAGCTGTAATACAAACTCTACATATTTTTGTCATACAGATACCAAAAATGGCAGCTTTTTTTTTTTTTTTTTTGCAATTTAAAAAATCTGGTTGATATGGTTATCACTCTAACAATATTAGATCTAAATGGAATTTGAAGTAGTGGTAAAAGGCTGGTTGTGGTGGCTCACAACTGTAATCCCAGCACTTTGGAAGGCCAAGGTGGGAGGATCGCTTGAGGCCAGGAGTTTGAGACCAGTCCAGGCAACAAAGTAAGACCTTGTCACTACAAAAAATAGAAAAAATGAGCCAGGTGTGATGGGGTGTGCACCCGTAGACCCAGCTACTTGGGAAGCTGAGGTGGGGGGATTAATTGATGTGGGGAGGTTGAGGCTGCAGTGAGCCATGATTGCACTCAGCCTGGGGTTACAGAGTGAGACAATGTCTCAAAAAAATAAAGAAAGGAAAGAAAAGAAAAAAAGAAAGGAAGGAAAGGAAGGGAAAGAAAGGAAGGAAGGGAAAGCAGGAAAAAGGAGAGGAGAGGAGCAGAGGGAATGAAAGGAAAGGGAAGGAGAGGGAAGGATGGAGAGAGGGAGGGAAAGGAAGAAAAAAGAAAGAAGGGAAGACAGGAATACAGAAAGACAGAAAGAAAGAGTAGTGGTAAAGAGCTTGGACTCTTGAGCCAGACTGCCTGGGTTAGAATCAGGCCTCTGCCACTGTACTACCTGGATCAAGTGTTAGTCAGTTTGTGTGGCTCAGTTTACTCATCTGTAAAATGGCAATAAAAGCTACCTGCCTCATGGAACTGTCATGAGACTTTAATAATATATGTAAAGCATTTACACCACTGCCTAGCACACAGTAATTATCATCTGTAAGTATTAACATTAATCTCTACTACAGTCCAGATTCACTTCTTTGTGATATTTGTCTATTCCACTTGGACTCTTCTCAGTTCAACCTGATTTGAAAATTTCCATACCAAGAAACAATGACAATTAAGAATTTTATTTCTTAAATTCATCTTGGCTAGTCAAAACTACTAGAACAAATTCTCTTTTATATCTTCGCAGTTATTAACATTTCACTAAATATAAATGCAAGCATTTAAAGTATAGGAGTAATGGAACAAATGCCAAGCCAGAGCAGGCTATCTATCAGAACGTATACATGACACTCCCCTGTTTAAAAAAAGGGGGGGGAGGAATAATGCGGTCATATAGATGTTTGTCTGTACATCAAATGGCTCTGAAAAGTTTCACAGTGGCCTACTGACAGGGAGAACTGTCTGGGGGAAGGGATGTGAAGACTTTTCACTGTACATACCTTGTTATCTTTCAAATCTGAAGCAGCAAATGCATTACCTAGACAAGATTTAATTTTTAAAATGGGGGTGCAGAGGTGATTCTAAGTAAGTACTCTGGAAGCCAGGTGTCAAGTCTCAGTTTGCTACTACCTGTGTTATCTTGGGCAATTCGCTTAACCTCTGAGTCTCAGACAAGCAAGAAACAATAAATACTTCCAAGTTCTATATATATATATATTTTTTTCAAGACAGAGTTCTGCTCTTGTTGTCCAGGCTGGAGTGCAATGATGTGATCTTGGCTCACTGCAGCCTTCACCTCCTGTTTCAGTCTCCCGAGTAGCTATTACAGGTGCCCACCACCATGCCTGGCTTTTTTTTTTTTTTTTTTTTTTTTTTTTTGAGATGGAGTTTTGCTCATTGCCCAGGCTGGAGTTCAGTGGCGTGAACTCGGCTCACTGCAACCTCCACCTCCAGGGTTCAAGTGATTCTCCTGCCTCAGCCTCAAGAGTAGCTGGGATTACAGGCACATGCCACCACACCCATGTAATTTTTTATATTTTTAGTAGAGATGGGGTTTCACCATGCTGGCCAGGCTGGTCTCAAACTCCTGGCCTCAGGTGATCTGCCCACCTCAGCCTCCCAAAGTGCTGGGATTACAGATGTGAACCACCACACCTGGCCCTAGGTTCTATTCTAAAAGTTGTATTATGTCAATGGGGAAGTAAATAGATGGTACTTTTTTTAAGATATGAGAGAGATAGCAATCCAATATTTTGTAAAACAAGGTAACTTTTTTGTGGACTTTATTTTCAAATACAGTGGACCCTGGAACAACATGGGTTTGAGCTACATGGGCTTATTTATATGTGAATCTTTTTCAACCAAATGCAGACCTGCATATATGGAGGCCCGACTTTTCACATACCCAGGATCTGCAGGGCCCACAGCAGGGACTTGAGTATGCCAGGATTTTGGTAGAAATAGGGGTCCTGGAACCAACTCCCTGTGGTATATGTCCTATGCATATACCATAGGACAACCAGACTACTTTTACAGTGTTAAGAAACATAAATTTGTCAAGTCTATTAACCTTTCCAGATATTTGTACTGTTCTTACATAGAAACCCTTCTTAGAGGGGGTCTAATATATAGGAAATACCTACATACATTATTCTGCATATTAGGGCTGGGCACGGTGGCTGATGCTGGTAATCTCAACACTTTGGGAGGCTGAGGTGGGCAGATCACCTGAGGTCAGGAGTTCAAGACCAGCCTGGCCAACATGGTGAGACCCCATCTCTACTAAAAACAAAAAATTTAGCTGGGCATGGTGGTGGGTGCCTGTAATCCTAGCTACTTGGGAGGATGAGGCAGGAGAATCACTTGAACCTGGGAGATGGAGGTTCCAGTGAGCTGAGATCGCACCACTGCACTCCAGCCTGGGTGACAGAGCAAGACTCCATCTCAAAAAAAAAAAAAGAATGTTCTGCATATTAGTTTCTCTTGCACAACTTCAAAAGTGTTTTAAATGAACATATCTTTATGCTATGCCATGATTGGCAATAAAATACATTAAAACAATTAACGTTTAAATGTATAAATGACTATATACAAGAAACTTATTATACTTAAAGGCATTTATTATCAAACACTGAAAAAAAAAGTAACAGCTCCAATCAATGGTAACAGCTATAACTGAGGACAGATTTTATTTCAGGAACATATATGTAATCACTTTTCATCTGGTGCCTCCCTGTGCATCCCTGCAGAGCATAGATTGGCACTTGTTTCTAGGGACCTCTGAGTATCAAAAACTCCTTCCTTCAGGACAGTCATTTCCATATCTGTGTGTCTTAGTATATATGATTAAAGTAAATCTTGTGTCCATTTTAAAACAGCCATTAGGAATGGGAGTTGGTGGATAAATACAGCAGCTTCCCCACCCCTCAGCTGCAGTATCTTTGAAGGGCCTAGTGAGTTTGAGCCCCAGTTACTCTTTGTGGCAACCTGCTCATAAATGCACCATCTGTTGGCTTTCTTGCCTTCCCTATCTCACTTCCCACCCTCTCACCTGTGCTTCTTGGAAGCACTTTCTTAAAAAATGCTTGTACCTGAATCCTTGACTCAGGCTCTGCTTCTAGCAGAAATTAAATGAAGATATTTTCAAAGAATAAGAATGGCATAGAGGTCAGTGGGTAATGGAAGGTTGAAGATATGTGTGCATACTATGATGGTAAAGGAATTAGGACAGTGAAGTGTTCAGGGGATGCACAAATCAGCCACTGGAAGAGAAGAGGAACCCAGCAAAAGACCCACAACACATGGAAACTTGAGACAGAAGTTGCCTTGTAGATTATTGGGGGAAGGACGGAATATTCTACAAATGGTGTTTGCACAACTGATTATCCATATGCAAAGTAAATACAACTAGCTCCGTAGTTCACATTATATCAAAAATAAAAGCCAGTTGATTAAATATCTAGTTGTGAAAGGCAAAACTTTGAAAGTGGACTGGGTGCGGTGGCTCATGCCTGTAATCCCAGCACTTTGGGAGGCTGAGACAGGTGGATCATGAGGTCAGGAGTTGAGAACAGCCTGGCCAATATGGTGAAACCACACCTCTACTAAAAATACAAAAATTAGCTGGGCATGGTGGCATGCACCTGTAGTCCCAGCTACTCAGGAGTGTGAGGTGGGAGAATCTCTTGAAGCCGGGAGTGGAGGTTGCAGTAAGCCGAGATCATGCCGCTGCACTACAGAATGGGTGACAGAGTGAGACTCTGTCTCAAAAAACAAAGCAACAAAACAACAACAAAAACTTTGAAAGCATTTAGAAGGAAACATAGGGGGATATCATTAGCATTATGATTGGGGCAGTGTCTTAGTTTGGGCTACTCTAACAAAATGCCATAGACTGGGTGGCTTAAACAACAAACACTGATTTCTTCCAGTTCTGGACGCTAGATGTCCAAGATCGGGGTGTCAGCATGGTTGGTTCTTGGGGCAGGCCCACCTCCTGGTTCACAGAGGACCATCTTCTTGTATCCTCACAGGGCAGAGAGCAAGAAAGACAGGAAGCAACTCTCTTTTATCCCCCCCTTTTCTTTTTCCAAGATTGAGTCTGACTCTGTTACCCAGGTTGGAGTGCAATGGTGTGAACTCGGCTCACTGCAACCTCTGCCTCCCAGGTTCAAGTAGTTCTCCTTCCTCAGCCTCCTGAGTAACTGGGATTACAGGCACCTGCCACCATGCCCAGCTAATTTTTGTATTTTAGTAGAGACAGTGTTTCACCATGTTGGCCGGATTGGTCTTGAATTCCTGATCTTGTGATCTGCCTGCCTTGGCCTTCCAAAGTGCTTGGATTGCAGGTGTGAGCCACCTTGCCCAGCCTGATTCTTTTTTTTTTTTTTAATTAAAAATTTTACTTTAAGTTCCTGGATACAAGTATAGAATGTATAGGTTGGTTACATGGGAGATATGTGTACCATGGTGGTTTGCTGCACCTATCAACACATCATCTAGGTTTTAAGTCCCACATGCATTAGCTATTTGTCCTAATAATTCTTTAAAAATTCTCTGAATACTGGCAGTTGGCTCAAGCCTACCAGATTTAGGTCCTGAGTGAGGCTGGGGGCAGGCCTATACCTTTATTTTAAAATTTATTTAATTTATTTCATTTTTTAAAGTGATAGGGTCTTGTTCTGCCACCAAGGCTGGAGTGCAAGTGGCATGATCATAGCTCACTGCAGACTTGAACTGCTGGGCTCAAGTGAGCCTCCTGCTTCAGCTTCCAAAGCATTGGGATTACAAGTGGGAGCCACTGTTCCTGGCCCTAGGCCTGTACCTACCATCCTGTGGACTGTGCACATCAGCCACTCACTCCCAGGTGCTGAGATGGGGTTTAATTTCCAGTAACTGGCCCAGAGCCTGCCCATGGGAAGATCTCAAGGGAGGCTGTTGAAGGAACAGCATGCAACTTGCCCACCCACACACATTCACACAGAAGGGGGTGGAGGTTTGAGGAGGTGGGGGAGGGTTGTGTGGATCAGCTTCAGGCACAACTGTCTGGTTTCCTATGGGATGTGACCACATAAAGGTCAAAAGTTTGGTTCACATTCTTTCTTTGAATATTTTTTCCCAGTGGCCAATATTCGATTCTGGTGTATTATGGCTAAAAGATAGGCACTGGAACAAAATAAAGAGAAGAAGTATTTGGAATAAGTGATCTAGTAACAATGAATCGATTTTCCATTGGAATATATTTTTACAAAATCACTCTTTTTAAAATATTTAGCCATGAATCGGAACAGAGTCTGTAACGTTACTTTTTTTCCCCTGGTCTAATGTGAACAGCATTTTAGAGAAGGAACCCAGGACACAACCACAGCACAAGAAAAAAATACGATAAATAAGTTTACATATATGTCAAGCCCATACTCATGGAGTGAGGAATTAGCTCTGAATTCTTGATGGTTGAGTGTCTACAGCAATTATTTGGAATTCTTTTGCATAGGAGATTTCTATTCAACTCCATTTTCTTATTCACCTACATATACAAATACAGACACCTAGATAATTACTTGAAGCTTTAGTTGGTATTAAACACTACAGCATGATGTTGCACAATTCATTCCTGTGTTGGTCACTGGTAGCTCTTTTTATTGGCTCCAATTTTTCTTTGACATATCTCAATTTTTTTTTAGTACTTACTTACTTTCTGATGTTTTAAGATTATCCTGGCTCATATGTTTACTGTCCCAGCTCTAGTATCAGACATTTCTTCAAAGAGCCTGTTTCCTTTCAGAATGGTAGGAAAACTTATATCTGGCTGCTGAATGAGCACTTTGTGTCTTTTTTTTTTTTTTTTTTCTTTTGGAGACGGAGTTTCACTCTTGTTACCCAGGCTGGAGTGCAATGGTGCGATCTCGGCTCACCGCAACCTCCGCCTCCTGGGTTCAGGCAATTCTCCTGCCTCAGCCTCCTGAGTAGCTGGGATTACAGGCACGCGCCACCATGCCCAGCTAATTTTTTTGTATTTTTAGTAGAGACGGGGTTTCACCATGTTGGCCAGGATGGTCTCGATCTCTTGACCTTGTGATCCACCCGCCTCGGCCTCCCAAAGTGCTGGGATTACAGGCGTGAGCCACCGCGCCTGGCCGCACGTTGTGTCTTGTCCCTCATTAGCAATGCTAGGAAGTATATGTGTGTATGTCACCTACCTACACACACCCAATTACAAAGGTTTTGATGTGGAACTGTATGTATCTGTATTAAACTAAACATAAGTTTATGTTGATGTCTTCACCTCTGATCTACTATCACATGAATCTTTCTACCATTCTCCCCTTGCTAATTTGTAACTTCCCACTTCAACAGTGATAGACCTGGTTCCTACTATCAGCGACTTACGTAACTCAATGTTTTATTCCAGTTACAGAT
This sequence comes from Aotus nancymaae, assembly GCF_030222135.1. NCBI lineage: Eukaryota > Metazoa > Chordata > Mammalia > Primates > Aotidae > Aotus > Aotus nancymaae. Next base: position 51,718,000 of record NW_026988421.1, on the reverse strand, counting down.
ACTGTGGTTTTACAATTGTTCACAATTACCCCTGTTTGAAAGAACTTTATAAAACGGAATCCAATGATAAAGTATAGTTCATTTGCCTTCAGCCTACAGACTATGTGTTTCCAAGGGACTTAGGTCAGCACCATTTTCACTACACCTTCAGTGAGTTTTTTCCCACATTTGTGCCTTAGTCCATTTTGTGCTTCCATAACAGAATACCTGAGGCAGGGTAATTTGTAGGTAAAAAAGGTTCATTTGGCTCACAATACTGGTGGCTGGAATGTCTGAGATTGGGCAGTTGCATCTGGTGGGGCCTCAGTCTTTTTCACCTCATGGTGGAAAGTGGAAGGGGAGTAAGGGGTGCACCAGAGATCACAGCAAGAGTGAAAGCAAGAGGGAAGACAAGGAAGCCAGACTCTTTTTGACTATCTCCTCTTGCAGGAATTAATCCATTCCTGTGAGAGCAGACAGAACTCACCCCCATGGGAGGGCATTAATCTATTCATGAGGGATCATTCTCCAGAATCCAAACACCTTCCACTAGGCCCCACCTCCACACACTGCCACATTGGGGGTCAAATTTCAACGTGAGTTTTTGCAGGGAGAAACCACATCCAAACCATAGTAATTTATAGCATAGTTAAATTATATTTCACACTATGTATTCTGTGCTGGGATACTCCATATCCTGAATAAAATTTTTAAATTAGAATAGAGTTTGATTTACCCATTTAGTTGTAAAATTCTGCGTGTTTTGAAAAATGCATAGTGGCAGGTATCTACTATTAAAGTATCATATGGAATGCTTCAAACCTCCACCCCATGCAGCCAAAGTCTTCCCATGTGTGTAGTTTCCCTTCTCCAGAATCTCATTAAATGAGGTCACACTGTGTGGATTCTCCTGAGACTGTCTTCTTCCACTTGGCAACGTGCATGAAAGATTCATTCATGTCTTCGTGTGAGTTGATAGCTTGTTCCTTTATATGGCTAAATAGTATTCCATTGTATGAATGTATCACAACTTGGTTATGCATTCTGGGGAGCAAAACCTCCCTCTTCTATCTTTGTTCCAAGGTTGGAGGCCTTCAAATTAAGTGACAATAGATACATTAGTAGGGGAGACAGTACTTGGCTTCTTGTTCCACAAGTATCATCGTGGGACAAAATTCATCAGATGGCAGGATACAGTTTACAAAGAGGTAAAAATAGCCCAAAGACAAGAAACAAGACTAGAATCTGATAATTATCAAGGGCTATAGTTTTCTTAGTTAAAAAATTTTTTGAGATAGGGTCTGGCTCTATTGCTGAGGCTGGAGTGCAATGGTGCAAGCTCAGCTCTCTTCACCCTCTATCTCCTGGGTACAAGCAAGCGTCCCTCCTCAGCCTCATGATTAGCTGGGACTATAGGCACATACCATCATGCCCAGCTAGCTTTTGTATTTTTAGCAGAGACAGGGTTTTACCATGTTGCCCAGGCTGGTCTTGAACTCCTGGTCTCCCAAAGTGCTGGAATTATAGGCATGTGCCACTATGCCTGGCCGAGTTATAGTTTTCCATTGAAACATAAAATTTCTCTCTGTAGTAACCATCATTTTGGATCATAGATAATCAAAGTCAGATTATTCTTGTTTTATAAATAAGTCTAGTTTCGTTAGATTTTGCCTGATTATGTAAGTGCAGCAAGAACAAGAGCTGACTACATAGGTGCTTTCAAGCTTCTTTGCTGGAAGTTTTCATACAGAATCTCAGATTGGACTTTTAAAGGCCTTATTGAGGCCGGGCGCTGTGGCTCACGCCTATAATCCCAGCACTTTGGGAGACTGAGGCGGGTGGATCACGAGGTCAAGAGATCGAGACCATCCTGGTCAACATGGTGAAACCCCGTCTCTACTAAAAATACAAAAAATTAGCTGGGCATGGTGGCGCATGCCTGTAATCCCAGCTACTCAGGAGGCTGAGGCAGGAGAATTGCCTGAACCCAGGAGGCGGAGGTTGCAGTGAGTAGAGATCGCGCCATTGCACTCCAGCCTTGGTAAGAAGAGCTAAACTCCATCTTGAAAAAAAAAAAAAGGCCTTACTGAGGCTAAAAGCCAAGCCCAGAACATACTATCAAATTTCAGCTGCAGTCCTTATAGCTTTGGGTGAATTCCTCTCTTCATGAGGCCCCCAAACTATCCGCAAAACCTGGGCCTACAAGAAAATGACCTTCCTTACTAACCTGTAAGACTGTGAGCCCTGTAATCTAGGTATCAGGCTGGCTTTTCTCAGAGTGCTTTGTAAGGATGGGCTCCATTAAAGTCAACCTTAGTTCCTTAAAATTGCTGGCCATAACTGATCTTAAGTACACTATTCCTAAATATGATATTCCAGGAAAAGCCTTGATAATATAACCAAATTTTCCAATTATGTCCTGTTCTAAGGTGAACAGATTCTTACTGGACTTCTGCTAACAACTATGTTGTCATGAAAATAAGAGTATTCAGTAAGAATTTCAAAATTCTGGATAAATCAGTTGGGGAAAAAAGATAAATGCTTCATTTCTATTTACAAGAGTGTAATCTACTAAATTGTTGTGAGTTATAGTTAGCTTAAGAGAAATAGATTTCTTAAATCCAGAAACTATAACATTAAAGAACAAGCAATGCTCAGAAAAAGCTATAAAATTATAATCAATTTTTATTAGTTCATTCAGTGCCATGTAATCAATTCCAGTCTTGATGAATCTTGGGTTAGCAGTGTCATGAACCGATCAGTTTCTCAACTAGACTTCTGGAGAACTTCACTGAGTCAAGTGTATGGTCTTAAAGTTATTTAAGCAATGTCATCAGAAGCCTGTAACCAGAGTACCTGTCATAGTGTTTTCTGTAAGTCTCAGAGGGAGTCTTGTGTTGGAGAGAAACATTCTTTTTTTTTTAAATTGCATTTTAGGTTTTGGGGTACATGTGAAGAACATGCAAGATTGTTGCATAGGTGCATATGTGGCAGTGTGATTTGCTGCCTTCCTCCCCTTCACCTATATCTGGCATTTCTCCCCATGCTATCTCTCCCCAACTCCCCACCCCTCACTGTCCCTCCCCTATTTCCCCCCAACACACCCCACTGTGTAGTGCTCCCCTCCCCATGTCCATGTGTTCTCATTGTTCAACACCCGCCTATGAGTGAGAACATGCGGTGTTTGTTTTTGTGTTCTTGTGTCAGTTTGCTGAGAATGATGGTTTCCAGGTTCATCCATGTCCCTACAAAGGACACAAACTCATCATTTTTGATGGCTGCATAATATTCCATGGTGTATATGTGCCACATTTTCCCTGTCCAGTCTATCATCGATGGGCATTTGGGTTGGTTCCAGGTCTTTGCTATTGTAAACTGTGCTGCAATGAACATTCATGTGCATTTATCCTTATAGTAGAATGATTTATAATCCTTTGGATATATACCCAGTAATGGGATTGCTGGGTCAAATGGAATTTCTATTTCTAGGTCCTTGAGTAATCGCCACACTGTCTTCCACAATGGTTGAACTAATTTACACTCCCACCAACAGTGTAAAGTGTTCCTATTTCTCCACATCCTCTCCAGCATCTGTTGACTCCAGATTTTTTAATGATCGCCATTCTAACTGACGTGAGATGGTATCTCAATGTAGTATTGATTTGCATTTCTCTAATGACCAGTGATGGTGAGCATTTTTTCATATGTTTGTTGGCCTCATGTATGTCTTCTTTTGTAAAGTGTGGAGACAAACATTCTGACCTGTAGCTGACTGTAGGAGCTTTCAGGAAGGCATCAGGGCTAAACAATATCTAAATGACAAAGAGCATGAAATGGCTCTGATGAAAGATCTGATGAGAGTTCATTATACCACAACTGACAAGGATATTCAATTTTGTCTGTGGCATACAACATTTAAAATAATAATTGAAATTATGACTCATAACACTATACCAGCACATAGCATGGATAAGGAGGACTTTGACAAATTTCCAGGAATTTTACATAATTTCTGAGAACATAACATTTTACCCATATAAATATAACCCAGGGAAGGTTAGGTATCTCTTTTCATTTGTATATTTTGTATAGTTTTTCTTATAAAATATACAACCTACTTGCAAAACTTGCCCTACTTTTCTTGCATACTTTGCATAGATTTTTTTCTAGTTATTCTATTATTTCTAGTAATTTTTTTATATATTGATTATATTTTAATACTTAATAATCTTTATTTTCCAGAGGAAACTAGGAAGTAGACAATTTTAAATTGGCATATATTAACATTCTATAGTAGATTAGAAAATGTATGAGTATATGATCTCCCAACATCTAGAGGGATGTGTTTTCTCACAGTACAATTTCTCAGTGTGGTAGACAAAAAAAATGTTTATTAACAGGCCAAAATATCTTTAGTCTCTCCATAAAAATAGGGGCCAAAAGTATATACAGTTAAATTAGTTGCTTTCAGTAATTAATGTTTTAGTATTGTATCTTATTTATAACTGATCTAGATGTTTAATGCAAATCTTTTAGTTAGCTTAACTTTAAGGTTAAAAATTACCAAAAGTATTTTGGAAACTATTATTAGGCAGATTTACTATAAAAAATTATTATTGGAATAATGTTTTTTATAAGAATAACAACTTAATTAGAATCAAATCTATAAGCCTTAAGATTTTAAGTATCTAGTAAGTATAATATTAGCTTATTTGACTAGAATTCAAGCAGAATAGAAATTTATGTTTGTTTTATCTTCAATAGTGATAGCTCTGAAGACATAGTTGTTTTATTACACCAAAAATATTAAATCAATCTTATTTAACTATGTTTTATCTAAATTGTGTTAACTTGAAAAACATTTGTATCAGTTCCTACATTTCTAAGAGTTTGGGGAATATTTATTTATAAAGGCTTATTTGTTTTCCAAGCTAAGTTAGAACAGAGCACTTTTAGAGGATTTTATAAATGAATTTTGCATTGCTATCTGGAGGTAAGAAAATATCACATATACATAATATACATTAATGGGCATAAAACACAGATAGAGATCTCATAGCTTTTATTTTAAAACTTTTACCATAAATCAGGCATACATATTCTCATGGTTAATTTTAGACATCTGCTTGATTGGATTAAGAGATACATAGCTGGTAAAGCACAATTTCAACATTTCTACTCATTTGATTACAAGTTCTAGGCCTCTAAAATAATTAACAAAATGGCAATTTCTAGGACTTCTGTGGGAGAGTATGGAAGGTCTGTTGAACTTTGTAACACTATCAACTGAAGAATGATGAGGTTCATAAATTTGGAAAGCAGAGATTTCTTTATTTTTATTTATTTATTTATTTATTTATTTATTTATTTTGAGAAGGTGTTTCACTCTTGTTGCCCAGGCTGGAGTACAATGGTGTGATCTTGGCTCACTGCAACCTCCACTTCCTGGGTTCAAGCAATTCTCCTGCCTCAGCCTCCCAATTAGCTGGGATTACAGATGTCCACCACCATGCCTGGATAATTTTTTGTATTTTTAGTAGAGACAGGGTTTCACCATGTTGGCCAGGCTGGTCTCAAACTCCTGAACTCAGGTGATCCACCCATCTTGACTTTTCAAATTGCTGGGATTACAGCCATGTGCCACTGCACCCAATGAAAGATTTATTTCCTATAAAGGGTTGCAGGCTGCAGGATCATCCTTCTAACAGGCTGGGAAGCATAGACTCCAGCCAGAAGCCAGAAGCAGACACTTAAAAGTGTATACATGATGGGAGAGGTAAAGGAAATAGTAATTTATGCTGAGTGGCATTGCCAAATACACATATATAATAAGCTCTAGGAAGAGTCATGAATATTTATGAAAGGAGAAATGTGTGCAATCGCATTTGAGTTTCTTACTCCTTCATGGATCCCATGTTCAAATAATGGCAGTGTTAGCATGATCCCAGGGTGAAGTTTTCAGCCCTCTGACATTAAAAGATGACGCAGAGGACATGAAAACTTGCTCTGTGTATCCTCTGTATACTGTCCAGAACCTCTCTGTCATGAGTGGTCTCTTATCAGGCAAGAAAGGAGAGGCAGCTTCAGGCAGTTGGTTGATATCAGTGGTGGAGTCTTTTGAAAGGGCTGGTTTCTCTTAAATCCTTTGGTGAGGTGTCTGTTCAGATTTGTGTGCATCTTTAATTGGGCTGTTTTACTTAGTTTTAAGGTTTTTTTGTATATTGAATGAAAATTCTTTCTCAGATCTGTATTTTGCAAATATTTTCTTTCAATATATGGCTTGTCTTTTTATTCTAACAAAGTCTTTTCCAGAGCATACGCTTTTAATATTTTAAAAATCCACTTAATTCTTTGTTCTGTGTGTATTGACACTTTGTGTTGTTTGTTAAAATTCATTACCGAACCCAAGGACACATAGCTTTTATTCTGTGTTTTCTTCTAGAAATTGCATAGCTTTGTATTTTTAGTGTAAGGATGATTTTGAGTGATTATTTGTATAAGTTGTAAAGTTTTCATCTACATTCATTTCATTTCCTATGGTTTCCAATGAATCATTCCTTCTCTACTTTTGGGAAAGACACAGGATAGTGGGCTCTGTTAGAGTCGGTAGATAGCTAGACATGAACATGATGGGAAGGCTCACCTGGAGGGACCATCAAAAATTTATATATTAGTAGCATCTCTAATGCTGGAGTGGATGGGCATTTGTCAGTTGTGGGTAGGAGGAAGAAGAGGTACCTATGCAGAAAGAAACACCCTAGAACTCCTCTTAGGATGTCCCAATCATCATTCACTCTACAGTTAAAATGTCAGAAAATTGCTAGCTATATACTGATAAGAAGGACAAAGGGGACATTCTTAAGAGAAACCTGGCACCATAAGTACAGATTAGGGCAGAGAAGGACATTCAAAAGAGACAGGCAGGCACAGAAGGTACAGATGTGACCACTGTAGGGCCTTCCTGGGAGGCAGGAAGAAGCCAGCCCCAACAGTGGATTTGGATTGATCACCACACATGTGCCTTCACCAACAGTGAGGAGGTCCCACAAGCGAAAGAGGGGCAAGTCAGGGAGCTAAGGTAGGAGCAGAAAAACCAGACAGAGGAAACAGACTTGAGACAGAGGCAGGAATGTGAAGAAGTCCAAAATAAAATCCCCTGCACAGGACTCTTGGGCTGTTTTCCTGCACGATCAACCTGCTCCTCCCTTGGGCCCTACCTATTTTTTCTACGATAAACTCTTTACATTGTATTTATTTTCAATGAAGTTATCTGCCATCTTTGTACTGCCTCTTGGTGAAAATCTTTCTTCCAAGTTAGGCAAGAAGTAGGACATCAGCTTTTTCCAGTAACAGCTCCCTTTCAGTTTGTATTTCCAGAACTGTGGGTGCTGAATAACTGGCACTCTGACTTTAAGTGGTGCAGAAAGAGGCCAGCAGGGGGCACCAGCAATCACACTGGAAGCAAGAGGGCCCTACAGTGCCCCCAGCAGCCAGCAGGGGGCGTGCCACCACTACACTGTGAGCCAGAGGGCTCTACAGTGCCCTGAGCAGCCAACAGGGGCTACACAGGCATCACACCTTGAGCAAGAGGACCCTGCAGTTCTCTGGTTGCCAGCACGGGAGTGAGGGTTTTGCAGTGCGTCCAGTGGCCAGCAGGGGCCACTCAAGCCCACCTTTTCAGATTCCTGAGGCTCCGCCTCTGGCGTGCATCACGTCACAGTGGTCTGCAGCGTTGCATTCTCCTCAGTACAGACCTGGGGGGCACTGCGAGGGTGGAGCTGTGTCCTCCTCAGGACAGACCCTGGGGCGGGGGTCTTACTGTAAGAGGACCTTGCAGTGGCCGTAGCCACCAGAAGGGGGCAGGGGCACATCACAGTGAGCAAGAGGGCCCTGCACTGCCTGGCCACCAGCAGGGGGCACCCGAGTCCTCCTTTTCAGATGGCGGTTTGCCGAATTGCATTCTCCTCAATACAGACCTGGGGTCACCATGAGGGCAGAGCTGCATTCTCCACAGCATAGACCTAGCGGGCACAGCCTCACTTGGGGACAATTCTGGGCTGCGTTCACGGTGAGTAAAATCCTTCCTGTTTGCAGCCTGACTGCTTAGGGTCAGAGAGTAGTAAGATCTCGATGTGGAAAACTGGACACGAAAAGCCCTCTGAATCCTCCGCACCGAGGTTCTCCCCACCCAAGGCCAGGCGGCTGCAGTGCGAGGTGCACACTGCAGCCTCTGAACACACATAGAGCGTTCCTAAGGCAGATAGGACATCCGAAATACGAGTACAACACCCACAGTGCTCATGTAGAAAACACCTGTGATCCTAATGCAAGGCCTCTAAAGTCCGCACTACCCATGCGGCCTGGCCAATACAGCAGTTTTAATAACCAACACTGACATATCCGTGCAAACGTAGAAACTAACCTATGGTTAGGGCTTAGGGTGAGGATTAGGGCTAGGGGTTAGGGTTAGAGTGGGGGGTTACTGGTTAGGGGTTAGGATTTCGGGGTTAGAAGAATTTTAGGCAAAATAAATGTAAACAGTTTATTTGAGCAAAGGAATGATTCATGAATCACGCTTGAAGCACCAGAAGGGAAAACAGGGCTTGGGGCTTCGAGCTCTTAGTGGTGGCAGCTAAGTGAGGTTTCTCCTTGGCTCTAGTTAGGTGACCGCCTGCTGTCGGGATGGTTCCCTCAGCGTCCCTAGTCATACAGCCAACTGGCGGCTGGGCTTTTTGCGTTGACTGGTTGGTTCGTTAATGTTTTTAAGTCAGTTTAAATGCCTCCAAGTTCGGTTTCCATTTGCTTAGGCAAGACCTCAGGCTAACGGCTTCCTCTTTTTTGCTCTAACCTGTCAAAACCATAATTCATTTTCATTTTACTTTACTGACATTAATAGAAGTAAATTCACATTTTTGTTGTTATTCAGAAAGTCGGTTTAATTGGCAACCTATTTGTGATGGTGCATAAAATAATGTCTGTTAATCATTAGCATCTTAGATTGGATGAAATATGTTAACTTTATTAAGCTTTGTTATTAAACCCAAAGGAGGAGTTGAGTTTCTTTTTTTTTTTTTTCCCTCCTAAGCTTTAATCATTGAAAATACACTCAAGCATCTCCTAACGATGTGGATACTTTCTGAGAAATTTGTCCTTAGTGATTTAATCTTTGTGCGAACAGCATAGAGTGTCCTTACATAATCTAGATGGTGTAGCCCACTCCACACATAAGTTATATGGTATAGCCTATTGCTCCCAGGCTACAAACCTGTATAGCACGTCTCTGTACTGAATACTGTAGTCAACTGTCACACCATGGTGACTGGATTGTGATCCCAAAATATCTGAGTCAGGTCTCAGTCAATTTAGAATGCTTATTTTGCCAAGGTTAAGGACATGCCCATGACACAGCCTCAGGAGGTCCTGACAACACGGGCCCAAGGTGGTCAGGGTAGAGCTTGCTTTTATACATTTTAGAGAGACAGGGGACACCATTCAATATGTGTAAGATGTACAGTCGTTTGGTTCAGTAAGGTGGAACAACTGGAAGTAGGAAGTGGGGGTGCTTCTAGGTCAGAAGTAGATAAAACAAAAGGTTGTGTTCTTTTGAATCCTTGATCAGCCTTCCACTGAATACAATTTAGCCTGGTTCAGTGAATCTGCATTTTTACATTTACAGTAGGGCAGAGGAATGGCGTGATCTTGGCCCACTACAACCTCCACCTCCTGAGTTCAAGCATTGTCTTGCCTCAGCCTCCCGAGTAGCTGGGATTACAGGCATGCACCACCACGCCTGGGTAACTTTTATATTTTTAGTAGAGATGGGCATCCACCGTGCCCAGCCTACTATAGGTATATTTGCTTTGGTTGGATATCTGTTGAGATATTTAGCCAGTTTTAAAATCACATATGTATTTTGTAAATATCTTCTCACATCTATTTTGTCTTTTTGTTCTCTGAATACAGTTTTTCACAGAATATTTAGTTTTATAAAGTCTGTGTTATCAATATTTTCATGAATTGGCATTTGATGTGGTGTGTTAAAACAACACCAAACCCAACGTCACATAGATTTTCTTTTATATGTTTTATAGTTTTGCATTTCAAATTACAGTCTCTGTACTATTTTGAGTAGGTTTTTGTTTTTCTTATTTTCTGTATATGTTCATTTCATTCTACATGGCTTCCAAAGTCTTCCATCACCATTTTTTGGAAGGATGTGGCTACAGTGGGCTTCATTTTGGTTTGAATTTCCAAAATTATTACATTGAATAAACTGAATGTTGACTTTTATAGGTGTTTCAGGACAGCCAGGCGGGGGTGCACATCTGCCGAGAAACTGAGCGAAAGTGTCTGTGCTGAGCTCTGGCGCCACTAGAGGGCACGCGAACCCACCCCTGACCAACTTCCCTCTGAGGTGCCAGAAGCAGCGAGGAGCTTCCACTTCCTCAGGGCAGCATGAGGGTCCTGTCAACTAACTGTTGTTCACTGGTGAGTAAAAAGCTTCCTTTTCATGGCCCTGAGTACAGAGAAGAGAGTCTTTAGAGTCAGCAAAGGACGAAATTCATCTAGAAAAATGAAATCCCCAATCATTGTGGAAGACAGTGTGGCAATTCCTCAAGGACCCAGAAATAGAAATTCCATTTGACCCAGCAATCCCATTACTGGGTATATATCCAAAGGATTATAAATCATTCTACTTTAAGAACACATGCACACGAATGTTCATTGCAGCACAGTTTACAAGACCTGGAACCAACCCAAATGCCCATCGATGATAGACTGGACAGGGAAAATGTGGCACATATACACCATGTAATATTATGCAGCCATCAAAAACGATGAGTTCGTGTCCTTTGTAGGGACATGGATGAACCTGGAAACCATCATTCTCAGCAAACTGACACAAGAACAGAAAATCAAACACTTCATGTTCTCACTCATAGGCGGGTGCTGAACAATGAGAACACATGGACACAGGGAGGGGAGCACTCCACACTGGGGTGTGTTGGGGGGAAACAGGGGAGGGACAGCAGGGGGTGGGGAGTTGGGGAGAGATAGCATGGGGAGAAATGCCAGATATAGGTGAAGGGGAGGAAGGCAGCAAATCACACTGCCATGTGTGTACTTATGCAACAATCTTGCATGTTCTTCACATGTACCCCATAACCTAAAATGCAATAAAATAATTTTAAAAAAAAAGAAAAATGAACCCAAATCCCACTGTTATGACTACACCCTGATATCATTGTCAGTGTCCCAGACAGTGGCTGCTAAGATGTATTCTCACAGTGGCCTCTAATATAATAATTACACTGTGCCCTAACATTATTATGATATCCATATCGTGCCCTAACACCAATATAATATCCACACCGTACTCTAATGCTAATCTAATATCCACACTGTTGCTTCTAATACTAATGTAATACTATCCAAACGGTGCCCTAATGCTAATGTAATATATGCACTGTTCTCCAACACCAATATAATATGTACACCATGCCCTAACACTAATATCCACACCGTGCCGTAACACTAATGTATCCACACAGTAGCCTCTAATACTAATAAATATAATAATATCTACTAAGTGGAGTCTGTTGACATTGAGGCTTTTATAAGGGTTCACAGCTTTGGATGAAGCGTAGCCTCCATACTGGATTTTGATGATGTCTCTGCTTTTCTGGCATAGTACTGATATGGTTGTTTTAAAAAGTAATTTCCTTTTTAATAATGTCATACTTCTAGGAAACTTCCAGTAGCAGTGCAAAATATAACCTATCTCTTTTCCTAGATTCCCCAGCCGTTATTGCTGTACCAGATTTGCAGTGTCCCACAAAATACTCCAGTGTATTTTACCCAAAGCATGGACACTCTCCCAGGTTACCACCACATAACCCCTAGATCAGGAATACAGCACGTTTCCTACATGATAATTCAGTTCACAAACTCATTTCACTTTTACCTCCTGCCCCACTTGGGAGTATAATGCATTTTTTCATTCAGATCCAGTTTTCTGGGCACTGTTCCCAAGACTTTCCTGCATATTTATGATCTTGACACATTTAAAGAGCATATAAGTTTTTATTTGAACACCGGTTTTCAGGTCTTTGGGTTATATACCTAGGAATGGAATCACTGAGTCATACGGTAAATCTATTTGTAACTGTTTGAAGAAACTCCAAATTATCTGAAACATATGCTGCACCATTTCATATTGTCACAAGCAGTGTTTAATAGTTCAAGTTTCTGCACATTTTTGTCAACACTTTTTTTTTTAGTATAGCTATTCTAGGGTGAGTTAAGGGGTATCTCTTTAGGGTTTTAATTATGACTAATGATGTTAAGCATCTTTCAAGTGCTTGCTGGTGAAGTGTGTATTGAAGTTCTTCGTTAGTTTTTAGATCGAATTTACTTTGTTATTGAGTTATAAAAGTTATTTATACATTCTGGATAACAGACACTTATGAAGTATCTAATGTGCAGATTTTTTTCCATTCTGTGGGTTACTGGAACATAATAAGAGTTTGTATGCGGTCTCTGCCCCAGTGTCCTGAGGCAGAGGGCTAAACCTTTGGAATGTATGAAGTGATGTGTCTTTTGTATGCTAATGAGATGACTGATAGCTGGGGGCACCTGGGCAGCCTCAGTGGGGCTGGTTGCCAAATAACCAACCTTTTCATTAGAGGATATGAAATTTCAGCCTCCCTCCCATCTCTGTGAAAGGTAGATGTGCTGATGGTTGAGTTGAATACCTAAAGGCACTGTTGTAACCAATCTGCCTGTGTAATAAAGGATGGGGTTGGGAGAGTATCTGTGTTGCTGAACATGGGGAGATGCTGGGAGGATCATACCTGGAGAGGACATGGGAGGCCCGCACCCCTTCCACACACCTCACGCTGTGCATCTCTTCACCTGGCTGTTCATTTGTAGCCTTTAAAATATCCTTGGTAATAAGTCAGCGGTAGTAAGTACAGTTTTCATGGGTTCTGTAATGTGCTGTAGCAAATTGCTGAACCAAATAAGGGTGTTGTGGGAGCCTCCAATCTGCAGCCAAGTCGACACAAGTTAACCTGGGAACCTACTGTTTGTGATTGGCATCTGAAGTGGTTACAGTTTTGTAACTGAGTACCCTTACTTTCTTAAAGAAGAAATGTATTACTTTTACCTTTTTCCTTTTCCCACACTTCCTACTTAGCTTTTTAGGAATGCAATTATAGGCTTTACCTTCTCTCCATCAGACACTCCCTTACACTGCAAGGTTTTTAAACTGTGTGTTTACTTATAAGTTCCAAAGACCAAAAGTTGAAACAAACTATGCACCTCCAGAACTCTCCCCTACCAGGAGATTGCCAGGATACAACAGTCCATTTACAACCTAGCTCTGCCAATGGTGGTACTGGCAAGACCACCTAATGGATAAAACATCAGAGCAAGTCCCATAGACCCTGCACCTCCTCACCTCATCCCCTTCATGCCATTCTGCCAAGTCCCCCTTTCAAAGCTCCTGCTTTCTGCCCTGAAAGTGGATCCTGGTCCCATAAGTCAGGAGCCTATACATTCCTTCAGCTAAGATCTGGCATAAAGTCACTTTTTAAATTATCATCTCGTGTTTACCATCCTCTCATGTGTTGCAAGCAATAAGCTGCATGACCTGTTTTCCTAGAACTGATCCCTTAGCCTGTGGGGTCTGATGCTTTCTCCTGGCAATGTCAGAATTGGATTGCACTGTAGGACACCCAGCTGGTATCCAGGATTTGGTCTGTGTGGGGAAAAAACCCATGCATCTGGTAACAGAAGTGCTCTGTGTTGAGTGTTGAGAGTGTACTAGGAGAAGATAGTTGTTTTTCCTTTTCTAACAATTTTGTCTTTCAACTTTTTTCATCATGTTTTCTGAGGCATAAAAGTTTTGAATTTTGAGGAAATCATCTTACCTATTTTCCTTTTGTGGTTTGTGCTTTTGGTGTCAGATCTGAGAAACCATTGCTACATCCAAGGTCATGAAGGTTTAACTGTGTGTTTTCTTCTAGAGTTTTTAGTTTTCCCATATTTAGGTCTTTGGTCCATTTTAAGTTAATTTGTTAATGTGATATGAGGTAAGGATACAATTTCGTGTCCCTTTATGTGGATAGCAAGTTGCCTTACATCACTTGTTGAGGACAGCATTCTTTCCCCAGTTTAGTGGTTGTGGATCTTGTGTAAAATCATTTGAGCATAGAGGTTCTCTTTTATGTCTGGACTCCCAATCCAATTCAATTCATCTTTCTGTTTATTCTTGTGCCAGTATGATGCTGTTTTGATTACTGTTGCTTTGTAATAAGATTTGAAATTGGGATGTGCGAACCTCCAAATTTGGAGTTATTTTTCTGGATTGGTTTGGCTATTCAGGGTGAATTAAAATTCACATTACATAATGGTAATGTGAGAAGGACATTACATAATGGTAAAAGGATCAATGCAACAAGAAGAGCTAATGATCCTAAGTATATACGCACCCAATACAGGAGCACCCAGATACATAAGACAAGTTCTTAATGACTTATAAAGAGACTAGATTCCCACACAATAATAGTGGGAGACTGTAACATCACATTGTCATACTAGACAGATCAACGAGACAGAAAATTAACAAGGATATCCAGGACTTGAACTCAGACCTGGAACAAGTAAACTTAACAAACATTTATAGAACTCTCCACTTCAAATACATAAAACATACATTCTTATCAGTACCATATCACACCTATTCTAAAAGTGACTATATAGTTGGAAGTAAATCACTCATCAGTAATTGCATAGTATTCCATAGGTTTAAATGAAATATTGGTTGGCTGCTTGTTTGTTATTTTCTTCCCTTATTCCTTCCTGTCTCCATTGTTAAGCACAATTATTGGCATAAAAGAGGTTTTCAATTCCCATTTTTAGACTGCATTCTAGCCTGGGCAATAAAGCAATACTCCCGTTCTCTCTCCCTCTTTCTCTTCCTTTTTCTTCCTCTCCTTCATTCTTTTTTTCTTTCTTTCTCTCTTTCAAAAAAAAAACATCTATATGAACATTGGGATTAGCTTTCCCATTTCAGTCCCAAGGCCTTTGGGATTTTTGTAGGAATAACATTGAATCTGTAGTTTGTTTTGTGTAGTTTGGCAAACTTGACAAAATACCATCTTCAAATCCATGAATGTAACATGTTTTTACATTTATTTGGGTTTTTACATTTATTTGAGCTTTGTTTAATTTGCTTAAGCAATGATTACATTTATGCCTTATTATTGTTACTGGTCTTATTTAAAGTGAAATTTTTGTAATTTCCTTTTCAGATTATTCATTGCTAGTGTATACATATAAAATGGATTTTTCTGCCAGGCACGGTGGCTCACACCTGTAATCCCAGCACTTTGGGAAGCCAAGGCAGACACATCACCTGAGGTCAGGAGTATGAGACCAGCCTGGGCAACATGACAAAACCCGTCTCTACTAAAAATACAAAAATTATCTGGGTGTGGTGGTGCATGCCTGTAATCCCAGCTACTTAGGAGCCTGAAGTGGGAGAATTGCTTGAAACTGGGAGGTGGAGGTTGCAGTGAGCCAATATTGTGCCATTGTACTCCAGCCTGAGTGAAAGAGTAAAACTCCATCTCAAAATAGTAATAATAATAATAATAAATTAAATAAAATGGATTTTTGTATTGGTATTGTGTTTGTAAGTTTACCTAATTTGTTTACTATCTCTAATGATTTTTTAAACATTCCTTAGGAATTTCTCATATGAGATCAGGTGATAATTGATCCTCGGATAGTTGTTATTTTATTTTCTTGCGTAATTGCCCTGCCTGTATCTTCCAATATACTATTGAATACAAGAGTGAAAGTAGGTATCTGTGCCTCGTTATTCTATTAGGAATAAACCTTTCAGTGATGACAGTTGGGTATGTTTACTATTGGCTTTACAAAATTGCTTTCTATCATGTTTAAGAAATGTCCTTCTATTTCTAGGTTTGTGAGTGTTTTTTATTGTGACATGGTGTTGAACTTTGTCAGAAGCCCTTTCTGCATCAGTTGAGAGAATTATGGAGTGTTTTCCATTCATTCTAATAATACAGTGTGCTACATGGATGGCGTTAGTGTGTGGAACCAGCGTTGATTTTCTGGGATAAAGAAATCATGTTCATGGTGCTTGATCCTTTCCAGATGCTATTGGTTTAAATTTACTATTATTTTGTTGAGGATTACTAAGTCTGCATTTCCGAGGTTATAGATCTGTAGATTTCAGTCCTTGAAATGGCATGACACTGTGTAGGATGGATCAGGATGGGATTGGGTATAGATTGCGGTTAGTATTTACAGAGTTAGTGTGTAAGGGTATTACACAATCAGGACATAAGGCTTTACAGGCTAAGAGTTTACCAGTTAAAGATGATCGTATAAGGGCTCCAAGATAGGAGGTTCAGGTTGGTGGTTGAGAGCTCCATAGTAGAGATTAGAGGGAGAGATTAGGCTGACTAATAGGGTTAGGTTGACAGGTGAGAATTACAGTGAAGGGTTGGGGTGTAAATTTTAGTGAGATTTTGGATTGGGATTATATACAGGCTAGAGTAGGTTTAGTTTAAGGTAAGGATTAGAGTGGGTAAAAGTAACATTAGGGTTCATGAATGAGGGTTAAGCTTAGGTTAGATTTAGAGTTAAGGGTAATTGGAGTAAGATTAGGGTTAGGGATTAGGATTCAGGGTTACCATTAATGTTTACAGTTTAGAGTAGGAATTAGGGTTAGGGTTTAGGGCAGTGGTTAGGGTAAGTATTAGGGTTTTAGGGTTAGGATTAGGTTTAGAAATAGGGTTGCGGGTTAAAATTAGGATTAGGGTTGGGGGTAGGGTTGGTTGGTTTAGGGTTAAGTGTTAGGGTTGGGCTTAGGGGTTAGGGATAGTGTGAGTGTTAAGGTTAGGATTAGCGCTAGAGTTAGGGTTAGAGTTAGGCCTATGGCAAGGCTTAGCATTAGGGTTAGGGTTAGGGCTAGGGCTATGTTTAAGGTTAGGGTTTAGGGGTTGGGGTTAGAGGGTCAGTGTTAGGGTCAGTGTTAGGGTTAGGGTTCAACACAGGGGTAGGTTTAGGGTTCGTGGTTAGTCTTAAAGTTAGGGGTTATGGGTTAGGGCTAGAGTTAGGGTTAGGGTTAGGCATATGAGACCTGGAGTCAAAGGATTATTTTGGAACTTCATAATTTGACTGCCCTATTGGATTTCTGTCTTGAATGGGACCTGTAACCCCTTTATTTCTCTCATTTGGAACACCTGTATTTTCTCAATGCCTGTATCCCCATTGTGTCTAGGAAGTAATTAGCTTGCTTTTGATTTTACAGCTTCATAAGTGGAAGGCCCTTGCCTTTTCACAGATGAGGCTATGGACTGCGGACTTTTGAGTTAATGTTGAAATAAGACTTGTGGGACTGTTTGGAAGGCATGATCGGTTTTGAAATGTGAGGACATAAGATTTGAGGGGTCAAAGTTAAAGAATCATAGGAATGTAGCTAAACATATAAAAATTTTGCAAACCCATAATTTTTATGACAAAACAAATACATTTTATCTTCTTTTATGTATAATATGTTTTAATGTTTTTTAACTGAATGAAATGTGAGTTTTGTGATTTTGATCTTACTATAGCAATGGTTTTATGAACAAAGAAAAAATGAATAATTCAGGATTGCAGAGATGGTAGACTATTAAAAGTAGTTTGGGTATTAAATTATTATGAAATAATTGTGTATTAAATAATTCTAAATCCAACAGTTGTGATTGAACAGATCTGTAGGCATATGTAAGTGTTGAGGTAAAAATGACAACCAAAGCAGTTATGATGAACATTTATGTCTGGAGGTAATCAATAGAGGAACTGGCTGTGGACGTTCACCTCTGCATCACCTTTGTTTTGTGCTGTAACTGAGTATCAAAAACAAAACGAAGCAAAACAAAATCACTACTTATTTCTCAAAGAGAGAGAAAGAATATTTCCTTCAATTTAAGCATTCCTAAATTGCCACCTGATGGCTCCTGCTGTCTTGGAGGAGGCCAAGGCACAGCAGACCCTCCGGTGGGCGGGCAATGCACTTGACCCTGAGGACATCAGGTACCCGGCCTTCCACCCATCACCGGTGCCTGAGTCACCCCTGCAGCCTAGACGTGGCATGGGAGCAGCAAGTGGCTGGACACCCCAGACCAGGCCCACACCGCCAGCAGCAGGAATCCCGAGTCTGGGCATCCAGGTGGCAAAGTCAGGCAGTCAGCCCCGCCAGCAGCCGCTCAGTCTCATCATGTGGATGCAGAGTGTCCAGCTCAGGGGCCCAGGATCCGGAGAGGTGTCCAAGAGGAGTGGACCCTCAGTCCAGATGGGCTGTGCACTCAGCGACCCTGATGCCACCCAAGGGAAGCTCCACCATCCCGTGCCAGTACCAGAGCTGCACCTGCAAACTGCGCATCCGGCATAGGCAGCAGTGGGGGCCGGTGGGGAAGAAGCAACCCCTGACTTTTCATGTGTCTCCCGCTCCCTGACACCTGCTAGGCAGCCCCCAGGGCCAGAGTCTCAGGGCTGAAGCCAGGCCATCCGCAAAGCCGCTCCAGCGCTGCCAAGTGCCCATGCCAGACCCCATCTCCCTTTGAGGAGGAGTGGGGCAGCGGCAGGGTCAGACAGACCTCCCCCTACTCCCTTATATAAGATATATGTAAGGATTGATAATGTTCCATCAGGAACTCATGTTTGTGGTTTGAAATGCGCGCCCGCGATCCTGCACCTGTGGTCCTCCGGCAGCCCGGGCGAGCCCAGGAGAACCCGGAGCCCAGCGAGGCCTGCCCCGAGCTGCAGTCCCACCTGCCTGTGCGTGCCTGGGAGCGGCTTCTGGGAGCCGGGTGGCCACCGTGGCGCAGGCGCGCGCCTAACATCTTTGCCGGGTTCTCTGGGTCTGAGAGGTCGGAGGCTGCAGGTGTTGTTGCTGAAGGCTATGGTGGACCCGGCTGGATCACGGATTCTGGGCTAGAAAACATATTTGGGATCGCAGATTGGGGGTTGATGCCAGGTGGGGGTGGGAGGAGCCGTGGCTCAAGAGCTGGTTGTTGGGGATCCGAGAAGAAGTCACCAACTTGAAGAAGTTCCTCGGCTTCGGGAGCCAGGGGTCAAGGCAGAGCAGAGGTCCTGGGCTCCATAGATCCCGTCTACACTGCTTCCGGGCACCAAATCCAGGACGCGGAACCGCGGAAGATCCACAGGGCGGCTGTCAGGGGCGACGCCGCGGAGGTGGAGCTGCCTGGCGCGCAGGAGCGGAGACCTGGACGCCCAGGGCAAGCCGCACAGGTAGCGGGGCTCAGCCTGGGGTGGGAGGTTCCCTAGGCCTGGCTTCCCCCCGGAATGGGGCCTTGGAGGGCGCCAGGTGGGAGCAGCAGAGCCAAATGAGTCTCAGCTGCTTTATCCCTCCTAATTCCCTGGCTGGAGCACTTGGTGGAGAATGTGAGTGATTTAACTCATAAAGTTAGGCATATACAGCGTTGTTATTTTTAACGTTCACGTTTAAAACATGGTGCTTTATACATTACAGGAGGTCCCTACTGAGAGAACTCATTCCCCTATCAAAAATACCGGGAATCATTTTCAGTAGGCGAAAATTTCTCCGATAAAACTGCCCGTTTTACATAGATTGGTTCTTTACTGAAGGGTCTTAGAGGGACACCTGGAAGTGGGAGGTGGGTTTTGTGTTCTTGAATGAGAAGACACATTTTTCTCAAAATGTGGGCTCTTTCTGTGTTTATCAATTTTACATAAACGGAATGAAAATATCAAGGTTTTTACATTTTTGCACGACACCTGCTGTCTTTTACTATTGTGATGACATTTTAAATAATTTTATAATGGACTGAAAAAATATTGGCTTCTCTAGATATTAAAATGTGCTATTAATTTCTATAATTAATTGTTTACTAACAGCTGAAAATACAGATAAATGCATGGAACACAATAGGAAATCCAGAAACACTGAAATGATATAAAATATATGTAAGGATTGATAATGTTAATAGATATGAATAGGAAAGGATGAATTATTAATGAAAAAATGCCTGCTCTTTGAAGAAAAGTAATGAAATTTTATGTCACAAACATGAGGGCCTGATGGAACACAGATTGAAACTTTTACATATGCAAGTAAGAAAAGTATCAGAAGAAAACACAAATACTTATTTTACAGGTATATTTTATGTTGACAAAGGCCTTCCTAAGAATGACCTCAGAGGCAGGCATTCTGAAGGTTGATTTAGCAAACTAAAAATTAAAACTACCTGTGTATCAGAAAAAAAATGAGAAATTAAAGAAAACAGACTTGAAAAGTATTTATTATATATATATTCAGATGAGAAGTGTGTTTTCATTTTACAGTGAATTCATTATATATCATGTGATATGTATACTACTGGTACATATAGTATACATATTATGTATATAATGTTATATGTATATCAGTTATATATACAAATTAGATGAAAAGTTACATATATACACATTAGATGAAAAGTGTATCTTCATTTTATAGGAAATTCTTTCAAATCAAATAAAAACTCTAATAAAAGTGAGCAAAGAACTTTTTTGCAGGTTTACAAGTTACTTATGTACATAGGAAAAAATCCTTTGCGTTTCTGGTATAAGAATTTAAATCAACAGAGGAATGAAACTGTTTTCTGTCCACAATATGTGTGAGGATGTTTTGTACTGCTGCTTAAAGTTTAAGTTGCTGATAACGTTTTAAATAGACAATTTGGTGGTAAGTACTACATTTAAAAAATGTGTATACTCTTTACCCATCAATTCCATTATACTAACATACCCTTAGGAAGTAGAGACTTTTGCAGCACTTTCTTTTTAAAAAAAAGAACAGATAGAATGAATTCTATAAATAAATTTCTGTTACAGCCATAGGATGGAATAATATGTGACCATTGAATGTGACAATAGATATAGAAGTATGTTGTTGTGCGAAGATGTATTTTGTTATAGCTGGTAAGGAAAAAAGAATCAGTTTAATTATACATACACACAAACATACTATGGTCTTGTATTAACAAAAAAATGTGTACAAAATATGATAACATTTCTAATTTATGGGCATTTGCATTTTAAGTAAAGTTTTTCTTATCTGTGCTTGCTGCAGTGAGCATGTACAACACTTCTAGTACAAGTTTATTATTAATGGAATAATTCTTGGGAAAAGGAATATGAATCTTGCCCAGATAAAAATAATCTCTCACTTTCTATTTTTTATCATCATTATTGTGCGTTATTATCTTTGAACTTTTAGCCTCTTCAGAAATAAAAAGGGAATGTTTTTATCTGTCTCCAGATTTTACGTATGTATTTTATTATGTACATATATTTTTCTTACATGTAGATTTATCTCATATATGCAAACGATGATAGATTAATCATTTCATTTTACTTGTATTCTTTGAAAATAAAAATAACAAATATAAATGATTACTATTGCAAAAACACTGCTTTTTAGCAGTTTATTTAAAAATATTGAACTCTCCATCTGTATTTATCCATTCTTTCATTCGATTTATTCATCAAACATAACCTGAGTACCTATTATGTAGCAGACATATTCTACTATCTCTCAGACACTTCCATCCTTAAAAACTTCGTGTTTACCTGCCCTGTCTGCACAAGTGGAGAGATTTGAAATGGACTTAATCTCATTTAAACTTTATCTCCCATCTTTCAAACAAAAGAATTTCTGAAGTTAGAAAATAGTAGAAGATAACCTTTAACTGCCCTTTGAAAAGTTTATCAGTCTTAAACACTAAAATTAATCATGGGAAAGTCTCATTTGCATATATTCTCTAAATATAATTATTGAATTAAATGATCCATACCTATTGATTTGAATCATGAGTTTCCTTTGGCTTCAAGTTGTTTGAAAAATCCAAGAATTTATTTGTTAAAAATGTGTTACTGTTATTTCAGTGTTTTTTCTCCCTAGTACCTTTAAGAACTGAAATGTATTTAAGTGCCAGTTATATCCCTAGAATGACAATGGGGTGTTAAAATCTCCCACTATTATTGTGAGAGAGTCTAAGTCTCTTTGTAAGTCATTAAGAACTTGCCTTATGTATCTGGGTGCTCCTGTATTGGGTGCATATATATTTAGGATCGTTAGCTCTTCTTGTTGCATTGATCCTTTTACCATTATGCAATGTCCTTCTTTGTCTTTTTTGATCTTTGTTGCTTTAAAGTCTATTTTATCAGAGACGAGAATTGCAACTCCTGCTTTTTTTTTCCTCTCCATTTGCTTGGTAAATCTTCCTCCATCCCTTTATTTTGAGCCTTTGTGTATCCTTGCATGTGAGGTGGGTTTCCTGGATACAGGACACCGATGGGTTTTGGCTTCTTATCCAATTTGCCAGTCAGTGTCTTTTGATTGGGGCATTTAGCCCATTTACATTAGGGTTAATATTGTTATGTGTGAATTTGATCCTGCCATTTTGATGCTAGCTGGCTGTTTTGCCCATTAGTTGATGCAGTTTCTTCATTGTGTTGATGCTTTTTACCATTTGGTATGATTTTGGAGTGGCTGGTACTGGTTGTTCCTTTCCATGTTTAGTGCCTCTTTCAGGAGCTCTTGTAAAGCAGACCTGGTGGTGATGAAATCTCTGAGTACTTGCTTGTTTGCAAAGGATTTTATTTTTCCTTCACTTATGAAGCTTAGTGTGGCTGGATATGAAATTCTGGGTTGAAAGTTCTTTTCTTTAAGGATGTTGAATATCGGCCCCCACTCTCTTCTGGCTTGTAGGGTTTCTGCTGAGAGATCTGCTGTGAGTCTGATGGGCTTCCCTTTGTGGGTAACCCGACCTTTCTCTCTGGCTGCCCTTAGCATTTTCTCTTTCATTTCAACCCTGGTGAATCTGACGATTTTGTGCCTTGGGGTTGCTCTTCTTGAGGAATATCTTTGTGGTGTTCTCTGTATTTCCTGGACTTGAATATTGGCCTGCCTTGCTAGGTTGGGGAAGTTTTCCTGGATAATATCCTGAAGAGTATTTTCCAGCTTGAATTCATTCTCTTCGTCACGTTCAGGTACACCTATCAAACGTAGATTAGGTCTTTTCACATAGTCCCATATTTCTTGTTGACTTTGTTCATTCCTTTTTACCCTTTTTTCTCTAATCTTGCCTTCTCGTTTTATTTCATTGAGTTGATCTTTGACCTCTGATATCCTTTCTTCTGCTTGGTCAATTCAGCTGTTGAGACTTGTGTATGCTTCTCGAAGTTCTCATGTTGTGTTTTTCAGCTCCATCAATTCACTTATATTCCTCTCTAAGTTGTTTATTCTCATTAGCATTTCGTTAAATCTTTTTTCAGGGTTCTTAGTTTCTTTGCATTGGGTTAGAACATGTTCTTTTAGCTCACAGAAGTTTCTTATTACCCACCTTCTGAAGCCTGATTCTGTCATTTCATCACACTCATTCTCCATCCAGCCTTGTTCCCTTGCTGGTGAGGAGTTGTGATCCCTTGTAGGAGGAGAGGCGTTCTGGTTTCAGGTGTTTTCATCCTTTTTGTGCTGGTTTCTTCCCATCTTTGTGGATTTATCTACCTGTCTTCTTTGTAGTTGTTGACTTTCAGATTAGGTCTCTGAGTGGACGTCCAGTTTGCTGATAATGAAGTTATTTCTTTCTGTATCTTAGTTTTCCTTCTAACAGTCTGGCCCCTCTGCTGTAAGACTGCTGAGGTCCACTCCAAGCCTTGCTTTCCCAGTGGCTGCAGAACAGTAAGAGTTACTGCCAGTTTCTTCTTCTGCTATCTTTGTCCCAGAAGGATACCCGCCTGATGTCAGTCTGAGGTCTCCTTTATGAGGTGACTCTTTGGATATACGGGTGTCAGGGCGCTGCTTGAGGAGACAGTCTGTTCTTTATAGGAGCTCAAGTGCTGAGCTGTGAGCTCCGTTGTTCATTCAGAGCTGCTGGGCAGGTATGTTTAAGTCTGCTGCAGCAGAACTCATAAACCCCACCCATTTTTTTTCCCCAGGTGCTCTGTCCTGGGGAGTTAGCGCTTTATTTATGAGTTTCTTTTGTGCTGCTGCCTTTTTTCAGGGCTGCCCTGCCCAGCAAGGAGGCAGCTTAGTCACTGTCTGCCTGCAGAGGCTTTGCTGAGCTGCTGTGGGCTCCACCCAGCTGCTGTATGAACTCCCCTGCAGTCCTGTTTATATGGGTGTAGTTAGAACTGTCTCCGCAATGGCGGCCCACCTCTATAATGGCAGACTCTCTCTGTAATGGTGGGCTGCCTCGGCAATGGCGGGCTGCCTCAGGAATGGTAAACTACCTCCGTAGTGGTGGACTGCCTTGGTAATGGTGGATGCCCCTCCCTCACAGAGCTGGACCATCCCGGGTTCAGCTGTGCTTGCTGTGAAACTCACAATCCAGAGCATTTCCAATTGCTGTTTTTTTGTGGGGGTGGGACCAGCCGAGCCTGATCACCTGGCTCCCTGCCTCAGAGCCTTTTTTTTTCTCAGTTGAATGGTTGACTGTCTCCCAGGTGTTCCAGTTGCCTGTTGAAAAGGTGCCAGGATCTGTGTGATTTCCCATGCAGTCACCCACTGTGCCGCTGTTGGCACTGAAATTCGTGGTGCTTTTTTGCCCAGAAATCTCCTGGCCTGGCTCCCTGTTTCAGTCCCCTTTTTAATCAGATGAATGGGTGACTCTGCCTTCCGGAGCTCCAATCACCAGCTAAAATGGGGCCCGGACCTGTGTATTTTATACGGAGAACCACTGCACCGGGGCATCGGCAAAACAGCTGTGCCAGCCGAAACGACTGCACCGGCTGAAACAGTCGCCCTGGAGACCCTTGGGCTCCTCCACCTGGGAATCTCCTGGTCTGTGGGCAATAAAAATCCGTCTGGAAATGTGGCGTCCACTTGCCCTCTGTGCTTTCACTGGGAGCTGCAATCCTGAGCTGCTTCTAATTGGCCATCTTGGTTCCCTCTCCTTTACTTTCTTAATAAACTTGCTTCCACTTTATTCTATGGACTCACCCTGAATTATTTCTTGCATGAGATCCAAGAACCCTCTCTTGGGGTCTGGATCAGGCTTCTTTTCTGGTAACATTAATGTCACTGTGTTCAAAGTAGGCCAGGCAAACATTCTGAGAAGCAGCTGGACAGCCATAATCCATTTCTCTCTCCTCCCCTTTTGAGATTTCCCGAAGTAGGCTCCATTTCTGGGGTAAGGCATTGTCCTCTGGGTCCATGAGAAGACTTCAGAAGAATAACATATCAAGCTTTCATCCCATCACTGTGGACATTTCCCTAAGGTTTAGCTGAAGGGATGTTTGAACAGTGACTACTGGAGAGAAAATGATCAGTGTGCAAGGGATGCTGTGGTAGATAGCAAAGAACGATTTGTGAATTGGGTTGTCCCCGAACCAGAATAGATAGGTTCAGAGAGACTCCATGCTGCTGCATGGTCAGGGATGACTTATAGACAGAAAGAGGAAAGTTATGTATAGAAAATTGAAATGAGGTTCAGAAACAGCTGGATTTGTTACACCTTGGTGTTTTCCTTATTTGAACACAGTTTGAACAGTTAGCCTGTGAGTGGCTGAAATTAGTGACTGGTATTAGAGTACATTTCAGTCTGTTTACACACCCAGCTGGGTTACTGTTCACTATGTTTGGAGAAAGCTTTAGGCTAAACTTAAAATATGTAAGGAGGCAGCTTTAGGTTAAACTTAATTTAACAATAGGCTTAGAACTGAGAGGAGAAAGGAGAGAGAGCCAGAAGGGTAGACTGAAGGGTTCTGGAGACAAGTTTCTCTGACTTCATGAATTTTGGCTGAGCTCAACTGTACTGAACCTTCCTTGTCTGACAAGTGAGCTGGGGGTTCCCTGACCCAGAGTGGAGATCCAAGATGTCAAGAAATGTACATTTACCTACAGGATTTTATTTACTTATTCCAACAAAGGCAAAGAACAATGATTATAACTAGCAAGGTCAAACAACTTATTTCCCTTCCTTCTGTCCCCAAAATTAATGGTTTTCTGTATTGTAGCTTCCCCCTCCCTCCCAGAGTCAGAATGTACCTGCAATTTCAGAAAGTAAGTAAAAACAGGTACACCTTCTGCCTACGCAGCCTCCTTGATCAGAGGCAACACAGTGGAGTCCTGTCTGCTCTTGGCACCAACATTCACCTTTTTCCTAAGGCTCATGGGTTGCCATCACACTGGTGACTGTGTGTATGTGTGTGTGCATGCATGCATGCACACACACATACCTGTGTACACGAGGGATGTAAGTGGCATAGAAAAAAACCTCTGAAATAAAACTTTCTTCCCACTAGGTGGCCTTAGCACTTGTAGTTCTATGTGAATCTCTCCTTTCAGTTAAGGCATTGGCAGGCCTTAAAAGTATAATTCTGCTAAGGAAGCAATTTATGCTTTTATTTGCCACTTTATCATTATTATAAAAGTACATATTACATGAGTTCTATGGAAGGTAAATTTTAATGGGGTGGGTAATATGAAATTCAAGTATTTCCCTGAAGGAAAATACTTCAGGGGAAAGGAACATATATAAAGATGGACAGATGGCTGATAGCTGGAGTCTATTAGCAGAAATGTTGCCACGCAGGCAGCATGCTCTGAATACAGAGTATTTACCTAGCATTTATTTTTTATTTAACTTGGGATACCAGGCAGCAATCAGGTCCAGGCTCTTATTTTGGCCCTTGCAGCTAGAAGGAGGTTTAGTGCTTGAGATGCCTTTCCCAGAGCTGGATCTTAAGAACATGTTCAAGTCTTGTTGGATGAGCAGACTTGGGGCCAACATCAGCTAGTAAGTCATAGACCAAATCATTGCAAAATAAGACTTAGTTCAATGATATGTGAAGAGCCAAGCATCAGACCATATATTTGGGGGCAGCTTGGTAGAACCTGGCAGGGACATTAGTCTCTTTCAATCTCCTTTGAGTATTCTACAATCTAGAAACAAACAAAGAGAACTAGGGAATTGAAACTCCTGTTTTCTTAGGAGACACAGTGGGATTCACACCCTTACTCCTTGCTTTCCTAAGTGTGTTAGTTAGGATGTTTGGATAATAATTACTATCTCATGTAAAAGCAATTTGGAACTCAGGGCAATTCTGAGGCTAGTAATTGATGCCATCAGGTACTCAAGTTCTGTCTCAGTTGAGGCCAGCAAGTATTCAAGTTCTGTCTTTCTGCTCTGCCATCGTCAGTATGCTGGCTGTTGTCGCCAAAAATACCATCTTATGGTAACAGAATGGCTGCCATAGCTCTAAGCATCACAGTCTGATAATCACAATGCAAGGCAAAAAGAACAAAAGTGAGGAGAGGTAGTTTCTTATACACTAATTTTATGAGGAAGGGAAGCATCTCTCAGAAGCCCCTTGAAGATTTGTTCTTGCATACTGTGGTCTGGATGAGTCACATGCTTATACCCTAGCTGTGACATTTTTAGTCTCTAGAGTGAGAGGTGAACTCTGCCAGCAGGGGAGGAGTGGGGCAATGTAGTCAATAGACAACTAAATGTCTGAAGCATGTGCCAAGAATATTAATATCTCTGTCCTCAGTTATTTACCCATGAATTGGTGTTTCAGAATTATGTTAACAGAATGCCTAATACACAAGACAAATTCAATCAAAGCATGTTCTTTCATTTTCACATCCACAGTTCAAGAATTTCAGGAGGCTGTTGCTTCAATAGTCATATGTTCTTTGGTTATGAAGGCCAGACAAGACAAATGATAAGAGCAAGTGATCTTGACTTAGATAGGGTCAGACCCTTCCCACTAGATCTCATGGCAACATGAAGGTGAAGTAGTGATCGGGAACAGAGAGTGGGGAACAATAAACCATACAAGGGAAAAAAAAGGACCATACCAGGAGAAAAAAAGACAAGTTTTTGAATGCTTTCTATGAATACATGCAAAACACTACAAAAGTGTGTATATTTCCAAGATCCATATCATGATCCCACTTAGAAAGTTGATGGCCCTGTCTCAGCTGCCCTTACATATGAGTGACATTTCAAGTAGTGTCATCACAAAACAGGGAGGCACTGGGGTGATAGTTCATGAAGATGTGAGCAGAGTTAACTCCCTCATACTAATAATGTGGAAGCTTATACATTCATATGTGTCCATCCTAGCTGGAAGACTCAAGGGACCATTGATATGGTACCTTGAGAATCCACGAGTAGCTGGGAGCAGTTGGGATGCTCAAAGGGAGATAGATACTTTTAATATGCAAAAAAGAGAAGAAATAGGAAAATATAGTTTTGGAAATCATAATGAGAGTATTCCTATAGGCATGCATGATCAATTTGTGTTAAAAATCATTAGGTGAGCCGGGTGCGGTGGTTCATGCCTGCAATCCGAGCACTTTGGGAGGCCGAGATGGGCGGGTCATCTGATGTCAGGAGTTCGAGACCAGCCATGGCCAACATGTTAAGACCTGTTTCTACTAAAAATATAAAAATTAGCTGGGCATGGTGGCAGGCACCTGTAATTCCAGCTACTCGGGAGGCTGAGGCAGGATAATTGCTTGAACCTGGGAGGCAGAGGTTGCAGCGACCCAAGACTGGGCCACTGCACACTAGCCTGGGTGACAGAGTGAAGATTCAGTCTCAAGTAAAAAAATCACTAGGTGGATAGTTGAAGGAGAGTGGAACATTTCCATAGTGGCAAAGTGATACCACACAGATACCTGCTCAGAGGCAAGGAGAAAACTTGCACAATGTGAAAGTACAACATGATATCAGACCATCATCACATTGATCCAGGGGTCAGGCTTAGCATCATCGATGTGTGCTAAGATATTATATGTCTTCTGATGTGTTGCCACTTGAGCCCATTGAGCCTTTAGACTGAACAGGAATGGCTAAACAACACTGAAAGACAGCAGCAAAGACAAATCCAAAGCCAGAAGGTGGGACATTCTCCAGGATCATCCAAACTATTTCACAGGTCTCAGTGAATGAACTAGATAAAAAAAGATTGAGTGGAAAAATGAAAAAGTGCAATGCCCTCATTGTCCTAAGTGTGATATTGGTTTGAAAAAACCAACTAAGACATTTTGGGGTCAATTAGGAAAATCTAAATATTGTCTGGATATTAGTTGAAATAATAAAGTAGAGATCACTGACTGAAAAAAGTAGGCAATAAAATAGTATATGACCTCATTTCAGTTAAACACACATAATGTGTGCATAGATACATAGAAAACAATCCAGAATGACAAGCAGTAATCTATTAACCGTGGTGTTCTCTTTGTGGTAGAAATGTGATGTTTTTATTTTTAAAGCTATACTTGCTTGTACTTCATTATTTTCGACACTACATGTGTTCTGTTCCTGTAATAACAGTTTATTTTAAAAGGTAAAAATTACATACAAAGAGGGGAGAAAATAGAAAAACCCAAATTGTTTAATTCTTAATATTGCTGAAATCTGGCTTGGTCTAGAAAAATAGCTGTGAGGAACAGCCATATCCTTTATTCTCACTGCCCCTTTTCACCTCAGGAACAATTGTGGAAGCTGCTAGCAATGGTAGTCTGTTTTCTGTGACTATCAATCTGGCTACTTTCACCCAGCAGTGGCATTTTCTCAGTAAGTTTCTTGGAAAGTATTTTGAAGCCTAAGAACTTCTATCCAGTACAAAGGATGTGCAGTGTTTTTGCTTTTTAATAGTTGGGATGAACAGCCTCTCCCACTCCTGCTCAAGAAAATCTAAGCCGCAGAATCACAAAGCAATTCCAGGGCAGACAGCCAGGTCATGGACAGGTATATGGGCCTCCTGATGCAGGACCCTGGGTTTCTTTCTTCTGATTAGTTAATTAACTCACATATATTGATTTATCATCTATTATATGCGGGTACTGAAGGAATACAGAAAAACAATGTGAATCCTGCCCACGATGCTTGACCTTCTCTTAGAGGAGTGCTTTGTTGGGAATGCCTCCCTTGGGTTCAAAAGACCTTTGTTTTTTAAACAATAAACTAAAAATCTAAATGTGCTTCCATATGAATTTTTTTATGTCATATGAGAGATTCTTAGTTCAACATCAACGTTCAATTACGGGTACAAAAATGCGCTTCCCTCCTTTTTCCTAGGAAAGTCAATTCTCCAATGGTTACGTGTAGGGAAATAAAAGAGAAAGAGCTCTATGCAAAATCAGCACTTCTGTCTGAACCACAGTGCATTCTAGGGAAAATGTTCTTTACTGCCTTATTGGATAGCAAACAGCACTTTTAAGAGATTTAGAGACTCACTGTTTCGTTGACTGATCATTTTGCAAGTATTTTTTAAATAAGTATTGCAGACAGAAGCCACAAGTCAGGC
The DNA here is from genome assembly GCF_030222135.1 of Aotus nancymaae. NCBI lineage: Eukaryota > Metazoa > Chordata > Mammalia > Primates > Aotidae > Aotus > Aotus nancymaae. The sequence continues at coordinate 51,687,646 of NW_026988421.1, read as the reverse complement.
ATGGCTGGAATGAGAAAGACCAGGCTCAGCATTTAACTTTTAATCTTTTTTATTTTTCATAGTGGGAGAACTATCCCTAGAAGGACAGAGCTGGACGTGGAAACAGATTGTCCCAATAAATGGCATCAATTATTTCAGCAGTACAGACAGGGCCTGGATCATAGCTCTTGTTTTTTTTTGTTTTTTTTTTCCTGGAACACTGTATTTTAGATCTTTGTAAAAGTGCATTCTGTTATAACCTAAAGTTTAAGATAAATATCCACCAGCCCATATTGTTAAGAGTAAATGATTGAATAAGTTAAATGGGGAAGAAGAGACAAATCTCCTATGTGGGAGAATTCAAGAAAATTTATGTAGGCAAATGTGTGTAGGTAAAACTGCCTTAGGTAAGGTGGCGCATAACCCCCACTCCTTAAATGTGGACTGTGCATACTGACTTCCTTCTGAAGAGTACAGTGTCGAAAGGGAGAGGGGAAAAAAGGAGTAACTTTATAGTGGAGAAATCTGACAAATATTACTTTAGCCAGTTGACCAAGGTCAATATCAACAGTCATATCAATAGTATGTGCCTTTCAAGTGATGTGATAAAACTATCATTTATCTATGTGATCTTCCTCCCCTAACACCTGTAACTCTAGTCTAATCATGAGAAAAACATCACAATATATCTGATCAGGACTCCTCAGAACTGTCAAGATCATTAACAATAAGGAAAGACTTAAAAACTTTCATGGCCAAGAGGAGCCTAAGGAGATAGGACAACTAAAGGTAACGTGAGATTCTGGATAAGATCCTGGAGGAGAAAAAGGACATCAGGATGTGTTGAGTGTATTGCACTACTGACTTTTTTTTTTTTTTTTTTGAGGCAGGGTCTCACTTTGGGAGTTCAGTGGCACAATTTTGGCTCACTGCAGACTCAACCTCTTGGACTCAAGTGATCCTCCCACCTCAGCCTCCCGAGTAGCTGGGACTCCAGGAATGCGCCACCATGCCTGGCTAATTTTTTGTAGAGACAGGGTTTTACCATGTTGTCCAGGCTGGTCTCGAACTTTTGAGCTCAAGGGATCCACCTGCCTTGGCCTCTCAAAGTGCTGGGATTACTGGTGTGAGCCACCACACCAGCCTTACTGTACTTTTGGCTTTAATAATTTATCAATATTGGCTCATTAATTGTAACAGATGGGCAGTAATGTAAGATGTGAAATGAAACTGTGTGGAGTGGGCACAAAGGTACTCTTTGTATTATCTTTCATTTTTGGGGTAAATCTAGAAGTAAAATCTATTCTAAAAGTGTATGTTTTTGTTTTCTATTTAAAAATTTTTATTTATTTATTATTTATTTATTTATAGATAGAGTCTCACCCTGTTGCACAGGCTGGAGTGCAGTGGTGCAATCTTGCCTCACTGCAACCTCTGCTTCACAGGTTCAAGTGATTCTCCTCCCTCAGCCTCCCAAATAGTTGGGATTACAGATGCACACCACCACACCTGGCTAATTTTTGTTTTCTCAGTAGAGACGGAGTTTCACTATGTTGGCCAGGCTTATCTCAAACTCCTGGCCTGAAATGATCCGCTTGCCTCGGCCTCCCAAAGTGTTGGAATTACAGGTGTGAACCACCGCGCCCAGCCTTAAAAATAAGGTGTATGTTTTTAAAAGTGCATTCTCTACCAAGGAGGGCTGGGGAGCTTGTGTCTTAAATCTCACAGCTGAGCCCTGGGGATGGCTATCCTGGGATATACATGAAATATTTAGGTGGCCATGGAATACTGCAGCAGTCCCCAGCCTTTCTGGTACCAGGGGCCAGTTTTGGTGGAAGACAATTTTTCCTCAGACCAGCGGGAGGAGGGATGGTTTCTGGATGATTCAAGCACATTACATTTATTGTGCACTTTATTTCTATCATTTTTAATTGTAATATAGAATGAAATAATTATACAACTCACTATAATGTAGAATCAGTGGGAGTCCTGAGCTTGTTTTCCTACAACTAGATGGTCCCTTCTTGGGGAGATGGGAGACAATGACAGATGATTGGGCCTTAGATTCTCATGAGGAGTGTGCAACCTAGCTACCTGGCATATGCAGTTCACAACAGGGTTCATACTCCTGTGAGTATCTAATGTCACTGATCTGATAGGAGGTGGAGCTCAAGCAGTAATGAGAGTGATGGGGACCAACTATAAATATGGATGAGGCTTTGCTCACTTTCCCGCCACTCATCTCCTGCTGTGCAGCCTGATTCCTAACAGGCCACTGACTGGTACCTTTAAAATAGTGTATATGGCAACACAGCCACTTTTAAAAATTTTTGTGGGCATATCGTAAGTGTACATAATCATGGGGTACATGGGATGTTATGATACAGGCACACAGTATAAAATATGCACATCATGGAGAATGAAGCACTTATCCTTTGCGTTCCAAACGATCAAATTATAGTCTTTAAATTATTTAAAAATATATAACTAAGTTATTGTTGACTGGTCACCCTATTGTGCTACCAAATAATAGGTCTTATTCATCTTTTCTTTTGTGCCCATTCACAATCCCCATCTTCTCCCCAGAGCCCCACTACCCTTCCCAGCCTTTGGTAGCCATCCTTCTATGCTCTATGTCCATGAACACAGTCACTTTTTAATTGCTGTGTGTTTTTTTTTAAGAAGATTAGCTTCGTGGGATGGTATATATATAATCTAAATAGTGTATGTGAAATCAATGTGCCTTTTATTTAGCTTATTTTTAAATCATATTTTTTTCTGATTACAAAGACTATATTTCCCTTAAAAAATTTAAAAGTATCAAAAAATTCAAGGAAGAAAAATTTAAAACCATCTACTATGGTCCGAATGTTTATGTTTTTCACCAAATGCATAGGTTGAAATCCTAACCCCCAAGGTGATGGTATTAGGAGGTGGGGCATTTGAGAGGCGCTCCGTATATTTATAAACAAAGAGAAAGTTGAATCATGGTACATGAGTTCAGGAGGAGAAATATAAGAAAAAAACTGTCCTTGCCCTCTATAAGTCAAATTAAGATACTGTAAGAATGTTTAGTGAGGATGGACATTTCAAATACTGATGTTCTAAAGGAAATGGTGTTTGTGTTGTATTATTACTGAAGGTCAAACCTGGCGTAGGCTAGATAGAGGCAAAAACAGAATAAGAACCAAGGGCTCCTGATAAAGAGGACTGGACTCTTTCCCCAACACCCTGTTGACGTGTGAGACATGAGAAACTGAAAGTTTTTGTGTAAGATCCAAATATGCTTTAATTTACTGCTGGATCTCCTTGCTCTATTTATGTAAATAATAATAAGAGATAAGCCTTGGCATCAAAAATGTAAATAAGTTACCTATACATCATTTTGTAAAGACAAAACTATAATCTATATGAACAAACATAAACATTCCTATATTACAATTTTACTTTTAAATTGTATTTAGTAAAATTTAAAATTTACTTTTAAATTTTACTAAATACAATTTAAAAGTTAGTAAAATTTACTTTTAAATTTTACTAAATACAATTTAAAAGTTAAAAACTTTTAATTTTGAGATAATTGTAGATTCACATGTACTTGCAAGACATCCTACAGAAAGTCCACATGTTGCTTCCCAGCTTCTCCCACTGGTAATATCTTGCATAACTATAGCATAATATCACAATCAGGAAATTAACATTGATACAATCCTTAGGCCTTGTTCAGATTTCAGTAGTTTTACATGCACTCATGTATATGTGTGTGTGTGTGTGTGTGTGTGCGCGCGTGTGTGTGTGTGTCTGTATTTTGTTCTATGCCATTTTACCACATGTTTGAAATGGTAGGACTACCACAGTCAAGATAAAGAACAGTTCTATCCCAAGGAACCCTGGTACTACTTTCTATTGCCACAGCCACTTCCCTCTCTGCCACTCCTTAACTCATGATAACCGTAAATAAAGCTTCTGTGAACATCTATGTATAGGTTTTAGTATGAACATAAGTTTTCATTACTCTGGGATAAATGCTCAAGACTGTAAAATTGCTAGGTCACATGGTAATTGCATAATTAGTTTTGTAAGAAACTGCTATACTCTTTTTTTAAGAGTGGCTGTACCATTTTATATTCCCATCAGCAACATATGAGTGATCTAGTTTCTCTACATTCTCATCAGCATTTGGAGTTATCACTATTTTTTTGTTTTATCCCCTTTGATAGGTATGCAGTGATATTGCATTTTAATTTGCATTTCCCTAGTGGCCAGTGATGTTAAACATCTTTTCATGTGTTTATTTACTGCCTCTATTTCATCTTCAGTGAAATAGCTATTCACGTCTTTTGCTCCTTTTCTAATTGTTTATTTCTAGTTGTTTACTTTTGTCACTGTTGAGTTTTGAAAGAAACAATTTCTTTGCTGGATGTGTGGTTTGCAAATACTTTCTTCTGGCCTGTAGCTTGTCTTTTCATCCTCTTTACAGGATATTTCACAGAAAAAGTTTTGCTTTTTGTTTTATGTTACCTTTGATGAAGTCCAGTTTACCTAGTTTTTTCTTTTATGGATCATGCTTTTGGTGGCTCACTTTATTTTTATCCCTATCTATTTTCTTGAGGTATGCATATTTGCAGCCAAAAGGAAGACATTGTGTTAAACACTGTTGTGGGTTCCCTGTGTTTTTTGCACTTTCAGCAATTTCCTCATTTGGGTATACTGGATTGTTTGCTTTACAGGCAGCTGTGCAGCTCAGGTGATGTCTGGAGGTCTGGTAATTACCAGCTGCATTTATTAAGATATTTTCCTGCTGCTTTCACAATTTATGTACTTTCTTACGCTTTGTAATGGTTCTGATTTTGGGCCTTGTGCCAGTTGGTATATCCTGCAAACTGTAAGCCTAGGCTACCAGATGTACAAAAGCTGCTTTATTTTATTGCAGGGAGTCCATGTAGCATAGGGGAAAATGCATTCGTGGAATCACAAGGCAGTCATGCCCAAACCCTGACTCTTCCAAACCGTAGGGACCCTTTATGCTTCTGTTGTCTCATCAGTAAAATGGAGATAACAATCTTATTTCATAAAGTTGTCTTGAGAATAAAATAAAGTGATGTATGTAAAGCACTTTACAGAGAATCTGGTTTACAGATGTGCTGAATTAATGTTACCTATTATGATAATAACCTTTCTTTTCTGTATGGATTCGCTTTGAGATTATTTCCACCTGAAGTCATGATATTTTCAGTTTCATAACTGCTCCCTACCTCCTTATAAAGGTCTTTAAGGAAAACATTGATGTCTAAAGATAAGCACTAATTGTCTTTTGTCCCTAAAGACTGAGGAGGATGTGTGTGTGAAGACAGTGTACAAGTAAGGAAGTGGTAAGCACTGAGGGCTTAGGAGTGGGGCACCAACCCTATTGTTGACAGACTCACTAACTTGGAACAATTTAGGCATAGTCTTAACCAATGGTATCAGAGAGTTCAATGAATTTCTGCATCAGTTACCTGCAGGATTTACTTTTCCCTATAATGACTGTTTATAAACTGATCATGGCTAGGACCTGTTTTTTCCTTCCAAATTAAAATACAAAATTCATTAATAAGAATCATTATGAAAGCAACATATATGATCATTGAGAAAACACTATAATACAAGGCATGAGCTCAGAATCATAGAAGCATGGAAGAGACATTTATTGTTATGATGAGAGATTTGACAATGGAAATTGGCAGAAACCTTCATCATCTCTGCTGTTTCCCCTGTCTCTGATCTCATCTACAGCCCTGGCACATCCTCATGAGATAGATAAGATGTGAATATCATTCTTATTTTACCATAAAGGAATAAGAATAGTAAAAAATTAACATGTTCAAGGTTACATCACAAATTTTAGGAATACATCTCTGCCTCTTGATTCCCATTTAGTATTCTGATACACACGAAACTACTCTTTATCTCACTTCAGTTGCTATCTCGAATTATATTGGTAAGCCCATACTCCACGTTCTGCTTTCACTGGGGGGAATGGAGATTGACAGGCTATCTATCATCCATCTTTGCTTTAGAATGAAATGTGACTTTTATGTAACTATAGTAATATATGTATGCCATAAAAATGCCTTGCAGTCTCAAAATGGTAGAAATAAATTGGGAAATGAAGACTAATGTGCTACTGAAGGGTTATAATTTTCAGCTCTCAGCATGAGTCAGACTCCACGTGCCAATGCTCCCTTGAAATGAGGTTGACAGTTCTCCAGCATTAAGTAGAAACACCATAGAATTCATCTCATACATTATCCAGGTCTTACGCCCTCCCCCACAAATGGCACATGGAACTTCAAACTCCTTGCTGGAGGAGTGAACCTAAAAGCCTGGTATTGTTTTCCTGTTAATTATATATACACCTTATTTGTTGTTACTAAATTCTCCCTTTTAATTTTATATCAAATGACCTTGTAATATACTTTTAGTTACATTCTGGTATAGAATGCTCAGAGATTTGTGTACTGGAAGTGTCAAATCTTTATCCTCAATATCCAAAGTTTTAGCAAAAGCTTTACACACACACACACACACACACACACAGAGCAAAAAGAAATATGCATGTGAAACTAACACAAGAACAGAAAATCAAATGCCACATGTTCTCACTCATAAGTGGAAGTTGAATAATAAGAACACATGGACACAGGGAGGGGAACATCACACACCGGGGTCTGTCAGGGGCTGCGGCAGGGGAGGGAGAGCATTAGGACAAATACCTAATGCATGTGGGGCTTAAAACCTATGATGTGTTGATAGGTGGAGCAAACCACTATGATACATGTATACCTATAAAACAAACCTGCGCGTTCTGCACGTGTATCCCAGAACTTAAAGTAAAATTAAAAAAAGAAATATGTATGTGAATAAAAACCTGCTTTTCAAGTACTTCATCTGTATTTTACTTATAGATGAAAGATTGGGACTGAATGATTGTATATAGTAGTCCTTCTAAAAGAAGTCACATTTTCCATCACATTTTAGATTGTGGACTCCAGAATTACAAAATTTAGTTTAGCTTTCTTTTCAGAGTAGTGGATGAAAAGACTATAGGACTGAAGGCCTAATTTCAAATTCTAATATCAACACTTATTAGCTGTGTTTTCTTGAATGAGTTATATACTCTCCTTGTCACTCAATTTTCTCATTTGCAGAATGAGGACAGGAACACCTACCTGATAGGATTAGAAGATTAAATGAGGTAACAAAAAGTGTTTATTATTGTGCTTAAACAACTCATTCCAGTTTGGGGAGCTTGAGCTTTCAGAAAATCCTTCCTTATGGCAAATCTAAGTATACTTCCCAAATTTTAAACTGTGCTCCTTGATTGGCCTTCAGGACATATATGGAAAGTCTAATCTTTCTTTTAAATTAAGGCTCTAAACCTATAAGAATTTTGCTCTGATGTCGCTATATGTTTCTTTTTTATAAGCTATTAATGTAAGATTCCTCACCACTCTGTTTCCTGTCACAGGCTCCTTTCTGTGTTCACTCTACACTCTCTTCCTCAACCGTCTCATCTATTCCCATGGCTTCACTAACTCTCCATTCTCTTCCCTTCTAAGCCTGTATTTTGGTCAGTGTTTGGGGGCTGAATCAATGATAGCAGTCATGCATGCATGTCTGTCAGGTCTGCTATAACAAAATACCATAGATTAGGTGGCCTATAAACAAAATAAATTTAGTTTAACAGTTCTGGAGGCTGAGAAGTCCAACATCAAGGAAGTGGCAGATTTGGTGTCTGGTGAGGACCCATTTGCTGATTCATAAATGGCATCTTGCTGGTCCTCATAGCAAAAGGGCAAACCAGCTCCCTCAGGCAGCCTCTTTTATTAGAGCACTAATCCCATTTAAGAGAGTTTCACCCTTATGGCCTAATCACCATCCAAAGGCTCCACTTCCTAATGCCATTACCTTGGAGGTCAGGATTTCAACATATGAATTTTGGGGTAACAGAAACCTTCAGACCATAGCAACCGAGGTACCTGAAATACGAGGTTTATCTTTGTCCCTCCTCTTTCCCTCACCCCTATCCCCGTGCAATCTTTTACTCGGTTTTGTGGTTTCTATGTCCTCTATATCTCTTGAATCTACCAGCTACTCTCCTTACTTGGGGCTACCACTCTAGTACAAGCTGCCATTGTCTCTAGTCTAGGCTAACACAATAGTCCCTGCATAGTCATTCCCTATTCCTTGATATCACATTCTGGTCAGTTTCTCCATCCTGAAGCCAGAGAGCAATACTTTAAAGCTACAAATTTGAATCTGTTACTCCCTGGTGGAAAATAAATTAATGGCATCCTGTTGTACTAGAATAAAATATAAACCCTGTCCCATAGCTATACAGCTCTCTGTTGACTTCTCAGCCTTGTATTTTATCTCTAACCCCATTTTTTTCCTGATCTCAATTATGGTAGACTTCTTTCAGTTCCTTGAACAGGGCATTCTCTCCCTTGCCTTTGGGCCTTCAGACATGTGTCCCCTCCTTCCAATTCCCTCTTCATTCATTTGGCCAGTGTCACTGTTCCTCAGGCCCCAGCTGTATGACACTGATGTGGTTTGAATCTGTGTCCCCACCCAAATCTTCATGTTGAATTAGAATCCCCAGTGTTGGAAGTGGGGACTAGTGGGAGCTGATTAGATTATGGGTTGATTTCTCATGAGTTGTTTAGTACCATCCCCTCGCTACTGTTGTGATAGTGAGTGAGTTCTTGTGAGATCTGGTCATTTAACTGTGTGGCACCTCCCCACTCACTCTCTTGCTCCTGGTTTTGCCATGTGATGTGCCAGTTCCCTTTTCACCTTCTGCCATGATTGTAAGATTCCTGAGATCTCCCTAGAAGCCAAGCAGATGCAGGCATCATGCTTTCTGTACAACCTGCCGAACTGTGAGCCAATGAAACCTCTTTTCTTTATAAATCCCCCAGTCTCGAGTATTTCTTGATAGCAATGTAAGAATGGCCTAATACAGCCACATTTTCAGGAAAGTGTTTTCTGACTATCTCTCAATATGGTTGGGTCTCCTTGTTATGAATTTCAGAGAAACCTGTATTTTTTACTCCTTAATACTCTCCATTTTTGTGACTATGCCTTTGTTTTATTTCCCCCTTTGTACTATATACTCTATTAGAATAGTAAACATTTCTGTTTTTTATTAAAAATTACAAACGATATACAAAAATGGCCAAATAGTATAAAGAATCCTCATGTAACCCTGCCATATTTTCAAAAATTATCAACTCATGACCAACATTGCTTTGGCTGTCACCTCACCACTCCCTATATTTCCCCAGATCATTTTGAAGCAAATTTCAGACATCATATCATCTTATTTAAAAATTCAGTATGCACTTCTAAAGATAACTACTGGTTTTAAAAACAGTATTACAGTAAGTTAGCAAGTGGCTATTTCTGTCCCATTCACTACATTCTTACTAGGAATTTATTCTGATTTATCCTAATACTGATCAAAACATAGGAGGTACTCAATAAATGTTTCTTAAATGAATGAATGAAGTGCACTATGGACATACTTCCATTTGGGAGGATTACTGCTAACCTGTGGCACTGAGGATGACACACAGTACTTCAGATATATAATGAAGAAAGAATTGGAAATGTCATTTTCTTTTTTCTAGAGATTCTAATTTCTACTATTAGAGCTTAGGAATTTACTAATTTGTGGCTACATTTCTGAACTGTCTTATATTGCCTAAAAGATCATCAAAAGCTATTAATTCTATTTCATATATCACTATTTTACTTATACATTTAATTCTTTGGACCAAAGTCTGGAGCTTTCTAAGAATTGGGTTTAAATTTCCTGTGACAAGAATTCTCTGAATTGTGATTCACCCATCCAAAGCACTTGCCTTTGGGTTCCTAGTCATGTGAAAATGTGATTGCCCAGGATTCTATTGATTTTTAGTTAGGTCATTTTCTTAGTCAGTTTGAGTTATATAACAAAAATGTCATAGAGTAGGTGACTTAAACAACAAAAATTTGTTTGTCCCAGACCTGGAGGCTGAACATCTGACATCAGGATGCAGCATGATCAGGTTCCAGTGAGGGCCTCTTTGTCAGATGGTATCTCCCAGCATGTGCACTCAGAGAGAGAGAGAGAGGGCACCTGTGTCTCCTCTTCTTTTTATAAGGGAATTAATACCATCTTAAGGGCCCCACCTCATGACCCAATCTATCCAAGTATGACTTAAAGTTTGGGGAAAGATGTCTGGTACATCCAGATCTCTCTTTCTTCAAATGTGAAGGGGATAGTATCCACTTTGGGGCCAGGTAGAATATGGTTCTGATCCTCATGGGTTTTAACTAGTTGTGTTATGTGGACCAAGTTGGTTGGCTTTTTAAAGATCAGTTTCCTTACTGGTAAAATGAAAGAATAATGGAGTTTGTATAACAGGATCACTATGAGCACTGGACACAGTACCTGGCACATAGTAGATGCTCAGTATTAAGTAGTTGTTATTTTGCTCCACATTCAGGTTGCGGGGATGGAGCCCTAGTCATTGCTAATGTGTGTAGAGGCTAGCATCATCCAGCTGCTACAAGGAGAAACCACATGCCACTGGACAGCTAATCTTCCCCCAGAGATGTCCCACTTGTGCTGTCACTGCTGTTAGTTGCCTCCCAGCTAAGTCTCTGCAGCCTGGTGCCGAGGACTCGGGGGAAGGAGGTGGAGGAAGCCATCTTTTCTTTGGGAGCCAGGACTGGGATCCCTCACTTCCTTTATTCTCTTCTGAGCATAGGCTATGTCTTCCTCTTCCTTTTTGCTTAGGCTGATTGCATACAATACTACTTTCCAGAGAGTCTCAGATGCTCAACCCAGATCATTTTTTTAATCTTTGCTCCAAATCCCTGCTGTTTTTTCAAAGATCAAGTGAACATACAGTCCTCTTCCTTTTTACCTTTGTGAAGCATGAAGGTGAAGTTAATCGGAGGAAGAGGAACTGGTTTGATTTCTTCATCACCTCCCAGGCAGCCAACATTCATTAGTGCTGTTGGTAGATTGCATTAAGCCTTTTATTTCTCCTTGGACATTTCAACTACATTGTTTTTCTAGAATGCAATTTCTTCTTTTATTTTATGAGAATGAGGATTATGCTTTCTTTTTCTCTGTTTCCTCAAAGATTGCCATTGCCAGTTCTCACTGTGTCCCCTGTACTTGTTGTTTTTTTTTTTGTCCAGCTTGAAACTCATTTAGAGCAGCGAGGTCCTCATTTAAAATCTCCTTGCCTTTCTGTGGCTTCAATTCCCTCTTAACAATATTAGTTTCACCTTTACCAGTGTGACAACAATACTTTTAGACAGAGCAGATGGAAATAAAATAGAAGTTGAATGAACACATTTGTTCTTGTGGTTTGTTAGTATCAAATCTTTTTCTTTGAGGCAGATGCAATATAGCTTTTATCAAAACAAGCAAAAACCTTAAAAAAAATAAAGCCACTATTACCACCAACATTGTTTCACCCCACACCCCCAATACCTTAATTTAAAGTCGTATTAACTTGAATATTCACTTCATTTTGAGTCTTAGCTTTTCTGATTTGTTAGTTACAGCTCTTAATAAACCACCTACAAATTACATACTTTTTAGTCTCCCCATTTTGCTGAAGAATATTAGATGGCCTTATTTTTAAATATTTTCAAGGCTTGCCAGTGACCCAATTATTTTGAATTATGATTGGTTAATTGAAATTGCAGAATGATTAGGACTTAATTATTTCAAATGTGGGCTTTGGAATTGAAAAGACTTTATTTCCTAGTATTTAAACACTTGGATGACGTTCAGCAAGCAGATCTTTGAACTTCAGTTTCTCCTCTATAAATGGGCTGTTAGCATTAATAAAATATTATGTATGGAAAGCCCTGCTTAATAAAATTAATAAAATATTGTGTATGGAATAAAAATAATACATATACACACACACACACACATATATATATAATACATACACACACAAATCTATACATATATATATATGCACATACATATCAGGATGTCAAGCTCACAAAATGTATTTTGCAATCTTTTTCTAACTAGATTCATTTTTCAACATTTATAATTTATGATGACTGATATAAATACTGTACAATTTATTGAGAGACTTTCAATCAATGTGTATTCTTTCTCATAACCAATTAATACATCAAAGATCCAGATAATTAAGGAAATAGTCACCCTGTTGTGCTATCAAGTATTAGATCTTATTCATTCTTTCTATTTTTTTGTACCCATTAACCATTTCCACTTATCCTCTAACCCCTCCACTCCACCCCCATCCCTCTGCCCAACTATCCTTCTCAGCTTCTGGTAACCATAATTCTTCTCTCTCTTTCCATGACTCTTAACTACTGAGTTATTAACCATTATTCCACATTGATTGCTTTGTAAGCAGCTCCCAGATGAGAAAAGCATAGACTGCATAGATCTTCCAGCCCTGAAAATTTATTTGACACCCATTTTTCAGAAAGCAAGGAAATCTTCCACATATATTGGCCTGTGGGTTCTTTGGCAATTGAACAGTTGATAAATTCATATTCTTCCTTGCAGTGAATGAAAAGTAAAACATAAAAATTACAATCATATTTTAACCATGAGGGAGAGAAATAAAAGTTAATTGATTAATCATTTGCCAAAGTGGATTCAGTGGGATAAATGGGTATAAATTATGTAGAGTGTAAAATCTGTGAAATTTGATAATTATTTTTATTCTCTGGCTTTATCATGGGCATAAGTAAAAATTTCTAGGATCAATAACTGATCAGTTATTGAATGGCTTTTAATTTAGAAACAATACCATAATTATCAAAGTTTTTTTTACTTGCTCTTTTCTTAGAGTTCATGCTTATGTATCAAGCTTGCAGGTGACACATCAGGTATTTTTTCAATTATACATTTGTTTTATTTTGATGGCAAATTTATTTAGGTAGCTTCTCTAGAAGGTAACTTTCTTATATTTTCCTCTGTGCTGTCTGTATCACAAGATTCAAAACACATGTTTGATAAGTAAAAATTTCATTCATCATTCAGATGGTCTGTTCTTTTTGGTGCTGCATAAATTCAGCTTAATAATTAAATAGACTGATGATTCTGTCATTCAGAATGGCATGCCCTTATGTAAGTATGAAGGCTAATGATGAGCTTGTAAAACTGACTTCCCTTTATGCATTAATATTTTTAGCTGTGATCATTTTCTAATCTTGTAATTATAAAACACAGGGTTGGGGACTTTTGAGTGTAATTTACTGGAGATACAATACTTTTTTTCCTATGATAAAAGGAGTAAATGCATGTATCAAGCTACATTCACATAATGGAATATCATACAGCAGAGTAAATGATTGGACCACATAGTACATGGTTGAATTTCAGAAACATACATCTCAGAAGGTTCTTATACGATACCGTTTTATAAAGCTCAAAAATAAAACTAAATTATATGTTGTTTATAGGCAGAAGCATGTGTCTGATAATAACTTTAAAAAATAGCTTCATAAATAATTTTTTAAAACATCAGGCAGTGGCTGCTTCAGTGATAAAGGCAGGACAAGAGGATGGGGAAAAGCACAGAAATAAATATAAGCTGTTGTCAACATTCTAGTTTTAGGCTTGGAAGTGCAGTCATAGTGTTTGATGTAATTTGTTTTATATTTTAAATTTATATTATGTATATAACCTTTGTCAAATACTGTTCTGGAAAATATAATGGAGAGGGAAAAAACCCTTGTATAAAAACAAATTCTAAACATCATCTAGTTTGTCATAAAGGAAAATTCATAAATGAGAACACAAACCTTATAGTATTTCTCCAGATATTATTTCTTTTAGAGAAGACAAAGAGAAAAAGACTAACAGAGGCCATTAAAAAGGCCTATGGATTCAGAAAACTCAAGGTTTTGGCTAAATTTAATAGTTAGCAGCCAATCTCCAGATAACCTTGCTCCTGAGACTAAGAGCCCTAGAACACAAATCGCAAGTCCCAGGAATTGCTTGGAGGATCCTGATGGGTCTTCATTTCAATGATTTATTCACATTTATTTGATTCGTTGCATCTACATTTAGCACAGAATTGACGGAAGTCCTACTTCATGAAATCCAGTTGATCAAGTGTGCTTCCTTCTACTTCTCCACCTATCTGAATCCTAACATCCCACAAAGTCCACTCGAGTCTCTGTTACTTAGAATGACAATTCCTTCTGAAATTGTAATAAACACGTCAGCCTCTTTGATTAATCAGAGTGTATGTTGACATCAATGCTCAAGCATGTGAGAAAGTCCTGTTCATATGCAATATATCTTCATTCTTGCTTGCTTCATCTATGAGTTAATAAACTTCAATAGCAAAAGAGTTGTTCCTTCTATTCCTTGTACACTATGGTTAACAATGCCCCCTAGAAGTGTTTTAGCACCTTGTGGACACTTGATAACAGTGAGTAACCAACACTTTTCTTTCTGGGGAGTAGCTGTCTTTGGAGAAGTAACGTGGAAGTTTCAATGTCATGCTTTAAATGCAATTCTAATCCATATGCCTCCAGAAGCTGTTGGTGGCTTAGGATAGAATCCATGTGCTTTGTCAGTGATTACCTTCACTTCTCCTTTTCCTTTGCCTCCCACAATTAATCTATTAGCAAGTCTGGTTAGCTCTGCCCTTAAAATTTATCCTAGTTCTTTCTCTCTCTACTGTTATTCACCCAGACCAAGCCATTTTTTTAGGTTTATGTGCCAGGCTTTTAAACTGCATTTCATGCTTTACTTTTGCCTCTGAAAAATGGGAAAGAGTTAAACATTGATAAAGATACCATTCCTTTGATAATTCAAAGAAGTACCTAAAAATAGATAAATATTTTGAAATTTGATCTGAACATTGCACTTAGTTTTTATAGCGTGTGTTTTGTTGTAAGGGCAAGTAGCATTTGTTTAAAAGATGATGCGTGGTGCCATTCCAGCTTAGCTAATTCCAAATGGTTTTCCACCAGATTTCTCGATACTAATAATGCTACCCTTCACTATGGACAGAGCTGGCCTGGTTATGCTGCCCCAGAAGTAGCCTGTCCTTGATTTCTGGTCTCTCCTCTCTCCCTCTCTGCTCTTCTGCCAAGTAGCTGTGCTCTCAGGCTGACTGTCCCTCTGCCCATTCCTGATCCAGTCTCAGCACTCCAGGTGAGTAGCTGGGCAAAGGGTCAATGGCAGGAGGCTAGCTGCAGACAAGAGTGGTACAAAAACCACCCTGGGCCAACTAAATCCTAATTTCTTGGGGTGGGGCAAGAACTCCAGGTGATTCTGGAACTCATGTTTGAAGACCACTGATGAGTTTAACATGAATATGCTGAATGGCCCAGGCTGACCAAGCCCTATGATTTGAGACAAGATTAGGGAAGCTTCACTGCAGATTCGATAGGCTGATTGGGGCTGGCCTACCAAGTTGGTTTGTGTTTGTGTGTTTTTATAGCCCCTTCAATTCTGCGCCCATGGCAAGTACTTCAGCTGCCTCACCCTAGGCATGGCCCTACTTAGAAACTTTGTACTTCCCAGATAAGGCAGGATTGAACACTGGTTAAGAGCATGGGTTGGGTGTGGTAGCTGATGCCTGTAATCCTAGCACTTGAGGAGGCCAGGAGCTTGAGACCAGACTGGGCAACATAGCAAGACTCTGTCTCTAGTTTCTAAAAAAAAAAAATAGTGGGGGGTGGTGGCATGCACCTGTGGTCCCAGCTACTCAGGAGGCTGAGGTGGGAGGATTGCTTGAATCCAGGAGGTCAAGGCCACAGTGAACTAGGATCATGTCACTGTACTCCAGCCCAGGTAACAGAAGGAGACCCCATCTCACAAATAAACAAGAGCACGGGTCCATTGGTGCTGAAGCTTCTTAGTTGTGTAATCTGAGGGAAGATATTTAAATTCTGCATTCTAGTTTCTCCCTCACAAAAATAGCAATGGTAATCACGCCAACTTTATAGAATTTGCGATGAAGAATAAATGGAATAATCCACACGAAAGGTTTAGAAGTACCTATTGCAGAACCATTATGCTGCTTGTTCTATGGATCATTTTTTTTTCTCTGTGAGAAAGTTTGGCCTGACTCTCAAATCACAAATTCATATTCTAGAACACAACCCATTCGGAACTTGGGGATGTCTAACCTAAATGGATTTGGCTTTGCCATTGTTTGGAGGAGGTAATTGGCCTTCAGAGGCCAGTTATTCCAATGGTAATTAAAAGAATAAAGCCCCAGGAAGCAAACTAACCTCAATTGCCTGTGGTTGCTTTTGCATTAGCCAGCATCTTTGTTTAGAGAACTGCACATTTGGTTGATAATATCAACTTAATAAATAGCATTCCCAAAGTCTCCTTGAGGAATATGTCTTATTAAAATGAGATTGTTTAAAACAAGGCCTTTGTTCAAATACAGTAAAACCTAAAACTTTGAAAAATTACACTAAAGGAAAGCAAAATCAAAGGAAATTTATTTGAAAGTATAGGATCAGTGAGAGAAAAATGAAGTGTTGCAGCCTGGTCTTTCTGTTATCTTGTTGTCGCTGGTAGAAAGATAAGTAGGAAGTTGCAGATAATTTTAAAGGCACGTAGAAAGGAGCTGTGGGCATCTGACTTTTGTTGGTGTCTATAGTGGACCTTTATTTCACATCCCCACAGGCCATCCCCAAGTCTGTATATGCCTTACCTAACTCATTTCCAAATGAGTCCCTCTTACACTAAGTTCTTCTGGTCTCATACTGCATAAGCCCACTGCAGATATTCCTAAGTGAACTCTGCATAAATCTCTCTCCTACTTCAGAACCTTCGATGATTCCCTAGTGCCAAATTTTGAAGCATCATAGATTCTCACTCTGTATACCAACCCTGGCGTGAATGCTGTGCTACAGACAGATAATCCTTCTTACCTTAGCTGTGTCCTCTCCAAATTCTGATCTGTAATCTTTTGCTCATGCTATTTCTTCTTTCTGGCTTTCCTTCTCTGTCTCAACCTATCTCCCATAATACCTTTTTTTTCTTAAAAAAATCTGATACAAATAGCTGTACATATTTACAGGGTACATATGATTTTTGTTACATGCATAAACTGTGTAGTGATCCAGTCAGGGTATTTGGGGTATCCATCACTTTGAGTATGTATCATTTCTGGGTGTTGGGAACATTTCAAATCCTCTGTTCTTGATATTTTGAAATATACAATATACAATACGCTGTTGTTAACTATAGCCACTGTTCATTCTTTTTTCTTGATTTTTGTCTGAATGGATTATTTACAAAGATCTGTGCCAGGCACAGTGGCTCAATTCTATAATCTCAACACTTTGGGAGGCTGAGGTGGGTGGATCACTTGAGCCAGAGAGTTTGAGACCAGTCTGGGCAACATGGTAAAACCCCATCTCTATAAAAAATACAAAAATTAGCCAGGCATGGTGGCATGTGCCTGTAGTCACAGCTACAAGGAGGCTGAGGTGGGAGAATCACCTGAACCAGCGGGGAGAGTCAAGGCTGCTGTGAACCATGATCGTGCTACTGTACAACAGCCTTTGCAACAGAGCAAGACCCTGTCTCAAAAAAAGAAAAGAAAGAAAAAAAAATCTTTTTAAGATTTATTGCAGTCTCATTATTGTGTTTCTTTGGAGGTACGATTTTTCCTTCTTTTTTCATGTTTCTTGTGTCCTTAGGTTGATATTCTGTGCATCTGGTGACTTCTATTTTTGAATTTACCTTCGTAGGGAAGAACTTTTTCCTGCAGACATGTCTATGGGGTTGTTTGGGTAGAGCAATTTGGCTTTGATTCTGGGTGTGTGCAGTCTTGCTATGATTTCTTTGGCTGTAAACAGTGTTAGTGGTGTCTGATTTCCTTGGTGGATTAGGGTGTGGTTATTCATGGAGGCTGTGATGAAGTTGTACTGGGGACTGGGATGCCAGGTGGGCCAGTCTCCAGACCTCATTGGTAGCAGCAGTGGGTTGAATGTGCCTATCTTTGTGTCCCAGGGTGGTGTGTGCTGGCACCTGTGTTGGCAGTCACTGGCGGGCTGTTCTCAGGCCTTCAAGTGTTTGCTCAGATGTCAGTAGTGGCAGCAGTGGACCAGGCAGGTGTGTGAGTTCTCAGGCCCCTGCACAGCTGGTGTGATATGGGCAATGGCAGTGGCAGTGGTGGGATGTTCTCTGGGTCTACGGTAGTATGCACTGATGTTGGTAGTGTTTGTGATGCAGTGGGTAGGCCGGTCCCCAGGACCTCAGGCGGTATGGTGCTTGCAGGTAGGTGTCAGCTGATGTGGTAGCAGCCAGGAGGTCAGGCTCAACCTCAGGCTCCCAGGAGGAGTGTTAAGGTGCCCAAAGTGGTAGCTTGGTTGGGCAATCCCCAGGACCCCCAGCTATGTGCTGTTTCGGATGGCATGGCTAAACTGTGCTGGGGTGGCAGCTGATCAGGCTCCCCAAAGGTGAAAGCAGGTACAAGCCATGGTGGGCAGGGGCAAGTCTCTCTCAGTCTCCTGGTGAAGTGCTTGGGTGAGGGGTGATAGCAGCTGCACTGAGACTCTGCCACTGGACCACCCTTGGTGGCCATAGCCTAGGCCAGTGGGTGAGGAATGTGCATCCCTCTCATGTCCCAGTCCTGCTGAGGTTCACACCCCAGCCCCAGTGGCAGTACCCTCTGCCTAGCTCTCACCTCAGTTCTGGTAATAGGAGTCCCTGCCTGGCTCGCAACTAAGTCCAAGTGGCAACTCATGCCCCACTGCATACTGATCTTAGTGTTGGTGGTGGTCACTTTTCAGCACTGGCAGTTGCAGTCCATGCCTCGTTCACTTCTTAACCCTGGTTATGAAGAAAGCACTCTTCTAGCTCATGTCCCAGTCTCAGCAGCAACAGCCCAAGTTTTCCTAATGCTTCAGTTCCAGTGCTGCTGGACTCCAGGATAGCATGCAGTCTGCCAAAGGCTAGGTTAGAAACAGGCAACTTGCTGTAGTTGCTTAGGTCTCAGAAAGTGTGTGGGTCTTGTAGAAGCTGCCTCCTTGGAGTGGTTCCATCCCATCATCTCCTGGCAGCTTCCTGTGTTAGTTTCAGGGCTTGGGGCGGCAGGTTGGGATCTCCTGAGGCTGGGATTGCATGATTCAATAATGAGAATGTGGGCCGCTAAAGTCTCTCATTTGCACTTTCCCTGCATTGAGAAGTCACTCCCAGATGATGCTGCCCAATAAGGCTGCCACTCTTCCTTATTCTTTGCTTTTGGTATTTCCTGGGCCTGAGCTTCCTCAGGCCCAAGGTGGAATTCTCTGGTGGGGGAGTCAGTGGCTTCACTGCAGCCCTGCCACTGGGGGTGGGATGGGGTGGGGTTGTTTCAGTGGCAGTAGCCATATGCAGGTGGCTGGGGAGTGTGCACTTTTCTGGTGCCCTGGCTGTGGCAGTCCTGTAGGCAGGTGAATTTGTCCTTGGAGTACATGGAAATACGCTGGGGGCAGTAGAGTCTTTGCTGATGGCTTCAGCCCTGGAGGCAAGAGCCATTAGTGAAGTGGGCTCTGGGTAGGGATGTCAGTAGGACTTCAGGGATTTCAATTTGCAGGGGCTGTTGGGTCCAAGGGCAAGATGCAAGAATGGGCTCTCAATATGGCATCTTGTTGTGGTGTAGTGATAAATTGTACTGAGCTAGCTCTGACTATCTATTAATATATTGATGAGAAACGACTCTATTGTCTTGTCCTTGGACCCAGTTTTGCATTGGGCTTTCAATGGTCAAGATTGGCCTCTCAGTGTGGCACCTTGCTGTGGCTGCTTAAGGCTTGCAGTGGGTGTGGGACCCAGTGTAAGTTCACTCTCTGGGGCAATGCTGTTTCATGGTCTCCAGGCAGCTCCCTATGTTAGACTTAGTCCATGAGGATCAAGGGACTCTCCATGGCTTCCAGGGTCTATGGTGGGACAGTGGACCTCTGGGGTCACTCACTCACCCTTTCTCCACACTGGGGAGCCTCTCCTGGCTCCCAGGTCATTCAGCCAAGCAGGCTGCCTCACCTCCCTCTCCTCCCTTGCTTTAGGTGTTTCCTGTTATTCCCCTGTTGAATTCCAGTATTCTCAGATGACCTGTTTGATGTATGACTCTTCTTGCTATTTTGGTTCGTATTTGTGGAGAAGGCAAGTACCAGATGCCTTTAGTCAGCTATCTTCTAATATGTTTTGAGTGAATTCTAATATGTGCTTTTCTCTTTCTCTCCATTGATTCCCCCTCAGAGCAGAAAGGGGCTCTGGCTTCTTTGTATTCCCAGCATCTAATGTCCTGGATACTCAAGAAATATTTGTTGATGGTGATGATAATGATGTTGACTAAAATTGGATTGATTCTCAAGGCTCTTGTTGTGATTAGATGCTGAATTAATTTCAGGTGTATTATAGCAATGTATAAAACCTAAATTGCTCCCCACCTTGAAAAGCAGGGCTGTGATCAGGCAATATAGATCCCAGAGATTTCCTAAGTGACGTTCCTCTTTTCCCTGTTGCTAGTTGTGCCATTGTCAGGATTTTGAGTAAAGGTACATGCAGTACCTCCCAAAGTGCTGGGATTACAGGTGTGAGCCACCGCGCCCAGCCACAAGTTACTTCTTAGTACCATATGCTTCCAGCAGATGATTAAGCACTAGTTGTATTTTTAAAGTTGTTCCATGAACTCAAAATTCCTTTCTTTCCCTCAGCTGTAGGATGACAGTAAGTTTAATTTGACATTTTCCCCATTGCTCTCTGATCCACAAGGATAAATGGAAGAAGGAGCTGGTAGAAACTGATTTCTACAAGTCATCAAAGGCATATTATTAAAAGTTAATGTATTTTCCATTGCCAGGTTTGGGACTAATGTAGCAATAAATTGAATGAAGATGGCTCAGACAGTCTACATAATGGGAAATCAGCTAATGTGAAACTAGAGAACCTTCTGTTTTTCTAGGGGGGAAGGGCAGGAGTTAAGCAGTGTTCAACATCTGTTTCTGAAGCAGCCGCAACCGCTCAGGAATCCAAGAGAAGACAGAATGTTGCCTTTTTGGCCAAGCTATCCCAAACTAAAGCTCTTCCACTTACAAACTCACTGCTGTTTCTGGGTTTCAGGGCCAGCATGGTGATGTTAAAGCTGATATTCCTAGGTATCTATGGAAGTGTGTGGGGAAGGGAGAGAAAGTTCCTGGTGCCTGTAGTGTCAGGTTGAAGAGGGCAGGCTTTTGTCTAGGGTTTGGATACGTCCTGTCACATACTAACTTCAGTTAGTTGTTCAACCACTAGGTTGAACCACTTTTCTCTTTTGGGGGCTGGTAACAGTACCTGATCCATAGAATTGTAAGAATTCAATAAAGTCATTGCTGGAGAATGCTTAGGAGTGCCTAATGCCTAGTATATTTTCGATGGATGGTAGTCATTTTTACTACTGCTGTGCAAGAGTTTTAATTGATTTTGCCCTTTCTGAGCTGATGAATACAAATTCACAATTCTACCTATATTTTCTCCTTTCTTCCTTTTATTTTTCTTCTGTCTGTTTCTCTATCTTCTATTTTGTCTCTTCAAGCCCTTATAATTCTACTGGGCTTACTAGAGAAATAGGACACATCAAAGTTTTTTGTTGCTGTTGTTGTATGCAAATAATAAGTCAATAGCTAATGATAATGCTTCAGGATATAATAGAATGAGCTAAAATCTCATTTCAAGTGAGGCTGGAGACTGGAATGACTTATTTCCTGGTGCTAATGGGATGAAATGAAGAAACCAGCAGGAGCCAGTAGATGGTGACAAAAGCTATTCCTCATTGTTCGTTGGCATAAGACACTCCCACCAGTGCCATGACAGTTTATAAATGCCATGGCAATGACCTGGAAGTTGCCACCCCTTTCCATGGCCATGACCCAGAAGTTATCACCCCTTTCCTAGAAAGTTCTAAATAACCTGGCCAGGCACAGTGGCTCACACCTGTAATCCCAGCAGATTGGGAGGTCTACAGAGGCAGCTCACTTGAGGCCAGTAGTTTGAGAGTAGCCTGACCAACATGGTGAAACCCCGTCTCTACTAAAAATACAAAAATTAGCCAGGTGTGGTGGCAGACACCTGTAATCCGAGCTACACGGGAGGCTGTGGCAGGAGAATCACTTGAACCCAGGAGGCAGATGTTGCAGTGAGCCAAGATTATGCCATTGCACTCCAGCCTGGGTGACAAGAGCAAAACGCCATCCCCACCCCCCCCAAAAAAAGAAAGTTCTAAATAACCCATCCTTCAGTTTGCATTAACCTACCACTTAATTGGTGTGAAACTGAAAGTGGGTATAAGTGAGCATAAATACAGTTGTCAAGAGTCTATACCTTGCTGACTCCGTGCATTGCCTATGAGTTAGTCCTGCTCCACAAAGAGCAGTACCATTTGATAAAAGATTGCTGTCTAACACCACCTGCTCATGCTCAACTTCTTTCCTGGGCAAAGCTAAGAACCCCCCCCTAGACTAAGCCCCAGTTTGGGGGCTTACCTGTCCTGCATCAAAGAGACTTAGGGCAACCATTACAAAGATCTTCTGACCAAAAGAAGAAAGAAAATGGACTTCTGCCTTTTGGATCTCAAACCGTCCCAACTGTAAAATGAAAGGTTGGTCGGGATGATGCATGACGGAGCTTCAGATGTGTTAGTGTCTCCCTCACTAGAATGTTTCAGGTGTAGTAATAAATTGTACTGAGATAGCTCTGACTGTCTATTAATATATTAATGAGAAACTACTCTATGAGTATTCTAGGCTCTAAAAGGGGCAGGAAAAGGGAGGTCCATTCCTAGTGAGTTTTCAAGTGAGGCTGGGTCTTGACCTACAGATGAACAGGTGTTATTTGGAATCAGTGGTGACCAATGATCCATGGTGAGCTAGTCATGGTGACACTGTTGGGAAAGCATGCAGGAGGTCAGATAATGAGCAGGCTGCTGATCTGAAGTCTGAAGAGCCCAAGCCCTCTTGGGGTTGGACAAATGAGATGTGCTGAGAGATAAGTTACCTGAGCAAGAACAAGGGACTATTTGGAGCTGACTGGAGGGAGCTTAGGGAACACGGCTGGTTAATATGTCCATTGACTAAGCAGTTGGGTCAACCCAGATATTGGCCAAGAGCTGAATGATCTCAAGGATCATTTGAGAGAGGTGGCAAGGTAGAGAGGAAAAGGAATGATCTTTTAGACATGCAGAGAAGGCTGCTGCTAACTCTGCAAAAGGAAGCTGGTTTACTCCTTGTGGCCTTGGTTTTGATTTGCAATGTGGGAATCTGAATGCCAGCCTTTCAGGGCTGTTGTGAGGACCAGTGGCAATGCGTGTGTGTGTGGCAGCATGCTCAGCAAGTGGAAGTGATTATTGGTAACTCCTTCACTTTTTTTGGGTAAGAAAATCAGGGCTTACCTAAAGGGTAAGGAAGGTGGTAAGGAAAGATGATTCAGCTATTCATTTGTGAACATCAGTGCTTCTCCAACTGCAATGGGCACAAACATCCATGGAGTGCCTGTTAAAAATGCTGAATCTGATTTCGTAGGTTTGTGTGGGGCCCATGACTCTGCAGCTCTGGCAAGCTCCCAGTGAGGCCTATGTTGCTAATCCTGGACCAGATTTTGAGTAGCAAGAACTTATATAAAACAACTTTCTAAGGTTGTGGTGAGATTAAATGAACTAGTATAGATTAAGTGCTTAGCAAATAGTCTGACACATAGTAGGCCGCCGATAAATTGTAGCTGCTGCCATTATGGTATATTCCAACTTTTAGGCTGGTGGGCTCTACATTTTATCTCTTGAAGCAGCCCTAAAGGGGCCAGATTGTCAGCTTCTCAAGAAAAGCAAGAGCCTTTGACAGAGTGTTTATGGAGCTGTGCGCCTTTAAGCAGGACTGAAAGGAAGCTTTTAAGTAGAAGTGTTTGGAGACCCTCACAGGTAGGGACCCCATGATATTTCTACCTTTTAGTTATCTGGGGTTATTTTGTGGGTCTGTTTTTAGCAGTTCCAGTTGCCTGGGGACAAGCCAGATGTGGGCATTCAAATCTCTCCTGAAGCTTGCCTCAGAGAAGCCAAGGAAGAGGGACACCAGTGGGAAAAAAAAGGCAGACCCTTCTTACTAGTTCTCCCTATAGGCAAAGTTTACAACCCAGAAAAGTGCAGACTGTTCCCTGTGGACCCAGAAAGCACAGATCTTCAAGTTTTATGAGGACATTTCAGCACTTAAAATGATATTAAAAATTTAGTACCTGTGCTTTGTTCAGCTACCAGTATTCTTCTAGTAATGGAACTAGGTATACCAGCCCAAGATTCTCAGGCATCTGCCTGTCGGGTGTCCTGTTTGAGCCCTCCTTGCACTGAGCTGTCCCTGGCTGCCTGGAGCGGACATTCTTTTGATACCTCTTTGTCATATAACCTGATACTGCCTTTACTCTCTGGACGTGTATCAGAGCTCGTAGGAGTTCTTTTCAAGGAAGCTACTGGAGTCATTTTCTATCACCAGTCTTCCAATCTAATGTCTTGAGGGAATTCTTGTACTACTGTTGTAGCTTCTTGTTAGATTCATGGCAGGGTTAAGGAAAGATTCTGTGTGTACTTCATATTAATAAGATCAGGTGCCAAGGGAATCTATGACATAGTAGGAGAGACTCATTACTTTTCAAAACAACCAACAAGCTTTTAGGCAATGACATGGATTATATAAAAATAGACTAATCCCTGTCTCAAATCCAAGGCAAAACTGAAGTCAGTGTTGAAACTCAGGTTCTGTGTCTCAAAGCCTCTTATTTTCTTCTCCTATCTTAAATGAAACCAGCTTGGATAACTAAATTCTTTCACATTTACTGGAATATACTTATATCCATGTTTCTCAAAGAGTGGTCTGAGGACTCCCTGGGTCAGAATCACCTGGGCAGCTTGTAAACACACTTGTCACTGTTACAGGCTGTCTGAACCTGGGCTCACAGAAGTAGGGATTTCCAGATCTACATTTTTCTTTTTCTTTTTCTTTTTTTGAGACAGGGTCTTTTTCTGTCACCTAGGCTAGAGTACAGTAACATGATAATGGTTTATTACAGCCTCAACCTCTCAGGTTCAATTGATCCTCCCATCTCAGCCTCCTTAGTAGCTGGGACTACAGGCGTGCATCACCATGCCTGGCTAGTTTTTCGTATTTTTTTTTTTTTGTACAGATGAGGTTTCGTCATGTTGCCTAGGCTGTTCTTGAACTCCTGGACTCAAACAATCCAACTGCTTTGGCCTCCCAAAGTGCTGGGATTACAGGTGTAAACCACTGTGCCTAGCCCAGATCTGCATCTGTAACAAACCCACTGGTTTGAGAACCACAGACTTATTCAAGGAAAGTAGTTGGGTTGTTTAGAGAAATCTGTGTTAAGTGGGTTTCTGGCTGTAATTTATAACCTGGGTTCTCCATGAAGTTTCATTGCAAAACAAGTTTTTACTAAAAGAACTAGAAAATCTCTAGTGTAGTGGATAGATTGATTCTCTTAAGTTAAAATCCTAACTGCCAATTGTTTGCTTGTGTGACTTTAGAGCAGGGGTTGACAAATGATGACTGCCTGTCAAGGGTCAACCAGTGTGTTTTTATAAATATAGTTTTATTGAAACAGAGCCCTATCCATTTATTTACTATTGTCTATGGCTATTTTCAGCTATAATGGCAGAACTGAATACTTATGTCAGAGACCGTATGGCCTGCCAAGCCCAAATGTTTACTATCTGGCCCTTTATGAAAAAGCTGATCAACCTTTTACCTAGATGAATTAAAGTATCTCTCCCAGTCTCAGTTTTTCTCATTGATAATATAAAATTAATAAAAACAGTATCTTGTATGGTTAATTACCTATTTTAAATACTTAAATATTTAAATGAGGTAATGAATAGATGTCTCCTAGGAAGATTTCTAATAATAATATTGTTTAATCTTTATTGAGTACCTGCTATGTGCTAGGCACTGATTTAAATACTTCACAAGGACTTTCTTATTTGTTCTTTATAACAGTACTGTGAAGTCTTTGTATTATTCCCATTTAACAAATGAAAAAATGCAGGCAGAGAGACAGTGAATAATTTGTCCAAGGTTACGCCAGCTACAATTGGTTGAGTCAGGATTGGATGCTAGAGCCTATGTTCTTCATTGCTGTGCTGAATTTATCCAAATAAAGTTGCATTTCTGCCTTCCTCCTCCTCCTAGAAGCTGGCACGGCCTGTACCTTTGCTCACAAATCATAAAATAATCCCCCATAAACACAAGAGGAATCTGAAGTGGCAAAGGGATTGCAGAGTCTGTCCAATACAGACTCATCGCTTTTAAGTTGTGGAAGCTAAAAACCTTGTGTCCAAAGCCCCATAGCTGGATATGTGCAACATCTGGTCTCCTCCCCAAGGGAGCCCTCACTCACTGGTCGGATGACACTGAACTGACTCAGTTCCCTTGGTGTAGGATAACATGAATAGTTCTGTGAGGGAGTTTAATAAAAACTAAAACCTTAAGTTATTGCTATCCTCAAGGTTCATAACTTTTTCAAATATACCCATAAGTATAGGACAGGTTGAGTCTCAAATGCCTGTTAAAACCAGACCACTGTCTATGGTGGTCACATTGTGTATTTCATGGCCCTGTTCCTGCCTACCCCCAGTGATTCAGAGTTTTCAGTGGTCCATACCACTATGGCCATATTGGTGATTAAAATATTGGAGTATTTCTCTATTGAAAATGATGGCTGCCCTAAGCTTTCCTCATACTCTCCCACTGACCTGCCTGTCTAAGCCCATCCCTCTTCTCAACTTTCCACACTCCAGCAATTAAAGAGTTAACTCATGTGAGACTAAGGGGTTTAGAGGACCCTGCTTCAGGCCTCAGGCAGCCTTCATTCTAATTGTTCTGTGTTTAAGTGCAGAACTAATTGCTAACTATGATAATTTGAATGCCAGGCATTCACTGCTTCAGTATACTGGGATAAACTGAGTCAATCATAATCTCTCTTAAGAATTTGTACCTGGAAGAAAGACCTTGGGTCCTTCAACAGTAGGAGTTGGAACTTTAAGAGGATTGTGGGCAGGATGGGGCTCTGCGCAAGACTGAGATGCAAGAAGCTAAAGCTTAGTAAGCAGCAAAGGCTGGAGGGGAGAGTGAAGGGAGAGCACTTCTACAAAGAGAAGCAGAGACACCCTGAGAGAACAGGTGGCCCAGGAGAGAACAGATGGGGCAGCTGGGCCTGAGATCCACCTCAGTCATTGGTTATTTTTTAAGTTTCATTAGTCTGTATCTTAGTCCACTTCTGCTATGACATAATACCACAGACTGGGTAATTTATAATGACTGGAAGTTTACTTCTCAGAGTTCTGGAGGGTGAGAAGTTCAAAATTAAGGCAGTGGCATCTGGTCAGGGCCTTTTTGCTGCATCCTCACATGGCGGAAAGTGGAAGGGCAAAAAAAGAGATGAACTGCCTTCAAAAATCACTTTTATAAGGCACTAATCCATTCATCATGAGAGCAGAGCCTTCACCCAAACACCTCCCCAAAGGCCCTACCTCCCAACACGGCTGCATTGGAGATTACAGTTCCAATTTGTGTCCTTTACACACATTTTAAAGGACACATTAAGACCACAGCAAATTCCCTATGGGTGCCTAAACCAAATCCCATTTCCTGAAGGAAGCTGTCTTTGATATAAAAGAGCTAGACGAATCAGTATGGCTTCAAGCCAATAGTCATTCATTCCATTTAAATTAAACTACAACAAGAGACACATTTAAATCATAAAATCTATTGTAAGTGGCACCATGCCATGGATATCTTTGACAGCATCTGCATGACCATCCCGGGCACTATGAGATGACAGACCCTCACTGTGGCGAGGGTAGATGAGGTTAGCAGCTGAGGCCTAGCAGCCTGAAGAATGCTCTCCTTTCTCATTATTGGCCTTCATTCAGGGCTGCCGCCCATCCGCATGAATTACCACTTTTAATAACCAAATGGACATTGAAATGGTAATGAGAATATTATGGTTTTCCAAATGAAAAGCCTCAATCTAATATATTTTCCTTTGAGAACACTAATTTGAAAATAAAATCATAGTTAATTTAAGCTGAGTTAAATACAAAGAATAATGGAAAATAACCAGTAAATGCTTTATACTACTGCTTTTATTTGGGTGCACAGAGACCTACATAGCCTGGCTATAATTTCTTATTTCCTGGGAAACTGAAGATCGTTAGAGAGAGGTGTGTCACAACTGAATGTTTTCAAATGATTATAAAATGGAAGTACAAAGACTGAAAAGGATGAGAAGATTTTAAGTAGGAATATGGACAATAGGTGAAACCATTCCAAGAGTTAGACCAGAAATGGAATTTCAAAATGATGCAGTGCTCAGGAGAAGAAAAAACACTCAGGAAAGAAACAAAAATCCTAAGCTTGTCACTCAAGTCTCTCTGGGATCTGCCCCCGTTGGTCATTATTCTCTCTGCTGTCTTCCCTACACTGCCCTGTACTGCTGCCAGCTCATGGACAGGCCTGCTATTCTCTTGTTATCTCTGCCTATCCTTGCCCTTCTACTCGGAAAGCCTGCATCTCTGAGGACACAGATTCTCTGAGTCCTTCCAAACTCCCACGCCCACACTTTCCCAATCACTATTCTGACTCCACATTTTTATTGCATTTTGCATTTTTTCCTACCCCATGACACTTAAAATATATGACCCTGTTTCCCAGTGTTTGGAGTATATATTCCACTTTTACTATTAGACACTAAGTTTCCTGCTGCTCACACTTTTTCCTGTATCCTTGAAATATACATTTACCTTCTCCCCTTGCCTTCACCATACTTAATTAACTCTTACTCATCTTTGCATCAGCATTTAAAAGGGGCTGTTCCTGAGAAGTCTTCTGGATTCCTCAGCCTAAGTTAGCTGCTAACATAGCTCCTTATTCTCTTTTTGTCACCACACCATATATTTATGTAATTATTTTATGAAGGTCTACCTCCCACTCTAACCCAGCTGGGCAGTATGAAACGTACAGACTACCAGGCCCTGGAGATTCAACTCTGTGGGTCTGAGATATGGCCTGGGGGACTGAGAGTTTCTAAATGTAGCAAGGACCCAGGCAATTCTAATCATCAAGAACACTTGGGAGACACTGTCCCAGCTCCCAAAGATTCAGTTGTCATTGGTCTGGAGCAGAGACTTGGCAGAGTGTTGGAAGAGACAATATTTTCCAATCTAGTTTCTGATTTTGTTTCATGTATTTTGTAGAAAACCTTGTCCTTTTAAAAATAATATGTTACATTTTTTATCAAGACTGATGAGGATATTTAACTTCTGGATAAGAAGGAGGATTTATAGCAACACTCTATTCTCATTGAGGGCCTTAGTCTCACCTATTTTAACCTGTATGCCCTTCGTATTTCTGCAAATAATACTGGTTGACACCCTCTTCATTGATAGTTTATTATGGCTGAAGTTCCCAATCCCTGCCCCCCATATTGTGGACTCAAGAAGCCCTAAGGTAACATAAAGACCGCATCTTTGGTCAAAAGGAATTTTGGGGAGCTCATTGGCCATAGAGTGTTTCCCAAGAGATGGGCACAAAGCAATAGGCTGGGCTAAATCTGCTGCAGAGAACGAGAGAGAGCCTTTTAGAGTGATATTAAAAGAGAGCCTTTTGGAGTGTATTTAATTACTTTTTAAGTCTCCCCCACAATTTCCATCCCCCTCTTAACACACTCAGGTAAGTGAACACATTTGAGTAACCGAAGAAGGAGATGGGGAAGCCCCCGAGTTGGGCTTGCAGCCTTCAATATTTGTCTTACAACCCCTAATCCCATCTTCTCTTTTAGAGCGCTTGCCTTTCTCTGCTCTTCAACAGCTACTCATAAACACTGAACCTAGAGATGAGTTTCAAAGCTTTGAGAAGCCAAATTACAAAAGAAATATTTAATTTCCACTTAGGTAAGATTATTGAGAGCTTTCTCAGAATTTGCTTTTTTTTTGTTGTTTTTTTGTTTTTTTTTTTTTTCAGAAAAAGCTTCATGTTTACCTAAAGATTATTAACATTACCCATATACCCATAAAACTGGAAACTGGAAATTTATGTAAACAATGAACTTGTAGGACATTTACCTGAAAGTGAATAATCCCTCATGAATCACTACTATCTTCTATATCAAAACTTATTACAGATAAAGAAATCAACACGTTTGTTTCTTCTAAGTATCTTTAAAACTCAACAGCTTTGTCCCGCCGATGCTGTTTTTCTTCCATCAGAACCTGTAGCTCTCACCTCTGCAGGAACATTGAAGTACCATTTAGATTTTATTCCACTTGGGGTCAGTATTGTGCTCCTGATTGCTGCTGTCTTCTCATTTTTGTAACTTACAAATATTAATTTGGGAATCAGTAGAAATATGCATCTAGTGAAAACATGGGAAAATGCAAAGGTGATCCAGCTCTGGCTGCTGTCACTCCCACTACCCCCATGATGACTAGCTACATTCACTTTGTAGCAAACTAGGTGGACAATTCATTATCACTCCCTTGTCTCTGTGTCCTCTTTTAATACCTTCTGAATGTTTTCATCCTCTTAAATGCTGTTGAGACATGACTTGCAGTGACAGCTTAGCATCTACACAATTGTAACAAAGGCTTGCCAAAAGAGGGCCTGGAAGCAATATTTTAACTCCAGCTGTTTTTCCTTATTGCTGTTAGCAAAAGCATTAGTGTTTTTCTTTAAAGGAGAAAGGTTACAATTAATTACTTGAGGGAGAAAAAAACGCAAAAACAGTGGTCTCATTCTTGGCTGCACACTGAAATTATCTAGGGAGAGTAAGTAAAATACCGATGCTTCTGCCATAACTTAGAGTCAAGATGGGAACCTCTGGGAAGAAGCGGGTGAGGGATGGGGTGGTCTCAGGTATAAGCAGTTTTTAAAACTCCCTAGAAGTGTAGTTAGGTTGAGAATCACTGACCTAAACAAATCTGAAGGGCTGAAGTTGACTATAAACAGAAGAATTCCAGAGCTAAGGCAGGCCAAAAAAGCCAGAAATCAGAAAAATTAAATTCTATTTCCTTCTGTTGATTATCAATGTGACTTTGGAAAAGTCATATCAGTACCTTGGGTTCTTCTGTAAATGGCATAAGGGCCAAAGATCATGTAATGTGACAATCATTTGAAAACAGATTCTTGTTATTATGGTCATTTTTTATAACCGTATTATTCAGTTTTGTTGTATTTATGGAGATTAACCAGTGTCCTTTTCCCTTTTTCTGGGTTTGACTTCTTCAGTGTTTCCTGGGCTTCATGCTGATGTAATAGAAATAGAATTTCCTAGATGGGTGTTGGGCAGCAATTTACATTTTGGCAGACAAAGTGTAGGACTTCCAGTTCTAGACAAATGAACTAAATGCATTTCTCCCTAGCCTTCCTATAAAGTACAGCTAAAAACCCAGACATTATAAATAAAACAAACATAAAAAGTCTCTGAAAGGTGGAGAGAAGAAGGTAGATTGGTTAGGGATTAAGCAATAGCTATAGTTAAAACCCTGGACATCATGTACACAATATTCTTTTAAAAATTTTGACAATAATTATCTACTCCAACAAAATACCAGGGAAGAATCCATGTCATACCTTTACCTTGTAGAAAAGGCTGAGAAGTATAGGTTGAAAACCTAGACTTCCATCCTCACCTGGAGGTAATGAGGTGCTCTTTTCCAACCATGCTGACGTGGTCTCCCAGAAAGTCAAGTAGGGAGCCTGAATTTATATCTCTGCCCTGTGGTGATGAGCTGCCCTTTCCTCAATGCCTTCCCCTAGTTCAGTGGAGACTACCCAGGGAGAGCATGAACTTCCACCCTCATCTGCTGGTAGTGAGTAGCTCCCCGTTACCAATGGAGGCTGACAGGCAGTCTGGACTTCCACTCCTTTTAGTGGTAAAGAGTTAGTACCCAGCTTCCACCACCAGTCCAGTTTCAGCATAGGCCAGCTAAAACAAAAGATTTACATAAGATCTAAAGCCTCATAATGTAACACCCAAATGTTCAGAATACAATAAAAAACCACTAATCATACCAAGAACCAGGAAACTCTCAACTGGAATGAGAGAAGGAAATCAACAGAAGCCACTACTGAGACAACACAGATGTTGGAATTAGCTGATAAGTATTTTAAAGAAGTCTTAAAAATGTTTTAATGAGTATTTGTAAACATCTCTGAAACAAATGGAAACAAGCTGTTCAGGTGATGTTTGTGCCCATCAAGGAACATGTGAAAATCACCATTTTGGGGAGTTTAGGCATTTTTTTTTTTAAGAGAGGAGGCAGCTGGTCAACTCGGTTTCTGTTTTTTAAACTCTAATCATTTCTATGAAGGCCTAAGTCTGCTTAGTGTTAAATACCTCCTGATGCTTCCAACTTATTTCTTGGCAGTCTTACATTCAAGTAGAATGAATAGGAACACATTCAACCTCATTGGCCATTATGGCCAAAGATTTAAGAAACTGAGAAGTGACATCACTTTGTAAATAGAATCCAGTTATAACTGCCTTTGACCAGCTCATATCTTACTTAAGCTACAACTCTTAATAGGAACCACGACTTCCCTCCTCTTCCTTACTGACTGCAGCTCCCTTACCCCCTCTACCATCTGCTTAACTCCGCCCAGAGTCAGTTTAGGGGAGTTTTGTGGATGATTCAGTGACAGGCATTTTTATGGCACTTGGAGGAAAATAGGGGAAGATGAAGGGGAGACTGGATGCCCCTCCTTCTCCTTCCCCTGCCACCACTTTTATTGGGAACTCAACACAACACCCTTTAGAAGCTTTCCTAGCCTCACTTCTGTCAAAATCCAACACTCACTCTCACCCCAGATCTCACCCAGTTACTTCTTTCATAGGCTTCAAATTCCTACAATAAAGCACCCAAGAATGCTTGACACTGAGTTTTCTTTTAAAGCCACATTGACATGGACGGGAGACAGGGAAATACCAGGTAGAAGAGGGCGGTTCCCTGGCAAAGGCCCTGCCCTCAAGCCTGGATACCCATGGCCCTAAATGAGGACAGGTATTCCTGTTTTTGTGCCCAAAAATTGCCTTTTGGCTCACCACGCCCCCTATCCTGTATCCACATAAACACCAAGCCCCAGACTCCAGAAGCAGGTGAGGAGATGAGGAGACAAGCAGGTGAATAGCAGAATGGCAGGGCAGAGAAAGAGAAGAGAAGGAGAGTCTGAACACTGAGAGGAGTTTGGTTGGGTGCAGTCAAAGAGGAGTTTGGCTGCTAGACAGCCCAACTCCAGGGGAAGATTATCTTCCTACTCCATCCCCCTTCCAGCTCCCTATCCATCCTGCTGAGAGCCACCTCCACCACTCAATAAAACTCCGCATTCATCCTTCAAGTCCATGTGTGACCTGATTCTTTTGGGACACTGGAAAGGAGACTGGGTTACAGAAAGCTGTCACACTTGAACCTCTGCCCTTGAAAAAAGGCAGAAGGTTCATTGAGCTAGTTAACACTTAAGCCATCTGTGGACAGCAGGGCTAAAAGAACACATTGTACCACACACCCACTTGGGCTTTGAGAATCACAGGCACCCACCCCTAGATGCTGCCATGGGACTGGAGACCAAAAGCACTTGGCCCAGTTCTTACACCTGCTCCATGAGGGGCATTTAATAGAGCACAATTGTCATCTGGCCTTTTTCTTTAGGACATGTAAGAAAAGTGAATGAGTTTGATTTAGTTTCCCACCATTGACAGCATTAAAATTGAGGTTTAGAAAAACCTGAAGAGGCTCTGTGCTTGGGAACAAAGGGAGAATTATATTATAATGTCACATAATCTGCCCCTTTCCAACTAGGGCCAACTAAAGTCACTGTTCTGCTGTCTTCTCAGAAACCCATAGTACCTGAGAAGGAAAAGATTCCTTCCTGCCTGACCTTATCTTTAAGTGAAGAGAGGGGAGTCACCAAGAAACATGGATATTTGCTGATGTACGCAGGGCAAGCTGCTACCTAGACACTTCATATTCTCAGCCTTCGAAATTTCCTGCCTGATCAGATTCAGGGGGTCTTTTGGAGGTGAGGGGAGTGCATGTCTTCATACCACACTTTTAGTATCAGGCTGTACATTTTGCTCAAACAAAAGCAAAATTGTTATTAGTCTTGTCAAGTCCCACAATGATTTCTAAGATTGTTCTATTGTCCAAAAGTATCTGGACAACCAGCTGTTCTTTAAAGGACTAGGTGATCTTCCAGAGCGGAAGTTGGGGATCTGGTCAAGGCCACATTGGACAATATTCCTGTACCAGATTCTACTTGGTAAGTACAGCTAGTTGATTGCTGACCTTGTTTATTTATATAGATTCCATTTTTGGTAAAAGCCTGGTTTATCTGCTAACAGGCATATGTAAGGTTTAGGAGGGAAAAGAGCAGTAAGTGATGGAATTGAAGCTTTTTTGGCTGTTTTCTCCAAGGTTTCTATTTACTTACATAGGGATGAGTGACTATGTCAATTCTTCTCCTTTCATAATAGTGGACTCCATGTCTTCTGACCCAGTGGTGGTAGTAATTATGGATTCCCAGATCAATGCTTCTCTAACATCATCAGGAGGATCTTCATTTCAGACTTGTGTGAATAAAAAAAAAATAAAGGAGCATCTTCAAAAAATCAAGAAACTGGAGCTGTTTTGTGATTAGATTTTAAAATAGCAGCTGCAGCTTCAAAATGGGGTAGCAATCAATTAGGGAATGTAATAGGAAATGCAGTAAACACTGAGAGAAGTGAGGATATGTCCTCACTTAGCTAATGTTATCACACAGATGATGAGGGCATGGAAGATAAGCCACGTGAATAAAGCACACATTTTATGCAGTGATGGATTGTTTAAGGAAAGAAAAATTTAGGACCTCTGTAGTATATGGTTTTGAGTTACATTTTAGGGAAGTGACAAGAGGTGCAGAGTGACATGTCCTCTTATTTTAAAGGATGCAACAGGAATCTCTAGAAAGTGTGTCTGAAATCTCCAGAGTCCCCATATCCTCCAATCCACCCCACTGACCAGTGAGAAAGCAGCATCAGTCATAGCAATCTAATCCCCTTCACTTGTCCACTCTGCTCCCAGCTCAGGAAATTGTTTTAGGTCTCATGTGATGAGACCAATCAGCAAGTGGATTGGGGATTGCCTGAGTGATTTGCCAGGGGAGCATTCTCCAGAGGTTGAGTCATCTGACTTGCCAAAAATAAAAAACCAATAAATTCAGATTGGGTTTCTTGGCTGATAATGAAAAAATGTGGGAAAACTATAGATTTGCAGTGCATGGCTATAAAGACACAAGAAGTAAGGTTAAAGGAAGCCTGAGTCAGATTGTTCATTCCTCTGGAGGGTTAAAGGAAGCCTGAGTCAGATTGTTCATTCATTTGTTCTCCATCAGTACCAGGTGTTTCATGTATGTACAAATACATTGTTCTCACGAGCACCCATTCCACCATTCAAAGTCATCACTTTCATGCAACTTTTTTTCTTTACATTTCACCGTTGTGAAGATTGGTTTCTTTTCCTTTGAGGGGACAGAGACAAAGCAATCATTCCCCTCTGACTAAATAATGCTTCATACACAATATTCTTAGCAAAATAGTGCTAAGATTCTGCTTCTCCCATCTAAATATTCCTTTCACACTTTTTTGTTTTTATTTTAATGATATCTGTTGCTGTTATTTGATTTCTCTTAAGATTAAGATATAAAACTGAACATAGAAATGGAATAAGATGAGAAATATGCAGAAAGGAAATATAACCTTGTGGTTCTTACATCCTATATTTCTAGTTATGAGCAACATGTTGACTCGATTTTTAGTAGCACTATATGGAATTTAACTAATTTCTACATATAATCATTCTGAGTTAGTGGTATATTCTGAACTGATCCTTTAAAAAAGTTTTACTGTAGCATAATTTATATACAAAGAGGTGTCCATATTTAAAGCATAAGTGTTAACAAATATTTGCACCAGAGAAACTATTACAGACTCAATATGATAAACATAAACATTATCTCCATAAGTTTCCTTTTGCTCCTTTGTAATTTCTCTCCCACTTCTTTTGATCCCTCTTCCCCCACTGACCTGCTTTCTTTCACTATAGATTTGTCAGATTTATTCCTAAGGATTACATTTTTTGATGCTATTGTAAATGATAATTTTTAAATTCCAATTTTAGATTGTTAGCATATACAGATGATACTTGTATACTGACCTTGTAGCCTTCAAACTTGTTAAATTTACTTACTAGTCCTAGCAAGTTTTTTGTAGAGTTTACCAGATTTTTTCTACATAGAAAATGATATATTAGTGAAAAAAGAGAATTTTATTTTCAATATTGATGCCTTGTATTGGCTTTTCTTGCCTTATTGTGCTGGCTGGAATCTCTAGTACAGCGTTGAATAGAAGCAGTGAGAGTAGACATTCTTGTCTTCTTTTACATTTTAGAGGGAAAACATCTGATCTTTCACCATTAAGTATAATATTAGCTGTAGGGTTTTCATAAATGTTCTTTACCAGGTTGAGGGCCGGCCTTCCTTCTTTCCTTCCTTCCTTCCTTCTTTTTTATCCTTTGTTTTTGGTTTTGGGTAAGAACATTCAATATAAGATTTATGTCTTAGCAATTTTAAGTGTACAAGACCACACTGTGAACTACAGGCACTATGCTATATAGTAGGCCTCCAGAACTTATTTATTTTGCATAGATGAAATTTTGTACCCTTTAACCATCACCTCCCCATTTTCTCCTCCTCACAACCTCTGTCATCTACCGTTCTACCCTCTGCTTCTATGAGTTTGACTATTTTAGGTTCCACATATAAGTGAGATCATACAGTATTTGTCTTTCTGTGTCTGGCTTACTTCACTTAGCATAATGTCTCCCAGGATCATACATGTTGTTGCAAATGGCAGGATTGAGGAAGTTTCTTTCTATTTCTAGTTTGTTAAAAGTTTTAACAAGCAATGGATGTTGGAATTTGTTAAATGCTTTTGTGCTGCTTTTGAAGTGCTCATATGGTTTTTCATTTTTCAGATTTATATGATGATTTACACTGATCAATTTCCATGCTAACTACACTAAAGTATGATGTATTATCCTTTTAATATATTATTGGATTTGATCTGCTGACATTTTGTTAAGAATTTTTGTAATCTATGTTGATGAAAGATTCTGGTTTGTAGTTTTCTTTCTTGAAAACTTTTTCTGGTTTGGTATTAGAATAATGGTAGCCTTATAGAATAGGCTTATAGAATTGAGATGTGTTCCCTCCTCTGCAATTTTCTGGAAGAGTTTGTGTAAAATTAGTATTATCTCTTCCTTAAATGTTTGATGGAATTTACGAGTGGAGCCATCTGGGCCTATAGTTTTCTTAATGAAATGTTTTTTTAACTGCAAATTCAATTTCCTTAATGGTTATAGAGCAATTAACTAATCTAATTCTTCTTGGGTCAACTTTGATAATTTTTCCTTCAAAAAGCCTATAGATTTCATTGAAGTTGTTGAATTTAGTGGCATAAAACTATTTATAATATTCCTTTATTATTCTTTTAATATCTTCAGAGTCTGAAGTGATGTCACCGTTACTGTTTCTGTTGTAATTTGTCTTCTCTATTTTTCCTGATCAGTTTGACTAGATATTTAGCAATTTTATTGATCCCAGAAAATGAGCTTTTGATTTCATTCTATATTGTAATTGTTTACTATTTTGTTGATTTCAGTCTGATATCTATTATTTTCTTTCTTCTGTTTAATTTGTTTTATTTGTTCTTACTAGTTTTTTAAGGTGAAAGCTGATTCATTGACTTGAGATCTTTTTTCTTTTATGATATCAGCCTTTAGTCTATAAATTTTGAATCTGTTGTATTTCCACTTTCCTTCTGGTCAAAATACTTCATAATTTCTCTTTTCATTTCCTTTGACCTATAGGTTAATTAGAAGTGCGATTGTTAGTGTCTAAAGGGTTCTGGTTTTAAGTAGTTTGTAATGTGTGTTGGTATAATTTCCTCCAGGTTTCTTTTGCTTGTGCTTCATTCAGCTTCTTCAATCTGTGGGTTTAGAGTTTTTTTTTTTTTTTTTTTTTTGAGACGGAGTTTCGCTCTTGTTACCCAGGCTGGAGTGCAATGGCGCCATCTTGGCTCACCGCAACCTCCGCCTCCTGGGTTCAGGCAATTCTCCTGCCTCAGCCTCCTGAGTAGCTGGGATTACAGGCACGCGCCACCATGCCCAGCTAATTTTTTGTATTTTTAGTAGAGACGGGGTTTCACCATGTTGACTGGGATGGTCTCGATCTCTTGACCTCGTGATCCACCCACCTCAGCCTCCCAAAGTGTTGGGATTACAGGCGTGAGCCACCGCGCTCAGCCGGGTTTAGAGTTTTTAATCAAATTTGGAAGAAATGCCAGTACATTATTTCAAATATATCTTTGTTTTTGTTTTCTCTCCTCCTTTGGGGACTCCAATTACATGTATATTAGGCAGCTTCTAGCTTTTCCATAGCTCATTGATTTGCTGTTCATTTTTTTTTCCAGCATTTGTATGTATGTGTGTGTGTTTGTGTTTCATTTTGAATAGGTTATATTGGTACATCTTTCAGTTTTTCTCCTGCAATTTCTAGTTTGTCCTTAAACATACATTGTACTTATCTCAGACATCATAGTTTTCATCTCTAGGTGTTTGATTTGGAGCTTTTGTTTTATCTTCTGTATCTCTATTTCACTTGTTCAGTCCTTCTTTTAGCTTCTTGAATACATGGAATAGAGTTCTAATAGCAGTTTTAATGTCCCTGTCTGCTATTTCTAGCATTTGTGTCATTTCTAGGTGACTTTTGATTAAATGTTTTCCTCATTTTGAGTCATATTTTTCTTCTTCTTTGCATGCATGGTAATTTCTTATTGGCTATAGACCTTGTGAATTTACATGTTCTAGGATGTAATTAAGTTAATTGGAAATAGTTTGATCTGTTCAGGTACTGCTTTTTAAGATTTTTAGGTAGAACCAGAGCAGCATTTATTGTAGAGTTCATAACTGAGGGAGCATACATTTGAGCACAATGCCCAATGCTCCATGGACTATGAGATTTTCTATGCTGGATAGTAGAAATAGCCACCATTCTCAGCCTTATGTAAGTGCCAGTGATTATTTCCTCTAGTCCCGTTGGGCGATTCTTTCTCTGAGTCCACATATATGTGCTGATCAGTACTCAACTGAATACTTGAGAGAAATCTCTTCAAATATTCAGAGTTCTTTGTGTCTCTCGCTTTTGTCTTGCCTAAAGGTTGCAAACTCTAACTGCATTGGTCTTCTCAGACCCAGTTCATTGTTCCCAACTCATGGACATTGTCTGGCTCTGCCTGAGTCTCCCTTGCTGCTCTATGGCCTGAAAACTTTTCCCAGGCAGTAAGCTGCAGCAATCGTAAGCCTCATCTTATTTGTTTTCCATCTCTCAGGGATCACTGCCTTTTGTTCTTTGATATTGAATGTCATACGAACCACTGTTTCTTATTTTTTGTCCAGTTTCTTAGTTGTTTCAGATGAGAGGGTAAGTCTTATCCCTGTTACACCGTAAGTCCACAAAATTCTGATCCCTTTCAAAAGTTCCAAGTGTAAGAAATTAAAGTGAATTTTTCATATACTTCAAAGCTCTTTCTTTATTAAAGGCAATTTATTTATTTATTTTTATTTTTATTTATTTATTTTTTGATACAAGGTCTCACTCTGTCACCCAGTCTGGAGTGTAATGATGCAATCGGCTCACTGCAACCTCTGCCTCCTGGGTTCAAGCAATTCTCATGTCTCACTTCCTGAGTAGCTGGGACTATAGACATGTGCCAACATACCTGGCTAATTTTTATATTTTTAGTAGAGATGAGCTTTTGCCATGTTGCCAAGACTGGTCTTAAACTTCTGGCCTCAAGTGATCCACCTTCCTCGGCTTCCCAAAGTGCTAGGATTACCGGTGTTAGCCACCTCTTCTGGCCTGATTTAATATGTAAATTGCTCAAAATAGGGAGTAGGAGCCCCTCTATCATGACTTAAAACAAAGCAAAGCAAAGCAAACCAAAGGATTCACAGTATCATGCTGCACAATCAGATGAAGCCAAATTTCACATTCTTCATGTCTGAGTCTTAGTTCAAGGACCCTCACATAAGCTAGGATGGGATCACCTACCCATCTGGAGAGTTTGCTGATTTGAGACAGTCTAAACACATACCAATAACCTTAAGGTGGGTAGGAAGTTGAGAAATGAAAGAGAAGTTTCTCTCTAATAAAGCATTTCCTAGTGTGTGTTCCATAAAAATGCAGTGTTTCACAAGATGTTAATAACTATTTAGGAAAAATCCCAAACACAAAATACCATTTGAAGGTCAAATGATATTTATGAATAATATTGTACTTGTTAGGGATTCACAATGCACTTGAACTCAAAATTTCTGCAGTTAACTTTGATTATACCAGATATCCAAAGACTTTTAGATAATATCTCCTTTTTGCCTAAAAGAGTTATAGATTTTTTTTTTCACATGGAAATATGTATAATGTCATTCGTCATCAGGGAAGTACAAATCAAAAACCACAGTGAGATTCCACGCCACTCTAATGAGGGTGGCTATAATTTCTTTTTTTTTTTTTAAATTGCATTTTAGGTTTTGGGGTACATGTGAAGAATATGCAAGATTGTTGCATAGGTACACACATGGCAGTGTGATGTGCTGCCTTCCTCCCCATCACCTATATCTGGTATTTCTCCCCATGCTATCTCTCCCCAATTTCCCACCCCCCGCTGTCCCTCCCCTATTTCCCCCTGACAGACCACACTGTGTGATGCTCCCCTCCCTGTGTCCATGTGTTCTCATTGTTCAACACCCGCCTATGAGTGAGAACATGCGGTGTTTGATTTTCTGTTCTTCTGTCAGTTTGCTGAGAATGATGGTTTTCAGATTCGTCCATGTCCCTGCAAAGGACATGAACTCATTGTTTTTTATGGCTTCATAGTATTCCATGGTGTATATGTGCCACATTTTCCCTGTCCAGTCTATCATCGATGGGCATTTGGGTTGGTTCCAGGTCTTTGCTATTGTAAACAGTGCTGCAATGAACATTCTTGTGCATGTGTCCTTATAGTAGAACGATTTATAATCCTTTGGATATATACCCAGTAATGGGATTGCTGGGTCAAATGGAATTTCTATGTCTAAGTCCTTGAGGAATCACCACACAGTCTTCCACAATGGTTGAACTAATTTACACTCCCACCAACAGAGTAAAAGTGTTCCTATTTCTCCACATCATCTCTAGCATCTGTTGTCTCTGGATTTTTTAATGATCGCCATTCTAACTGGTATGAGATGGTATCTCAATGTAGTTTTGATTTGCATTTCTCTAATGACCAGTGATGATGAGCATTTCTTCATATGTTTGTTAGCCTCATGTATGTCTTCTTTTGTAAAGTGTCTGTTCATATCCTTTGCCCACTTTTCAATGGGCTTGTTTGTTTTTCTCTTGTAAATCTGTTTTAGTTCTTTGTAAATTCTGTATATCAGCCCTTTGTCAGATGGGTAGATTGCAAAAATTTTTTCCCATTCTGTTGGTTGCCGATTCACTCTAATGACTGTTTCTTTTGCTGTGCAGAAGCTGTGGAGTTTGATTAGGTCCCATTTGTCTATTTTGGCTTTTGTTGCAAATGCTTTTGGTGTTTTTGTCATGAAGTCCTTGCCTACGCCTATGTCCTGAATGGTTTTGCCTAGGTTTTCTTCTAGGGTTTTTATGCTGTTAGGTCTTATGTTTAAGTCTTTAATCCATCTGGAGTTAATTTAACGTAAGGTGTCAGGAAGAGGTCTAGTTTCTGCTTTCTCCACATGGTTAGCCAGTTTTCCCAACACCATTTATTAAACAGGGAATCCTTTCCCCATTGCTTGTTTTTGTCAGGTTTGTCAAAGATCAGATGGTTGTAGATGTCTGGTGTTGCCTCTGAGGCCTCTGTTCTGTTCCATTGGTCTATATCTGTGTTTTGGTACCAGTACCATGCTGTTTTGATTACTGTAGCCTTGTAGTATAGTTTGAAGTCAGGTAGTGTGATGCCTCCTTCTTTGTTTTTTTTTTTTTAGAATTGACTTGGCTATGTGGGCTCTCTTTTGGTTCCATATGAAGTTTAAGGTGGTTTTTTTCAGTTCTGTGAAGGTCATTGGTAACTTGATGGGGATAGCATTGAGTATGTAAATTACTTTGGGAAGTATGGCCATTTTCACAATATTGATTCTTCCTAACCATGAACATGGAATGTTTCTCCATCTGTTTGTGTCCTCTCTTATTTTGTTGATCAGTGGTTTGTAGTTCTCCTTGAAGAGGTCCTTTACATCTTTTGTTAGTTGTATTCCCAGATGTTTTATTCTCTTTGTAGCAATTGTGAATGGCAGTTCGTTCTTGATTTGGCTCTAAGTCTGTTATTGGTGTATAGGAATGCTTGTGATTTTTGCACATTGATTTTGTATCCTGAGACTTTGCTGAAGTTGCTTATCAGTTTCAGGAGATTTTGGGCTGAGACAATTGGGTCTTCTAGATATACAATCATGTTGTCTGCAAATAGAGACAATTTGGCTTCCTCCTTTCCTATTTGAATACCCTTTATTTCTTTTTCTTGCCTGATTGCTCTGGCTAGAACTTCCAGTACCATATTGAATAGGAGTGGTGAGAGAGGGCCTGCTTGTCTAGTGCCGGATTTCAAAGGGAATGCTTCCAGTTTTTGCCCATTGGCTGTTGGTTTGTCATAAATAGCTTTTATTATTTTGAGATACGTTCCATCAATACCTAGTTTATTGAGGGATTTTAGCATAAAGGGCTGTTGAATTTTGTCGAAGGCCTTCTCTGCATCAATTGAGATAATCATGTGGTTTTTGTCTTTGGTTCTGTTTATGTGGTAAATTATGTTTATAGACTTGTGTATGTTGAACCAGACTTGCATCCCCAGGATGAAGCCTACTTGATCATGGTGGATAAGCTTTTTGATGTGCTGCTGCAATTGGTTTGCCAGTATTTTATTGAAGATTTTTGCATCTATTTTCATCATAAATATTGGCTTAAAGTTTTCTCTTCTTGTTGAGTCTCTGCTGGGTTTTGGTATCAGGATGATGTTGGTCTCATAAAATGATTTGGGAAGGATTCTCTCTTTTTGGATTGTTTGGAATAGTTTGAGAAGGAATGGTACCAGCTCCTCTTTGTATGTCTGGTAGAATTGAGCTGTGAACCTGTCTGGACCTGGGATTTTTTTGGGTTGAGGCTCTTAATTGCTGCGTCAACTTCAGACCTTGTTATTGGTCTATTCAGGGTTTCAGCTTCTTCCTCATTTAGGCTTGGGAGGATGCAAGTGTCCAGGAA
The DNA here is from genome assembly GCF_030222135.1 of Aotus nancymaae. NCBI lineage: Eukaryota > Metazoa > Chordata > Mammalia > Primates > Aotidae > Aotus > Aotus nancymaae. Next base: position 51,644,218 of record NW_026988421.1, on the reverse strand, counting down.
TTTATCCATTTCTTCCATGTTTACTAGTTTATGTGCATAGAGATGTTTGTAATAATCTCTGAGAATGGTTTGTATTTCTGTGGAATCTGTGGTGATATCCCCTTTATCATTTTTCATTGCATCTATTTGATTATTCTCTCTTTTCTTTTTTATTAATCTGGCTAGTGGTCTGTCTCTTTTGTTGATCTTTTCGAAAAACCAGCTCCTGGATTTATTGATTTTTTGAAGGGTTTTTTGTGTCTCTATCTCCTTCAGTTCTGCTCTGATCTTAGTTATTTCTTGTCTTCTGCTAGGTTTTGAGTTTTTTTGATCTTGCTCCTCTAGCTCTTTCCATTTTGATGATAGGGTGTCGATTTTAGATCTTTCCTTGCTTCTCACATGGGCACTTATTGCTATATATTTTCCTCTAGAGTCTGCTTTAAATGTGTCCCTGAGATTCTGGTATGTTGTGTCTTCATTCTCATTGGTTTTGAAGAACATCTTTATTTCTGCCTTCATTTCATTGTTTATCCAGTCAACATTCAAGAGCCAGTTGTTCTGTTTCCGTGAAGCTGTGCAGTTCTGAGTTAATCTCTCATTTCTGAGTTCTAACTTGATTGCACTGTGGTCTGAGAGACTGTTTGTTGTGTTTTCCATTCTTTTGCATTTGCTGAGGAGTGATTTACTTCCAATTATGTGGTGAATTTTAGAGTAGGTGGGATGTGGTGCTGAGAAAAATGTATATTCTGTAGATTTGGGGTGGAGAGTTCTATAAATGTCTATTAGGTTTGCTTGGTCCAGGTCTGAGTTCAAGTCCTAGATATCCTTGTTAATTTTCTGTCTCATTGATCTGTCTAATATTGACAATGAGGTGTTAAAGTCTCCCACTATTATTGTGTGGGAGTCTAAGTCTCTTTGTAAGTCATTAAGAACTTGCCTTATGTATCTGGGTGCTCCTGTATTGGGAGCGTATATATTTCGGATCATTAGCTCTTCTTGTTGCATTGATCCTTTTACCATTATGTAATGTCCTTCTTGGTCTCTTTTGAACTTTGTTGGTTTAAAGTCTATTTTATCTGAGATGAGAATTGCAACTCCTGCTTTTTTTTTTGCTCTCCATTTGCTTGGTATATCTTCCTCCATCCCTTTATTTTGAGTCTTTGTGTATCCTTGCATGTGAGATGGGTTTCCTGGATACAGGACACCGATGGGTTTTGGCTTTTTATCCAATTTGCCAGTCTGTGTCTTTTAATTGGGGCATTTAGCCCATTTACATTTAGGGTTAATATTGTTATGTGTGAATTTGATACTGCCATTTTGATGCTAGCTGGCTGTTTTGTCCATTAGTTGATGCGGATTCATCATTGTGTTGATGCTCTTTACCATTTGGTATGTTTCTGGAGTGGCTGGTACTGGTAATTCCTTTCTGTGTTTAGTGCCTCTTTCAGGGGCTCTTGTAAAGCAGACCTGGTGGTGATGACATCTCTGAGTAGTTGCTTGTTCACAAAGGATTTTATTTTTCCTTCGCTTATGAACCTTAGTGTGGCTGGATATGAAATTTTTGGTTGAAAGTTCTTTTCTTTAAGGATGTTGAATATTGGCACCCACTCTCTTCTGGCTTGTAGGGTTTCTGCTGAGAGATGTGCTGTGTGTCTGATGGGCTTCCCTTTGTGGGTAACCCGACCTTTCTCTCTGGCTGCCCTTAGCATTTTCTTCTTATTTCAACCCTTGTGAATCTGACGATTATGTACCTTGGGGTTGCTCTTCTTGAGGAATATCTTTGTGGTATTCTCTGTATTTCCTGGACTTGAATATTGGCCTGTCTTGCTAGGTTGGGGAAGTTTTCCTGGATAATATCTTGAAGAGTATTTTCCAGGTTGGATTGATTCTCTCCATCACATTCAGGTACACCTATCAAACGTAGATTAGGTCTTTTCACATAGTCCCATATTTCTTGGAGACTTTGTTCATTCCTTTTTACCCTGTTTTCTCTAATCTTGCCTTCTCGTTTTATTTCATTGAGTTGATATTCGATCTCTGATATCCTTTCTTCTGCTTGGTCAAATTGGCTGTTGAAACTTGTGTATGCTTTGCAAAGTTCTCGTGTTGTGTTTTTCAGCTCCATCAATTCACTTATATTCCTCTCTAAGTTGTTTATTCTCATTAGCATTTCATCAAATCTTTTTTCAAGGTTCTTAGTTTCTTTGCATTGGGTTAGAACATGTTCTTTTAGCTCACAGAAGTTTCTTATTACCCACCTTCTGAGGCTTGTTTCTGTCATTTCATCACACTCATTCTCCATCCAGCCTTGTTCCATTGCTGGTAAGGAGTTGTGATCCCTTGTAGTAAGAGAGGCATTCTGGTTTCGGGTGTTTTCATCTTTTTTCTGCTGGTTTCTTCCCATCTTTGTATATTCATCCACCTGTCGTCTTTGTAGTTGTTGACTTTCAGATTGGGTCTCTGAGTGGATGTTCTGTTTGTTGATGATGAAGTTATTTCTTTCTGTTTCTTAGTTTTCCTTCTAACAGTTTGCCCCTCTGCTGTAGGACTGCTGAGGTCCACTCCAGGCCCTGCTTGCCTGGGGATCACCTGCAGCAGCTACAGCACAGTAAGGGTTGCTGCCAGTTTCTTCTGCTATCTTCATACCTGAAGGATACCTGCCTGATGTCAGTCTGAGCTCTCCTTTATGAGGTGACTCTTTGGATATATGGGAGTCAGGGAGCTGCTTGAGGAGACAGTCTGTCCTTTATAGGAGCTCAAGTGCTGAGCTGTGAGCTCTGTTGTTCATTCAGAGTTGCTGGGCAGGTACGTTTAAGTCTGCTACAGCTGAATTCATAAACCACCCCTTTTTTCTCCCCAGGCGCTCTGTCCCAGGGAGTTAGCACTTTATTTATGAGCTTCTGTTGTGTTGCTGACTTTTTTCAGGGCTGCCCTGCCCAGCAAGGAGGCAGCCTAGTCACTGCCTGCAGAGGCTTTGCTGAGCTGCTGTGGGCTCTGCCTAGCTGCCATGTGAACTTCCCTGCAGTCCTGTTTATACTGGTGTAGTTAGAACTGCCTCCACAGTGGTGGCCCACCTCTGTAATGGCAGATTCTCTCCATAATGGCGGGCTGCCTCTGCAACAGTGGGCTGCCTCAGCAATGGTAGACTACCCACGTAGTGGTGGAGTGCCTCAGTAATGGCAGATGCCCCTTCCCTACAGAGCTGGAACATCCCAGGTTCAGCTGTGCTTGCTGTGAAACTCTCAATTTACAGCATTTCAGATAGCTGTTTTTTTGTGGGGGTGTGACCAGCCGAGCCTGATCACCTGGCTTCCTGCCTCAGAGCCTTTTTTTTTTTGTCTCCCAGGTGTTCCAGTCGCCTCTTGAAAAGGTGCCGGGATGTGTGATTTCCTGTGTGGTGACCCACTGTGCCAGCTGAAACAGCTGCACTGAGATTCGTGGCGCTTTTTTGCTCGGGAATCTCCTGGTCTGGCTCCCTGTTTCAGTCCCCTTTTCTATCAGTTGAATGGGCTACGCTATCTTCCCTGAGCTCCAATTGCCAGCTAAAATGATGCCCAGACCCATGTATTTTGTACGGAGAACCACCGCCGTGCCGGTGCAGCAGCCAAAACAGCTGCTCCGGCCAAAATGGCTGCGCTGGCGACCCGTGGGGCTCCTCCGCCTGGGAATCTCCTTGTCTGTGGGCAATAAAAATCCATCTGGAAATGCGGCATCCACTCACCCTCCACGCTTTCACCGGGAGCTGCAATCCTGAGCTGCTCCTAATCAGTCATCTTGGATCCGTCCCCCGAGTTATACATTTTTTTTTAAATTTGATAACAAGATACCTGGCTACTCTTATCAAAACCAAATCTACATATGTACTAAAATCATGAAAATCAAATTTACTTATACAAAGTAAGTCATTGAACTGATATTGCTTTTGGTTCAAGTACTCAATGAGAAAATTGTAAGCTGAAACAAGGAGAAAATATTGCTTACAATCTGACTGAAATATCAAAAAATATTATACATAGGAAATGCAAGATTTAAAAATTTTCAGGGATCATGAATACATTACCCATGATTATGTCTAGTGCATCCTGAGTAATAGGCATTCAATAAATTCATTCTATCAATAATGCTTATCATATGTTAAGCACTGGATGTATGTAGTAAGCACTGGATGCATGAAATTAAATAAAGCATAGTCTCTGAAATGCAAGTAGCTTGACAGTCATGGGGAATAGCAAGTAAATAAACTATTATTGTTCATTAATCCAGAAAGACCTTTTCATTCTTTCTTGCACGGATGCTATTTGAGAACCTACCATGTGGCAGGCACTGCTCTAGGATCCGAGGATATGGGAGAAACAAAAAATATGGAGTCTCTCTTTTTAAAATTTTTCTTTTAAAAATTAATTTATCATTTAAGAGACAGAGTCTTGCTTTATCATCCAGACTGGGGTACAGTGACATAATCACAGCTCACTGCAACCTTGACCACCTGTGCTCAGGTGATCCTCCTGCCTCAGCCTTCATGATCTGATGGTGAAGGAAATTTAGAAAGTGATTGCATACTTTAATAAGCAGAAGAATAAGTGGAAGTTAGCCAAATGGAAGAAGACAGATACCAAGGATGAATATGTACCTCTGCAAAGAGACTTGGCACAGACCAATTCAGAAGGTCTGTGAAGGAACATGGCTATTCATGCATCTGAGAAGGAACATGGCTGTTCATGCATTGAAGAACTGTCAGTCTGGCTGGAACAAAAAACAGAGGGCAAGTGGTGAAACAGAGGAAGAGTGCTAAAAACTCAATATCGTCATGTTAAAAAAAACTTAGACCTTTTCTTCATACCACACTAAAATATATTCAAAGTAGCTCATAGATCAAAATGTAAACCTAAAACTCTAAAACTTATATATAGAAAAATTATAGAAGAAAATCTTTGTGATCTTGATTTAAGACTTAAAACACCAAAAGCACAATCCTTATAAGAAAAAAAATAATAAATTGATATCAAAATTAAACTCTTGTTATTTAAAAGAAATCATTAAGAAAATGAAGAGACAGCCTGGGTGTGGTGGTTCATGCCTGTAATCCCAACACTTTGGTAGGCTGAGGCAGGTGGATCATGAGATCAAGAAATCAAGACCATCCTGGCCAACATGGTGAAACCCTGTCTCTACTAAAAATACAAAAATACTAGCTGGGCATGGTGGTACACACCTATAGTCCTGGCTACTTAGAAGGCTGAGGCAGGAGAATCACTTGAACCTGGGAGGTGGTGGTTGCAGTGAACCGAGATTGCTCCACTGCACTCCAGCACTCCAGTCTGGTGACAGAGTGAACTCTGTCTCAAAAAAAAAAAAAAAAAAAAAAGGAAGAGACAAACCACTAACTAGATGAAATATTTGTAAATCCCATTGTATATCCAAAAAGGACTTGAATTTAGGATATATAAAGAACCTTTGCAACTCAGTAATGAGAAGGCTGACAACCCAACTAAAAAATAGATGAAGACTAGGCATAGTGGCTCCCACTTGTAATCCCAGAAAGAGGATTGCTTGAAGCCAGGAGTTCAAGATCAGCCTGGGCAACGTAGTTAGACACCATCTCTACAAAATGAAAATAAAATAAAAAACTAGCCAGGGATGGTGGTGTGCACCTGTAGTACTAGCTACTTAAGAGGCTGAGGTGGGAAGGTTGCTTGAGGCCAGGAGTTTGAGGACATGGTGAGCTGCACTCCCGGCATTCCATCCTGGACAGAAGAATAAGACCAAGACCAAGAAGAAGAAAGAAGAAAGAAGAAGAAAAGAAGAAAAAGAGGAAGAGGAGGAAGAGAAGGAAGATGGAAGAAGAAAAAAAAAAGAGGAAGAGAAAGAGGAAGAAGAAGAATTAAAAAAAAATAAGCACATGTAAGCACATGGAAAGATCCTCATTATCATTAGTGATTATAGAAATGCAAATTAAACCCACAATGAGATCCACTTTATGCCCTCTAAAATGATTATAATAAAAAAGACAATATCAAGTAGTAGTGAGGAAGATACTGGCAACCTCACAAACTGCCTAGTGAATTGTAAAATGGAATGCCTGGCACTTTCTTAAAATGTTAAACATACAAGCACCATGTACCTCAGTAATCACACTCCCCCAGATAGCGACCCAAGAGAAAAAAAAAATGCTTTTATAGACTTACAGTAGGATTATTTTTAATAGCTCCAATTTGAAAAAAACTAACAAGTATCCATTAACTAATGAAATAATAAACATGTGTAGTTATGGGCATACAATAGAATATTATTCAGGAATGAAAAGAAATGTATACAACAGTATGGATAAACCTCAAAAACATTATACTAACTGAAAAACAGCCAAGTACCAAAGGATACATATTATATGATTCCATTTGTAAGAAATTTCTAGGGAAGGCAAAACTGTAGAGGCATAAAGATCAGTAGTTGGCTAGGACTGGGAGAGGGAGCGGAGACTAATTGTGGTATTGGTTGCACAATTGTATAGTTTTTGTAAAACTAATCAGGTACAGTTAGGATGGGTAAATTTTATGGCATATAAATTATACCTTCAAAAAGTGGATAAAAAGAGAACAGATTAGTAGATACATATGTGAATGAAACAAATGTAGCCAGAGATTGGCAATTGTATATTGATGACCACCATACGAATTTTAAAACTTTTCTGTTTTACAATTTTCATATAAAATGCTGGAGCAAAAACTGCCAAGTTCATTTCAATGACAACTTCTTACATAAACAACCATAACAATATACAAAGGGTAGATTCCCTATTCCATTGCATCAAATAGTTCACTTTGACCTTTTACTTGTATATTAATAACCCCAAAAACAAAATTCTCCTTTAGAGTATAGAATAGTCTTGACCAAAGGTTAACTGATTTTGTAATGTGAATTTCAGTAGAAAGTCATCTAGAGTCACCAGGCCCCCTGTGGAAAGTGATGCTGTTGGCCCATACCGGTTTTCTCTTTCCACTCCCTCTGGCTGTCCCTGGACCACCTGGTCAGGCTTTTTGAGTTTAGTTAGGTGCTCTGCTCCTGGTTCACCAGCTCCTTAAATGTTGCTGTTGCATAGGGCACAGCTCTCAGGCCTGCCCTCTTCTCCTTCCCTGGCCCACAGGTCTCAATCCAATACGGCTTGTTTTGTCACTCCAGATGCTTTCTAGATCTTTATTTATTTACATCCATGTGTAAAAGAATGATGCTGCTGTTCAGGAGTGATTCCCAGGAAAGGCATTGCCCAAGGTGTTGGCTGAACCTCATAGTCTGTGTTTGCCACAGAAGCTCAAAGGTATCTGCCCAACACAGGCCCTCAAAACATGCTCAGCACTTACCACTTGTGGCTATGTCACCTCTTCAAGGGTTCTGGGGAGGTAAGCTCTCCTTGCTTTTTTTCACACAAGGAAAAAGTAAATGTATCACACAACTCTGCTCCTGATTCGGAAGCGGGGATGTAAAATGTGGGTATGGAAGCAGAGAGAAAAGCAGGATGCAGTCCAGTGATTCTGAGATTTTCTCACAGAGATGTAATGAAGGCCACGTGTATACGAATGCTTTAGCTTCTGTTGCCAGATATGGTAAACAGCACAAAAATCCACAACCACAGCATTTCATAAGATATTCCAGTGGTGCTTTTTCAATGATCTAATAGTTTCAGTGACTAGAAGACTAACATAGGGTTAACATCAATCTATTGGCTTGGGTTGGAGATAACCTTGGTAAGATGAGAATCCTGGAATTGTGTGACCCACTCTTTATAAGGAGATAGCTCCAGGATTCCTGGGAGCTTAGATAAGGGTTAGCAGTGATTTGCTTGGGGGCTTATCCTTCAGCCAATTTTGCAGCCTGCTGCCCAGCTCTATGGTTAAACTTTATTCAGTGTATATTTTCTTCTCTTTTTATTGGGACTCATGGCTGCAATCAGTTGTTCAGAGCCATTGGGATGATGCAGTGAGCTGATGGCAGTGAGTATCAGTGGTCTTTAGCACAGAGGCTCAGCTGGTCTTGTGCTCATTGAAGGTGCCCACAGACTCCTGGTAGACATCACGTTCAAAGGCATCAGACATCTGCTGCTTCAGATCACTGGTTACCACTCCTTCCTAATAATAGTCTTCTTTTCCCCAAGATTCATGCTGTTTTCATCCTCCACCTCCTCTTCCTTCCAAACTGAGTTACAGTCCTCTTTATTCCTGTCAGATTCTTAGCTATTCATATTGCTGGACAACGTAGCAACCAGCCAAGATATAGATGAGGAAAGCAATTGCTTCCCCTGCCTCCAAATTTTACTGATTTCTCAAATGATTTGTTTGTTCTGTCTTCTGCAATCCTTGAATATCTATCAGGAAGGTATCACCCTATGTCATTCCATGTCATATGATTTCCACTTGCAGCTACAACCTCATGGCTGCTGATTACACATCAGCTGGACCAGAGGGTCAAGTTGGGGTGCAGTCGTGGAGGTACAGCTACCTCAGTCTGGGTCAGCACTGCTTCCCCATGATGCCCTTTTGAGTGAACGCATTGTGGTTGATGATTTCTGCCTCATCCTTCCTCTCCACTAGGCTGGGGAAAAGTAGAGGGCAGTGATCATGTCCTGTTTTGCCCTCTGTTCTCTCATAGTTTCTTTTCTAGTATTCTGCCCTAGGGTCCACAATAAACACTTACTGAATTGAACAATGATTTGTAAGCACTTTGTGATTCTAAAGTCCTTCCTTCATCTCATCATGATAGAATTTCAAAGCTAGAAGGAACTTTAGAGAACTTTGAAATTCCCCACCACTTGGAAAAAGGACAAAATCAAGACCCAGAGGAGTTAAATATCTTGTCCCAGGTCACATGGCTAGTTGCTGGTGCTGGGAACCTAGTCTCTAGGTTCTTGGTTTGGTGCTCCTCAGAAAGACTGAATGTTGTAGTTTCATTCCATCAAGCGTCAACTGCCACAGAACTAGACTGCAGTGAAGCATACCCAGCATTTCATTTATGGAATGCAATGCAGTTAACATTGTAATATTAGCATACTTTCTATATAGTTATTGTAAAACTTTGCAAAGGCAACTGAAGTTTTCCAGGAGACTTTAAAGAAATTACTGAATAATATTAAAGACTGATATAGTTTGGATATTTGTCCCCACCCAAATCTCATGTTGAAATGTAATCCCCAATGTTGGAGATGGGGCCTGGTGGGAGGTGTTTGGATCACTGGGGCAGATTCCTCATGAATGACGGACCATCTCCCTGGTGACAAGTGAGCTCTTGCTCTGAGTTCACATGAGATCTGGTCATTCAAAAGTGTGTGGCACCTCCTGTCGTGCTCTTTCTCTCTCTTGCTCCTGCTCTGGCCATGATGTGCCTGCTCCTGTTTCACATTCTTCCATGAGTAAGATCTTCCTGAGGCCTCCCCAGAAGCAGATGCCAGTGCTATGCTTCCCACTTAGCCTGCAGAACTGTGAGCCAATTAAACCTCTTTTCTTATAAGTTATCCAGTTTCAGATATTTCTTTAAAACAATGCAAGAATGGCCTAAAAAGGACTCATTGAGAACTCATCAGGAGACTTGCCTTGGAAAACTTGCAATTTATTACTCATGATGGTCATTATGATGCTGTTATAACAGAAAGTTTAAAGGATTATTCCTCAAAATCTTTTTGCAGAGAAGCTTGGAACAATGAAAATTGTTCAATAGTTAGCAGTATGAATCACACAGCCATCTGGAAAGTATCCTGAAATACCCAGAAAACTTTTTTAGGGACCTAATTACTGGATAAACCTGAGAATGCAGAGCCAAGTGAGAGCATCTCTTTGTATATTGTGTGAGTGACAAAGAGAAGGCAAGAGAATGGAGCAACCATAGGGGAGAGTCACCAACCTGTGAGAATTACAAGGAGAAAGAATGAAAACAGAGAAAAAATGCCAAGAGCCATCAGTTATCAGCAGAGGCTGGGTAGGAGATTCAAATCAGAAAATCAGAGATTTCATGGTCATTAGCTGCTTTTCTCTCAAACTATAATAAGGTATGGTAGAAGCAGCTCTACTTAAGCTAGAAAAGTAGAAACTGACAAAGAAGTTCCACGGTTTGCTTCATTGACCTTTATCTATGTGTAAACGTAAGTCAACTCTTGCAAATCACCCTGGATGGTTGTAAAAGGTCAGGCTGGGAAATGTGGAGTTACAGAACCACTGTGAGTCTTGATAAGTCCCTCTCAAGCAAGAAGCTTCTGCTTTTAGGATGCCACTGTCCTCAGGTAAGTGAGAGAAGCACAGTTATTTTAGGTAGTTTTATTTCTAACATGTTGGCCTTCAATATCTTGATAAAACTTTGCCAGTGGCTGAGTGAGATAGCAGAACAAGGTTGAGTTTTGTCAGGGGTTGTGTGTGCAGCGGGGAAGGTCTCAGCCAGGAAAGCAGGTTCTGCTCTTGAGTTCTCTCTGAACTCTGCTCATAAGGCTTCTTATTATGATGGTGTATATTGGATAAGTCATGGACCTGCCCATCCTGCCCATTCTCTTACCCTCAGATGGATGGAATGGGTGATCTCAGAGTTCTTTTCTTGTTCTAACATTCTACAGTGCTTTTTTTTCTGTGCCTTTTCTGTGGATTGTGGTAATATCTGATCCACAGGTAAAAACCATGTTCCTGCTCTCTTGGGACCTTTATTTGGCCATTGGCAATTCAGTTGATTTCTACAGTCCCATTAACTTCACTGAACCACTCCTGCATCCCTAAGTTACGATTTCATATACTGTTTTTATGTTAACAGACAGGAAAAGGTCTGATCATATAAGCAAATACCTTTTAATGGGTTAGCTAACTAATGTGTTAACTTCCCAAATGGGGAAAAGAAAATGCCTTTGCCAGGATAAGACATAATAATGCCAAAAACTCCAGGAAATAGTATAGGAGTATGTGTGTGTATGGGCAAGGGCAGGAAAGAGGGCTGTGCTTGCAAGGGAGAACATCTTTGATCAGTGAGGCTCAACCCACTAAATTGCTGCCTGTTTGGCTATACACAACTTATCAGGTCTAGGCACTGAGATAAACTGTTACTACAACACTTGAACAAAGCCATTTTTATAAGCCAACAGTGAGGCTTAGTTAACCAGCAAGCATTTTTCAGTCTCTTTGGTTGCAGAGATCTACTCAAATTAGCTCATGTGAACTGGGTTTAAGAATTTATGTTGAATAATGGGAGGATACTAATCAATTAATTAATTTTAAAATAATGGGCCCAGATGGCAGTGGAAGAGCTGGAAAGAACTATCTGGAATGTGGGATAAGCAAGATTTGGTGCCTGCTGTTTCCAGGAGGCCTCTAGGAACCCTGGTGGCAGCAGCTCCTGGGTCTCCTGTTCTGCACTTTGCTCTCAGTGGGCTTGGCTCCCCTCCTCATGTCTCTTTTCTATCCTGCTACCAGCTGACTTCTCCTTCCTCATGCTTTCTTCTTCTCCTCACTGGAGCTTGCTCAGTCTGTTTGGATTTTTTTAGCTAGATTTCCCACCAGTCACATATGAATTGTTTTCCACATGTTTTGGTCCAAATTTCTGGGAAGTTTAGTCTGATTGACTCAGTTTGTCATTTTGAGCAACACCACACAGATCTTTGGCCAAATGTTAGAGTGGTGGCCTTTTGTGTCATCTGGGACTGAGTGGGCATGTTAAAATTGATGTGGTCACATGAAAAACCATGGCTACCTATTCAGTAGATGCTGTAGGTAGAGAAGTGTCCTTTACAAGTGTTGGTTGGGCACAGTGGCTCATACCTATAATCCCAGCACTTTGGGAGACTGAGGCAGTTGGGCAGATCACCTGAGCTCAGGAGTTTGAGACCAGCCTGGCCAACATTGTGAAACCCTGTCTCTACTAAAAATACAAATATTAGCTGGACGTGGTGGTGGGCACCTGTAATTCCAGCAACTTGGGAGGCTGAAGCAGGAGAATCACTTTAACCCAGGAGTTGGATGTTCATTCCAACCAGCTTCCTATAGTAATCTCAGATATTCCATGACCTTGGTGCTGAGGAAAAGTGCACAGAGCAGAAACTTTTCAAGCCAGCCCAGCTTTACCAGAGCTGATCAACCACGGGACAGTTAGAAGAGACTCCTGAGAAGAGATCCAGCCAAGTGAGCATGAGGTTTTCACTCCAACCACTGTCATCACAGCTGGTTCTTTCTTTTGGCACTTTGATCTTCCTAACTGTCAAAATCTTGAGGTCCTCATAACTCTGTAACAAATACAGCCCAAACACAGTTTTAAAGCTTGGAAGATCACTTCCACTTTCAAGTTTTCGTCTTAGAGACTTGGATTTGAAACAGCCGTGATATCTATTTTTTGTCAATATCTTGTATCTCTTATGGGAATTTTCCCAGCCCCTTCTCTTTTCCAGGCTCTCCTTACACAGACTGCATGGGGCACATACAGGTGCATGTTACTGCCAATGAACATGTTGCTGCTGGCTTAACAGCATAAAGTAGATGAGCAATTGCAGAACTTCCATAAACCAATGTTCATAGCAAAGTGGAAGTTGCTTGCCAAATGTGAACCAAGCTAAGAACTGAGGTGGGGTATACCAAAATAAGATTCATCTGGTCTTAAAAAACAAATCAGACCATATGCAATAATATGGAGATCAGGAAATTCAACAGTTGGAAACTACATGTGATGGAAAATGGTTAACAATGTCTCTGAATTCTACATACAAGAAAGAAGTGAAAGAGAAGAAAGTGGAGTATGGAACACAAAGCAAGCTGCAGTCAGGAGTCTGAGATTCCTGAATTCCAGCTACATTTGCATTTTGTTAACTACTTAAGCTAAGCGTTTTTGGTGATAAAATTAAATCTTTTGACTAGGTGGCTGCTAAAGTTTCCTTCAATTCAGTGATGTTATAAAATTCGTGACAGGAAAATCAATTTTGTTTGTGGCCACATTTTCTCCCTTTGGTCTGATTGCAACTTCTGAGATCAGAAGTAAAGTCTCATTTGCTGGTGTTCAGAAGGTTATTCACAGTATCCTCTAATCATCTTCAACATCTTGTTCTGTTCTTTTATCTCCTCTCCTTTTTTCCCCTGAGGAATTTGAGACTACACCTGACACACTTATAAACTGGATATCCAGAGAAGTGATACATTTTTAAAAAACTGAAATCACCTTTAAAGATTTGGGAAAATGTATTTAATTCTAGGAAATGAAAAACCAATCTGACTTATACTCAACTCTGCATAATAATTTAAAGGCAGCAAAGATTGTTTATTGGAGCTCGGAAGAAAAGGTAGGCAAGAGCTATATTTATGTGCTTATCTTGCCTTTAAATTAATTCCCCCTCCCCCACTTTTTGCCTGAGCCCTTTGGTTGCCATAGAAACTGGCATGGTCTCCAGCTGAGCTTCCTGTAAGACTTAATTGCATTCCGAATTTCATAAATGTCTATTAACCTTTGCCTGACAGATATGTGTATGATGCAAAATGAGTTACATTAATAGTTTAAAGTGATTTATACATTCAAGTTTCATGTGCCTAATGCTCTCTTTCAGTCAATTAAACATACTTATAAACAACTGTGATAATGTTATTGTTGATATGTATATTAATACACACATACATAGTATATTAAATACCAGATTTAATATATACATATCTAAAAGCTAAGGGCATTTCTAAGGGAGGGTTTAGAACAGAAGCTGAGTATATCTGTATATAATTGAATATATATAGATATAGTATGTCTTTATATATCTTTCTCTATACATGTGTGCATGTGTCAGGCATTGTACTTATTATTTAACATATGTTAGCATTTAATTCTCATAACGATTCCATGTTGGAGGTACAATGAGTGCCATCATTTTACAGTGGAGGGAACACTAGAGAGACTTATAGAGTTAGAAGTCTCACAACTACTAAGTGGCAGAATTGGCATTAGAATGCAGACCTGTTTGACTCCAGAGCCCTTAAGCCTTTTGTGTTAGTTTGTTTTGCATTGCTAGAAAGAAATACTTGAGGCTGGGTAATTTATAAAGAAAAGAGGTTTATTTTAGCTCATAATTCTACAGACTTACAAGAAACATTGTACCACCACCTGCTTCTGGTGAGGCCTCAGGAAGCCTACAATCATGGCAGAAGGCAAAGGGAGCAGGTGTGTCATATGGTGAGAGCCAGGCTCTTTAAACAACCAGCTCTCACAAGAACTAACAGAGTGAAAACTCACTCATTAACACAAGGATGGTACCAGGCCATTCATGAGGAATCCACTCCCATGAACCAAACAACTCCTATTAGACGGTCACCTTTCAACATGAGATTTGGAGAGGACAAGCATCCAAAAATATCACCTTCCCCTGTGTATCCATTTGGTGAGTTCCCAGGCAATTCCTCTAGCACCCGTTGTGGGCTGTATGTAGTGTTCCAGAAAAAGTTTCATTTTCTAGGAGAATCATTCATTCACTGCTGTCATCAGATTCTGATCTTAGGGAAGGGGAAATGAATAAATATGACATGGTTCTTGCTCTCAAGGAGAGTCTGGAGTGGGAGTGGAGGGTTAAAAGTAGGAAAAGAAATGAAAGTAAAAATTTCAAGTTGCTAAGACTTACAAGACAGATGTCACCAGAATAAAGCCCCAACTTCACTACATAGTCATGTTCAAAGGCACAATAGTTTAAGTGTAGAATAACTGAAAACAATTTCAACTCTATGGAAGGTTCTTTAAGAATGCCAAAGCACAACAGGGTGATTGTAGTAAAAAATAACTTAATTGTACATTTAAAAATAACTAAATATATAATTGGATTGTTTGTAACCCAAAGATAAATGCTTGAGGTGATGGATACTGCATTTACTCTGATGTGATTATTATGTATTGCACACCTGTATCAAAAGATTTCTAGTGTAGGGGAGAAGATCCAAGATGGCCAGTTAAGAGCAGCTCAGGATTGCAGCTCCCAGTGAAAGTGCAGAGGGTGAGTGGATGCTGCATTTCCAGATGGATTTTTATTGCCCACAGACCAGGAGATTCCCAGGCGGAGGAGCCCCACGGGTCACCAGCACAGCTGTTTTGGCCAGTGCAGCAGTTCCCGGTGCAGAGTAAACAGGACTGGGTCCCCTTTTGGCTGGCAGTAGAGCTCCGGGAAGGCAGAGTCACCCATTCATCTGATTTAAAAAAAGGGGACTGAAACAGGGGGCCAGGCCAGGAGATTCCTGGGCAAAAAAGTGCCACAAATCTCAGTGCCACTGTTTCATCTGGTGCAGTGGGTCACTGCATGGGAAATCACACAGATCCTGGTGCCTTTTCAGCAGGCGACTGGAACACCTGGGAGAGAGTCGACCATTCAACTAAAAAAAAAGGCTCTCAGGCAGGGAGCCAGGTGATCAGGTTCAGCTGGTCCCACCCCCACAAAAAAAAACAAAAAACAGCAATTGGAAATGCTCTGGGTTGACAGCAAGCACAGCTAAACCCAGGATGGTCCAGCTCTGTGGGGGAGGGGTGTCCGCCATTACTGAGGCACTCCACCACTATGGAGGTAGTCCGCTATTGCTGAAGCAGCCTGCTGTTGCCGAGGCAACCCACCATTACAGAGAGAGTCTACCATTACAGAGGTGGGCCACCATTGCTGAGGCAGTTCTAACTACACCCATATAAACAGGACTGGAGGGAAGTTCACACAGCAGCTGGGTGGAGCCCACAGCAGCTCAGCAAAGCCTCTGCAGGCAGACAGTGACTAGGCTGCCTCCTTGCTGGGCAGGGCAGCCCTGAAAATAAAAGGCAGCAGCACAACAGAAACTCATCAATGAAGCCCTAACTCCCTGGGACAGAACACCTGGGGGAAAAAAAGGGGTTTATGAGTTCTGTTGCAGCAGACTTAAACGTACCTGCCCAGCAACTCTCAATGAATAACAGAGCTCACAGCTCAATAAAGGATAGAATGTCTCCTCAAGCAGCTCCCTGACCCCCATATATCCAAAGAGTCACCTCATAAAGGTAAGCTCAGACTGAAATTTGGCGGGTATCCTTCTGAGACAAAGATAGCAGAAGAAGAAACTAGTAGCAACCCTTACTGTTCTGCAACTGCTGCAGGTGATCCCCAGGCAAGCAGGGCCTGGAGTGGACCTCAGCAGTCCTACAGCAGAGGGGCCAGACTGTTAGAAGAAAAACTAAGAAACAGAAATAACTTCATCATCAACAAACAGGACGTCCACTCAGAGACCCAATCTGAAAGTCAGTAACTATAAAGATGAAAGGTCGATAAATCCAGAAAGATGGGAAGAAACCAGCACAAAAAGGATGAAAACACCCGAACCCAGAACACCTCTCCTCCTACAAGGGATCACAACTCCTCACCAGCAAGGGAACAAGGCTGGATGGAGTATGAGTGTGATGAAATGACAGAATCAGGCTTCAGAAGGTGAGTAATAAGAAACTTCTGTGAGCTAAAAGAACATGTTCTAACCCAATGCAAAGAAACTAAGAACCTTGAAAAAACATTTGAAGAAATGCTAACGAGAGTGGACAACTTAGAGAGGAATATAAGTGAATTGATGGAGCTGAAAAACACAACATGAGAACTTCGTGAAGCATGCACAAGTTTTAACAGCCGAATTGGCCAAGCAGAAGAAAGGATATCAGAGGTCAAAGATCAACAAAATGAGAAGGCAAGGTTAGAGAAAAAAGGGTAGAAAGGAATGAACAAAGTCTCCAAGAAATATGGGACTATGTGAAAGACCTAATCTATGTTTGATAGGTGTACCTGAATGTGACGAAGAGAACAAATCCAAGCTGGAAAATACTCTTCTGGATATTATCCAGGAAAACTTCCTCAACCTAGCAAGGCAGGCCAATATTCAAGTCCAGGAAATACAGAGAACACCACAAAGATATTCCTCAAGAAGAGCAACCCCAAGGCACATAATCGTCAGATTCACCAGGGTTGAAATGAAGGAGAAAATGCTAAGGGTAGCCAGAGAAAGATTGGGTTATCCACAAAGGGAAGCCCATCAGACCCACAGCAGATCTCTTGGCAGAAACCCTACCAGCCAGAAGAGAGTGGGGGCCAATATTCAACATCCTTAAAGAAAAGAACTTTCAACCCAGAATTTCATATCCAGCCACACTAAGCTTCATAAGTGAAGGAAAAGTAAAATCCTTTGCAAACTAGCAAGTACTCAGAGATTTCATCACTACCAGACCTGCTTTACAAGAGCCCCTGAAAGAGGCACTACACATAGAAAGGAACAACCAGTACCAGCCACTCCAAAAACATACCAAATGATAAAGAGCATCAAGACAATGAAGAATCTTCATCAACTAACAGGCAAAACAGCCGGCTAGCATCAAAATGGCAGTATCAAATTTACACATAACAATATTAACCCTAAATGTAAATGGGCTAAATATCCCAATCAAAAGACACAGACTGGCAAATTGGATAAGAAACCAAAACCCATCGGTGTGCTGTATCCAGGAAACCCATCTCACATGCAAGGATACACAAAGGCTCAAAATAAAGGGATGGAGGAAGATTTACCAAGCAAATAGAGAGCAAAAAAAAGCAGGAGTAGCAATTCTCGTCTCTGATAAAATAGACTTTAAAGCAACAAAGATCAAAAGTGACAAAGAAGGACATTACATAATGGTAAAAGGATCAATGCAACAAGAAGAGATAACGGTCCTAAATATATATGGACCCAATACAGGAGCACCCAGATACATAAAGCAAGTTCTTAATGACTTACAAAGAGACTTAGACTCCCACACAATAATAGTGGGAGACTTTAACACCCCATTGCCAATATTAGACAGATCAATGAGACAGAAAATTAACAAGGATATCCAGGGCTTGAACTCAGACCTGGACCAAGCAAACCTAATAGACATTTATAGAACTCTCCACCCCAAATCCACAGAATATACATTCTTCTCAGCACCACATCACACCTACTCTAAAATTGACCAGATTATTGGAAGTAAATCACTCTTCAGCAAATGCAAAAAGAATGGAAATCATAACAAACAGTCTCTCAGTCCACAGTGCAAACAAGTTAGAACCCAAAATTCAGAAACTAACTCAGAACCACACAGCTTCATGGAAACTGAACAACTGGCTCTTGAATGTTGACTGGATAAACAATGAAATGAAGGCAGAAATAAAGATGTTCTTTGAAACCAACGAGAATGAAGACACAACATACCAGAATCTCCGGGACACATTTAAAGCAGTCTGTAGAGGAAAATATATAGCAATAAGTGCCCACATGAGAACCAAGGAAAGATCTAAAATCGACACCCTATCATCAAAATGGAAAGAGCTAGAGGAGCAAGACCAAAAAAACTCAAAACCTAGCAGAAGACAAGAAATAACTAAGATCAGAGCAGAACTGAAGGAGATAGAGACACAAAAAACCCTTCAAAAAAATCAATAAATCCAAGAGCTGGTTTTTCAAAAAGATCAACAAAAGAGACAGACCACTAGCCAGATTAATAAAAAAGAAAAGAGAATAACCAAATAGATGCAATAAAAAATGAGAAAGGGGATATCACCACAGATTCCACAGAAATTCAAACCATTATCAGAGATTATTACAAACAACTCTATGCACATAAACTAGGATTCCTGGAAGAAATGGATAAATCCCTGGACACTTGCCTCCTCCCAAGCCTAAACCAGGAAGAAGTCGAAACCCTGAATAGACCAATAACAAGGTCTGAGGTTGAGGTAGCAATTAAGAGCCTACTACCCAATAAAAGCCCAGGTCCAGATGGGTTCACAGCTGAATTCTACCAGACATACAAAGAGGAGCTGGTACCATTCCTTCTCAAACTATTCCAAATAATACAAAAAGAGAGAATCCTTCCCAAATCATTTTATGAGACCAACATCATCCTGATACCAAAACCCGGCAGAGATTCAACAAGAAAAGAAAACTCCAGGCCAATATCCATGATGAACATAGATGCAAAAATCTTCAATAAAATACTGGAAAGCTGATTGCAACAGCACATCAAAAAGCTTATACACCATGATCAAGTAGGATGCAAGGTTGCTTCCCAGGGATGCAAGTTTGGTTCGACATACACAAGTCTATAAACGTAATTCACCACATTAACAGAACCAAAGACAAAAACCACATGATTATCTCAATTGATGCAGAGAAGGCCTCTGACAAAATTCAACAGCCCTTTATGCGAAAAACCCTCAATAAACTAGGTATTGATGGAATGTATCTCAAAATAATAAAAGCCATTTATGACAAACCAACAGCCAATATCATACTGAATGGGCAAAAACTGGAAGCATTCCCTTTGAAATCTGGCACTAGACAAGGATGCCCTCTCTCACCACTCCTATTCAATATAGTACCAGAAGTTCTAGCCAGAGCAATCAGACAAGAAAAAGAAATAAAGGGTATTCAAATAGGAAAGGAGGAAGTCAAATTGTCTCTATTTGCAGACAACATGATTATATATCTAGAAGACTCCATCGTCTCAGCCCAAAATCTCCTGAAACTGATAAGCAACTTCAGCAAAGTCTCAGGATACAAAATCAATGTGCAAAAATCACAAACATTCCTATACACCAATAACAGACTTAAAGAGAGTCAAATCAAGAACGAACTGCCATTCACAATTGCTACAAAGAGAATAAAATACCTAGGAATACAACTAACAAGGAACATAAAGGACCTCTTCAAGGACAACTACAAACCACTGCTCAACGAAATAAGAGAGGACACAAACAGATGGAGGAACATTTCATGTTCATGATTAGGAAGAATCAATATCGTGAAAATGGCCATACTGCCCAAAGTAATTTACAGATTCAACGCTATCCCGATCAAGCTACCAATCACCTTCACAGAACTGGAAAAACCACCTTAAACTTCATATGGAACCAAAAGCAAGCCTGCATAGCCAAGTCAATTCTAAGCAAAAAGAACAAAGCGGGAGGCATCACACTACCTGACTTCAAACAATACTACAAGGTCACAGTAATCAAAACAGCATGGTACTGGTACCAAGACAGAGATATAGACCAATGGAACAGAACAGAGGCCTTGGAGACAACACAACATATCTACAACCATCTGATCTTTGACAAACCTGACAAAAACAAGCAATGGGGAAAGGATTCCCTGTTTAATAAAAGGTGTTGGGAAAACTGGCTAGCCATGTGCAGAAAGCAGAAACTGGACCCCTTCCTGACACCTTACATTTAATTAACTCCAGATGGATTAAAGACTTAAACATAAGACCTAACAGCATAAAAACCCTAGAAGAAAATCTAGGCAAAACCATTCAGGACATAGCCATAGGCAAGGACTTCATGACAAAAACACCAAAAGCGTTGGCAACAAAAGCCAAAATAGACAAATGGGACCTAATCAAGCTCCACAGCTTCTGCACGGCAAAAGAAACAGTCATTAGAGTGATTTGGCAACCAACAGAATGGGAAAAAATTTTTGCAGCTTACCCATCTGACAAAGGGCTGATATCCTGAATTTACAAAGAACTAAAACGGATTTACAAGAGAAAAACAAGCCCATGCAAAAGTGGGCAAATGATATCAACAGACACTTTACAAAAGAAGACATACACAAGGCCAAGAAACATATGAAAAATTGCTCACCATCACTGGTCATTAGAGAAATGCAAATCAAAACTACATTGAGATACCATCTCACGCCAGTTAGAGTGGTGATCATTAAAAAATCTGGAGACAACAGATGCTAGAGAGGATGTGAGGAAATAGGAACACTTTTACACTGTTGGTGGGAGTGTAAATTAGTTCAACCATTGTGGAAGACAGTGTGGCAATTCCTCAAGGACCTAGAAATAGAAATTCCATTTGACCCAGCAATCCCATTACATTAATATCCAAAGGATTATTAATCATTCTACTATAAGGACACATGCACAAGAATGTTCATTGCAGCACTGTTTACAATAGCAAAGACCTGGAATCAACCCAAATGCCCATTGATGATAGACTGGACAGGGAAAATGTGGCACATATACACCATGGAATGTTATGCAGCCCTCAAAAACCATGAGTTTGTGTCCTTTGTAGGGACATGGATGGACCTGCAAACCATCATTCTCAGCAAACTGAGACAAGAACACAAAATCAAACACCACATGTTCTCACTCATAGGCGGGTGTTGAACAATGAGAACACATGGACACAGGGAGGGGAGCACTACACACTGGGGTCTGTTGGGGGGAAATAGGTGAGGGATAGCATGGGGTGGGGAGTTGGGGAGAGATAGCATGGGGAGAAATGCCAGATATAGGTGAAAGGGAGGAAGGCAGCAAATCACACTGCCACGTGTGTACGTATGCAACAATCTTGCATGTTCTTCACATGTACCCCAAAACCTAAAATGCAAAAAAAAAAAAAGCTACAGGAAAAAAAAAGATTTCTAGTGTAGCCCATACATATATACACCTACTGTGTACCTACAAAAATTTTTTTTAAAAGAATGCCAAAAGCAGTCTCATCTATACAGTGTAACAAAACATTTACTTCCTTTCCTAGTCACATACCTCACATCTGCAAAGTTGCTACGATACAGAGGTACCATTCTGGCATAAAGATATCTAAATATTCCAGCATCATTTGTTACAAGTTCTTTCCTCTTTCATTGAAAACTCCCCCAAGCTCTCCCTCAAACTTGGCTCATGCAGGCTTCCTTGATGCTCTTCAGTTTCCTCTCAGGTTATTTCTCTACTATATAGATCAGCATAGCCTCTCTGATAGCTTTCACCATTTTTGTTCTTCCATTACCTAAAGTTTATATGATGGAGATTTGCTTGTAAACTGGTCAGAATCTGGGTTTTCTATTGAAAGGAGGGGTGGGTTAAAGCAAAGACAGTAGATATGACTCAATATCTTTTAAAAAAATCTTTGCATGGAGGAATAAACTGAGTGCTGTGGGAGTCAGAGGAGGGCAGCAGGTATTCTCACATGAGGAGGGGGTGAGAAAGATTCATAGAAGCTGAGTTTGAAGGATGAGGGAATGTTTTCTAGGTGGTGAGTGGGAAAGAAGCATTGTCAGGCAAGTGAGAAACATGTGCTGAACTTTATAGGCATGCATGGGCATGATGTATTTGAGGAATGGATGATTCTTTCTGAGATAAATCCCAAAGATGTAAAAGCAGGAGGAAAATATTAAGTGGCCATTCTATAAAAGCAAAGAATGTGGAACTAAGATGATCAGAGAGAATACACTGAGATATTTTTCATTTTACCGTTAAGGGGATAGAGGCCCAACAAATGCATTTTACTTGAATCTTCTTATTCTGTAAGACTACTTGCTTTGAGAGCTTGCAGGTGCTTCCTCCATCCCTGTTCAAAGGGTCCCAGGTCATGGGGTCTGTATTAGTCTGTTTTTACACTGCTGATGAAGATATACCAGAGACTG
Organism: Aotus nancymaae; assembly: GCF_030222135.1. Taxonomy (NCBI): domain Eukaryota; kingdom Metazoa; phylum Chordata; class Mammalia; order Primates; family Aotidae; genus Aotus; species Aotus nancymaae. The sequence continues at coordinate 51,621,821 of NW_026988421.1, read as the reverse complement.
GGCAATTTATGAAAGAAAGAGGCTTACTGAAATTACAGTTCCATGGGGCTTGGGAGGCCTTGCAATCATGATAAAAGGTGAAAGGCACGTCTCACATGGTGGCAGACAAGAGAAGAGAGGTTGTGCAGGGAAACTCTCATTTTTCAAACCATCAGATCTTGTGAAACTGATTCAGTATTATGAGAACAGTGCAGGAAAGACCCGCCCCCATAATCCAATCACCTCCCACCCAGTTCCTCCCATGACATATGGGAATTGTGACAGTTACAATTCAAGATGAGATTTGGGTGGGACACAGCCAAACCATATCAGGGCCTGCACCTTTTGGGAAAGGTTGTTCTAGCATCAATCAGGAAGGCCTTTTTAACAAGTTTTGTCCAGATAAATTCATTATTTATACTCAGTCAACTAATTTAATAGAGATAAATCTTTAAGTCAGATATATCTGGATTATTACTGGCTGGGGTACAACATTGAATTATTATTTTTCAGTTGTCATAGCCCCCCATTGACCTGTGTTGATCTATGTTGAATCTCCCTTTCGTGCTGGATAGCAGATACCTCAATGACATGTTAGGAAAATTTTACAATTTCCTGGTCACTTTGATTATTGGAAATATGATCCTTTTGAAATCCTAATCCCATATCTGATTTAAAAATTTCTTTCTATCATAGGACAGGCTTGTGGCTCCAGGAAATGCAGTCTATATGTGTGTCTCAGGGTAGAAGATTCATGATGTGATCTTTTATTCTGCCTTTCTCTCCCTTACACTGTGGGGATGTGGGGAAGCAAAATGAGCTCCGTTAACCCTTCCTACTCCCCTCTTCTGGGCTCAAATCCTTCATTGTGTTGGAACAGAGAGGAGAGAGGAAGAGGACAAGAGTCCTTTATTTACCTGACTGGTCGCATTTTTCTCTCTGTTGGTTGTTGATACTTCTCTGGTCAACATTAAGTGCCTGACAACTTATACCCACTGGATGGTGAGTGTCTAAATTTTTGATTTCATGGGGCTAGAGGCTCCAAGTGGGAAGCCTCCACAGTGCTTGTTCCTTGGCATGAGAGACCTGGCTTTAGTTCAATCACCCTCAATTTCCCTGCCTCCAGCTCCTGCTCCAGGCCATCCACTTCATATCCTGTTGCTGCTGTGGCTTCCTTCTGTACTTGAGACCGTGGGTGGCTTCTAGTAAAATGATCTAACTACTTTGAGCAATGTCTATTTGACTCATGAAACCTCACACACATTTTTATCAATTCAGACAGTGAGAGCAAAGCTGCTTGGAAATTAGAGAAATTGAAAGCAAACACACAGGAAAAGAAGAAGTAAAATTGTTTTATACCTGCAGACAACGTGATTATCTATTTAGAAAATTCTACAGGATCTACAAAAGAGCTGCTATAATAAATATTAAAAAGGTTATTTTTAATAAATATAAAAAAGGTTATTGGATGCAAAGTCAATATACAAAAACTAGGTATAGTTCTATGTACTAAAAATTAGCAATTGAAAATCAAAATATCATTTATAGTAATATCAAAACACAGAAAATACTTAGGGATAAATTTGACAATAGATATGCAGGACCTGTACACTAAAAACTATAAAGCATTGCTGAGAACAATTAAAGAAAATCCTAGTTGAATGGGGAATATATATCATGTTCATGAATCAAAACATAATATTGTTAAAACAGCATTCTCTTTAAAGTAATCTATAGGTTCAACACGTTCAAATTGCAATCCCAGAAGGCTTTTTTTGTAGACATTGACAGACTGATTTTAAAATATATATGGAAATTCAAAGGGCTTTGAATAGCCAAAGCAAATTTTAAAAATAGGGACAAAGTTGAATGGCTAACACTACCTGACTTCAAGGTTTACAATTATATGTAGTTATAGTAATCAAAATAATGTGGTACTGGTATCAAGATAAACAAAAGATCAGTGAAGCAAAACAGAGGATGCAGAAATGATCTGTACATAGAAATCTATTTTTGGTAATGATGCTATGACAAACAAATTAGGAAAGGATGATCTTTTCAAGAAATGGCTCTACAATAATTAGATATTCATATGCAAAAACACAAGCAGTGTTTTATTATATGAGCTCTACCTCATATCATATATAAAAATCAACTCAAAATGGATCGTAGACCCACTGTCAAATCTAAAACTGCAAAACTTCTGGAGAAAAACATAGGTGAGAAAACCTTAGTGACAACAGATTTGCAAAATTTTTAATATTATACAAAAAGCATGAACTCTAATTATAACACTGTTAAGAAAATAAAAAGCCAAGCCCCAGACTGGGAAAAAATATTTGTAAAACATATATCTAACAAAGGACATGCACCTAGAATATATGAAGATCTCTTACAACTCAATAATAAAAAGAGGGAAAACTCAATTAAAAATGGTCAAGATTTAAACAGACTTTTCACCAAAGACGATGTAAGGATGACAAATAAGCACATGTAAAGAGGCTTACTAACTTTAGACTTTAGGGAAATGCAAATTAAATCCTCACTGAGATACCCCTACACTCTCATTAGAATGGCTAAAATGGATCTCATTGAAGATGGCGGCACAATCTGTGTCCAGCATTATCAGAAGAGTCTTTATGTGGACAGTCTCAGGGGCATACGAAGAGAATTTTGGTCTTGATCCAGAAAAGAGAAAGAGTCGGTGGTTGCTGAGACAGTAGAAGAGGTGAAAAAGGAACCTATCCCAGTGTGTCCACCCTTATGAAGCCAAACGTACACACCACCTGAAGAGCTCCAGAGTCATTTGGAATCTTATGTTAAAGAAGTTTTTGGCTCATCTCTTCCTGGTAATAGGCAAGATAACTCCCTAGAAAATGGTCGTCTACAGTTCAATCTCTTGGCACATTTAGCTGATGACTTAGGTCATATAATCCCTAACTCCAGACTCTACCAGATGTGCAGAGTTGGAGGTGTTCTTGGTTTCTATAATGTCTCCATTCAAGGTAGATCTAAATTTTATAAACTCGGTGTCACTCATCTGCCTCCCAATTTGAAAATCACTTGGAGTTACTAAGTAATTCAGAAGAGAAATACATTGAAATAATTTTATTCCCCTGAGTAAGTGGGCTACTTATTAGACTTTTTGATACTTTACCATGTGAAATACTATCAAAACTATTTTCTAAACCCAGCTTTTTCTATAGAGGAATGTATCATCTCCTTTTTGCTCATATGATGAATGGAGAAAGAATAACAAGATTTTTCTATTTTCACATTTTCCTAAATCATTTTTTAATGAAATTAGGTAATTAATAATTTATGAAAAATTTTGAGAGGACACTATCATTAATTGGGAGTAAGACAGGAGGACATTACAAGTTCAGACCCTTCATAGGCATAAAGCAGTAGTTGCAAGAAAATATTTCCATCCTGTTCTCGAGGAGACTGATTTGAATAATAACTCCAGTTCTTTTATATGACTAGCTCTGCATTAATTAAACGATTTCTTTACAACAATACCACGGTCTCAGTGAATTGGTTTTGTCTGTGCAGTGGGCAAGAATAACCCATTAGGGGATTACAGAAAGCCAAACAAAATAAGTACATCATTTATAATTCTCTTTATGTAAAATTTTGGAAAGTGCAGATGAACCTAGAGTAAAAGCAGAATCAGTGGTTGCTTAAGAAAAAAGTGGAGAGGAAAGAGAGACATTGAGGGGTGTAGGAAGGGATTACAAAGAGAGATAAGAAAACTTTTCAGGGTGATGAGTATGCTTATTACATTGACTGTGGTTTCACTGGTGTGTATATATGTCAAGAATCATCAAAACATAACATGTAGTAAACATGTATAGTTTATTATATGTCAATTATATCTCAGTAAACCTGGGAAAAAGTTTTAAGAAGTGAGAAAAATATTGTGTATTCTATGATACTATTTTCATAAAAATCACATCACACACATGTGTGTACATTAATAGAGGATTGGAAGAGTATATTCTAACATATTAGCTGTGATTTGATTTCCTGAATATTCTAAATTTTCTATAATAAACATATATTTCTTTGTAATGAGAATCAATAACAATTATTAGCCTGGTGAGTAGAGCATAGGCAACATTCTCATACACTAAGACAATGAACAAGACTTTTTGAATTAATTGTGGAATCTTAGAGACTATCTGGTCACTTCCCCTTATTTTAAAAAAGAGGAAACTGAGGCCCAGAGGAGGGAACTGATTTGCCAAAAGGCACAGAATAAAGTAATGCTACTACTCAGAGTAGAATGCAAATATGGGGACATCTTTATAGAATTTGTTCCACTATATTATATTTTCTTTTAAGTTGCATTTTCCCTATTTTGACTTAATTTTAGACTTACAGAAAATTTATAAATTCCATATATTTCTTTTATGCCTTTCACCCAGTCTTCTCTATTGTTAACATACTGTATACCATATAACAATTATGAAAACTAAGATGTTGACATTGATATTTCTATTAATATAATTATAGACTTTATTCAGATCTCATCTTTTTTTTTTTTTTAACTAATGTCTTTTTCTTTCCTCTTCCAGAAACTTGTCCAGGACCCCACATTGCTTTTAATTGTGTCTTCTCCAATCTATGACAGTTTTTCAGTTTTTCCTGGTCTTTTGTGATCTTGACAGCTGTAAAGAATTCAGGTCAGATGTTTTATAGAGCATTTCACAATTTGGGCTTGTCTAATACGTTTCATGATCAGATTGAGGTTTTGCATTTTGGGAAGGAAACCAGAAAGGCAATGTTCCCTTTTTAGTGCATTGCATCCCAAGAGGGTATATGACGTCAATAAGTTTTGTTACTAGTGACGTTAACCTTGATTGCTTGGTTAGGTGGTGTCTTCCCCTTTCTCCACTGTGTAGTTATTGCTTTTTCCTTGTAATTAATAAGTATTTATTTTGGAGAAGATACATTGGGACTATGCAAATACTCTATTTCTTTTAAAACCTTTACCCATGAATTTTAGTAGCTGTCAGTGGATTGAGCCAGCAGTCATTATTGTTGTGGTAGTCTAATGATAATATACTATTTTCCTTCATACTTTCTACATCTATTAATCAGAATTTTTCTGTAAGAAGCAGTGGTTCCTCCTTTTCCCATTTATTTCTTTATTTATTAAAAATTACTATCAGTATGGACTCATGAATATTTACTTTATTCTTTTTATTCTAATTCCAAACTGTCATTCTTTATTTTGTTCAAATTATTCAAACTTTGGCTGTGAGAGCACTTTTGGGTTGGCTTCTGTGCCTTTCATCATGTCTTCATCATTTTTTAGAGCACTTCTTTACTTTCTGATATCACAAAATGAACCAGGCTCATTTTTATATTTTCTCTGACACAGCACTGAAATTTACTATTAAATACTTCTCCAAAGATCTCTAGTTCTTTTTATTGGAGAATAATATTTAGAAACCAAGATCTGGGCACTAATGAGTTCATTACTATTGGAGTGTTGCTGTTTCTAGGCTCTCCCAGTGGGTAGAGCTAGAAAATACATTTGCTATTTGTTGTATGTGTATATGTATATCTATAACTCATGTGGCATTTATTTGAATTGTGGGAGCCTATTTTTATTGGCTAAATTTAATAGTTTAAAATATTTAATGGACAAAGTAAAATTTAGTCATGATTGAACAGATATTCATTATCTGGTGGTTTGGACCCTTTCTTCAAATTGTTTGCTGTTAAGAGGTTACTGATATTTTTCACTTCATTCCCTTCTTTATTTATCAAATAACTGTCTTATGTTTGTTTAGAGTGATTTTAGCTAGTGCTTGAGTATCAGAAAGTAATTCTTTTCATTTAGAAAACATATCCTTAAACACTGAATCACATATTAGGAATTAACTGCCTTTTTCAAGTTACAAATGAAGCAGAACATTGCAAATGAAAAGAATTCCAAATAGCAAAACCCAAGAGTCTCCATAAGTTTTCTTGAGAACAAAATAAAAGTTTTAAGTTGAGCTCTAGGAAGGTTAGAAGCAGTCAAATATTGTCAATTATGATTCAAAAGGATAGAAGTGGAGGTAGAAGCTGTTGGGAAACTGATCAGTCTCTGCTGCCTCTAGGCCTTTACTATGCTGGAGGAACACTCAGTTGGAAGAAGTAACCTTCCTTGTGATTACTGGATGAACCAAACCTACCCATAGAAGAAAGAGAGCTAGATAGGAAGATATCAAAACTGCTTCCAGAGTAAAAAGCATACTGGAAGAACATGGATTGGCATAGGTGTCCTCACTTCTGTGTGTTCACAGCACAGTTTTTGATACTGGCATTTATGCCAGAAGTTTTGTTGAGATCAAGTAGTACAGAAATCAATAACAATAATAATTTAACTTATATAGTTTGTAATATAATGTCATTTATAATATTTATTATAATTAAATATATCATATATAATTATATATAAAGAAATATATCAAATATAATTACTTAGAATAATTACAATAATTATAATTGTTATATGTATGTATAATATTTTATTTTTATTTCTTTTTCCTTTTTTTAAATTATACTTTAAGTTTTGGAGTACATGTGCAGAACATACAGGTTTGTTACATAGGTATACATGTGTCATGGTGGTTTGCTGAATCTATCACCCTGTTATCTACATTACGTATTTCTCCCAATACTATCCCTCTTCTATCCTCCCACCTCCTGCTATTCCTCCCCTACTCCCCCACCCTCAGACAGGCCCTCGTGTGTGATGTTCCCCTCCCTGTGTCCATATGTTCTCATTGTTCAACACTCACTTATAAGTGAGAACATGCAGTGTTTGGTTTTCTGTTCTTGTGTCAGCTTGCTGAGAATGATGGTTTCCAGCTTTATATGTGTCCCTGCAGAGGACATGATCTCATCCTTTTTTATGGCTGCATAGTATTCCATGGCGTATATGTGCTACATTTTCTTTCAGTCTATCATTGATGGGCATTTGGGTTGGTTCCAAGTCTTTGCTATTGTGAACAGTGCCACAACAAACATACATGTGCATGTGTCTTTATAATAGAATGATTTATAATCCTTTGGGTATATACCCAGCAATGGGATTGCTGGATCAAATGGTATTTCTAGTTCTAGATCCTTAAGAATCGCCCTACTGTCTTCCACAATGGTTGAACTAATTTATACTCAGGTACCATGCTACCTGACTTCAAACTATACTACAAGGATACAGTAATCAAAATAGCATGGTACAGTACCAAAACAGAGATACAGACAATGGAATAGAACGGAAGCCTCAGAAATAGCACCACACATCTACAACCATCTGATCTTTGACAAACCTGACAAAAACAAGCAATGGGGAAAGGATTTCCTATTTTTTCCAACAACAGTGTAAAAGCATTCCTATTTCTCCACATCTTCCCTAGTATGTATTGTCTCCTGATTTTTTAATGATCGCCATTCTAACTGGTGTGAGATGCTATCTCAATGTGGTTTTGATTTGCATTTCTCTAATGACCAGTGATGATGAGCTTTCTTCCATATGTTTGTTGGCTGCATAAATGTCTTATTTTGAGAAGTGTCTGTTCATATCCTTTGCCCACTTTTTGATGAAGTTGTTTGTTTTTTGTTCTTGTAAATTTGTTTAAATTGTTTGTAGATTCTGGCTTTCAGCCCTTTGTCAGATGGGTAGATGGCAAAAATTTTTTCCCATTCAATTGGTTGCTGGTTCACTCTGATGATAGTTTCTTTTGCTGTACAGAAGCTCTTTATTTTAATTAGATCCCATTTGTCTATTTTGGCTTTTGCTGCCATTCCTTTTGGTATTTTAGTCATGAAGTCTTTACCCATGCCTATGTCCTGAAGGCATTGCCTAAGTTTTCTTCTAGGGTTTTTATGGTGTTAGGTCTTATGTTTAAATCTTTAATTCATCTGAAGTTAATTTTTGTATAATGTGTAAGGAAGGGATCCAGTTTCAGCTTTCTGCATATGGCTAGCCAGTTTTCCCAACACCATTTATTAAATAGGAAATCCTTTCCCCATTGCTTGTTTTTGTCAGGTTTGTCAAAGATCAGATGGTTGTAGATGTGTGGTGTTATTTCTGAGGCTTCCGTTCTATTCCATCGTCTGTATCTCTGTTTTGGTACTAGTACCATGCTATTTTGATTACTGTATCCTTGTAGTATAGTTTGAAGTCAGGTAACATGGTGCCTCCAGCTTTTTTTTTATTTGTTTGTTTTGTTTTGCTTAGGATTGCCTTGGCTATGCAGGCTCTTTTTGGGTTTCATATGAAATTTAAGGTGTTTTTTTTCAATTCTGTGAAGCAAGTCAATGGTAGCCTGATGGGGAGAACGTTGAATCTATAAATTACTTTGGGCAGTATGGCCATTTTCACAATCTTGATTCTTCCTAACCATGAGCATGGAATGTTTTTCTATTTGTTTGTGTCCTCTCTTATTTCCTTGAGCAGTGGTTTGTAGTTCTTAAAGAGGTCCTTCACATCCCTTGTTAGTTGTATTCCTAGGTATTTGATTCCTTTGTAGAAATTGTGAATGGGACTTCACTCATGATTTGGCTCTCTGTTTGTCTGTTATTAGTGTATAGGAATGCTTGTGATTTTTGCACATTGATTTTGTATCCTGAGACTTTGCTGAAATTGCTTATCACCTTAAGATTTTGGGCTTCAATGATGCGGTCTGCTAAATATACAATCATGTCGTCTGCAAATAGAGACAATTTGACTTCCTCTTTTCCTAATTGAATACGCTTTATTTCTTTTTCTTGCCTGATTGCCCTGGCCAGAACTTCCAATACTACGTTGAATAGGAGTGGTGAGAGAGGTCATCCTTGTCTAGTGCCAGATTTCAAAGGGAATGCTTCCAGTTTTTGCCCATTCAGTATAATACTGGCTGTGGGTTTGTTATAAATAGCTCTTATTATTTTGAGATACGTTCCATTGATACCTAGTTTATTGAGAATTTTTAGCATAAAGGGCTGTTGAATTTTGTCAAAGACCTTCTCTGCATCTATTGAGATAATCATGTGGTTTTTGTCTTTGGTCTGTTTATGTGATGGATTACGTTTACAGATTTGCATATGTTGAACAGCCTTATATCCCAGGGATGAAGCTGACTTGATTGTGATGCATAAGGTTTTTGATGTGCTGTTGGATTAGGTTTGCCAGTATTTTATTAAGGATTTTTGCATCAATGTTCATCATGGATATTGGCCTGAAATTTTCTTTTTTAGTTGTATCTCTGCCAGGTTTTGGTATCAGGATGATGTTGGTCTCATAAGATGAGTTAGGGAGGATCCCCTCTTTTTCTATTGTTTGGAATAGTTTCATAAGGAATGATACCAGCTCCTCTTTGTACCTCTGGTAGAATTCGGCTGTGAACCTGTCTGCTCCTGGACTTTTTTTTTGGTTGGTAGGCTATTAATTGCTGCCTCAATTTCAGACCTTGTTATTGGTCTATTCAGGGATTGACTTTTTCCTGGTTTAGTCTTTGGAGGGTGGAAGTGTCCAGGAATTTATCCATTTCTTCTAGATTTATTGGGGTCTATTTGCATAGAGGTGTTTATAGTATTCTCTGATGGTAGTTTGTATTTCTGTGGGCTGGGTGGTGATATCCCCTTTATCATATTTTATTACATCTATTTGATTCTTCACTCTTTTCTTCTTTATTAGTCTAGCTAGGAGTCTATCTATTTTATTGATCTTTTCAAAAAAAGCCAGCTCCTGGATTCATTGATTTTTTTTGAAGGGTTTTTCATGTCTCTATCCTCTTCAGTTCTGCTCTGATCTTAGTTATTTCTTGTTTTTGTTTTTTTGTTTTTTGCTAGCTTTTGAATTTGTTTGCTCTTGTTTCTCTAGTTCTTTTAATTGAGATGCTAGCGTGTCAATTTTAGATATTTCCTCCTATCTTTTGTGGGCATTTAGTGCTATAAATTTCCCTCTACACACTGCTTTAAATGTGTCCCAGAGATTCTGATACTTTGTGTCTTTGTTCTCATTGGTTTCAAAGAATGTCTTTATGAACAATTATAATTATTCATAAATTGTTCATAAATATTATACATACATATAATATAACAAATAATTGTTATTGGTATGTATACTATATGTATGTATAATATTTTAATTGCAATAATTATAATGCAGTGTAGCCTCACATTGACACGAAAAGCATCCAACTTTATTTTGATGTTTAAATACTCTTGTTGTGCTATCGTTATTTGAGTAGAACCAGTTCTACCCTGACCACCCTCTCTTACCCAGCCACATTGCAAAGTTCTAGCTTGTGCTAACAAATACTTAATTTTTTACTGGCATCAACATAATCCTGTCACTCTTACCCTTGACTTTCAATATGTTATGCTCAATATTAAGAAACGTTACATGACCTGCTAAATTTGCTATTGAGTCTGACTCATACTGCTATAACAGTATAAATACTCAGTGTTAGTACAAATTTTATGGTGATCAAAGTTGAACACAGCTGTGACAGGTTTGAGGTGACCGATAAATGGTTTGTGAAAATTTTCTCTTGAATTAGTGGGAATGGTGACACCCAAGCCTAGTCTTCCCAACAATCAATCTAGTGCTCTTTCTTCTAGATTAGAATCCTCAAACTAATTTTCTCCAGCACACTGGAATATCAAATATGTGCATTTTTCTCAAGGTGCTGGGAATGTCTTCCAGTTGAATGAGATGAAGTCTATGTCTTAAGAAGCTTATAGGATAGTGTATAATTTTACAAACTAAACTACCTTTGGCTGATTACTTATTACTTAACTCATTAATGAATTTCAGTTTTGCTGTCTGTAAATAACTATAGCTAACACTTACAGTGCTTACATGTTGCCAGAAATTGCACTGGGAGAAACTCATGCTAACCTTATGCAATCAGTATTATTATTATTCTCTTTTTAAAGACTCAAGTCACTAAGGTTTGAGGGTATTGCTATACTGGTAAATGTCTAATAACCAGTTTTCCCAAAATATGCATATATACATACACAAATTATTATAATTTTATTGTTATACAGAATTTGTAGCCACATTTAAAAACTAATGATAAAATACTCTTTATTGTGAATTCCATGTAGCTAACTGATTCTGCCAGAATTTTTTGTTGATTTTTGTATAATTCTTGTATCCTTAGCCAAATGTTGTAATTCAACAATGATTTGACAAATGAAGTTGCATTCAATGCTCGAATTCTTTTCACAATAAATTTATGGTCATTAAGTATTATATTTGGCCCACTGTTAGCCTATATCTCATATGCATACAAATTCATTAAACTAAATATAATGTCATGCATTGGAACTTTACTTATTCCATTTGTCAATGATATGAATGACTTCTTTGTTCAATCAGAGAATACTATTTGAACATTGAGAGAATATTTTCTTAATTGTCATTTGTAATGTAATGGCTATAGATGTGACACATTAGAAAGAGGTAAATCCACAGAAATAGCAGATTGTTGGTTGCCTAGGGATGAGGGGAGGGGGAAATGGGAAGCACCAGCTTTACGGGTATGAGGTTTTATTTTGGAATGATGAAAACGTTTCAGAACTAGATAGAGGTAGAAATTTCACCACATTGTGAATGTACCAAATGTCAGTGATATGTACACTTTTAAATCATTCATTTTGTGTTATGTGAATTTAACATCAATTTTTTAAAAATGCTCTATTGGATTCTTATAAAGATATTATGAGAAAAATAAGGATATACTCTGTGAACCATAGGAGTATTACAAATGTTGTTCTCCTACTTGTAAAAACGTATTTGCGCAGGTCTCATTTTACCAAGACATAGTCCGATATTATAAATTTACCTAGACATGTGGGATTTATTTCATTTTATTTTTTAGTTATCTCTCTCAGCAAGAGTTTGAATTTTAATCTAACTCTTTGGGGCTTAAATCAAACTAGATTATAATCAACAAAATTTACTAAAAGTGGAAGAGCATACATGGATTGTATTTGACATGAGAGGAGCTCCTTTGTTTTTTTCTCCATATTTTCACCATGTGAGCAGGTGGCCTTTTTGCTTAACTGTATAGTTGGCTTTACTGTTTTCTCTTACTATGTGTGGGAATTGGTTTGGATAGTTAGGCAAACTTTCAAGCAATTATTTTAGTGGAGTGAAGAGAAACTACTTTAGAACTGTAGTGAGTTCAGAAAAATACAAATAGCTTTTAGGTTTATTTTGCTTACTTTCAAAATGAAAGCATTTTTATTAGGTCCTTTAGGAAAAATGTATATTCCTACAACCAGGTTGCAGAACTACATAGAAGACTACAATGAGAAATTTTGTGGGTGGTTTTTTTTTTTTTTTTGGTCATTTTGTAGTGTGTTTGTTGTTGTTGTTGTTGTTGTTGTTTTTTGCTACTAGAAATGTTTCCTAATCTTTGAGACATAGCACTACTGGGGAGGTGTTCTATCTTTTTATTTTAAAAAGTAATTGAAGACCATAGAAGAAACCAGGTAGGCTTCATATATCTTTCATATTACTATAATTGTATATTATTGATAATAAGACTGAAACATTGTCTAATTTATATCTAATTGTGATCCTAACACTTGGCACACCCTACTCCTATGGAATTTGGCCATCAGGGTAAAATTACATAAACAACAGAGAAGGTACAAAATAAAGTAAGATATATGTGATCCCTATTCGTATCTGTCCTTGAATTCCAAACAGGGAATTTGAACTTTATTTATTTATTTTTCTCTTCTTACCTGAAGAAATGGAAAGTAAATGATTTTGTGGTGCAGTGTTTATGCATTTCAGCAGTCTCTGCTCCTAGAGGGAATTCACCAGGTCTAGGAGAATGTCAGAGCGCTGTTTTATCTGAGAACAAATGTTAAAGAAATGTCTTACTATAGCTGAAATAAAACCTGAAAATCGCTTTCAACCTTTTTCTAACTTTATTTTTTATTAAGTCTCCTAGGTGGAACAACATGAACCTCTGATTAGCTACATGAAAATGCTAACTTCCTGTGGAAGTATGTTAGTTTCTTTACTCCAAAACTTCCAAAAAATATATATACAATGAAGCCTACAGAAACTGAGGCTAAAATTCTATGCTTTATTCTGCTGTTTGATCCTTTCTTCTTACCAACCCTCAAAGTACAGCTCAAATCTATCATCATTATCCATTTCTGCTTCACTTAATATTTATTGACCACTGAGAAATGAACAGAAATATGATATAAAACACAGTTCTTTAAGTAAATGATTTTTACAATTTAGTTGGGGAATAGTTGCACTGGGCTAGAAAGTGTTCTCAAATCCATGCTCTTCCTGGAATATTAGAATGTGAATTTTGTTTGGAAAATAGGATAATTGTAGATGTAATTAGGTAAGATGTGGTCATATTGGAGTAGGATGGGTCTGTACTCCAGTATGACTGGTGTCCTTATGACAAAAGGAGAAGAGACACAGAGACAAAAAACACTGGAAAGATGCATGTGAAGACAGAGGCAGTAACTGAAATTATGTGTCTGCAAGCCAAATAACCCGAGGGTTTGCTGGCAACACCAGAAGCTCAGAGAAACACATGGAATGAATTTTCCTCTAGAGCCTACAAAGACAGTCTGAGTCTACCTATACCTTGATTTTGGGTTTTTAGCCCCCAGAACTGTGAGAGAATACATTTCTGTTGTTTTAAGCCATCAAGTTTGTAGTTCTTGCTTATAGCAGCCATAGGAAAATAATATAGTAGCCATAAAAAAATACAGCTGCTATTATTAAATACTGTTATGTTCCAGGTTCTGGTTCTTTTGAGTTTCTTCCCACTCTAAGGTATTACTAGGTGTTATCACTATTGTTCCCAGAAGAGCAAATGTAGAGTCAGAGAAGCCTAACAACTTGCTAATGTCACTCAGCGAGTAGCTCTAACCTTTGTCAGTATGTCTCTATGGACCAGTCTCTTCAATATGGGAGGATGGCCCATATAAGTAGGCAGAAGGCAAAATGACAGGCAAGAAGGGAGCAGGCCCCCAAGCTGGGAATAGTCTAGATGTTCATGAATAGCAGTGGTACGTCATGAATTGTGTTACGTCCATGTGATGGAATACTACTCAGCAATACTAGAGCAAACATCTATAGCAGGCAACAGTATGGATGAATCTTAAATGCAATATGCTGAGTGAAAGAAGCCATATGCAAGAAAGTGCATGCTATACAATTCCAATTATATGAACTCGTAGAATAGGCAGAACTAACCTTGGTGAAAAAAATTGAAATGGTGGTTGCCTATTGTGTGGAAGATGCTTTGCTGGAAGGTGGGCACTAAAGTCCCCATTTAGTGGTTCAGGGTGGTGGCAGCCCACTCCCTGCAGTCTGAGTATCCATATATGTATACACAGTTGGGAGTGGAAGAGCCTGTCAATGTCACAAGAACAGGTAGGAAAGAGTCCCATGTGCCAGTTCTGCTGGCCGTTGTTTCTAGTGCCTAGCACTGTCCTGGTGCATAACAGTCCCTCAATAAATATTTGTGAAACAAGAGAACCCACTCACAAACTGGGTATGCCTACATATTGATGTTCATTACCCCTAAATTCCTGCAATGTGTGCCACGTAATTTTGCACTTGATTATATACCATATGGCAATGTTCTCTAGTATGTGGCATTTTATCACCCAATCGTCTACATCAACAAGAGAGAGCAAGAGAGAGAAAGGATATGTGATTGGAAAGGTTCTGAGATGATTACAGAAATTGTGTAGCAAACTAATAAAATGGCTGTGCACACTCTGTGCCAGTGATTCTAGAACTGCTGGAAGTTTGCAATGATAGTTCAAAACAAATAAATGTTTCTAGCACTGTGCTGGGCGCTAGGGGAGAATACAGGACAGGCAGAATACATGATCTTTGAGCTAAAGGACTTCATCTACCCACTGGGAAAGAAGGTAAGTGAGAGTGTCATCGGCACACTGCCAGGAAATGTGGCTGGAATATCACTGCTCTGTTTCCTGTCTGTTCATGGTGGACATCCCCACTCAGCCATGGCATCATGGGACTCTTTCCTACCAAGCCCTAAACTGGCTCAGGATGTTTTCCCTCGTGGTCCTTGAGTGAGCCACACTAAACAACTGGAATCAGTAGGCAAGCTGAACACTGAAAGCACCGAAAGTTGAGGGAAGGCAGTCATGATGACATCGACATAGGTTCCAGGGGTCTGGGGAGGCTTCGTGGAGGTAGTGAATTGATGAGAACACAAATTATGTTTTTACGCACAGGCTCTGTACCAGTGGTAGATCTGAGGGTCTCATACTAGAAGCCTACAGCATCCTTGGTAACTTCAGCTCAGAGTCCCTCAAGGGCTCTGCTGTCAATTAGCTCCATTTCTACAGTCTCAGGTGCTGACTCTCCTCCCAATCAAGTAACCCCTTGCTGAGGTAAACGATGACCTTTCAGGGGATGGGCCTGGGTTACAGTGGCTGGATACAACGCAGCCAAGATTTTCTGTCCGCCTGGTTAGCCTGCTTGAGCACTGACTTCCCCAAGTGAAGCATCTCTGAAAGGGGAAAAAACCAGTACTGCTGCCACCCCTCCTCACCCTGCAGAATCAGAACAAGCAGAGCTTCTGTGTGCCCAGAACAGCCCGAGCTGTGTGGTGTGCCTGTGATACAGCACAAAGGACTGAGCCTCTTACTACTCTGCTTACCCTCTAAGTTTTTTTAAGGCAGAATCTGGAAAGATGGTACCACCATTGAAGAAGAGGGTTTGTTTTGGTTTGTTTAGAGGCACATCTGCTAGAAAAACAGCAACAACAACAACATAGAAATTGTGTCTTCAAAGTTTGGGCCTCAAAAGTCTTTTGCATCTACAGAATCTTGTCAAATAAGAAAGGATGAAGGCTTTTCCTTTCAACTTTAAGAAAGAGCAGCTATCTTTTTGCTTCAGCCAGCAACAAGCCCTAATTAATAGTTCAATTTCATACATTGCCTTTCTCCCAGAAGTATATGAGATGGTTTGAAATGAAAAACAAATATGCAACCCCCCACCTGCTATCATCCTCCTCTCTGACACTTCACCAGAAAATTTATATTTTAAAATAAGATGTTTGCCTATCTAAAGGAGATATTTCCTATTGTAATCTGAGATTTTGAGTGAGGGTCAGGGCAGGAAAACTTTATTGTCATAGTCTTCACTAGGCCAACACATCACAGGGCCACAATTAATTCTCCTCATGGTTAGAACTGATCTTGACTTTGATTTCTGAAACTGCAACATGCACACTTTTCCACTTGGATCAGTGTTTTGTATTGGAAAACAAAAAACAAAAAACTTCATTCTCTGCATTAAAACCTCCCCCAACTTCTTTTTACTGACTTAGTGGCTTTTTTCTAGAACAGATGATTAGATGAAACCAGAAAACAGTTTGGCCATAAAGGACATATTGATTCCATCAGATTTGCCAGAATACAACTGCAGAAAAAAAGTCTAAAAAAATGACTTGAGAAATCAAGATGCTGCCGAAGCAATTTCTTGGCCAGGAATCTTTTAGCTGTTGCTTGTTTTAAATTCTTTCATTTTGCATTTCGGGAAGGGAGTCTCAAATTAAAGCCAAAATCCTAAATGCGAAAAGATAAATGCCATTTGCTGTGAATTCTGATTATTTCTCTTGAATGAGTAACCAAGAGCCAATTTCTCACATAATAATAATTTTGCATATTAATGAGAAACAGAATTGATTGAGTTCTACAGAAGCCATTTCTAGCTGAGTTATAAAGGAAAAATACCTTAGAGGCAGGAAGGACCTTAGAAAGCACCTAATTTAATCCTTTCACTTTGTAGTACCAGAGAGAGTGAAAGCCTTGACCTTGAGTATACAGCAGACTGAGTGCTTAGGGAGGACTTTGATCTGCATCAAAATGTATCTCAGTCAAGTGTATTAATCCTGACTTTCCATTACTAACACGGCTCTCTGCTATTATTTGCATAGAACTGTGGCAAGGACAAGATTTTATTCCTTAGAACTAAGAGTAGAAAATAAAGAAGTAATGCCACATGTGCAGTATTGCCACCTGAGAGAACTTCTTCATTTATATTCAGAAGCCCAGTTTGAAAGTAAACAAAGAGTGTTATTTGAACCAGTTTACCTAGTGTTGTAGGCAGCCACAGTTTTAGAAAAGAGAGTTTTGTGATTTCTTTATAGCATGGAAGTCTAAATCAGCAGACACAGACACTGAACCCAGGGCAAGGCCCTGTCAGAATAAAACATGGAAATGGTGTTGAGATCATATCAACAAAACTAAAAAGTAAATATTACAAGGGCTTGCTGCAATGGGATAGTGTGTGTGGTGAGGGCACACAGTGTTCCTCAGGCTGACCCGCCCCCAGGTATGGAACACCACCCCTCCCAGCAGCCACACCAGGCACTGAACTGAGCCCCCTTGAGGCCACAGGCCACAGCTTCTTCCTCTCCCACTGTCTAGGAACAGCAGATCTCCTGTGGTCAGCACACAAATAAATGGCCAGTTCCCTTCCGGGCTAGTCTGACCTTCAGTGTAATAATTCAGCTAATGGACTAACTTTAGAATGCTGCAAAGGATAAATCCCATGGTTTCATTTGCATTTTTGTTGTAGGAATAGATTTGTTCCTCACACACTAATCTTTGATATACATATTGCATTATCCAATAAGGATTTTTAAAATTATTATTTTACTTTAAGATTTATACTGAAAGATTGCTAACATTACTTCTGTTCTCATCTATTATTTAATGAGTGTATTCCAGCTGGACAGAAAGACAGAGCTGTTTCCTGTCTGACTCATTGTTGCTAACAGTTGTCAGGGAAGCAAAAACCTTCAGTCTGTTGATGTGCTCCAGCTGTGCAACTTTGGATTTTGTATTTCTACTGAAAAAAGAGCTGGTGACTTTTTCTAATGCCCCTGCCATGAAAAAAAAAAAAAAAGACAGTTTATTGTTATGGGATGCCAATTATCAGTTTTTCAAAAAGGTTAAAAATCAATGATGAATTTCTCTCTTGCTAACACCATTGAGTTGTGTTGAAAGGAGGTTTAGATTCTCAAAATCATTTCAAACTTCATGCAGAAGTTTTCATGGTAACTCCAAACACTCAACCTCCAAACCAAAGACTGATATTTTATTCATTGAACAAGTTTTTCTAACCATTATTAAAACAGCTTTATTGAGATATAGTTGCATGTAATATAATTCATACAATTAAATGGTTTTTAGTATATTTACAGACTTGTATAATCATCACCACAACCAATTTTAGAACATTTTCATTACCCTAGAAAAACAGCTTCATTCTCCTTAGCTATCACCATCCCCTACTTCCCCAACTTACCCCAAGGCTTAGACAATCACTAATTTTCTTTCTGTCTTTATTGCTTTGCCTATTCTGGGAGTTTCATGTAAATGAAATTATACAATATGTGGTCCTTTGTGACTAGCTTCGTTAGCATAATATTTTTACAATTTATTCATATATAAAATGTAACACTACTTCATTTTTGTGGTTATATATTTCATTGTACAGATATGTGACATTTTATTTATCCATTCACCTATGAATGGACATTTTGGTTGTTTCAGTTTTGGCTATTAGGACTAATGCTGCTGTGAACATTCATATACAAGTTTTTCTGTGAACATATGTTTTCATTTTCCTTGGGTATATATCTAAGAGTAGAATTCCTATGTTACATGGTAATTCTATCTTTAACCTTTTGAAAAACTGCCAGACTATTTTCCAAAATGGCTGTACCATTGGACATTCCCACCAGGAATGTATAGGGGTTCCAAATTTTCCACATCTTCTCCACTTGTTATCATCTGTCTTTTTTTCTTATAGCCATCCTAGTGAGTGTGTAGTGGACAGCTTCTTAAATCTATTTTTGAAGTGTTGTAATTATGTCCTTAAGCCCAGATGGATTCTGTGTCAGGGAGGAAGGAAACACGTAGCACCAACCTGACACATGCTTCCACTGGCCATGCACTGCATGAGGGCGGTGACTACTCACAGTCGTGCACCCAGGGCTTAGAAGAAAGCCAGGCACATTGTAGGCATGTTAAACATTTGTAGAATAAATTACTAAATAAGTCCATGGATAGCCTGCTGTGTGCTAGCACCAGTATGGATGCAGAGGTGCAAATGATATGACCCTGCTCCTAAGAAGCTTATTTTCTAGAAGGCAATAGAATGCCATCATTCCTTAAAGAAAGTAGCTGATGATAGGAAGAGGTACGTGGTAGGGGGAAGTGTTCTCATTTCTAAGCTACTAAAGTATAAAGGGTGAAAACTTGAGCTCCTTTGGTCTTAGCCTTATTTGTGAAGTCTGGCTTCCTGGAAATAGTGGGGAAGAACCACCAGTTACCCAAGTGAGGAAGCCTTCCATCAATAGTTGAAACCTCTCAGACATGAGAGCATCTCGTGTGTGTGTGTGTGTGTGTGTGTGTGTGTGTGTGTCTCTGTGGGCTCAGAGTATAACAGGATTCTTCTCCTTAAACTCAGGTTTTTAGTGATTTGCCCATTTTCTTTCTTCCTTTCTGCTTTTTTTCCCCTCTCTATTTCCCTCCCTCTCTGTTTTTCTCCTTGCCCCCTTCTCTCTCAATCATCTGTCTACCCATCTGTCCTTACCACTTCTCCAACTACACTCTCACCAGCTACAGGGTATATTTTATATAACTTTCTTCAGATTTAATATATAATTTGCCATCTAAGTGAATAAACCATGGTTTTCTTAATGGTTCTCTTGCTATTAAGGTTTATTTCCATTTTCATTATAAGTAATGCTATAAATGAATATGTTCATGACTTTTCTTTTCCAAATTTGAATATTTTAAAAAGACAGCAGTCCAATTGAGTTTTTGGACTTTGAGCTTTCCCTTCATGGATGTTCACAGACCCAGGCCCCTTCCATCTGTGGGCACTCATCCCCCAGGGCCTCCAAGTCTGCTTCTAGCTAACAGAAGAGGAAAAATTAGGGGAAGGTACTTGCTTCTTAATCACATTGACAGGAAGTGGCCCCCATTCTATAGGATGCTATCATTTCTGTTTACATTCCACTGAAGAGACCTTGTCACATGGCTCCACCTGGTTACAGGAGGGTCTGGCTGGACAGACACTTTCCAGTAACAGCTGTGCATTCTCAAAGGAGGACCACAAATTTTGGGTGGACAGTTTGTCTTCTCTGTAATTACAGACTGTTAGTGGTATGACCATTGTACATTTTGATGTCTTGGTACCTTTTACCCAATAGTTCCTCCATCCTTATTGAAATATTTTCATTTTATGTATTTCTGGTTATAAATAAAACAAGCATTTGGTCTCAGTCAATTCCAGTAATCTATCCATGGGCCTTGTCTATTATAGGCAGAACCAATGTGGCTGCTACCACAATTTTATTTTCCTTGTACTAATTCTACCTATAACTTTTTGGTTTTTCATACCACTCTGGTTAATTATTTTGATATCTGTTGCTATATTGAGCAATTAATTGAGACGTTATCAATGATGGCTTTTGAAATAGCAAGGAGAGATTGGCTCAACTGATTTTGAAAAGATTAAAAAGAAGACAATAACCAAAGAAGTTGGTTTTCCTCCAAGGAGACTGCAGAACTGCAAAAATACCTCAGCTTAACTATAGGGTCTCATTCAAAATAAAAAATAACTTAGTATTATCTGGAAATATATGCATTTATTATTTCTTCTTCCTACTGAGCTTGTTATTGTATATATATCTGCTATGCTTTCATAAATGATTATAATTAAGGTGTCACTCTTTCTAGTTAAGTAATTTTGGGGCTTCTTTTACAGAGTCTCTAAGACTTAAGCATTGGTTTGAAAACACTTGTCCCACCTCTACCCCTCAACCACCATTGCCAGTTCAAATCTGGACTGTTGTAATGCTGTTAAAGAAATAGCAAAATTTTGGTCTGCCAAAATCAGTCTCAATTTTACTTGATTCGATCCTTATTATTTTTCCTTTGAGAAATTAAAGGGTATAAAGCTTAATGAAGAACAGGAGATTTTAATATCAGCTATAGATACTTAATTGGAATACCTCCTAAGTAACAGAACAGGTAAACTTTACAATGTTAAGGAGAAAAACTGATGGGGCAGAGAAAATTATGCAAGATTCATTCATTCATTGAATTCATTTATTTAACAAATATTGAGTCGCTTATATGCCCAGCACTGTTCTGCTTGTGGTCTAACTAGCTATATTTAGGATTCTAGATGCCTGTAGCTTGGGATTCACTAGGGAATGAAATAGACGAAGTTTTCTGTATTTGTGAGGCTGATATTTTAGCGGAGTGTAACAATAAGAATAATCAGTAGGTAAATTAGGTAGTAAGTTAAAATGTAATAAATATTGAACTCTGGTTAATAAATAGGATGTTGTTAATTAACATATCATTTCATAGCAAAAATTAATATGGGGTAAGGAGCTAAAATTTTATATGAGGTGGCTGAGATAGGCTTGAGAAGACCTAAAGGGCAGGAAGGAGTGAGCCTGGCACAGATTCGAAGGACAAGATTTCTAAGCAAAAGGAACGAGTGCATAAGCCCTGAGGCTGGGGCGTACCTATCACTGGAAGAAAAGAAAGAAGATAAATGCCGTTGGATTGAAGTTGTAGGGAGTGATAGCAGGGGGCGAAGTCAGAAAGGAAATGGGGAATGTTGGACAGACAATGTAAAGTCTTGTAGACCAGGGGTCCCCAACCCTTGGGCCATAGACCGGTACTGGTCCATGACCTGTTAGGAATTGGGCTGCACAGCAGGAGGTGAGTGGCAGGTGAGAGAGCATTACTGCCTGAGCTCTGCCTCCTTCAGATCAGTGGAGGCATTAGATTCTCATAGGAGCATGAATCCTGTCGTGAACTGTGCATGCAGAAGTGCATAGAAAGGCTGTCCAGTGTCTGATAAAGTGGTGTGGCTTACTGCAGAGTTTGAATTGGTGACGGGGACACATGCATAGGGCTAGTGAGTTATCAGGAAAATGTGGAGATTTAGCCAAGTTTCCTCACATCCTAATATGTTGTTCTATACTTAGCTGCCATGGAGGGAACAAAGCAAATTTGCATTTCTAGTGAACTGCGTAGCTAATTTGATCCATGTGTCAAATCTTCCAATTCCCCTTTGAGAAAGGATCTTTTGGCCATAGGATATCCATGTCACTCAAGCAGAGCCAATCAGAAGCCTTCTCTGGGATTATGTTGATTTTTGATGGCTGGAAAAAAAACATGTTCTTTTTTTTCTGGTAGGGTTGCAGAATTACCAGTGATCCTGTTCCTGCCACCCAGGGCAGGCCTGTCCACAGCAGAAGGTCATGAGGCTGGTCAACCTGTGAAAATGAGCTGAGCTGAGGTAAGAGAGATATACTGAGTTCAGTCCCCAGTTCTGAGGCTCAGGTTTCTGAAGCTCATCCTTAAATTCTATAAACATTAACTTTTCAAAAATTGCTCTGCTATAGAAAACTCATTAATGTTCTTTCTTCAGCTATGATCCAGTGAAAATATCAACTGCTTAAATTACTACTACACCTAAAGAAGTGTATTAGCTTGGTATCTTAGTCAGCTTTGGCTGCTATAATGAAATACCATAGACTACATGGCTTAAACAACAGAAATTTATTTCTCCTGGTTCTAGAGGTTGGGAAGTTTAAGATCAAGGTGCCAGCAGGGTCAATGTCTGATGAGGCTCTCTCTTTGGTTTGCAGATGACTATCTTCTCACTGTATCCTTACATGGCACACGTATACACACATACACATGGTGGGAGGAGAGAGAGAAAGAGTCAGGGGAGAAGGAGTGGAAACAAGTGAGCTCTGGTCTCTGTTTCTCTTTTTATAAGGTTGCTGATCCCATCATGGGGCCCCTATCCTCACAACCTCATCTAAACCTAATTATCTCCTGAAGATATCACCTCCAAATACTACCAAGTTGGGTGATAGGGCTTCAACATATGAATTTTGGGGTGTGGGGACACAAACATTTATTCCCTAACACTTGGGAAGAGATTTGAGTAAAATAGAGGAAGGTAGGAGAAAGGAAGGAAGGAAGAAGTTAATGAACAAAGAGAAAGAGGGAAAGAAAAAAGATGAAATTTCTATTCCCCTCAGAAACTTTTCCTTTCAATTCCATGGGTCAATAAATTCTCTCTCTTTCTCTCTTGTTTAACCCATTTTCAGTTGGGTTTTTGTGACTCGTAACTGGAAGAACCCTGGTTAATTCACCATCCTTTGAAGGTGTTACAAAGATTATTCTATTGCATGACATTATATAATTAAAGAATTAGGAATACCTTTTTATTAAGAGTTGTTCCAACTTAATTGTTCAAATTGTGTCCTTATCCAGTGAGTCTCTCTCAACAAGTGCAATAAATCCCAACTGTAATCTGTTTCCTTCCTCCAATAAATATGAGTAAGAAATCATATTGAGAGCTTCCAGAGAAGAGCTGATAAAAATTCAAAAGGAAATATTAAAACATAATCACTAAATAAAAACATGAGTTTACAGGTTCTAAGAAATGACAATTAGAGATGAAAATAATATAAATGTGGAAAGGTATAACCCTCTAGGTAACATCCTTCATTTTCTAATAAAGTTAATTGTGCATTCTATTTTGGTAGAACTGGACTCCTCCTGTATTTTGGTCCTCAACTTTTTTCCATGTTAATGTCCTACTCTGCTTCATGAAGAGGATGTTATTAATAATTGTAAATGTATCATCTAAAAGTTTGGGGTTTGATTAATGTTCCCTCTCATGGTTAAGATCCTGCCAGCTGGTTTCCTGCTCGGGCAATAGAAAAGCGAACCCATCTTTCTGGCCTTAATTTGAGATAAAAAAGAGAAAGAAAATTGAAAGTGTTAGAATGTTTTGAAAAAAATAAGAAATAAGTAGTAGGTGAAGTCAAATTCTAAACAAAATTAAAATGTATAAAGTAAGTTGATGAATGCAATCACAAAAAAATTAAAGATTGTTCTTAACTTGGAGAACACTTAGGAGAGTACATGTGTCTCCCTCAGCTCATTACGTTTTCCCAATTCTGTGAAAATGACACATGTCCAACTGCTTATCATCCTTCTTCTTACAGAAATAAAGTAAACTGTCTTTTGTCTCAAAGTAGTTCACATGTACCCCCTTTGAAGCATGGACAAATCAGATGTCCCATTGTATTGCAAAGAGGAGAAAGAGAAGTGCAGGCCAGAGGAACTGCTGCTCAACAGGAAGTTTTCCCCATTCTCCCTATTTTCTCCTCTCCTTTGTTTTTTCTTCCCAATTATCTTTAGTCTCAAATTGTAGATTGCATGCTCTAGAATCCTATGGCTAGGATGAGGCTGGTGTGGTGGGAACAGAAAAGTGTGTTTTTCACCCCACCAGGCTGTGAATTCCAGCTCTTACACTTGCTAGTTAGTTGCAGATTTCTTAGCCTCTCTGAACCTGTCTTGTATAAACACAGGGACAAACAGAGTGGATAACAGACATTGGAGACTCCAAAAAGTGAGTGAGAAGGGGTAAGGGATGACATATTACCTATTGTGTACAAGGTACACTACATAAGTGACAGCGCGATAAAAGCCCAGACTTCACTACTGTATATAAATCTGTGTAATATAATTACACTTGCATCCCTAAATCCAAATAAGTTTAAAAAATCTGAGGATGACAATATATATTCCCTATGCTATGAAGATATAACAGTGTGAAATGCTTTATAATGCTACAGGTGAAAGATGACTATTTTAAAAATTGTATCCAGCTCTGAGCTCACTTTTCAAGTTCTCTGCAAGTCCAATGTTAAGACAATGAGGTAGAGACCATATATTTCAACCTATTATTGTTACTACTGGAATTTATGCAGGTGGGTGACTCCAGTCATAGTAGAGACCACTGCCTGTGCTAGGTTGGCTAGAAGGACCTCACTAATGTTCCACAGGGACTATTGCAGCTTCTTTACCCCAGAGGCTCTGACTGTCTCTAGGGATTGTGGCCTCCCATTCCTGCCCCCTCCAAAGTCCTATGGGAGCCAGTTTCAGGGGTTAGATTCCTTTCCCTTTGGCTCTTGAAGATCGCAACCCCTCTTTTAGAAATGTTCCATAACCAAAGGAAAATCACATCCTAAAAGTCAATGAAGCTGGTGAGGACATGGAGGAATAGGAGCCCTTATATGTTGCAGGTGGGAATGTAAAATGGTGCAATTGCTGTGGAAAAAAATTTGGCAGTTCCTCAAAAAGGCAAACGTGGAATTACTCTATAGCCCAATAATTTTACTCTTAGGAAAATAAGCCCAAGGAAAATGGGATCACACATTCACACAAAACTTGCACATGAATATTCTTGGTGACATTATTTGTAATAGGTGAAAAGATGTAGGGAATGCGAGTGACTGCTACTGGGTATGAAGTTTATTTTTGGATGTATTGGAATGAAATAGTGGTAATAGTTGTACAACCTTGTGAATATATTAAACACTGTTGAATTGGCCACTTTAAAATGATGAAGTGTATGGTACATGTTACAGCCTAATTTTAAAAAGTGAATTATGTAGAACAGAGTAAGCATCACTTCTTGAGCACCTACTAATTTGCAGAAGCTAGTTTTAGTGGGGACCTTACCCAGTAACAATGATCAATTACTAAATTTCTTCTCCCATTCTGATTCTCATAAAAAAAGAGCAAGACTATATTTTATTATCTCTGTTTTATAGATGAAAAATGGAAGAGGCATAGAGAAGTTAAGTGACTTGACTGAGATTTCTTGGCAAGTGGACTAACGATGGACCTGAGACTGATGCTCTATCTTTGGGAATGCAGGTCTTGTTAATTCTACTCCAGGTCTTCTACACAACCTGTTGCCCTGGGCTGAGCTCAGTATAATCTCAGTTACCATCTCAGGAGGTTTGCCTTCTTGGTAAATATAAGTGCTGAAAATCAGGGTCACTCAGGGCTAGAGGAGAAAGCATTATGGGAAATAAGAATGGCCACTCCCATACTGACCTACACTGAACCCACAGCTGGGCTGTCCCATTGGAGTAGAGGATAATAAATGGGTTTGGGGAAAAACCTTGGAAGTGCATGAAAGAACACAGTTTTGGGGCACCCCTTTTGACCTTGGGTGAAGGATTGGGGAATGAAAGCTGCCAAATAGAGAGCTAGAGACCTGCCAATGGATCCCTTCCCAGACTCTTGTATTGGGGCCACCTGCCTTTTAGGCTTCCCTTTCTGCAAGCCCCTAAGCCTAACAACTGTCAGAATCTCAGTTTTCAGGAAATGATTTGTAGGAGAATTTTGAAGTTGTGTTTCTATTTGCTATTTGGAAAGTGAAATGCTGAGCAAACTAATTGCCATGATGGATTTGCTAGCCAGGGAGAAATTAGCATCAAGGTTTTGTTTAAGAGGATGTTGTGCCAACAGAATGCCTGCCAACATTGCCTTTCTCTAATGAAAAGCAGTGTGTGCTTCTGGTAACTCTGAAGACTGCAAATTATTTATTTCCCTTTGAAGTTCCTCACAAGTTAAAATATTCTTCTCTTTGGTTTGGTGCATGTTAGTAAAGTGCATTCGTTGGGTGATGGGTCTCTAAGTACTGAAGGGTAATTTGAACTATGAGAAAAGCCACAGAGATGAAAACAAACTTGTTTCAATGGTACACTAATGAGGTGGAGAAAGCTAAAGTGCTTTTCCAATAGCTTTTCCTGTCCTGTCAGATACCTGGTCCTGGTATTGAACTATGCATTTCCATAACAGTCAGATTCTAAGTATTACTTGTCATTTGTCTGGAAAATGCTAAAATTTTTGAGACTTCTTCAAGGAGGGAAGTGGGAAGGAGGAGAGTGAGTCAAGCAGAGCATTCCCAACAATGCCTTAGAGAAAAGGAAGTACAAGTATGGCCTTTTCATAACTCCTAAAGGATTGAACGGGGTATCATAAAAGCAACAGAATAAAGCCCAGGTTTTCTTTTATTTGTCAACCTGAAACAATGAGAGTCAGAAAATATGATTGAGTTTATTCAGCAGAAAGTTCAGAAACGACCACCAAGAAAGAGACTCCAAAGGAATAGGATCAGTGTTCCCAAGTGGGGGAGTTAAGGTTTCATTTCTATGGGCAGAAACCAAGAAGCTTAACAGGGTTCAGCATTTTCCATACAAGGCCAGTGTATATGTTACGGTGATTTGATTGGTTATTGCTTGCTACATTTCAAGGAAGATTGCTTTAACATTCTTTGAGGGGGGGTAATGGTCTGAGGGGCTTTTGTCTCTGACACCATTCAGTTATTTCTAATCATTTACAAGAAAAAGCAGAAGTTGCAGCTGCATGCTGCTTGACTTAGTTCACATAGTTATATTCCTCTCAAGGCTCAAAATAATTTATTCCAACAGCTTTAAGTTTGAATTATATAATCTCACGTATTCATGCAACAAACATTATTGAACATCTATTGTGCATCAGACGCTGTTCTAGGCGCTGGAGAGACAAGGAGACGGAACACTCTCCTGCCTTCAAGATCTCATAGTCTCTAAAACACATTTTTAGAATTAATTCACTTTCAGAATTGTTATCAAATTGGGCCCATATTTGAGTCTTCAATTCAGTGGACTTTTAGAAAATGATAATTTGGCTTTTGTCAGGAAAATCTGGACAGAGACAGAAGTATCTATAAAGTGCTCTGGGAGAATGAAGCAGGGAGAGATTGTGTAGACCAAGGGAACAAATGGAATATTCTGCACCAAGACACAGAGGACTGGTATGCCAGTAAGACATGATAAGCAGTTCCCTTGGGGCTAAAGACCAAGGGTGGTGGGGAGTCATGGGTGACACAGCTGCAAAGGTAAGATGACTTCTGGTTAAAGTAAAATACAAATAAAGAGGTAGACTCTCCTTTGGTAGAAAGGACAAGAGCAATGACTTTGCCTCCTGCGGGAGGACAATTTTCTGTTAAAAGCACATCTTAAGACATTACTAAAATTTACTTCCAAATTCTCATTTACCCACCCACTTTTGGTTTTTGGTGCCTGCAAGCTGGCTGTGAAATAGGTTTTGGCAGGAGTAAAATAGCTATGATTACAGAAATCTATCATCATGATAGAGCAAAGGAATTACTAATAGTCACAAGGATATATATATATATATATATATATTCATTAAAACATGTGGTTTCTATACTATAGTCTTTTACTTAAACAAAAAAGAAAAGCCTGCAGTGGAGCTTAGGATAAAATACAAACTACAAAGAGAAATCGATGTGAGGGATGCACTCAGGTGGCTCAGAGGTCTTATCTTCGAGCATCTGTTGGTTATTGGAGCCGCTATGCCTGATATTCACCTGAACCTTATTTTTAGCATTAAAGAGTGGCTGCCATTATGAATTTGTCTGAATTATTAGGTTGCTGTAAAAGTAATTGCTGTTTTTGTCATTAAAAGTAATTGCCAAAACTGATATTGCATTTGCACCCATCTAATACTTGCTTTCCTTCTGCTCTTCCCTACCTCCAATAGGGAGGGCTTGGGGCACTGCTCTTTCAAGTCCTAATCACACAACTATTTCTTTCATTAGTCTGCTGTAGTCATTTCTGTTTCTTGTGAGTATGAATGTCAGTGCAAAAACTCAGCTTTGAATGGACCTTTAAGCTAATATGATAGTAATTCTGAGCCTCTAGCCCTGCAGTCAAGGGAGAAATTAAATTTCAGTCCCTACTGGGGTTCTCTCTTTAAGGAATTGTTCACTGACCCAGGGCCCTCTCCCACTGATTGATGGACAAATTGAGGGAATGATGACCATTTCCTGCTGCTAGCCCCAGGGCACTGCCCACTGCTCCTCAGGCCTAGTGGTCTCTCTTCCCACTTGGCCCTCTGTGTCTCTAGAAATAGGAAGAATTACCTTCTTCTCTCTGGTGCCTTTTTCAGAGATGTTTGTTTCTCTCTCCCTAGGATACATCATGTAGGCTTATAAATGAGTTTAGGCTTTGGAAAATAACAGCCAGGAAGGGAAGGATCTTAAAGGTTATTTCTTTCCTTCCACCATAAATTCCCTCTGGGCAGAAAGCACAGAGCGTGCTTGTCTGTGGCTACTTCACTTCTCCTAATCTGATCTCTCAAGGCAGGAGTGACAGCAAATGGTGATGGAGGAGCAACATGGAGCCACTGACACTTGCACCATTTCCCAAAGGCTGACACAGCCCGTAAGCCAAAAAGTGGCTGAGGCAGATCTCAGTACATTTAGAGGTTTATTTTGCCAAGGTGGAGGACACACCTGGGAAAAGGAAACACAAGTTACAGTAGAATCTGTGGCCTGTATTTTTTCCAAAGAAGGTTTTGAGGGCTTCAGTATTTAAGGGGGAAAGAATGTGGCAAAAAGGAAGGGAGGAAAGAAGAAAAAAGGATGGGTTAGTGAGACAAGTGGGTACATTCTTTGAGGCTTTGATTAGCAACCACTGAATCCACATTTTACAAATGAAAGATGAGGCGTGGGGGAAAAAGTCAATTAGGCATTCATTTGTCTCATGTGGTTCGTAGATCTACATTTTATGTACAATAATGTAAATGCAGAATTATAGCTATCTGTTTGGAAACAAAAGGAAGATTTGTTTGTTTTTTTTTTTGCTGACAGTTTCCAAGCTCAACTTTTCCTCTTGGCATAGTGAGTTTGGGGTCCTGAGATTTTATTTTCTTTTTACAAACCCAAATGTCCATCAGTGGATGGATGGATAAATGCAACAGATGCATCCATACAATATAAATGGTATATTCATCCCTGGAAAGGAATGAAATACTGATATATATGCTGCAACATGGATGAACCTTGAAAACATTATGCTAAGTGAAAGGAGCCAGTGACAGAATATCTTATATTATATGGTTACATTGAAATGAAATGTCCAGAACGGGTAAATCTATAGAGGCAGATAGTAAACTAGTGCTTGCCTAGGTTGAGCAGGTTGAGGGGTTGACTGATGAAAGATAAGAAGTTTCTTCCTGTAGTGATGAAGACATTCTGAAATTGACTGTGGTGCTTGTTGCACAAGTCTTTGAATATACTAAAAAAGAAAGCTATTGAATTGTAAACTCTAAATAGGTGAATTGTATAGTATGTGAATTATACCCCAGCAAAGCTATTATCAAGAAAAAAAAAAGATGTAGGGCTATAATTTGCTGATCCCACATCTATGCACTATCTCTAAGAAATGAATGTTATATTTTGACCATTTTTTATTAATGTTAATGCTTCTTTGTCAGGTATTGCTGATAACTGGGTGTTCTTTCAAGTTAATCACTTTCCTACGATGCAAAACAATCATTTTCCAAGTATCTCTCATAATACTTGGACCTTTGGCTTTCTCTAAAGGCTCTTGAAAGAAAGGAGGGGTAATCATTTCAACTTATACCCATAGAGCTACTCTGAATGCTCAAGCGCCTACTCTACTTTGTTACATTTGTGTGATTTTGATAATATCTAGACCATGAAGCATGAATCATGCAGTTGGAAGAGATCCTAGAAAAAATCCAGCTCAATGGATTTCAAACATGTTCAGTAGAATCTGGAGCTAGAGGGCAGGGGCCTCAAGCAACTGCAGGAGGGAAGTGGGGCAGGTGATAAATTGGGTAGGGTGGGCTCCTACCTTTTTTTCAATCAGAGCAGCCCTTGTTTCATCTGATGTATATGTTAGGCTTCAGCAAGATTGTATTTGAAGAATCCAGAAGCTAACAAATGTTTAAGACTCTTCTGATTTTTAGTTTTATAGAAAATGGAAATGAGGCTCAGGGAAAAGACTTTTCAAAGTCTGCATATCCATTTGATGGCAGTGCCGGGTATGGAATCACAGACTCCCAAGGATGGGCAGCGTGGTTGGGGTCATTTAATCCAACTGCAACTGGAGCTAGATTCCTCATAGGTATTTCACTCCTCCCTAATGAAGGGAAGAGAGCATAACAGGTGAGCATGTAGCTCAAGAACCAAGTGGTTTGTGCTAAAACCCTATCTTATCTCACCACTTATCAGCTATGTGATCTTGAGCAAGAAAATCAGCCCTGCTCACCCTTGGCTTCTTCATCTGTAAAATGGGGGCAAATGGCAATGTCAACCCCAGAAGATGAAATGGAATGATGCCAAGTGTCTGGCATATAATAGGGGTCCAATCAGTATTAACCATTATTGTCAGGAGTAACAGACTCTCCATGTACTTTGGTCTCCATAAGCTCACTAGGGCTAAGAGGCAGCACTTCTGTGAAGTTTTCACCTCCCAAACCAAATCAACCCAAGTTGATTTCACATGGCCTGATGTTAAGACACGCCACTCCCATTGTGCATTTCTGCAGTTGGAATAGCTGACCTCACTGTGAATAAGATTTTTCATTTGTTTCTGTTCAATTTCACTTACTTTTTGAGTCACTAATCTGAAATTGTGTGTTATTTTCTAATACCAAGTAGAAAGGCCTTGGCTAAGTCTGTCTGACAGCTTGGTCCCATTAGGAAGCCATACTCAGCCTTGGAGTTTCTGCTGGAACATGTGTAAGGATACTGTTAGGTAGATGGTTCTAACCAACCCCTTTGTGTGGTCTATGATTCAGATTATAGCTTGTTGCTTGCTCATTTTTTTCATCTCTCTCCTGCTTTTCTCTTTTCATCTGAAGTCCAGTATCAAGTAATTTCCTGTTATTTTTGCTATATATTTTCCAAATGAGGTCTGGGATGTTCCTCCACTCTGCCACCCATACCCCACAGCATGTAGGCACATCTCTGTAGACCCTCTCTAAGCTTAACACCTATGAACTTCCAAGTAAGGCATAGCAACACCACCTGATCCTGCTTGGTGACCACAGAATGTATTCATTTAATTCTAAGTTTATTTAACTCTCTATGCAAAACTTTCTGTTTAATATCCAATGTTAAGCCTTTGACCTACTAAATTATGTTCACCATTTCTCATCTTTCATCACTCTTTAGTTTTAATATCCAAAAATATCTTAATTTATAAGATGCTCCCTACAGCCATGAACCACATAAAAATGTTGAGTCAATGATGAACTGCAAATATGATGGTGGTCTCATAAGATTAAAATACCATATTTTTATTATGCCTTTTATATGTTTAGATATATAAAATGTTCATCATTGTGTTACAATTTCCTATGGTATTCAGTATAACAGTGTGCTGAAGAGGTTTGTAACCTAAGGGCAATAGGCTACAACATTTAGCCTAGGTGTGTAGTAAGCTATACCATCTAGGTTTGTGAAAGTACATTCTATGTCATTCACTTGACAAAATTGCCTAATGACACATTTCTCAGAACAGATCCTGGTTGTTAAGTGACACATGACTGTACATATTTAGGAAAATGGAAAAATCATTCAAAGAAGATGAATGTATGCCAAAATTGTAATGCAAATTCCATTATTCATTGGATTTGCGTTGTATTTTATGCACGCGCACACACACACACACACACACACACACGAGTTTTTAAAATAAGCATGCAGGTGAATCTTTACCCACTCTGCTAACAATTTATTTTTAGTTAGTTACTTGTGCCACTGAAAATGTGCTCATTAAATGACTTAATGTATTGCTTTTCTTTTTTTTAAAGGGCACCGATTGATTTCCTTAGCATTTTAATTATTGACTTTTTTAGCTTTATAGAAATTTAGATTTGAGGGATCATAAGGACAGGTCATTCATTTTTATTATTTTATAATTGGGAAAATGAGGTCCAGAAATTATAAATCTGAACCAAGATCATACAACATTGAGCATCACAGCTGGGACCAAGTCCTCTGCATATCAGTTAATTCTTAGCAGATTCCATATTTGTCCAGATTCTGTATCTGAATTGGCTACATTATAACCAGATGGGAAGCTGTTTAAAAATAGCAATAGGCCAGGTACAGTGGCTCCTGCCTGTAATCCCAGCACTTTAGGAGGCTAAGGTAGGTGGAGCACCTGAGACCAGGAGTTTGAGACCAGCTTGGACAAAATGGTGAAAATGGTGAAACCCTATTTCTACTAAAAATTTAAAAATTAGCTGGATGTGGTGATGCGCACCTGTAATCCCAGCTACTCAGGAGGCTGAGCCAAGAGAATCACTTGAACTCATGAAGTAGAGGTTGCAGTGAGCCAAGATGGTGCCACTGCACTCCAGGCTGGGCAACAGAGTGAGACTCTGTCTCAATAACAAACCAACCAACAAAACCCCAGCAATACACAAACATATTCCCTGGGAAACTTGACATATTCTGAGTTAGCGCTGGTCTGGAGTGGAGTTAGGGAATATGTATTTTTAAATAGTTATCAAATGACTGTGATGCACTTAGTTTAGGATCAAGTAACGATTCAGGAATGCTACCTAGAGTAGTACCTAGTCCAGTTATTGGCCACAAAGTTATAAAGGATCACAGATTACATAAAACTTCTTCACCACAATTTTTATGGGAAGGGAGTAAAACCATAGCCCAGGTGGCTTTACCCAGATTCTGCCCAACTGCCCAAATTGGAAGACCAAGAAAAATGTTGATTAGTATGAATGCAAAATGATATGAAGGTACGGAATACAAGAATTTTGGCTGGACAAATCCCAATAACTTGGCATAGAAAATTGCACAGTAGGCCTGCAAAAATGTTGTGTGTAGTGAGCACTCACTTCCCAATGCCTATGGTCTAGTAACAAAGTTGAGGTCTTAGCAGTTTGCCCTCCTTCAAATGCCAGGGATTGTAGCTACTGATTTGCCTACCTCTGCCCCAGTCCTTAACTTTTTCTTTTTCTTGCTAGTTCTTTCAAGTAAAGTACACCCCAAAGCAGAATGAGTGCTCTGTTAATGTCATCTTAGGTCTTAATTGCGGGCCTTGTTCACAAGGGACTTAGCAAGAATACAGCTTAGAAACTATAAATCATGTTACAAATATTGAGTGGCATTATGTTTCACTGTCATCTATCTAATTTCTGACCAGGGTCAAATATTGTCAATTGCTACCATTGCAAATTATCACCATCAGTCCTGCAGAGCACAACATTCCAAAACATATGGGAAAATTGGAAGGTGTTTGTTGATGTGAGTGATCCCTGAAACATTGAAAAGATGATTATAGAATTATTCCATCTTTTTTATCAGAGTTATTTAAAAGGGAAATGAAGGAGCACATAAGGAAAATTTGAGAGTGCTCAGTTTTGTTTTGTTTTTTTATTTGCTTGATTAAACTCAAAATAATGAGTGGATCAGTAGGAAAACTCTAATGTCTTTACATTTGTGCTTCTTACATGTATTTACAATAATACGTGAATGTCCCTGCAATGGTAGGTGAATGCATATCATAAGGAAATTCCATACATATTGGTAATAAAATAAAATTTTTTTCCAATGGTTGAAAATTTAATTTTTGTCTCTTAACTATGAAAGCTGGAAGTAACTTAGAAAAAACCACTACCTAATTTTATAATTCAATAAAGAAAACTAAGCCACTGGGAAGTTAAGTATCTTACTCAAGGAAAAATTTCTGGTTTACTGACTCAAAATTCCAACATTTGTTTTCTCTTTCTACTGAATGAAGTGTTTGTAGGAAAAAGTGAATAAATTAAAATTTTGAAATTCTGTCAAATGTTTATTTACAAGACAATAAGGAATGTTTTTGACATCACCAGCAAGTTATTTATTTTTCTTATTTTATTTTTAAACTAATGTATTATATTTCTTTACTTTGCAGCTGGGTCAGCTAATGTTTAGAATGAGAAGACATTCAGCAGTCTTTAAATATTGTAATGTGGTCCCTCATTAGCTTCGAAGGTGAGACAATTTTAATTTTGGCTTCAATATTTTCTACTTGTGAAAGTATTAACAGATTATAAGTAATTAAAATTGATGTCAATTCAGCAATGTAATAGAGCATAAAATTCACAGTGACTACCTATTTTTCCCCCTGGAGAAAATTATATCTGCGCCAAGTAAATTTCAGGGTCGTTTGAGCTTTGATACATAAAGGATTAGTGTGTTGAAGAGGAGGCCTGGCCTATCCAAAAGGACTCAGGTATCAATTTCTTTCCATTTCAAGTAACTCTCTGTGGGGAGAGAGTGTTGGTTTTTATGACCACATTTATCTGAAGGTTCTACACAGTTCAATTTATGTATTGTGCAGCTTTGGCTGGGTATGAAATCAGATGTGGTCTGATTATTGGATCATGCTATGAAATGGTTTTAGTTACTTTTCCTTCCTCAACATTGCCTAATACAATAATGGGCGTTTGTTGGATTCTTAAGGTGCCTGGAAAAAAAAAAATAACATTTTTTTTCTTCTTGTAAGTGGGTCTATGGTTTGATCATTCCTCTTCAGAAAACTCTTTTGGATGTCTTACCTAAATCTCTCTTTCTGTAATATAAGCCTCTTTCTTCTCATTTCTGGGTAAATATGATGAACAGTTACTGAGCAACCTATAAATGACATTTAACAAGCTTACTTTCTTTTCTTATTTTAATGGGAAAAGGGCTTATTTATTCCAGGAGAGCAAATTTTATGTGATTTGTTGTATAAAAATTTTGAATTGAACTTTGGCAGGTGATAGGTTAAGTCATGGTTGAGACATGGTTAACCTGCTGCCAGCCCCACCACTGAACACTTGGTTATGAGAGTCACTGGCTAAGGCTGTGTCCTGTAGGCCTGGCATTTGACACTCGGAGACATTCCCAGCTGAGAGAAACCATAAGCAATGAGTGTGACTGTCCCACCCCACCTCTGACTGCAACCCAGAGGGAAAGTGGACCTCCCACTTTTTAGGTGCTTCCACTGACTGCATCTACCTGGTTTATGTGTAGTTCAATAAACTCACAAGTTAAGTGTGATGATACAGCCCAGGCATTCAGTGATGCTTTAAGCTTCTTGGCAACACTTGTAGAATCTTTGGCAACTTAGGCAGGTAGCCAGCACTATTGCCCACCAAGCTCATGCTTTCACAGTTCCTAGTGAAAAACGAATTTGATGATAATAAGAATCAAAAAGATGCATATATGAGTTACTTTAATAAAAAAGAAAAAACTAATCTTTTATTCAATATTTTATATTTAAGAATATTGTCTCTCAATTATGCAGTGCCTTCTATAATTTTAAATGTGCACACTTTATGTCTTGTACATTCTACTTCTCATTCCCACTCAGACACCAGGAGGGACCTTCAAAGATGCTCATAACAACCTTGTTCATAGTAATCAAAAATGGCAAACAATTGAAAAGTGTCCCTCAATAGAGGGACAATTATATAAATTATGGTATAGCAATAAGCTATATAAACTAAATGATTTAGATTTTTTAAAACTGACACAAAAAATACCTTCAAGTTATACTGTTGAGTGCAAATAGCAAACTATAAAACTATAGAACAGAATGAGAATTTTCTTTAAAAGACTACATGTCATATTTTACATATATGGAGATGTATACACACCCATAGTAAAATTTAGAAAGATAAATGCCAAACTGATAAAGTGGATTTTGCTGGTAACTGTGGCTGGTGGTTAAGTAGAACTCTAGTCCTTTCTGTGATGCTTTACCTTTACAATTAAAATGTGGTTGCAGTGGTTGTGGCAGAATTAGAAGGTAGCCCTTGAGGAACTCTTCTCCCTAGTGTACACATCTTGCATAGTCCCTGGAATGGTGAATTTGATGGATATTATTTCCATGATTAGATTATGTTCTGTGGCACAGTAGCCTTTAGGAAAAGGAGGAGCTTCTTCCAGGTGGGTCTAACATAATCACATGAGCCCTTACCATCTGAGTCTAGAGGTCAGAGGTGGAAGAAGTCAGAAATTCAAAGTAAGAAGGGTATTCTATTTGAGGAATTCTCCCTGTTGGAGGGGGACACGTGTCAATGATTACAGACAGTCTTTAAAATCTGTGAAGAGCCCTTGCCAACAGCCAGCAAACAGGGACTTCAGTCTTATGACAGCAAGGAACTGCACCAATTGTGTGACCTTGGATGGGGAATCTGAGCTCTAGATGAGTTGAGCAGCCTGGCTGACACCTTGACTTTAGCCTTATGACACTCTGCATTGAAATGTGCATAATTTATTACTGGGCCATTCTACTTCTCATTAATACTCAGACACCAGGAGAACACAGCCACATCATGCCCAGACACCTGACCTACAGAAACCATCAGATAATAAATGGATGTTATTTTAAGCCACTAAGTTGGTAGTAATTTGCTATGCGGCAATAGAAAATGAATACAAATGCATTTGAGTATTAGTTGTTTAATGAAAAATAATGCGATGTTATCATAATTAAAGTTTAGCTATCCTTAATAATTTTTAGTAGGCTATGAGTATTAATTGCACTTACAAAACAGATCGTGGGAGCTGTGCATCATTTGTCATAGAAGAGAGTAGAGGACTTGTATGTGGATTGGTTTTAGGCTCTCAGAAACTGCGCTAGGCTACCAGTGTACTGTGGGTCCATCTCTTGAGAATCAGCACCTTAGAGGTCTTCTAATCCAAGCCCCCAGAGTGGTCATCTAGTTGGATTTAGAGTCCTCAATGCTGACAGGGAGCTCGTTACTGCACAAGGGTCTTCATCCCATTTCAGATAACTCTAATTGCTGTAAATTTATCTCTTAGAATTTGTCTTCTTGCCACATTTATGTTGGACCTGTGCTTAACCCTGGGGACTGCATGAGCTCTCTTATAAATACTCTAAAACCTCATTCATGTGTCCCATAAACTCAAAGTTGAACATTTCAAATAGTCTTATTCCTCAAAATAAAAAACAAAAAATAAAAAATCTTGCCTCTACAGGGCTCTCATTCTCATTGGATAAGTGACTTTACTACATAAACTGAGTATTAATTTCTCAGGGTCATCCCTCAGTGGAGATCCACATTTCCCAAGTGTTTGGAGGAGCTCTGTGTCAAAGCAACCATGTGACTGAAAGTTTTATGAATCACTGGAAATGTACTTTCAGTCCTATAAGAATAGGAGAAAGCAAAGGTGTTTCCAAAATAAGAACAAATCATTTCCACTCTAGTTAGCAAATGTTTTATATTTGACTGCTTACACAGTGCTGTTGTGGCCACAGCCATGGCACAGGGTAGAACCAAAGTATCTCAGAAATGAAAAGAACTGGAAGCTTTTACAATCTAAATACCTTCCCAGTACTTTAATTCTTTTTAAAACAACCTTGGCTTTTGCTTGAACATATCTGCTGACAAGGAATTCATGACTCAATGAGTCATCCAGGTCTATTTTATTTATTTATTTTTAAATTGACAAATAAAAATTGTATGTATTTATGGTGTACAACATAATGTTTTGAAACATGTATTTTACACTGTGCAATGGCTAAATCAAGATAATGAACACATACTTGCCATTGTTTTTCAGTAAAAATACTTAAAATCTAAGTAATTTCAAGTATATAATTCATTGTTATTAACTGTAGTCATCAAGTTGTACAATAAATCTATTGAACATATTCTCTGTCTCACTGAAGTTTTGTATCCTTTGATCAAAATATCCCCAGAACCCCCACGACAACCCTGTCCCACCAACCCTTGGTAACTACTACCATTCTATTCTCTGCCTCTGTGAATTTGACTTTTTAAGATTCTATATATAAGTGAGATACAGTAATTATTTTTCTGTGTCTGGCTTATTTAACGTAGTGTTCTGCAGGTTCATTCATGTTGTTACAAATGACAGGATGTCCTTCATTTTTAATGTTGAATGGTATTCCATTGTGTATATATACCACAGTTTAAAAATCCATTCATCCATTTGATGAACACTCCAGGTTGATTCCATAAAAAATCGAAATCTGTTTTCTTTTAACTCCTTTAAATTTATGATCCCTGTTTTGTCTTGAGTCCAAACATAGATTTGTCTAATTCATTTTCCTTTCAGGCAGTTAAAGCCAACTGTCACATTCCCTTAAGTCTCCTGTTCTCCAAGGAAATATCCATAATTCTTTTACATTTAATTAAAGGAGTCTAAGGTGATAGAAAGTGTGTGTGTGTGTACGTGTGTGTGTGTGTGTGTGTGCGTATGTGTATATGATTGCATGCCTGTTTTATCCCAGGTCCTCTTCCTGTTGGATAGACCTACCATGGTGAGTGGGCAGCATGTTACTCTTCAAAAGCATGGCAGACTTTTGGTCTGACCCTCACAAGCCAGAATGAAGTCCTCCTGGCACACTCCTGAGAAAGGACAACTCCGAAGGAAGGAAATTCTGTCATTTGCAACAACATGGATGGAACTGGAAGACAATATGCTAAGTGAAATAAGCCAGGCACAGAAATACAAATATTATATAATCTCACTTACATGTGGAATCTAAAAAAGTTAATCTCATAGAAATAGAGAGTAGAATGGTGGTTACCAGGGGCATGGGGGGAGGATAGGAAAAGGAAGATGTTGATTAATGGGTACAGAGTTTCAGTTTGACTGAAGCAATAAGTTTCAGTGATCTACTATGCTGCATAGTGACCACAGTTAATAATAATAATGTATTACATATTTCAAAGTTGCCAAAATTGCTTTTTAACATTCTCACCACATACACGCATGTGATAAGTTGGTGTAGTGATGGATCTGCTAATCAGCTTGATTATATCTTTCTATGATGGACACATAGATCAAATCATCACATTATATCCCATAAATATACATAATTGTTATTTGGTCAATTAGAAAAGGGAAAAGCTAACTGTTGACCTCTCCAGAGTACTCAGGGCAGATGGTTCCAACAGAAAGTTGGCTGAAGTTTAGGGGTGAAGGTAGCTGCTATTATTACTAAATATATACATTTTTCTTTTTCTCAGAGAGTATTTTTTTTCTAGAAGCCAGTCAGCAGATTTCCTCTCCTATTTCTTTGTCCAGAACTGGGTACCTCTGATCCCCCCTACCCTTAAGCCCCATTACTTGTTGAATAACTGAATGGATTCTGCATTAGTTCATTCTCACATTGCTATGAAGAAATACCTGAGACTGGGTAATTTATTAAAAAAACAGGTTTAATTGACTCACAGTTCTGCTTGGCTGGGAAGACCTCAAAAATTTACAGTTATGGTGGAAGGGCATGCAAACATGTCCTTCTTCACTAGGTGGCTGGAGAGAGAAAGTACAAGCAGGGCAAATGCCAGACACTTACAAAACTATCCAATCTCTTGAGATTCACTCACTACCGTGAGAACAGCATGGGGTAGACTGCCCCCATGATCTAATTACCTCCACCTGGTCCTGCCTTTGACATGTGGGGATTATGGGGATTACAATTCAAGATGAGATTTGGGCAGGGACACAGCCAAACCATATCGGATTCCTATATCAGTTCACAAACATTATATTTTATATAATGCAATTCCTCTTTTTAATGATCCCAGTGTATTTTAATGATACATGCTAAATATAGGCCTCACATGTCATATTAGCAGCCAGTGACCACAACTGACTGACTGAATGGGATAAAGTCCTAATTCTCTGAAGATGGATGCCTACCTGAGAACATGGATTGGCAAATGGCTGTAGCATGCACAACCTGTCAAACAGTCTCAGGTGGCCAGGCTATTCAAGTTCCCAGCTGATGTCTTTTCTTCAGCCAGATAAAATTTGGCTTTTGGTCCCTGAGAAAGTATTAATCTTGAAATTACATCACTGTTCCCATGCTCAGCCCAACTTTACAAATATATTCTTTAGTTAAAATCACAACATTAGAAAAATATGTAACTTTGAAAGTGAAAGTGTCCTGTGATTCCAACTGCAGGAATAACACAGTGTTAACAGCATGGTATCGATTTTTTAAAATTATTATTTTAAGTTCTGGGATACATGTGAAGAATGTGCAGGGTGCAGGTTTGTTACATAGTTGTACATGTGCCGTGGTGGTTTGCTACACCTAACAACCAGTCATCTAGGTTTCAAGCCCCATGTGCATTAGGTATTTGTCCTAATGCTTTCCTTCCCCTTGCTCCCCGCCCCCTGACAGGCTCCAGTGTGTAATGTTTCCCTCCCCGTTTTCATGTGTTCTCATTGTTCAACTCTCACTTATGAGTGAGCACATGCATTGTTTGGTTTTCTGTTCCTGTGTTAGTTTGCTGAGAATGATGGCTTCCAGCTTCATGCATGTCCCTGCAAAGGACATGAACTCATTCTTTTTTATGGCTGAATAGTATTTCGTGGTGTCTATGTGCCACATTTTCTTTATCCAGTCTATCACTGATGGGCATCTGGGTTGGTTCCAAGTCTTTGCTATTGTAAATAGTGTTGCAGTAAACACATGTGTGCATGTGTCTTTACAGCAGAATGACTTGTAATCCTTTGGGTACATACTGATAATTGCTGGGTCAAATGGTGTTTCTGGTTCTAGAATCTTGAGGAATTGCCACACTGTCTTCCACAGTGATTTAACTAATTTACACTCCCACCAACAGTGTAAAAGCACTCCTATTTCTCCACATCCTCTTGAGCATCTGTTGTTTCCTGACTTTTTAATGATTCCCATTCTAACTGGTGTGAGATGGTATGTCATTGTGGTTTTGATTTGTATTTCTCTAATGACGAGTGATGAAGAGCTTTTTTTCATTTGTTTGTTGGCTGTCTTCTTTTGAGAAGTGTCTGTTCATATCCTTCATCCACTTTTTGATGGGATTGTTTGTTTTTTTTCTTGCAAATTTGTTTGAGTTCCTTGTAGATTCTAGATATGAGCCCTTTGTCAGATGGAAAGATTGCAAAATTTTTCTCCCATTCTGTAGGTTGCCTGTTCACTCTGATGATAGTTTATTTTTCTGTGTAGAAGCTCTGTAGTTAATTAGATTCTATTTGTCAATTTTGATCCTTCTAGGTTTTATTAATATACACTAACATGTACTCACACACACACACATATATATTATAGGATTATATATATATACATATATATACACACACATACACACACAAAGTAATATAATAGAGCTTCCAAGGAGGAATACTGACCCATATATTACTTTTTTGGGTCAGTATTGGTCCTTGGAAGCTCTATTATATATCAAATGTGATAGCTACTCTCCAAAGATATCTCCTAGTGAACCATATCTCCTGGTATTGATGTCACATCACATTGAATCAGCACTGGTGTTGTGACTCACATTAGCCATGAGAATGCAGGAGAAGAGTCACTATGCCAGTCTTTAGAAGACCTGGTGACTTCTGCTTTTGCACTCTTGGGAGTCCTGAGCCATCATGTAAGAAGCCCAATGACTACTGGAAAGACCACAAGGAGAGACCATGTGGAAAGGTAGTAGACAAGGAGAGGTCCTGAGACCACATGGAGAGAATGGCCTAGTTTCCCAGTGTCCCTGCTGAAGCCCACCTTCCATTCTTTTTTGTCAAGGCCACAGACATGTGAGTGAAGCCATTTTGAATGTTCCATTCCCAGCTGTGACTGGACCCCAAGGGTGAGCATCTGAAGAACTGTCTAGCTGAGTCCCACCCAGTCAAGCAAGAAAACTGTAAGAAATGTTATAAGATAAACATTGGCCATTAAAATTCTAGAGTTTCACTTATAAGTGGGAGCTGAACAGTGAGAACACATGGACACTAGAAGGTGAACAATACATGCTGGGGCCTCTTAGGTAGAAGGTGAATAATACATGCTGGGGCCTGTTAGGTAGGAGGCTGGTGTGGATGTGGATAGTGGGGAGGGAGAGCATCAGGATAAATAGCTAATGCAGGGCTTAATACCTAGATGATGGGTTGATAGGTGCAGCAAATTACCATGGCACATGTTTACCTATGTAACAAACCTGCACATCCTGCACATGTATCCTGGAATGTAAAATTAGGTTAAATAAAATTAAAAATTCCTCAAATTTAGAGTTTATTGGAGCAGACGGAAAATCATGAATTGAACAGCTTCAGACCCCAAGTGGTTCAGTATTGCCAAAGGGGCAGATGAAGAAAGCTTTTATGAGGTGAACATAAAAGCAAGGCAAAGAAAATATTTGTTTGGTTAAAGTAGACTTATTTGGATCATTCCAATGGAAAGTCCCTAGTGAAAACTTAGTTGGCAGTTTCTAACTGGTTAAGACTGGTTACACTGAATCTAATGGCTTTCCAATTAGTTATGTTAACAGAAATAATAAAATATTATTTTAAGCCACTATGTTTTATGGTGGTTTGTTATATATCAAGAGATAAGTAAAATAATGATACAAAGACTACCACCCAAATTGATATCTGGGACACTAACAATGACTTGCATCTATCTACATGCTTCTGCTCATCCGATCGCCCAGCCTTCTGCACAGAGGGAAGCTGAGTGAAAGGTACACAGGATTCCTTGTATTATTTTTGCACCTTCCTGTGAGTGTATTATTATGTCAAGATATAAAGTTTTTTAACAGGAAAAAACCATAGTATGATACTTAGCCAATAGTAATTATCGATAAATGTTATTTCCTTCCCCTCATTTGTTCTCATCTCAGTCTTCTAGGGCTCAAGTTAAATGTAAAGTATGTTTGTTGGGTAACTCCAGGTATTAATCAATGAGGACTTCAAAAGAGACTTGCCTCTTCCTTGCTGCCTGGTAAGAAATGAGCAGAGGATGGAATAATCAGAAGCACAGGGCTTAGGCCCTTGTTGTCAAGTCTAAAGGCTTTATCCTTCAGGGCTACTGGAGTATGTGGTGTTAGCTAGATTACTGCTGCATGCAAGCTCCTGAAGGGTGTCATTAGTTCTT
Source organism: Aotus nancymaae (assembly GCF_030222135.1). Lineage (NCBI taxonomy): Eukaryota > Metazoa > Chordata > Mammalia > Primates > Aotidae > Aotus > Aotus nancymaae. Next base: position 51,578,157 of record NW_026988421.1, on the reverse strand, counting down.
TAATTATCTCCCTTTCTGCAAATAAAGAGCAGGAAAATGCACTGGGCAGCTCTATTTATTCTGCCGAGGTGGCTTCCTGCATAGTCAACAAAATCAGACACCTGTAAATACTTTTATAATGCAGATCTGCACTGTAGGGAAAAACAGTTTAATTGCTGTAAAGCACTTTATCTGAGTCCTCTCCTTAATTTTCCATTACCCTGTGTGTCACCAGGTCCTGCAGCACATTTCTTCCTCCCCTGTTCTCTAACCTGGGCCATGGATACTTAAATCAGGGTTTTCCAAAGGTACAGAACCAATAGGGTATATGTACATATACAAAAGGGAGGTTGCTAGGGAGAATTGGCTTACATGATTACAAGGTGAAGTCCCACAATAGGCCATCTATAAGCTGGGCAGGGAGAGAAACTACTAGTGGGTCAGCCGGAGTCTGAAAGCCTCAAAACCAGGGAAGCCAATATTGCAGCCTTCGGTCTGTGACCAAAGGTCCAGAAAGCCCCTGGCAAACTACTGGTACAAGTCCAAGAATCCAAAGGGCAAAGAACCTGGAGTCTGATGTTCAAGGGCAGGAGGAACAGGAGGAACAGGAGGAATCATCCAGCACAGGAAAAAAGGCAGCCAGAAGACTCAGCAAGCAACCTTATCTCACCACCTTCT